>NC_072829.1:6462500-7110000 GCF_027744805.1 Dunckerocampus dactyliophorus | reverse complement strand
AATTATGTTCTTCAAAATTTTCATCGGCAGGCGGACACGAAGGTTATGTACTTTTCACTAATGATTACGCAACAGTTATTTTTTTTTTACACTGAGAATATTTGAATAAAACACATTAGAAACCAATTTCAGACATCATTCTTTAATTCTAAGTAGAAATCATGACAAAATGATCAGAGAAAATATTGTTAATTTCACAACAAAAGTAGACATGCTTTACATGTAACATTTCAATGTCCAAATATAGACATTTTTTTACAACATAGCCATGCTAGCGCAAAATAAAAACCTGAACAGGCTTAATTTATGGTTTGGTAAGCTTCCTCACTCTATAAACATCAGAGTGATAGGGATAGTACACATTGTTAGAACAACAATTTCAAATACTACTCAAGTGAAGTTGAAGACAGCAAAGGGTACCCTTGATCTGAGCCATGCACATATGTTTATTATTTTATTTATACCTTGCATCTTCACTGAGAGCTGTTGGGTCTTGCCTAGCTAAATGGTTAAGTCAAAATATTAGAAACAGCTCTCAGTATGATGCAATACTGTCGTACAGGCACAATAATAAAATAAATAAATCTATTAATGAATACCTCTCTGACAGTGTCAATAAAAAGTAATCATTATTTTTGTAAAGGCGGCATTATGAAGTTGCTCCCTTGGTAAAGGCATAAAGCAAAGGTGTCCAAAGTGCGGCCAATGGCATTGGCTCGTAGCACATTCTAAAAATACAACTAATCAAGACAGCTAAAAAAAAAAAAACAACAGCAAACGTTGAAAAAAGGCGTAATGTAACACAAAAATTTTTTAACTCTTATAAAAATACGCATAGGCATCTATAATAGTGGTTGCAATAGTGGGTCACAGATAGTGAGACAAAAATTACATTTAAATATATGTATATATATATATAAAGATTTTTCTTTTTTTTTTTAAATTGAGCAACATTTTAGTCATCTTCCTCTTTGGTGTATATTAATTGCACATTTATAAGTAAAATAGCTGATTTTGTGGTCTTATTTGGTGCATATTTTATATTTAATTGTAAATGTATGCATTATATGTATGCAAGTAGTTATCTTCTTCCTCATTTCTTTGACAAAATGCATTCATAAATTCTTCTCAAATGTACTTTGGACGTGTAATTATGTGTATTAATGTTAAAAATATGACATAGGCAATTTAAAAATGACAACATTTGCTTGATTTAAATAAATAAATGAATAAATGTCCGAATAAATAAATGTTTAAAATAAAAATGACTTTAATAAACATGGGTCGCAACTGTGGGTCCCGGGCTGAGGCCATTTCAGAAAATCTATACCACTGGTTGTTTTTTTAAATAAATTTTAACCTGTTTAAAAAATGTAAAATATCAACATTTTTCTAGTAAATTTTCTAGTAAAAGTTTGGACACCCTTGGCTTAGAGAGTAACATTTAAACTCTCATTATTTCCCTGAAGGTGAGATGCATGAAGACATTACCTGCTTGACATTTTCAAGCGATGATGATGAAGACAAGTGATGAAGAGCACATCACTTTTCACCTGCAGGTGGTCGCCTTCTCTCTTTTATCATGCGTCCGTGGACGTCATCCATAGGGATGAGGAAACGCTGTATACTCCACTGTAATGGATGTCCACACATCCATCGTCTATTCTGCTTCTCCTCACTAGGGTCGCGGGGATGCTGGAGCCTATCCTAGCTTACTTTGGGCGAGAGGTGGGGTACCTATAGGCAAACAACCATTCACACTCACATTCACACCTATGGACAATTTAGAGTCTCCAATGAACTTAACATGCATGTGGAATGTTGGAGGTGTCATGTCCTGTGGTGTTGCTTTGCTGCAGCATGTCAGCCTTATCTTGCACTGCACTGCTGGCCCGGCAGGGGCGGAGCTGTCAGAGCACACCTGTTGCCAGTTACCTCGTCTGGCTCATAAGCATGGCTGAAGCTACTCCTCGTTGCCAGATTGTACCTCCATGTTCACCATCTCTCTGCTCTGCCCGGCCTCGTGGCGTATAGTGTGGTACTAAGTGTTCTGGCTTCATGCCTTCTGCTAGACTTATTTCAGCAGTTTTTTTTGAGTTCGTACCTCAGCTAGTTCTTTATCCTGCTTGGCTTTTCTAGCAGCGCTTTACTTTCGGCCGGTTTTGTATTTTTTTCCCTTGCCTATCGTTTCTCCTGGCAAGTGTTTTTTGTTACGGTGTAATGTTTCCTCGCTGACTTCGTTGTGAGGACACCTTTTGTATTAAAGACGCCAATCCTGACAGGAGGAAAACGGAATACCCGGAGAAAACCCATGTATGCATGGGGAGAACATGCAAACTCCACACAGAGATGCTCGAAACGGAAAGTCCAACCCAGATCTTCCCGATCTCTTAGCTGTGTGGCCAACATGCTAACCACTTGGCCTGAAATGAATGTATCATTGGAAATAAATGGCAGGTATTCATGAGTGCATGTAGATGTGTGAGCAGTAACCGTGACGAGATGCCGTTATTGCTTCAATATATCGAACTATGTATATCTCAAATAGATCTTATTTGGCGTTACGTGCTAGAGGCATCAATGCTGTCAGCTTCATTAACGACCTGAAGCTGCCTCAGAGAGGTGAAATTCTTTTTTTTTTTTTTTTTTTTTTTAATGAGCAGCACCTCCAGACCAGCTTGATATCCCGATCTCGCTGACAGCTGCTGTCCCTGCTTACAGGTGATGCCGAGGACAAAGATCAGGCTGGAACACACACGAGGACGCCACACTTGGCAGGAAGTCAGACAGGAAGTTGAGGCCGCTAATGAAGGTGAAGCTCACTCTGAATGGGAATAATGGAGAAGGTCACAGGTAGGTGATTGACTGGAGAACACATTAACTTTAGTGTCACACACGATATTGTCACAATCGTACACCCCCAACCCTTTATGTAGGCTGGTACTTTTAAAACTTGCTCCAAATTCCTCCTTTTTGTTTTTTTTTTTTTTTAAACAAAAAAATATACACTTAAACAATACTTTAAAAAATACACTTACCACCGGGTAGCATATGTTACCAAAAGTGGTTTAAAAGAACAACTTGTACAAAAATGTCTTTTTCACAATTAGAAATTAAACACCGAAGTGAATATCCTACTGATTTTACCCTTTCAAATGTGAATATTTTTAAAAAGTCCTTAGTAAACTGTGAAAGCACACATATCGTTGTTTTAGGCAAAACAAGATATTCACACACATCAGCTTTGACTTTGGAAAACGGTGATTAACCTTTTTTGCCTCTTCTGATATGTTGCGGACTAAACCACTGACTGTGTTTGTTTGGTTCGTATTGATTTGGTCCGCCTAGGGCCGGTTACTCAATGAATCGAAAGAAGTTTCAGATTATTCAACTAAGAAAATATCATTAGTTGCAGCCCTAAATAAAATAATTGGTGTTCATGGCTGTTGGTATACATGTGCATGTCCATGGCGTGTACACGCAGACAAAAGGCGATCAGATATTTGCAGTCATGTTGTTGCGATAGGCTATACATTCAATCATAGCTAAATGTTAGTATGTACACATTGCCAAATACATGTTACGTCGGCGTACTCAAAGCAGGACTAGCCGGGGCATAATGCTAGCAGTACGTTTGAACCTTGGGGCCCCTCCAGTCAGATGCAGGAACTCTGCAATCAGTTGCTTTAACTAATGTATATTTCTGTTAACATTGAAGATGGTTTTGACTAAACGAACCGATGTTTTTGTCGTCTTCTTCAATCTGAAACTCAAAGCACTGAAGGAGCGCGCAGACCTCCGCCAAGATCCAGAGTTACCCCCCCACCCCCCATATTCATTTAAACCATAAATATTGGTCCTACATTTATTTTATATGCATATTTAGATTCCTTGACCATGAAAACATACTGTATTCATCATATTAATATTAATTTGTATTTTCCGTAATGGCGGTTTTCTTTTGGATTTAGCTTCATAACTTTTGAAGGTACAACAAATCCGTTGGCACACTCCAGAGATTCCAGTGTCTTGGCTATACGTAATGGTGTTTTGTTGCATGTTTATAGCTTCATTTGTTCTCTTCCTATGATAAATTTCAAAGGTCCCCTATTTTTTTTCATATTAAGAATCACAGTATCTGAAATTATTCCATTATCTGGATCAGTCTTTGATGTTTTGTAGGATGTGTTGTAAACTTGTCCTGTTTTTGTTTTTTTCCTTCCCAAGAGTTTTAAATGCACAAATCGTGGAAATGGTCCGATCTCACAATGTTAAAGAATCCTTTAAAAAATTCCTGGATTCAGATGTGATCTGGATCACTCCCAAAATTTTATTAGTTCTTCCATATCCCATTGCCGACAATTGGAGAAAATTTCATCCAAATCCATTCAGAACTTTTCGAGTCATTTTGAACGCAGACAAAAACGCCGGCAAAAACATAATCTCCGCGCTGCGTTTGTGCTCTGCGCTGCACTTGCCGGAGGTAGCAAAGATAACTGATGTGGTTTTGCAAGCATCAAAGACGACTGAGTCTTCGACAAATGTAATGCACAGATTTTTGTAGGCATAATAGTCTTTAAAGTATGTTTTTGTATGCGCTAGAGCAGGGTTCACCAACCTGGTGCCCGCAGGTCGCCCCTAAGGACCACACGAGTCGCCCGCTAGCCTGTTCTAAAAATGCTGTAGCTCAAGTATCGGCACTTGTCAGTGAGCTGCATGTCATTTTTTTTTTTTGGTTGCAAATGTTTCAAAAAGGTCGGTGACCCCTATGCGAGAGCCTTCAAGGAGCCTGAAAGTGCGATCACATCAAAGGCAATTTAGTCTTGTGCAGTGTCTCAAAATGAATACTGGAATTGACATATTTTTAAAACAATGTTTTTAATGGAAATGAACTCTGACCTAGTATAGTTCAAAGGTCATTATTGCGCGCATGACCAAAGCATAGTGTTTGTGGAGATCGTACAGACTTGTGGAAACAAGCTAGCGGGCGCAGCGAAAATGAGGTGACGGACCTCCAAAAAGGTTGCAGAAAAAAGAACCTAATTTTCACAAATGGGAGGGTTTTTTTTTATGTATTTTCTTTTATTACCACTGTGAAAGGAGCTTGCGTGTGTCTCATTTGCTGGGCGACGGCAAAGCGGCACAGTGTGGGGAGACATTTCACAACGTGTCACGCAAGCTACCATGCTAACTACCACATGGCAGTGCACTACAAGCAGAAAGAGCCCACGAGTTAAAAGGCGCTTTGTGCAAACCGCAATCTTTTTTTCACGAGACCGGTTTAAAAACTCCCAAAAAGCAACCGAAACATCAATAAGAGCAATGCAATTCTTGATTAAGAAAAAGGCCGTTTCAGCCGGGGAGTTTGTCAAAGAAGCAATGATGCTAATTGCTAAAACTGTACTTGAAGATGAGAAATATGGAACAGATGTAATCTCCGTTCTCTCCGGTGTTCAACTGGGGACAACTCCAATGGTGTTTAAATGTTTGTAAAATGCAACATTTGATAATGTGCTGCAAGTTCAAGATCTACTCGGATTTATTTTAAAATCTGAAAGTTGTTTTTTTTTTTTTTATTTGATATAATTTTATTTGTACAAGCATAGTGCAAAGTAATGATTAATGAAAATGAGACATTGTGATTTCCTAGGACTGTTGCAGAAGTGATCATTTGAAAAACACTTGCACATGGAGGAAAATGTAGAAATAGTGTTGCATATTTCTTTTCTGATTAAATGGTTGATAATGTGAGAAATCATTAACATGATCAGTCTTTTCACCCAGATGAATATCATTAATTATTCATAATAACATAGTTGGTTAAAGGTAAATTGATCAAATTGCCTATTTCAGAAGGGTATATCAAACTAGTAGCCCTTTGCATTAATCAGTACCCAAGAAATAGCTCTGTTTCAAAAAGGTCGGTGACCCTACGCTAGAGTGTTCAAGGAGCCTGAAAGTACGATCACATCAAAGGCAATTTAGTCTTGTGCAGTGTCTCAAATTGAATACTTCTGTCCGTGTACGTCAATAACTACACTGTACACTGTGTACTTTAGTTTGTGAGCGTGCCAATTCTGACAGTGTAGTGGGAAAGTAGGAAATGGAGATCAAAATATTTACCCGCTTCTTCTTTTTGATTTGGAACTAACCACTCGGCGGAGCATGATCGCCAACATTTGGATCGCCTGATTCAATATCTGCCAGCCTATACCACGTGAGTCAAACTCGGGCCCGGAGGCCAAATCCGGCCCTCGCTGCAATTTCATCCGGCCAGCGGAATTGTTTGGAAAATAGCATTGAGTTGGCCCCGAGTTGGACCTTATCAAACAAAGCGCTTACAGCGATTTGCGTAATTAAGCCATTCCTCCGGTATAAACTACTCCTATGGCATTTTAACTTTTAAAAGGGGAAACAATATTGTACAGTCATGGAAAAAATTAGACCACCATTGTTTCTTTTTTCTTTTTAATGCCTGATACAACTAAAGGTACCTTTTTTTTGTTTGGACAAATTGTTTGTTTGTTTGTACTTTATTTATCCCACAGCGGGGAAATTTACTTGTTACAGCAGCAAGCAAGCAAGATACGCAAGTAAAGAGAACAGTGTAAAGAAAGCATAGTGACTACAACATGGTTCAGGTGGTGCAGGTGTTGTAGAGCCTGACAGCGGTCGGTATGAAGGACCTGCGGAACCTCTCCTTCTTACACCGTGGGTGTAACAGTCTGCTGCTGAAGGAGCTGCCCAGGGAAACAACAGTGTCATGTAGCGGGTGAGAGGTGTTGTTCATGATGGATGTCATCTTAGCCAACATCCTTCTCTCCCCCACTTCCTCCATGGAGTCCAGAGGACCGTCCAGGACAGAGCTCGCTCTCCTGATCAGCCTATTGATCCTGCTCCTGTCCCTTTCCGTGCTGCCCCCTCTCCAGCAGCCCACAGCATAGAAGATGGCTGAGGCCACCACAGAGTCATAAAAGGTCCGTAAAAGAGTCCTGCACACACCAAAGGACCTCAGTCTCCTCAGCAGGTGGAGGTGACTCTGGTCCTTCTTGTAGAGGGCGTGGGTGTTGACGGACCAGTCCAGTTTGTTGTTAAGGTGAACACCCAGGAATTTGTAGCTGTCTACCAACTCTATGTCCGCTCCCTGGATGTTCACCGGTGTGAAGAGAGATGTTTTCCTCTGGAAGTTAATGATCATCTCCTTTGTCTTGCTGGTGTTGAGTTGCAGCTGGTTAAGCTCACTCCAGCTGACAAAGTCCCTGATGACCGTCCTGTATTCCAGATCATTCCCCTCTGAAACACAACCAACGATGGCTGTGTCGTCGGAGAACTTCTGGATGTGACACTGTGTGGAGTTGTGTGTGAAGTCCGAGGTGTAGAGGGTGAAGAGGAAAGGGGAGAGCACCGTACCCTGAGGGGCACCTGTGCTGCAGAGTACCATGTCAGACACACAGTGACGGAGCCTCACATACTGTGGTCTGTTGGTGAGGTAGTCTATAACCCATGCAGTCAGGTGTTGACAATGACAACAAAACTGGCTCATAAGAGTTCAATTTTCTGGCAGTACAATGCTATAGCTATTCATGTAAGAACTTAAGTGATTTTGGTTATTAGGAAAACCATGGAAGTTGTTAGATATCAGGTCTTAAATTAATGGATCAATAAACTGAGAAACAAGGGTGGTCTAAACATTTTGTTTTCCATGAATGTATATAGGACCATACTGACAACTGTTCTAAAGGGTGCCAGATTTGGACCAAAAGTCAACTGTACACGACTAAAAACGGCAGCACTTTAACTTTTACACCCTGTCTGTACAAAATAACACCCTTTTTTTAAAGGGGCATAAGCCAGTCAAAAGTGATCATGCTGGGAAGTGCATAATCTGTCCATTCCACAGCTGCAAACTCTACCGGGTTACACATCTCACGGATTGTGATGTTTTTGTGTTGATATAAAATACTGTAAATAACATCGCAGGGACAATTCGAGTGGTCCTCAATCAGCAGTACATCTACACCTTAAAGCAACCAATCACTCTTGAGGACAGCGAGGTAAAGATTTTGGCCAAAGAAAACAGATGGTTTGAAAGAGGAGTAAAGGAAACTATTTTTGTCAAACAACAGAACCCATCATTGAATCGGAATGGTGGTTTGAGGTTTAATTTGGACCCTGTGTTCAGCAGGTTACTGAGACCAAAACCCACAGCTCTTAGTCTTGCAAATGAGGTGGAGCCAGGGCCGAGCCAGAACAATAGATGCTAACGAGCCAGTATCTGAGTCGTTCATACCCAACTCAGGGAGCGACACTTCCCTTTTATCGGAGGTGCTAATAGCAGGAGAGGATTATACTACTACTCCGCCCAGGCTTAGTGTAAGGAACCAATAGGAGGGTGTTGGCACACCAATTCCGCCCACTCTTACTGTATTTAAGGCCTAGGCTACCAGCACTTATTAGTTCGCTGACGAAGCTCTTCGGATGAGGAGCGAAACGTCCGACACCTTCTTCACAGAAGTACAGATGACGTCTCAAGAAGCCTTTCCCTCGATGGACAACTCCTGTACGACTGAGAGCCTACACAGACGCATAAAATACTGTAGCCTTTGCCCGGACATTGCGAGAATGACGTAGAGGTGGTTGATCAACAATCACTTTACTGAAACAAAACAACTACGCCAAAACAACAAGTGTATATCTGCACACTGTCAGAAAGTAGACATTTCAAGCATCAATGTAAACAAAATGTCCATCCACATGATTGAAGTTTTAAGAAAATGTATGTCCACGTAAGGCAAGGCAAGTTTATTTATCGAGCACCATTCGTACACGAGGTAATTCAAAGTGCTTTTCAGGAAAAGAAAATCGTTCCATAAAAACACATTCTAAAATCACTACATAAAGTTCCATGAAAGATTAAAAAAAAAAAAAAATAAAAAAAAAATATGGAGTGCACGGTGTACCCCGCCTGTCGCCCGAAGTCAGCTGGGATAGTCTCCAGCATGGACCCCGCGACCCTAATGAGGAGAAGCGGTATAGAAAATGGATGGATGGAGTGCAGATGAAATGGTTTCAATTGTCATATGGCAATGTTCAAATTCAAACTGAAAACACTTCTATTTGTTAAAGTTGACGATTGCCGCACATCTTCTGGAAGATTGTTTCAGATTTTGGCAGCATAGAGCTGTGAAACGCAGCCTCACCGTGTTTAGTCCTGACTCTGGGCACCCGTAGGAGACCACTCCCTTCTCAAGCTTCTCAGAGCATGAGATGGTTTATGTGGCTCTAAAATGTGAGATGAACTTTGGCACAAGACCGTGAAAAGACACAAGCAAAGCTGTTTTTAAAGACACATTCACCAGCTGTCACGCACATTTTGTCCCAACCTCAAAGCACAACCACAGGGATCCATTATATTGATATGTTCCAATTCTGGCACTGCGTGCGCGGGGAACCAGGACAAAAGGTGTGTAGGTTGCTTAGTTATCTATTTCGGTGTTGACATTTTTCAAACCATACTGTTTTTTTATGTTTTTTTTTTTTTTTTAGCTTGGATTATTTGGGCATGTTCTGTCGTGTTGGCAACTTTTTAAACGAGAATCTTTCTGTCCGCTGATGATGCATATATGTGTGCTTCATTCACCAGCTATGTTGGTTAAACGGACAAGAAAGTTTTTTTAATGTTTTTTTTTTTTTATACTTTCAATATGCAGAAATATAAAAGTGTTAAATTTCAGGATAAAGAATAAGAAAGATACAAAGTTGGAGGGTGGGCTGGGGGTTTAGCGTCCAGTTCGGCCCACAACCTAAAGTAGGCTTTGAGTTTTGGCCCCCTGTGCGATGGAGTTTGACAAATGATTGTCTCAAATGGAATGCTTCCGTCTGTATACATCAATACGCTACATAGCGACGATGGCGATTGAGTGTGGCAAGTGTACAGCACTGTGCACTCACCATTTTCAGTACAATATCTGGGTACTGAGAGTGCACTCAAAGACTAAGTGTAAGTACAGCAGTACACAAATTGAGATACAGGGCTAGTGTTTTTGGATATACTGAGGAAACAGATTGATGCAAGGCTAGGCTTTGGTGACCCTAACATGTTTTTTTCTGAAACATGTGTAGCCTCCTATAAGTCTTCAACCCACATTTAGTCTTTTAGCAATGCAAAGCTTTTATTATGCAAATCTTAAATATGGCCTCTCCGTCATCCTAATGAAATAACAGACATCGGCAGGCGTCTTCTATCAGAAGCCCTTCAAACAGCCAGTGGGCTCCATTAGGGTGCCCTCAGAATGGATGAATGTGAATGAATTTGCCTTATCTTCACTCATCCCCAGCATCATGCTAATGCATGGATATGACGATACGTTTAGTCTGAGAAGAGTCGGCCTATCTGCTTCTTACATCTACATTGCTCTTTGAATACCATCACTGTAACCGCTGTTCCACCCAAGTGTGTACATACTGTAGACCCTGATGTTCAAACACAACAATTTGTCTTAGCACTGCTGGAATGGAATAAGCAGCAATAAAAGGCGTTTATTGCAAAAAGAAAATAGCCTGCTCTCAGCGCTGTGTATGAAAACAGCACACCGATGGCGTGTGCGCACAAGAATCGTGTTACACTTGTGCTGACAGCCGCACAGGCCGCCACTATAGCTGCACGAAACGACGAGGAAATCCATTAAAAGCGAGCGTGCAGTGTGAAATGACGGAAGGCGTTATTGTGCCGCTGTTTGCATAGCGTACCAGATGAGCAGCCCTCAGCTGCCTCTACGCCGACGTGCACGCCCGCGCACCTTTGTGCTGAGGCCAGCCACTTCATTTTGCAACAAATCATTGTGGAGGATTACTACACCACAGCAATAAATCTCTGCAATAAAAAAAGGCTTCACCATGCTAGAATTTAAAGCTCACACTGAAACCTTTGATCCCACATGTTGGAAACAAACATGAAGATACTATTCATGCCTAGTAGTCTTCACTGTCCATTCCAGTTGAAAACATATCACCATTAAAGCAATCAGACACATTTCTGGGCCGCATGGTGTTAGCATGTTGGCCATACAGTCAGGAGATTGGGAAGACCTGGGTTAGAATCTCCACTTGGGCATCTGTGTGGAGTTTGCATGTTCTCCATGTGCATGGGTTTTCTCCGGATTCCTCCCACATTCCAAAAACATGCATGTTTGGTTAATTGGCAACTCTAAATTGTCCATGAATGTCGTATGAATGTGGGTGTGAATGGTTGTTTTATGTATATGTGCCCTGCGTTTGGCTGTACCCTGCCTCTCAGCCAAAGTCAGCTGGGATAAGCTCCCTGCGACCCTAAAAAATCTGAAAATTGGCTGTAGTTTTTTTTTTTTTTTTTTTTTTTTTCCCCCTGAAGAAAACATAAATCACCATAAATCTAATAAATCATAAATACATGGTGTCATTTTTTGTTTTTTCCCCTCAGAAAATTAGCATTTTTTTCTGCAGAAACTGCAACCAGAACCAGTGGATCGCCGCACATTTGTGATTCAATTCACAAAATTGCAAATTTGCTGATTTTTGGTTAAAAAAACAGAAAACTCATCGCATTCACCATAAATCTGTAATCAGTTTTAAATAGGGGATAATTTTTTTTTTCTCCAAAATTGGCCGTGGGTTTTTTTCCCCCTGCAGACAACACATCTCATTCACCATAAGTCAATAATATTATGAATACGTGATAATGTAGGTAAAATGGACAGCATACATGTACCACTGATTTAAAAAAAAAAAAAAAAAAAAAAAATGTACATGTTTGTCTTTTATGAAGGATCTATGATGCAATCACAGATCGCTTGTTAGTCCTCGGGTCGTCTCTGGGAACCTTTCTGCACTTTTCAAACATCACGCTGATAGGAACAAGTCTCGATTGTTGTAGCGATGCTGGCGTTTCAGGTGGCTGTTAACGTTTAATGTGTTGAAGCGAGATGGGGGTTTTTTCCCCACTCATTGCGGACCATTTGGTGCAATTAGCATGTGAAATATCGTCCTCTGAAATAGTGAATGTTTGTTTACATGAGAGCTCAGGGGAAGTTACAACAGGCTGTTAATCATGCCTCACTGGAGTGTTTTAAATTATTGGTTGAGCTATTTTTTATGTCATCGCATCTGTCGGTATGACGTCATAATTCCTGATATCGATATCGTGCACCCCTAGTCTTGATGCTTCACTTTTTTTTCTTTTTTTGTCAAGCGTTGAGATTTCACACTTTGTTCAGCAGGCCTTGAATGCACCATAGTTGCTGTAAGATGCAAAGGTGAAACTACATAAATTCTACACCATTCCATCTGTTCTTCCATTATCATTCATTAGTGGTGAGTACCTATGCATTTTGTACTTCAAAATGTGTTTAATGAGCATTTGAGGCATATTGAAGACTGACGGGGGAGGGTTCTGAAGTTGAATCAAATTTAATGACAACGGTTACTTATTGCAAATGTTGATCTGAAATCAGGAGCGTAGCAACGTCAAGGTGGCAGGTTGGTTTGCAGAAGGGGGGAGCGTCTCGGTGGGTAATCTACTGTATATTGCATTCATTTACCAGTATTAATATGTTATTGTTTAATCTAAATTCTGCATTTATTTGCCCATTATACAATGATTTTTGTTCATTTTATCACTTTTTTGTTCTTTAATCTCTTATTTGATTCATTTTATTTGTTTTTATTTACTTCAAATGTGGTCACTTATTTACTTAGTTTTTTAACACTTTTTTTTTTCTTTTTCCTTTTCCTTAATCACTGCATAATCTATCTATTCAGTGCTTTTTGCTAGTCTCTCATGCAGCCAAAAAGCTACGCAGATGATTACAAACCACTGTACGTATGCAAACTACAACCACAAGAATAAATGTTTTTAAATGAATTCCTCTCTCAATCAAGTCACCATTTTTAAAGTTTGTATAAGAATTATTATTAAATGTATAAAAAAAAGGAAGCTGTCATACATTGATGAAATACACCGTGAGGAGTGTATATCCTACAGCAGCGGTGTCCAAAGTGCGACCCACAGCTCATTTTTTATTGACCCGTGACATATTCTACAGACAAAAAAAAGTAAAGTATGAAACAGAAATAGCCTAGCATCAATCTGTTTCCACAACTCGGTCCATGGAATGGGTTCTATTTGTGGAGATTGGTATTATTTATTCATTAGACCATATTTCAGGTGGGCAAGAGCGGAAACAGCAGTGTGGCTGCACCTCAATGGTCCCCGTTCGGAGTAATAGTCTCTGCTGTCTTATTACAGCGATAGCAACACAGATGACAGCCTGTCACACCTTGATACGTGGGATTCTCTTTCTCCTAAATGGCAGGGTGCCGCCAAGCGCGCTCTTCTTTTGCAGTGAACTTCAACGTCTGCCTCGGCACCAAACTGACTCACAGGCAGGACGCAGGAGGCAAACGTGCCCTCACATTGATGCGTGTTAAATAAATGAATGGTACTCGCTACACATGGCCTCCAACGTCATGCCTCGTCTACATTTTTCAGCACGCCGTGTGCATATTCAGCCACACAGTTTATTTTTAACCTCCGCGCTCCACATTGTGATCATAGTGCAGAGAAACACACTCTTTGGACATAACATTAGGTACACCTAAGTAACCCAAGTACATCCAGAGCAACTGCTGAATTCCATCAATGCAGCCTTGACAAGGATGACGAGACTGTTTCACACAGGACTGCATATATTTGGAAATGCTCGCTAAATAAGTTGGAAACACTGAGCTCTCCAGCCCAATGTCTTCTTACTCTCTGGCAGACCAGGTGTGTAAAGAAGCAAAGTTACAGTGCCATCTACTGTACAGCTTTGGAACAACAGGCTACAGTCACAGACAAGTCCCATTCTAATGTGTTTTATGAGCGAGGACGAACCAGTCGTGCCAAATCTATTTCTAGTAGTCAATATCGACGTTATTTATAACATAATATACAATAATAAATATTATAATTAGGGATGTGCCGATTATCGGCCCGATATTGGCATAAAAATGTAATATCAGTCAATATCTGTATCGGGATTTTTCCCTATAATGAAGCCGATAATACACATAATGCTGTGTATATAGGCCTATGGGCTCCCGTATTTGCGCAAATTATGACCAAACGTGGGTGGCTAATAGCAAGCTAGCTTGCTCCTTCTATCCATCCATTTTCTAAATATGCCACCTATCCTCACTGGTAGGAATGTTACAATTCTTGGAAGAAGCGATGGTAAAATCTGGTGTGTGCGTGCACGATTAGGAGAGTCCATGGGGACGTCTGTGGAAAATGTCGATTTTTCATGATGTATACATCTTTGTTGGGTAGATTACTTTTTCCTCTTTAATTTCGCATCAGATTTGTACTGAGTGTTGGACCACCTCTAGTCATGAGTTCTTTTGAAAGTGAAGTCCAACTTTAAGCCTTTCAAACTCATGGATCAGAGATTCAGGACAAGATAAAACGTATGCTGGATATACATTCACTTTAATATCTATCTGCAGATGAAATTTCATTAAAATCTGATGCAAAATGTAAATTTTGGCCGGGAATTGCTGTGTACATGTAATTTTTATAGTATGGCGTGGAAACGAATACAGCGTGCTGCTGCACAGCGGCGGAGCTACGTGGTGGCCAGCCATCAAGACATTTCAGGCATCAACTTATTGCCACCCCTGTGTAAGTAATGGTCTCACCTTGGCCACCCCAATGAAATATTTCTGTCTCCGCCGCTGCTGCTGCACTAAGAAAGCTAGGCCGACATGAAAAGTAGGACACTTGATTTTTCTTCCCTGGATTTTTGATGATCAAAAAAATGTAAATGGGTACTTGCACTTACTGTAAAATAAATGTCACAGCCTAAGTCTAATCGCAAGTATTTCTCAGATGTTTTACAATGTTTACAGCCACGTTGAGAAGCTGATGCTGTATCCATTAGCTTCACAACAGATGTGTTAATTTCATGACAGGAGATATGTGATGTTCCATCGGTATTGGAAATTGAGTTGGACAATGTCAGCATATCTGTTATCGGATGATGATGATGATGATAATTTATATTTTTTTAAATTAAGGAATCATTTTCACAATTTAATGCCAACAATGCAGCCTTGACAAGGATAACTAGAATGAACCTCTACCTTGACCAAACTGTTCTAATTTGGATCAGAATCAACTTGGAAACCAGGATCCACCGTACTTTTTCAGTTTCTTCATTCAGTTTGGTGGAAATGGTCTAAGTCAGGGGTCTCAAACTTGATTTACCTGGGGGCCGCTGGAGGTAGGGTCTATGTGAGTCTGGGCCACATGAAGTATTGGGATTAGAGGGCTGGGAATCTCAGGATACCTCACGATACTGAAGCAATGCATGGTTCGCGATAATACGGTTGTTGGGTGAACCAAGAAAATAACTGTAGTAATTTGTATTTTGCTGCATTCAGCTGCGATGGGCTCCAGCGTACCCAAGACCCCAATGAGGACAAGCGGTATAGAAAATAGATGGAATTTTTGCAACATATTTTAACCAGAATACAAACAGCAATGGTGCAGAAAGAGACTGTTTTAGTGCAACGTAAGTGTAAAAAGGATTTTAGTTTAGGTGTCTGACAAACAGTAAAGCGATTTTAAACTCGTTCAGAAAACACATCTCATGTTTCTCTAGTAGAGCAACTCTATAAAGTAGAAGCATATCAAAAATTCATATTTAGTGTAGTATGGTAGTGACTCATTCACCGGGAAGAGCGCGGATAAGGTTGAACAGCATGACAATGTAAAACGTAAACTAAACAAAGTTTATAGTGGCTATATTTTAATACTAATTTTTTTTTTTTTTAAACACGGCGAAAGGTATCGATAATCCATAGTAGCATTTAGGATAGTTCAGTGATACCTCGGTTAACGTCCGCCCTGGTTAGTGCGTTTTTCGATTAACCGAAATTTTGCCTTGGCTTGCGTTCGCCCACTTGTTGAGCATCCAAAATACCATCCGGTTTATTTACGCCACCATTTTGGATCACGCGTACAAGACGAAATCTTGTGATACTTGCATGTGATCGTGCAATGCATTGTGGGCCGCGGGTGCTGTTTTAGGACAACGCCGTTCATATCAGAATTGTAGAGCGATACACGCCATAACAGACACGGACCGCACAAAAGAGAGGCAATGGACCGTACCGAGACGAGGGTGCAAGACCTCCGAATTTGATGGCTTAAAGAGAAGACGGTCATCATTTTTAGAGGTATAGCTCAACGGTGGTTCCGTCATCAGCTGCCGTGTCAGAACCTCACACACATGCATACGCACGCATCTCCGGTACATGCATACAGTCGTAACAACCCAGTGGTGCATCGAGGGCGACACTTTTTCATTTTACATCCATAAGAGTCATTTCTGGTTGTAACAACAAAACATCTCCACAACCCTAATGAGGAGAAGCGGTATAGAAAATGGATGGATGGACAACAAAAAATAAGCATTCAAAATTACTGTAATGTCCGCAATGAAACATGGCACACATCACCAGACAAGGCATTCTCGCCGGTGCACTTCCGCGACGTCACTGACGCCAGCGTATTTTGTTTTTTGCCATTTTCTATATTAAACGGCAAGGTAGATGTTTGTTGGTTCTAGAACGTTGATATTTAGTTTGATATATTTCTTACAAATTGTGGTTGCAGCAGAATGTTTGTTTTGTGTTAGTTTGTTAATGGGTGGTTTTGGGGCGGGGGGAGTTATGTTTTTGGGTGTCTGGAACAGATGAATTGGATTTACATTATTTTCTACAGGAAAATGTGTTTTGGTTTGAGTCTGACCTTCTTGAATGGATTAATGACATTAACCAAAGCACCACTGTATAGATAGATATGTTGTCACAACGCTAAGTGTCGGCACTGTGATTGTAGTTCTGTCTAGTGACCCCTATGTTCATTTCACTGTCACAAGCTTACTGTCAGTTCAGTGGTGGCTTGTACTTGCTTTTCAGAGTAACATTGGCTCAGCTCAGACCTTGTGGGCTGCATTTTCACTACTCTTCCATGTCTAGTTGCATTTAAAACCCCGGGTCTATGCGGTTTTAGTGTAATTCTACAAACACAAAGCAATAAAAATATGGCAACATCTTTGCAGGTGGAGGTGGTCATGTACACACGGATGGGGGGGGGAAAAATAGATGACTGAGTTGGGCCTCATGAAAAGGTCACCTTCTCACCCCAAAAGACATCAGTAGATTGTGAGAGACTCCACAGACGCAGATTGATGCGCGACCTTCCCATCAAGGCGGAGCTGAAAGAATGCACGGTCGTCGAAGCCGTCAATGTTATGGAGGCTGTCGGGCCAATCTAGGCAGATGGCGTGCCATGGCCTTTCATGACCATGAAGAAGCTCCAGGTTGCTGAAGATCTCTGGAAAGCCTTTGGGGTGTGTTATTAGTAGAAAGTAATCTGGTCATGTCATTGCCTGTCAGGAAGATGAAGCTCAAGACCACCAAGAAACACGGGAAATGTTGATGGCGTCTTTGTTTTTTTTCCGAGCGTAACGTATGTGCTGTCGTAGCCACGAAACTTCAGCTGTCTGGGGATAAAAGTGTCACAGGCGGTGGTGGCGCAAGACGCCTGCGCTCTGTCGCGATGGCATTTCTCAATGTCAGCGCACGGCAGCGACACAAATGTCAGGTTTTTATAACCTTTATGCTGTCAGGTGAATCATCTCCTGCAACCAAAAATGAAGGCAACCCCATGGTGCAACTCTTCTACTCCTGAGCCATTGTGCACAAAAGGATGAACATTTGTCAAAACATGTGATGCTTGTTATTTTTCAGATATCTCCTTTTTAAAATGTTATTTAGAATTATGTAAAGCCTAGGTTGACTTGGCACACATTGCAGTGAACTATCAGCGCTCCGTAATGAAGAAGTAAGACTGCAGAGGTGGAAGGCCATATCCCCCTTTGGGCAGCTCATTAATTAATTTAGTGTACCTTAAGACCACAAAGTCAAACCATTAACACTGTGGAGGCGAAAGTCAGTGCAATTACAGCAAACTTGCATCTGCTGCTGCCTTTAAGCTTCGGCATTCACTGAAGCAGTCCACCTCCATCCAATAATATTCTGACATTCACTAATATGCTTCTGCTCTATACTGTACAGTGCACCAATATACATTTTTACATCCATTGTACTAAAAAGGAATACAAAATTTTACAAAGTCACAGAATCAAGTAGGACTTATGACTAACCCTGAAATATTGCAAGAATTAAGTTGAAATTTCCGAGAACCCCCCCCCTTTTTTCGAGGAATGTCTTACGCAAAAAACTATTTGTTTCGCGGGAAGTCACTCCTTACAAATAAGTGCCAAACGGTGATTATGCTGTGCTGTTGCACCCCGAGTAGATACTGTTACTGTTTATTGATGATTTGACATCCTTACAGTAGCATTTGAGTGGTGGTGATAAACCGCTAACTGGCCTATTGTGAGTTGATTTGCATCAGTGTGAGTCAAACTTGCCTTTCACTTGTGGGAGCCTCCCATCTTCATGTCCCCAAAGGACTCCTGCAAATGTTGAAAGGTCAGTCAGTGGCGTCATCTCTCACACACACACACATACACATTACACAGAGTAATGACACTGAAGCCAGCGTGCAACGTCTGGTGTCTTTTTAAAAGATTCATACGACAACAGGAAGCTGACATTTCATCCCCACTTGTTGATACACTCCGCTGTAATTGCTGTCTTTTATTTGCATGAAAATTGTGACATTTAGCGACGTTGTATCGCCTCCGATCACTCACACGAGAAGAACAGAAGCTTTAGAGTCAGGGCTGCACACCTCTGCTCTCAGCAACACATCATAATGCTGCGCTCATATTAAAGCAACAGTAAGAAAGATTTGTTGTTAAAACCAGTGTTTTGAATACAAACAGTAGCTAACGTTTCCTACATTAATCAACGTACATGTCGGCGTTATGTCAACGTAGTAAGATTGTTAGCGGTGGGTTCCAGGCTGAGAGGACAGACAGTGTTGCCTTGGAATGACGTTGAAGGTACACCACGTATCTTACTAATCTAATTGCCGGCTATTTTTAGAAAGGCTGTTGTTCATGCTGAAATAAAATCAATACAAATGTAATTAAATAAAATGCAAAATCATTTATGGCTTACATCATAGTTCAACCAATCGGACTGAGTGGTGACTCTGACAAAGACCATTAAAGAAAAATATACTATAAATATATATTTCATGACACAGTGGTGTGAAAAAGTATTTGCCCCCTTCCTGATTATTTTTTTTTGCATTTGTCATTGCATTGCATTTGTTTGTCACACTTAAATGGTTCAGATCAAGATTCAAGAGAGTTTTATTGTCATGTGCATGGTAAAACAGCAGTAATACCATGCAATGAAAATCTTATTCTGTTCATTCTCCCAAGAAAAGAAAGAAAACACAAGAAAGAATAAGAACATAAGAAACATAAACATATATACCAATAAATTAAGCAGCAACAAAAAGAGACATTCATACAAATAAGTAATAAATAAATAAAGTGCTATGAGTGTGTGTTGCGTGCGGCGTGTGTGAGTGCTTCGTTGAGAAGCCTGATGGCCTGTGGGTAAAAGCTGTTTGCCAGCCTTGTGGTCCTGGACTTCAAACTCCTGTAGCGTCTGCCTGACGGTAGGAGTGTGAATAATGAGTGTTGTGGATGTGTGCTGTCCTTGATGAGGTTGTGTGTTCTTCGTAGGACTCTAGTTTTATAAATGTCTTGCAGTGAGGGGAGGGCTGCCCCAACAATGTTCTGTGAGGTCTTGATCACCCGCTGGAGTGCCTTCCTATCACGTGTTGTACAGTTACCGTACCAAACAGTGATGGAGGCGGTAAGGACACTTTCCATAGTGCATCTGTAGATCATCCAACAAATTAAAATTGCTCAAAGACAACACGACTGAACACAAAATGCAGTTTCTAAATGAAACTTTTTAGAGACATTGAGATCAATTGTCATCTATCAATCTGGAAAAGGTTAAAGCCATTTCTAAAGCTTTGGACTCCAGCAAACCGGTGGGAGCCATAATCCACATATGGCGAAAACATGGAACAGTGGACAACTTTCCCAGGAGTGGCCGGCCAACCAAAATTACCCCAAGAGAGCAGCAACGGCTCATCCAAGAGGTCACAAAAGATCCCACAACATCCAAAGAACTGCAGGCCTCACTCAGGTCAGAGTTCATGACTCCACCATTAAGACACTGTGCAAAAACTGTCTGCAGGGCAGAGTTCCAAGACCAAAACCACTGCTGAACAAAGAACATTAAGGCTTGTTTCAATTTTGCCAGAAAACATCTTGATGACCACAAAGACCTTTGGGAAAATACTCTGTTTTGCTGCTTCAAGACCTGGAAGACTTGCTGTGATAAATGGAACCATGAATTCTGCTGTCTACCAAAAAATCTGGAAAGAAGTCCATCTAGGTTTGGATTTTTTTTGTCCCTTAAGATTTGTCTTGTCATTGACTAATACCATTAGTTTAATGATTGTTGATTGCTGAATGTAAAACATTTAAGTGTGACAAACATGCAAAAACACTTTTTCACACCGCTGTAAATATTAATTTCATCTATCCATCTTCTATGCCTATCCCAGCTGACTTCGGGCAAGAGGCGGGGTACACCCTGGACTGGTAGCTAACCAATCGCTGGGCACATATAGACAAACAACCATTCACACTCACATTCATACCTATGGACAATTTAGAGTCTCCTATTAACCTAACATGCATGTTTTTGGATGTGGGAGGAAACCGGAGTACCTGGAGAAAACCCACACACGAACGGGGAGAACATGCAAACTCCACACAGAGATGCCCAACGGAGATTCGAACCCAGATGTCCGGACTGTGTGGCCAACATGCTACCCACTAGGCCACCGTGCGGCCTTAATATGTTAATTTGTAAAATATAATTTTTGTATTTCACAATTTAATTGAAACATTTTAATGAACCTTGGCAGGGAAATAAAAAATTCTTAAATGTTTTTTGCTAGATAGTTCCAGTCATGGCCTACATGGAGGCAGAGCAAGGCTTTGGTGGGTGGGATGGTTGCCACTTTGGGGCGGGGTCACATGGGAAATCCATACCAGACAGCAATGTCATCCAAGTGCGTTTCCCCATAGAATCACGTCGTCTTATGATGCGACCGTGCTGTGGGTCTTGGTAGGGTGGAAAGATGAACATGTAGGGTTGGTGGCCTTGTGCTTTTTCTTTGGCTTTTTTAAAGCAGCCTCAATAAGGGGTGTTGTATGACTAAGAATATTCAAATGTGACTTAAAACATTGTACAGAAAGTTTTTATGATGGCCACAGTTTGACCCTGGAACTGATTATTTTTGTTTCTATAATTTCAAGGCCCACTTTATTTTCTTCCACGAATGGAGCAGATGTTTTGATGCAAGGCGGCGGGTGTTCACAGCGACGAACAAAGGTGAACATACGGTCTTGACTAGACTTCATCATCATCATGGTGACCTTTTAAAACAATCGCCTTAATGAAGCGACACATTATCCCCACACACACTTCCCGTGGTGCCGCTTAATGAGCCCACCGGGCGCCACTGGTAATAGTCACAGTCTACAATGGACGCCAAGAAGTTTTCAACCGTATCCAACACAAGATGACAGAGATAGATTAGGTCAAAACTACCTTTTCATTTTTCCCTAATATTATATTTCTCCTCCCTTGTTGATAAGAATTGTTTTACATTTTGGGGTAGAAGGTTGTTTGCTTTATGCAGAATTTTAGCTGTTTTGAAAGTTTACTAGATCAGCAGATTTGAATAATTGTGATTTTATAAAGGGTTTGTGCGTTCTCGGTAAGCGGCATTATGGATTATCCTAAGTGACCCTTGTTGTATCACAGTTAGTGAGTGAAGTGCACTTCAATAGTTACTACCCCATAACTCCTCACAATACTGTAAGTTAGATATGGTAATATCAGTGAACAGTGAAAGGGTATTTAGTGATTTTTGTTCTAGAGCAAATTTTCCTTTATTCAGTCTTGAGGTATTTCCTGCCACTTTGTTTTATATTTTTTATGGGAAATTTCCAGTTCATCTTCTTGTCTATTATAACAGATTTCAATTTATTTTTGTTCACCCTGTCAATGTCTACGCCATCAATTTGTATCCTTTCTGCACTTGCCAAACGACATTACTTTAGTTTTACTTACAGTAGGTTCAGGGATAGTCTGTTTTGATCAAACCATCTTTTTATTATAGTTATTCATCTGTGATTTATTCTTTTATTAGCTTTTGTGTGCTGTCTCCAGAACAGAATGCGGTTGTATCGTCTGCAAATCATACTAGCTTTAGTTTTTTGTGACTTTACAGATGTCGTTTTATATATAGATTGAACAGTTTTGGTCCCAATATTGACCCCTGGTGTACTCCACATGTAATATTTAAACTTGCAGATGTGTATTCTCCTAGCGTCACATATTGTCTCCTGTTTGCTAAGTGGCTTTTAACCCAGTTCAAGACTGACCCTCTGATTCCAGATCTTTCTAATTTTATAATTAGGACATCGGGATTAATTGTGTCGAAGGCTTTTGTTAAATCCCTAAATACAGCAGCTGCAGACTTTCTGTGGTCTATGGCATATAGGCCAACAATAGTAATGCTCCAACACTGGCTCACGCTACCGACTGAACTAAATTGTATTGTATTGTATTGTACTTTATTTATCCCACAGCAGGGAAATTCACTTGTTACAGCAGCAAGCAAGATACAAGATAAATAAATAAATAAATAATAGATAAATCACAACATAAATTAGCAGCAGGTGCGTGAGAACAGATATGTCAAGGCAGATGAACACAGAATGGAACAGAACAGGAAGTTACTTCAAAATAAGAGTGTGAAAACTGGAACTAAGGCATAAGAGAACAAAACCAAGCTGTCACACATTATTTGACTTTATCCCCTATTATTTTGTATGGAGTCAACTATATTTAAGTGTTCAGCATATCTAGACCATACACTGGATTGACTTTAGTGTGTTTCATAAACCCAAATGTGAAGACTACCAAAGTGGCCCCTGCATCCTTTTGTTGATGGAAAAAGTTTGGACACCTCTGATGTAAGAGCACCATGAGAGAGGCCCAATACCAGTAAACTTAATTAACGAGTGGTGTAAGTTGTGAAAGCAATGCAGCTATGCTATCATGTGACCTACACATGACCACAAACTAAAGCACAGCTGTCCGAATGCTATTGATTTTAGCACCGGGCACTTTCTCATGGACTCCTGAGTGTTGGCTGAGCAGAGATTGCTGCTGGCCGTCCATCAGCAGGGTAATGGAGTTAAAGCAGCCATGATTGCATTGCACTTCTGGGGGCTCTGGGTCTCTATGGAGAGGGGGTGTGCTAACATTAATCATGGCGAAGGGGCTCAACCCATCAGACACTTGAAAGAACCAAGTGTCAACGTCCTCATCAGCACATGCAGGGTGTACTCGCACTAGGTATTCGTACCGTGCTGGACTTGGGTCCCTATGGTCCCCCGCTGGCCTGTACTCTCGCTGAAGCATTTGTGCTATGACTCGTTTACTTTCCCTGACTTTGTGGATTATTTTCGCTTGTTTAGAGCCATTCTGGTTATTTCTACTGTGAAAGGTGGCAGCAGTCATTAATTACCTGGTGAGAAGAGCAAATGCATTAATTAAAAGGACAAAGAAGTATCTGAAACCCAAAATCAGTGGTAGGAACATCCGTCTGCAGTTATTTATGTAAATTGTCACTCTTGTTTTCATCATGATTGTTTTGGTGCTGCCTCCCCCAGTTCTGACAAGTTCTGTCCTCCAGGATGTGGATCTGTGATGTCCCTTGCTATGAATTATTTATTCAAATCCCTGCAGGTATGAATGCATCCAAACTACCACACAATGAAAGGCAGCTTTTCAACGACATTTTTGCTTTTAACATTGAAGGCCACAGTGCCGATTCATTAAATTAAAAAAAAAAAAAACTTTCTGATTATCAAATGAAGTCATAACTGGGTTTCATCACTATGGGCTGACAATTTCAAGATAAATATTCCATTCAGCTGCTGAATTATTGATGCACGCGGCGCCACGAGAGACACGCCGACCCCAAAAAAGTCGAAATGTCATTTGTGCTAATGAGAATGAGAAATGTCACCGAGTGGAGGTCAGACTGAGGCCAAATGAGGAGCATCATGTCACTGGTCTGGTCTCTGTGTACACTTACTAGCCTCATCATTGTGGTGTCTTTTTTTTTTTTTTTTAGGGACAAACAGACTTATCTTCTATTTCTTTGTAAATACAGTCAAACTTGTCTATAGCCACTAGAGGGAGTCTGCAAAAGTGGCCGCTATAGACAGGTGGCCTCTATAGACAGGTTGGCGTCCAGTTTGAATGTTGACCAGTAGAGGAAAAAAGGGAAAATAATAATAATGTTGACCAGTAGATGGCACTGCGGACTGCTGATAAAAGTTGTACAGCACTACTAGGCTTATTATTATCATGGTTCATGGTTTTAATCCTGAACATGCATGAGTCAAACAGTAGCACATCACATAGTACAATTCACAATTTTGCATGTCCAAAAAGGAGTAGGAAGAAGCAAAGCTTATTTAATCCTACCCCTCATCAGTTTCACATCAGTTGCAATACATTTATTCACCTCTTGTTCTTCCAAGTGTACTTTGTAGGTCTACATGACAATGTAGTGCAATCATAGCCAAGGTTTTTACTTACTAAAAGGAAGCTAGAGGCTTAATAATAACTGATAAAATACTTCAGTTAAGTACAACCAAACTCAGTTTTGCTCCCGCTGCCGCATGCATGCTAGCATATGTTTTTTTTTTTATTGTAGCGTCGCTGGGAGCACGTCCTGTTCCCAGCCTACTTTGCGGTAATGTTTTGGTGCAAATGCTCTTAAATTTACATGTTTGACCAGGAAATAGCAAGCTCAAAAGAAGACGGCTTTTTTATGTGGAACAACTGACAGTTTGTGTGGATCTTGTGAATGATTGTGACTGAGCTAGGACTCAGTAATTAAAGTCTACACACGACGCCTTCATTGATTGAAAAACAAAACTTTTTCGTGCATGAAGCTTCTACTTGAGTTGGCTGCTATATGCAGTCAGATATTGACCAAGGGAGACAAAATGGGTGGCTGCTGGCTGCGTTGGACAGGTGACTGCTATACACAGGGTCTATAACATGTAAATTTGCTGGGGGGGATTTTTCAGTGGCTGCTATAGGCAGGTGGCCCTTCTATAAAGGTGGCCGCTAAGACAGGTTTGACTGTATATATACTATGAATTTCTGTGACCTCCATTTAAAGTAAATATGTATTGGGGACTGCTGACTCCAGTAGATACAACCATTGGATAAGGATATTGTGTAATAAGCCGTTAATTGAGTTATATAGCTATTTTTAATATCCCAATACAAAGTGTGTTTGATGTAGTAATGATGGTACGGTACAGGACTCTTGTATACGGAACAATGATATAATGCCTAACATGCATGTTCTTGGGATGTGGGAGGAGAACGTGCAAAGTCCATACAGAGATGTTCCAACAGAGTTTTGAACCCAGATCTCTAGACTGTGCCACCATGCTGGCCCTGCACAAGCTAATGACGCTGTATGCATCTATCCTTGCTGCTGCTGACCTTTCAAAAGCATATGTCTAGGAAAAAGATGTCATATTTGTGTGTGTGATTGGCCAGTATTTTTTTTTATTTTTATTTTTTATGAAAAGGCATAGCTGAAATGTCACCTCAGTGTGCGTCATATCATAGAATCCTTAAGGTGTTATTCCTGTCTTTGTCTGACCATTTCCAACACTGTACAGTACATACAACAGAGGTGTCCAAAGCTACTTTTTCCAACCTCGTTGGAATTTGGTATTTTGCTCTCAGGTTTGAGGTCATTAAACATCAAAGGTCTTGCTGTCATGCTCCGCAGAACAGGAATTGTCACTTCCCGTTTTCGCTCTTATTTTGGTATGCTGTACTTACTGCTGGGTGTAAAATGCAGTCGCTTTGCCCCAGTGGTGCTGTGTGTGCAGCTGTGTTCCATTCGTCATCAGTTGCGTTTCCAAGTCCAGTGTCGTCACTTTGACACCGCTGGTTCATTGTCATTGTGTCACTCATCCATGCTGTCTCCTGTAGACATTTTCTTACTTGTTGCAACTTCCCAGGACTCACCTGTTAGTAATTTCACTGAGCCTTTTTCTTGGCGCTTTTTGTTGCCTGTTGCCTGCACCTGCTCGTGCTTATCAAGACTTGTTTTCCTACACCTTGCGCTTGTTTCTGCATACCGGGCATCCAGCATTCTACAGCTTCACCAGATCGTAACACTTGCTTTGACGTTAAGAGACATGCACTGCAGTTTTGATAAAGATGGACTGTGTGAAAGAGTTGTGACAGGTCAAGTGCAAACATTCAGCTGCCTTGATTTTCTGAGCTAAACTCTTCAAAAAAATCAATAGAATTATTGCTGTGACATAAATTGACATGCCTTCCATTTTTCATGAAGATTCTCTGACGCTGGTAGAGCCGTTAAAAGAAAACACGGACCTGTTTTGTCTAACTATTGGCTTCAGCTGCCGTGTTCGTCATGAGTCAAATCTCTTTAAAGTTGACATAATTCTTGCTTTACCATCAGACGGAGGCCATGATGACTTGATGAAGATTCTTGGAAAATTGTGACAGACCACCGAAAATAAACCACATACCTGTCACGTCTAAACTTTGACCTCAGCTGCCGTGACATTAATGGTTCTTATCTCTTTATTAACCAATAGAATTCTTGTGACATGCCCTCCATTTTTGAAGAAGCTTTTTTATGACGGGTAGCGCGCCAAAGAGAAAACAAACACAGTACCTGTCAAGTCTAAACTTTGACCTCAGCTGGATTGATTGTCGAGTCCAATCTCTTTTAAAGTCGACAGAATTCTTGCTATGATGTGAGACTGGAACGCCATGAAGCTTTGAGGAAGATTCTTGGAAAATTGTGACGGGTAGAGCATTTAAGAGAAAACACATCCATCTTCTACCGCTTGTTTGAGGTCGGGTCGCAGGGGCAGCAGCCTAAGCAGGAAAGTCCAGACTTCTCTCTCCCCAGCCACTTCGTCCAGCTCCTCCCGTCAGATCCTGAGGCTTTCCCAGGCCAGTTGAGACATAGTCTCTCCAACTTGTCCTGGGTCTTCCCCGACGCCTTCTACCGTTCAGATGTGCCCTGAACACCCCCCCCAGGGACGCGTCCGGGAGGCATCCTGACCAGATGCCCAAGCCACCTCATCTGGCTCCTCTCAATGCAAAGGCACAGCGGTTCTACTCCTAGGATGACAGTGCTTCTCACCTAATCTCCAAGGGAGAGCACAGCCACCCTAGGGAGAAAACTCATTTCGGCTGCTTGTACCCACGATCTTGTCATTTCCACCACTACCCAAAGCTCATGACCATAGGTGAGGGTAGGAATGTAGCTCGACCGGTAAATTGAGAGCTTTGCCTTTCGGCTCAGCTCCCTGTTCACAACGGACTAATGCAGAGTCCGCATCAATGCAGACGGCGTACCAATTCGCCTGTCGGTCTCGCGTAAAAAACACATTGCCTGTCATGTCTAAACATTCACCTCAGCTGCCTTGATCTTTATGGTTTTGTACTCTGTAAAAACCAATAAAACATGCCCTCCATTTGTGATGAAGACTCTTCGACGCATCTAGAGTGCCAACAAGAAAACACGTACCTGTCATGTTTAACTGTAAGACTTCAGCTGCCTTGATCGTTATGAGTCAAATTTCTGTAAAACTGGCAGCATTCTTTCTATAATATGAGAGGAATGCCATGAGTATTTGGTGACGGTCAGAGCACTGAAGAGAAACGCGGACCTATAATGTCTAAACTTTGACCTCAAACGGACTGACCGTGGGTCATGGGTCTGATCTCTTTAGAAATCATGACAATTCTTGCTGTGATGTCAAGTGTCCTCATGTTTCGAAAAAGATACTTGGGAAGTCACGACGGGTTGAGAGCCGAACAAAAAAAAAACATGTACAGTACCTAACATGTCTAAACTTTGACCTCTGCTGGATTGATCAGGTTTTTGATCTCTTTGGAAATCAATAGAATTCTTGCTGTACCGTCAAAAGTCCTGAAGTTTTGAAAAAGATTCTTGGGAAATTGTGATGCTTAGGGCGCCGAAGAGAAAACATGTACAGTACTAAACACGTCTAAACTTTGACCTTAGCTGGTCCGATCTCTTTACAAATCAATAGAATTCTTGCTGTAACATTAAGCAAAAACTTTTGATTCAAGATTCTTTGACGGGTAGATCACCGACGAGAAAACTGACCTCAGCTCCTTTAACTTTAAACATTGACTTTGCTGGTGAATTGTGGCGAATCGACGCTGCACATGCTGTCATGTTAAAACCAATAGTCATCATTTAGCATCAATGCACACAGCTTTCACAGTATAGAACCTTCCATGTTTAGGTGGGGTGTTGCGTAATCACTAATAACCTTCTCGACCATTCTTGACCTTCCCCAGTGAGACGTGATGCTATGCCGTCATCCAAAATATATAGGAAGCAAAGCAAATAGGTTCAGAGCGAGCTCCATATGCATGTGTTTGAAGTGCGTGAAGGCTGAATCAATGGCCCCCAGACGTAGCTCCAACTAAAGACATGCATACATATTCAATAGGGGAACTCTTACGTACACATGAATAATGGATACTTGCCAAGTGCTACAGATGGAGAACAGCAGAGTGGCGCTAATTGTTGACCACTATCGCTTTGCCGGCCCATCAAGAGTACTACTTGCTTTATTTAAATCAATTTCACCTTTTGATGGAGTGGTGGTGGAGTGAAGGGGGAACCAGACAACATCTTGGATGACTGGTGGGCGCCTTGGCTGAGTGTCATGATTGGTGAAGGCTGAAAGGAAGCTGATGTTAGTCTGTTTTTAGGATACTCTGTAAAGAGGCTTAGATGAGCAGGAAGTCACAGGTTTTCAGACCCCATTTGGACAAAAATAGATGAGTTCTCCCATCTTTTTTTTTTCTTTTCTTTTTTTATTGGCCTGTGGCACATTGTAAAAATGTATTTTAGAAAACAAACACCAAAATGTACTGTACAGTTTCTACTGTTTTTTTTTTTTTTACCCATTTTACAAATTTCTATATATATATATTGAATTTGAGTTTTGAAAGGAGCCGATGGCTTATTTGTATTTATATGGCATGTGTATTTTAAATATAGTCTGTGGGAGTAAATGATCTAATTATCCAATGACTGTAACATCAGTGGTCATTTTGGTCTTCCACCGGATTTCCCCGTATTTTAAAATGCAACTGTTCACAGCCATGAGCTAAGAGGATGTTGTACTGTTGAACTACAGTGGTGAAAGTGTTTGCCCCCTTCATTTATTTGTTTGCATGTTTGTCACACTAAAATATTTCAGATTGTGAAACAAATTTAAATATTAGTCAGTGACAACAACTGAACAGAAAATTCAGTTTTTAAATGAAAAATATCAAAATTTTACTCTGTGGTCTGACGAGACAAAAGATGGACTTTTTGGAAGGTGTAGGTCTTATTACATCCGGCATAAAAGTAATGCCACATTTCAGAAAGAGAACATCATACCAATAGTAAAATATAGCGGTGGTAGTGTGATGGCCTGGGACTGGTTTGCTGCTTCAGGACCTAAAAGATTTGCTGTTATAAATGGAACCATGAATTCTGCTGGCTACCAAAAAAATCCTGAAGGAGAATGCCCGTCCATCTGTTCATGACCTCAGGCGGAAGCAAACTTGGATTCTGCAGCAGGACAATGATCCAAAACACACCACCAAATCCACTGCTGAATGGCTGAAGAAAAACAAAACGAAGACTTTGGAGTAGCCTAGTCAAAGTCCTGACCTGAATCCTATTGAGATGCTGTGGTATGACCTTAAAAAGGTGCTTCATGCTGGAAAACCTTCCAATGTGGCTGAATGACAACAATTCTGCAAAGATGAGTGGGCCAAAATTCCTCCACAGCGCTGTAAGAGACTCATTGCAAGTTATCGCACTTGATTGCAGTTGTTGCTAAGGGTGGCCCAACCAGTTTTAAGTATAGCTGGTATTCACTTTTTCACACAGGGCCATGTAGGTTTGGATTTTTTTTTCTCCTTTTAATAAGTTTCATTTAAAAACTGCATTTTGTATTCAGTTGTGTTGACACTGACAATATTTTAATTTGTTTGAGTTAAAACAATTAAGTGTGACAAACATGCAAAAAAATAAGAACTCAGGAAGGAGGCAAACGCTTTTTCACACCACTGTACATTCATAGACCACAACATTAGGTACACGTGCATTCTCTAATGGCATTCAAAACAGTAGCCAGTGGAAGCCAATGATCCTGGATATCCTAGCCGATACAGGCCACCAGCTCACTTGTCTTCTGTTTACTGTCCAAGGAGCCATAAACAGCCCAAAACTTATTAGACTAATTAGAAGAACACATTATTGGACATGCAAGCCTCGTTTCGCCTGCATGGAATTGATTTATGGAAAGGTGTCCCATCCCACATACAAGGGCATTGATCCGCCTGCAAATAACACTGAAGTACAGGAGGGGAAAGAAGGACCACCAGATGCAGTGTGGCCTATTAATAACTGCAATTAATTCATTCAATTATCAGTGGCTCATTTTTTTTGTTTTTTTTTTATGTGAAAGCATCACAAATGTTCCCGCACATGGGACATTGTGCGGAAGTGGAAGCCTTTTAATTAATGACTTCATGCCATGAAATGTAATTGGGAGAGGAAGCAAAGCATTTTGTAGGGAAATTAAAGTGGTTTGTGGGGGGGATAAAAACAAATGAAGTAGAATGAGTTTGTTGGCGCCAGCCGTCACATTAGCATATTTTCATGAGGGCTTTTCCCGAGGCCTCCTGGCTGCATTCTCCTCCTTTTTTTTAAATAAAGCAACTGCGCTAATCAAGCAGAAACATCACAGCAGCATTTTCGAGATGGAGTGCGGACAGTGACAAGTGCAGATCATTATTTGACTTTTTAGAGTCAAGCCGGGGAAACTTTGGGCTGGAACTCCATAAAGCTGTTGCCAAACGATAACGGCGTCTCGGAATGGGAGGCAGTGACAGCTGTGAGTAGTTGACAGGGGAAATGTTTGCACTTCTCAGCTTGTTTTCCATCTCAATCTCAACAGTCGTCAAAACCACCGTTGACCTGCAGCTAAAAATGGAGATTGCACAACAATCAACATGCCACAGAAACGCTCCACCAGTTCACGACATTGTCAATATTATCATATGGCGTTTTACGTTGGATCATTTCACTTCATTACGTTTGCATGAACAGAATTGAACAATTGAACTTTTTTTTTTTTAACATTTTGTTCTTGAGCTAAAATCAACAAATACCTACAGTATCGCTACCATCCATCCATCCATTTTCTATGCCGCTTATCCGCGGGGGTATGCTGGAGCCTATCCCAGCTGACTTCGGGAGAGAGGTGGGGTACACCCTGGACTGGTTGCCAGCCAGTCAGAGTATCGCTTCCCAAATGACAATAAGATATAATATATACTTGTAGTATATCGTAGTTGTCATTGTGCAGCTTGTATAGCAGTATCGATTTACTATCCATTGAAAATGAGTCAACACACACCCATTGTCTTAAATAGTTGGCAACACAAGTGAGTAGCGAGATAATTCTGTCATGCGTCATGTTCCGGGCTGCATGAGTGCGGCCGGGCACTGGGGAGCTGCAGTTCATTAGGAGGAACTTGAAATCCAACCTGCACTGTGACACTGTGAATCGGAATCCTCTCCTCAGGAAAGACTTTTCCAACATAAGGAGCCCAAAACACATCAAGGGCCTTACCCCGGAACTCAATTGAGCATGTGGGGCATACTCAAATGGATGGAAGCAAGCGTTTGAGATCATACCTTCTAATAGCTCAGCGCATTGTCAAGTAACTTTTCACAGGGGTCTTCAGTACACACACACACACACACACACACACACTCTCACCTAGCACAATCAGAGTTGCGCAACACTTAAGACAAGTGTGTCCAAAGGGGCCATTTGATCTCCTTGGCTTTTTTTTTTTTCCCCCCTATTGGCCCACAGCACATTCTAAAAAAAAATAAATAAATAAAAATAACACAATTAAAAAAGTTTTTTTTTTTTTCACAAGAGTAAATTCAAATTATTAAGAGAAACAAGCTGAAATTGAACAAGTAATTTTATGAGAATAACATATGAGGAAAAATTTAATAATTTTAGTAGCATTAATTACACACACACACACATATATATATATATATATATATATATATATATATATTATATAAATATAAATACGACTTTTTTTAAGTCGTAATGTTATGAGAAACAAACAAAACAATACCAAAGTTATAATTTTTGATTTTTGAAAATTAGGTTGGGGGAAAAAATTATATTATGGGAACTAAGTCAAAATATCATGGAAATAAAGTCATAATATTACAAGAAGAAAATTTACAAGAAGTTGAAATACTATTGGGGGGGAGAGAAACAGCAAAAATGGCAAAAAAAATAACAATTTACCAGTCATGTAAATAGTAAGAGTAAAAAGTTGTTTTCTAATGACAAAAAAGTCACAATTTTAAGGGGAAAAATGGCGTCATTTTAGTAGGATAGAGTTGGAATATTAAAAAAATAAATAAATAAATAAATTTAAGTGGTAATATGAGAAACAAAAAGTTTAGGAGAACTACGTGGGGAGAAAAAGTTATAATTATGAGATTAAAGCCAAAATATTCTGTGAAGAAAGTCATATTACGAGTACAGAATTTACAAAGATTTAAGTAGAAAGTTGAAATATTTGGGAAATTTGAAAAATAGCAAAAATGGAGAGAAAGAGCACCGAAGTTCATAAAATACACTTTTTCACCTATATCACAAAGCTGAGATGCATTTTTTTATATATAACTTCTGATATCTTTATATCTACATGTTGCTTTACAAAATATCAAAGTGGCCCTTGCATCCTTTCATTTTTCAGTATAAAAAAAAACCCTGACTTCAGATATGACTCATGGAAAATACACAATAGATGCATTGTTCTCACTCGCACCAGCCTGACTCTATCACACAGACTTGGCTTTCACTTTCCAGACACACAGGCTTACAGTATGTTTCACTTTCTAGTGGGGGTGCGGCAACTGCTATAGATGCTTTTTGTACTTTTCTTCTGGGCTCTTTCCTCGATCTTCCTCACTGATGAGAGTACAGCCCTGTCACCAAATACTGTATATTGCTCCTATTTTGACTTCAGTTGGAAAATATTTAAAATCATCGACGTAGGAGTGGAAGAGGATTCCAGGAACAACCTGTGCAGCGCTGGTCAATTTCACGCCCAAGAGAATTAAGATACTTGTCATCTCGGGCTCCTTTATGTTGGAAAACAGTTTCCCAAGGGAGGGGGGTCATGCTCTGCTTCACAGTGTTACAGTAAATACATACACAGTATTTTAACAAAAAGAAAAAACAAGCTGCGGGCTACAAAAGGTCCCTACGCCAGACTTTGGACACCCCCTGGTGTGAAATGAAGCAACATGTCAGCGACTATCATGAAAGGGGGCTTCAGATGCAGTCCACCTGCAGTGATAATTAATGAGCATGCTGCGACTCTCACTCATACGCCACCCAGGATAAACAAATCCACACACAGCCGCACATAAATCATCCCGCTCCAACTCGGATGTAAACTAAGAGCGATGGCTTTTTAATCATAATTGAATTGGCGGGAATTCCCAGTCGTCAATATTCCTCGCACGGCTTGGTATCATGTTGTGGGGAGCTTAGTTCCACTTGACGGCTTCATTGCCTCGGTTCCATTCATTGTGGGACGCGCGGGCAGAACTCCAAGGCTTTCTGGCCTCAGCTTACATGAAGATATCACATAATTACTGCGGGAAAAGCAATCACGTCTACGTGGGCTATTTTTAATAATTCATCGCTGATAGAATCAAAGGACGTTCAACTCGTCCTCTGCTGGAGAGAAAAATGTGTTCACGCTGCAGAGGTTTTAATCCTCCGCTTCCAATCAGCAGCCTGTATTCTCATTTGCATGCCGGGTGGTGCAGTGCCGTGTGCAGCAACAATGGCCAAAAGAGAGGCGCTTGTCAGCTGACACGGCGTCCATGTGGAGACTGAGAGGCAATCTCTTTGACACTCTTTCGCATGGAAGCGTCAAGAAAATCATCTCCTGCTTTGACAGGTTTCAGATGACAACTGAGAGCAAGACACGACTTGTTGTGTCCTTGTGTTCAAATGGGCTGAGTCAGAAGAGGCAGGAGCTGCTTGTTGTCCCAGTGGATGAGGCAATTTTTCGATAGGAAATAATCCAAATAATCTGTTCCAGACACACAAATATTAACAAAAAATACATTTTTATAGCCTGGGGTCACCAACCCGTCAATCGTGAGCTACTAGTCGATCTTTGGGACTTTACCGGTCGATCGCATCACATGCCCTCACCTCTTGGAGAACGACCAACAGGCACGCATTATGTCCACTGGACACGCCCGTACACCTCACTGCTATCCAGGCAGCAACCCGCAAGGACCCCGGTTCCGAAAACCTGGTAGGAGGGTACACTAGTACACCGGCTCGCCTCGTACACCGACTCGCCCCCACGTGCTAGCAAAAAGGTTGAGCGACCGAGGGAGGGAGTGACAGAGTGCTGCAGCAAAGCGCCTGCGCATACAACAGTAATTATTGCACGTTAATAGGGCTCAAAGGTCTTCCTTTGTTACCTCCAAAGTTAAAGCACACATAACTCCATAGACATGCACCTCCAAAAAAATCTTTGAGCCGCGACGACGACGCTCCTTAAGGGGGCTGACTGTTGTAGCACATTGACCAGCCCCTCTCTCCTCAATCTGGATCGCACGCACACAACACTGAGCCTACAAACCAACTAGCTGTGGTTTGCTCATGGGGCCGACGCCACAAACCCAAACTGGACCAAGATCCACAAAAGTAGGGGTATAGGGGTGCCCAAAGTGCGGCTCAGGGGCCATCTGCGGCCCATGGCTCATTTGTCATTGCAGAAACAAAATAAAAGGACAGGCTACGGAACCTAGCGAGGGGTAAACATGTCACAAACGAGGCGTGAGCCCAGTGGGAGCGGCGGACAGAGCCACTGATTGCTTTCATTATTCCCCCTCAGATCCAAATGTCAGCCAGCAGGAAGAGAGCAGCCCCATTGTGTTGCCCGATAATTAGAGGATCCATTTTCAGTCCTGCAAGAAGCGAGTGCTCCGGGATCAAAGCTGGAGAGTCCCAGCCTGGACTCTTTCCAAGTCGGAACGCTTTCTTGCCTTGGTACCGCTAACTTAGCTGGCATCTTTGTTGTTGTTGTTCTTCTTCTTCTGTGCTTCAGAACTAAATTACGCACACACACACACACACACACACACACACACACACACACACACACACACACTGAGCGCCCGACTACAGAAGAATCATGTTCACATAAACACTGGTAGTGTTTTTCAAAAATGTGATTTTTTTTTTTTTTTTTTTTTTTAAATGCATTTTGGCCAACCCACAGCGCCCCCCCGCCACTCCCATTGGTGATTTACATACCGTTATCATTCATTTGTAAGCTTGCCGTCTTGTCGTGTTATTAATGCACTGCGTGTTCTTACTGTATTTTTATCACAAAACGTCCTTGCTACAAAAAAAAAAAAAACGTTGCAAGTCAATGATGTCCTCAGCAGCTCTTATAGTTTGCCATGCATTTCTAAATGCCTATAAAGTACGAATGAATGGGATCAACGATGATTTAAGGCTACTTTTACCTCCATTGAAGACGTGATTGTTCCCAAATCCACAATGCTGCAGTGAGACCAACACTGACACCACCTTCCTGTTATTTCTTGAATTCAATAGTGTCTCTCTTTCTCTATCAAAATGCTGGCACTTGCAACTTTCTTGGGTCCCATTTTGGAGTATTGAGGTGAGAATTGGATTATTGAATTAAAAAGTGGAACGACCATGTCTTCAATGAAGGTAAAAGTAACCTTAAATTGTTCATTCATCACTTATATCTATTTATGTGCATTTCAAAGTGTTTTATGGATGTGAAACTACAATTGTGAAACTATAAAAAAAAGTTTTTGTGTTAACATTTTTGCCTTTTGCGGAACAGATGAATTGGATTTACGAGATATTATTTCTTACGAGAAAATTGATTCGGTTAGAGTTGGACCTTTTTCGAAAGAATTAATGATGCTAACCAAGGTTCAACTATTGAAAGTTGAACCAGCTTGCAAAGCAGAGGTCGTATTTAGTGTCACTACACAATCCGTTCCGTTCACACAAACAGTTCTACTTGTCTCGTGTTGGGATGGATTTGTACTGCGCATGTGTAATGTACGGCCTCCGTTGATCTATTTTACGGCAGTTACAGATCATAAACGTCAAGCAACACCTTCTACGATGCATGCGCAATATACATCACCATGCCCACTCCCAAAAAAATGTTAAGATTGGAGAAATTACAACACAATCTGTCTTTTTTTTTTTTTTTTTTTTTTTAAATATCCATGGTGCAAGTGGATAAATTATAACCCCTTTTATTTTTTGGTTGCATAAATTATTTTAAGTTGTTTTTTTCGCCGCTGAAAAAACTACAGCCAAACGCATTTGCTCGCAAGATAAGTTTGGATGGATGCTACTCCGTTGCGGGTCATGTTGTGACATTTGCCGTCTTGTTGAGGCAGCCATCTTGGTGTAGTGGACAGAAAAGCCACCATTTTAGAGTTGGGAGTGGAGTAGGATGCAATTCAAAGGCTATAATAGGCTCGTCCATATGACTGCTTATTAGGGCCAAAATCTGAAATTTCGGGAATAAAATCGTAAATTTAAGAGGAAAATGACGTAAATTCCAAGGAAAAAGTCGTAATATTGCCTTTGCCAAAGGTCACATAAATCCCCCCCCCCCCCGTGACCAAACGTGCTTCCTTTAGTGGCTCAGAAGGCTTGCATCAGCATGAAAGCACACAAAGAAAAGCCACATTGTCACAGGGCTGCCCTCTGTGGTCCTTGCTCACAACTAATTGGCCTCGCCAGTTACCGAGGTCAGCGGGTGTCTCAAGAGAAAGTCCAACCCGAGGACGTCAACGTCGTCGCGGCCTCTGGGTGACCTTTAGCAGCGGGGGCTGAGAGTTTAACGCCATCTTTCCAGCTTCTTTGTGGCAGAGTGAGAGCCGTGTGTTTTCCAGCCACTTATTATCTGCGCTCTCTTTAAGACTAATTAGCCCACGTGAGGTCGGGGCTGACAAAGCTTCTGTTTCAACACTCACACACACGCTTAAGCCTGGATGAAGATACACACCGGGCACCTGACTTTCGACCCTGCACTAAACTCTCCATAGGTTTCTTACACATACTTGGAGACTTTGATCTAATATAAGCAATGATAGATTATGGATTTAATCCAAGAAAAACTAGAAATACTTAAATGTGTTGTTTAAAGGTCCCTTTGTATACAAAATGTACTTTTTAAACTTGTTTGCTCCACTTTTGAGAGTAGCAGTGCTTCTTGGAGACACGTTCTGTCTGAGTTCGAGTGGACAAACACACCTCATTAGCATTAAAGCTACAGACACACAGCAGTGCGTTCCCAGTAGGGCTTACTAAAAGCACTTTTAAACACTTTATGAGGAGCATGAACCGGAGCCAGTGGTGTGCAGCTGCACCTGTAAAAGCAGCAAATGGAGCGATGAACAAACACCACGATGTGATATTCAATCCATAAGCAGCATCTATGGCTTTACACCAAGAAAGAAGAGACGGTTTTCACCACGTCAATGTGATGAAACACGAGACAACTGTATGGACCCAAAGATCAACATCAACCTGAAGAACTGCTAGAATCTCATTCAAAAAATCCAGACATATCAGCATAACGTGTTTTGTAAACCGCACAGTAATACGTCATATCACATGAGGAGCAGTTTGAAGAACAAATCTAATCTCCATCTAAGATCCAAGTGTGATGACGTCCCTCAGTGATGGAGACATCTCTATGTTCCAGTGAACAAACCATGCTGGAGGGAGAAGATGACGGCACATTCCCTGCAAACGCACATGAATCCAAGGAAATGTTGGCGTTTGGCAGAGTGAGCGTCATGAAGGACAAGTTGAAGATCATCTTCATACAAGCAAAGTGAGAAGAACATTGCAAGGTGCAAACAGTCCATGTGAGCTAACTCACTGGCGTCGGCTTGCTGCGTCTCACTCCGCCTTCAGCCGTCGCGTCCTCAGAGCTCGGTACCACCGTCACGAGCTGTCGGACCACAAACGCATTGTGAGCTGGGTGTGTTCATGACGTACATCCAGAAGGTGCATCTTCACTCGTATCAGATCAATTGTTTAATTCTGACAATACACAAGGATGTTGACTCAACGATCTTGAATAAGATTGTCATATTTCAGTGCAACTAAAGACGTGAGTAAGGGTGTTAAAGTGAGAGCAGTTTTAACTCATTAGATGTTGGACAAATTAAGATAAAAACAAATCACTGACTAATGTTAATTAACTATAGAGAGCGTCAATAAGTAATTAAAATATGTGGTACACTAGTAAATAAAGTGTACTTACTAGGCACCACGCTGTGTATTCACACAGCCACAAGAAGGAATAAAAAGTCAGCTGTCACAAGTGCAGAATAAAATTTGTTTTCTATTTCAATCCCGCTGGCAAAGTATGGAAAACGAGAGCTAAAGGGGAGACGTGCTTTAATAATTCCCCACATGACCCAATGAGATTTCGGGCAAAAATGACATTACGTATCACTAGGTAAACCTCTCCACTCGTCATTTTGGGAAGCTGAATAGGGTTTGAACATATGACACTATCAATTGTAGTGTGTGTTGTGGTGTGTGTGTGTGTGTGTGTGTAATGATGCAGGAGATGAAAAGTAGCAACAGTGTGAAGCTAGTGGTGACGCAGCAACATTCTTTTCCCTGCTCAACAAACTAAATGCTGTATCACAATAGAGCGCCACCTATGGTTACATCTGGTACAAGCTAGTATGGGTTTTTTGGAAGCCACGTGACCTTGTTTGTTTTGTTGGCAGGGCAAAGCTCACGGTGCAATAAAACCAATCCTCAACTGAAGTGAAGTTTTGAAATGATAGCTTGATGGACTCAAATGTGCGATTTTGTGAACAGAAACAGAAAAATGACTTTCCTGGTAGGATACAACGAAAAGGACTCAAAGGTTGAATGTTATTTCTGTCCGACTACATCAAGGTCGACCTTGACAGGGTCCAATAAAGTACCTTGTCTCTCCTCTCGTCACGCAGTCAAGCAGGAGTTTCTCGAAGGCAGTGACTAATTGGTGTAAAGGTGCAGGCTATGCAGGAACAGACGGGATGAGGTGAGCGCCGGGCCAATCGATACCGAGTTGTTAGCATCACTCCATCAATGCGGGATGTTTGCATGGCTGTGTGGAGGCTGCCTGGGGAGGATTAGCTGGCTTGAAAGGAGGAAGCTTGGTGGGAAACCAAAAGTCACCTTGCTCCCAACGTGAAGGATGCACAGTCAACCTCATGGTGGCTTGTGATTAGGGGTGTAACGATTCATTTTAATAACGATTCGATTCCTGTCACGATTCGTGGTTGCAGATAGGATTCAAGGACGATTTTTGTTCATTTAGAATGATTCGATTCAGTAACTTCAGTTCTTCAGTAACTTTTCAGCCAAAAGTTGAACCGGTGTGACTGTGAAATAAATACCTGGATACTGGACAGTGCAGGTGATGTTTCCTACTTTCCCGTTACCGAATACCGAATCGGGTATAAATGATTAATAATGCTGGCATACTTATTAGGAATGTTACATTTTGTGTAAAATCAAGTCTGTGATTCATTTTGTCTGATAAAACATGACTTGAACTTTTCATTTGATACCTCATTCACTTCTCTACCCCAAGTATTAAAGAAGTTCAAGCAATTTTCATAGCGGACAATCGTGCCTTTGTTTCCCATTGCTTGAACATTAAGTCAAGACAACAGCTGTGATCGACCCACGGACCTTGGCAAGTACAATATATGGTAACTTAGGCTGTGACATTTGTTTTATAAGTCAACAGAGTAGCCATTTACATTTTTTTTATCATCAAAAAGTCCAGGGAAGAAAATGAAGTGTGGTAATGCTGCAGCAGCACGCTGTATTGGGTCACACTGCTAATTGCGTGTCATTCTGGGGCAAAATTAACATATTTCGCACCATCAGATTTTACTGAAATTTCATCTGCAGATATTCAAGTGAATTTATATCCTACATACCTCTTATCTTGTCCCGAAGCTCCGATCCATGAGTTTGAAAGGTTTAAAGTTGGATTTAACTTTTCTGTGTACGAATAAAAATACACCCGATATCATGAAAACTCTAGTCAAGTAGCCTCATTTGTGAGTGCTGCGTTTGTGCTGTTAAAATTCATGTTTGTGCTGCTTTCATTTTGGAGTTATTGGTTTATTTTATAGGTTAACCAAAGCTTGTTTACCCAGCCCCTGCTCAGAATTAAACCAAAATAGTCTCATTTATTTGTGCTATGTTAGTGCTGCTTTGTGCAGTTAAAACGAATGTTTGTTCTGCTTTTGTTTTTGAAATATTAATGACTTAAGTTTTTGGGTATTAAATAATCAGCCACCCGCCATGCTCAGAATCCAAAAAAGTCACATTTTTCCCCACTCTTTGTTTGTGCCATTTTGTGCATTTTAAAATCTGTGCTGTCATACCTTTTTGAGTTTCTAAGATTTAATTTTCCAGTGATTTACATATCAAGTTATGACGTCATCGCCACCAAAATAGTCTCATTCTTTTGATCTTTGTTCGTGCTGTTTGGTGCAAATAAAATTAGTTTTAATGTGTGCTACCGACACTAAAAATAGGATGAGTTTAAACACTTAAAAAGTGGATGACAACAGAGTTAGTTACTCACACCAGGTGGTACCAGACGAGCCGCATCAACAACAGGATCATCAGGATGTGACGTCATCACCGGAGAAGTCTTTTTAAACCACAAATGAAAACTAATTTTATTTGCACCAAACAGCACGAACAAAGATGAAAAGAATTAGACTATTTTGGTGCTACAGAGGTAGTATTGGACCAAACCATTTCATGTATGGGGGTGGTCAGTCAATATGGAAGTGGGTGATTTGCAACACAGCCGTCACTTGTATAAAGGGACACCCGCTTGGAAGTATACTGCCCCCAGTGGCGGCTTTAGATAATGCGCCACGTGTTCAATTACCCAGGGCAGCATTCTCTGGGGGAGGGGCGATGCAAGGATGTGTGTGTCAGATCAGGGGCCAATTACAGGCAGGTCGCAGGTGCCCCCCCCCCCCCCGTTCACATGAAGTGGGTAAAACCGATGAGAGACAACATCTCAGTCAATGCAAATAAGAAAGTGAGGATGTGGGTGCGTGAAGCAGGACACATTTGATGCGCTCATTTGAGCGCCACTCGGCGACAATTCCATTGGCAAAAATTAGTATAATTGGCTAAAATGTGCAGGGAAATCGTGGGGATCGGGCGAAATCATGAGACTGGGAAATCCCGGAGGCAGAGGTGGTTTCTGACGTGCAGCTGAGGCTGCGGAGAATGATGGAAGGCACAAATGTGGGTCTCGCACAGGGCGCCATTGAAGCTACAACCACCACTGACTGCCTTCTGCTGGTCGGAGGAGTGAAACATCCTCACAAAAGATGACTTTACAAAGGAATTGTACAAATCCACAAGCAGTAAGGGAACTTTTAAAGGCATTTATTGATTAAATACACAGTTAGGTTTAGACAAAAGCTCCTGTAGTTTTGTAAGAAAGAAATTCCAGACCCTCACACCCCTCCTTTTAGAAATGCGACAATGGAATCTGACATTTTCCAACACATCTGCAATAAATAATACAAAAGTAGGCAAGGAGCAAGGGGGGGGGGGGAGGAAAAAAGACACCTTAACAAGTGCCCCTTTCACCTGAAAAATTCGTACTAAATGTCACACAGAACAAAAAAACAACTGAAGAATGAGAGCAAGGACAAATAAATCCAGTCGTGTGTTTCGGGTACAAGAGCGAACGCTGAGAGTTCCTGATCGCTTGGAGGACCAGAAGGCATTTAGTGACCTGAGGACCTGACTGGAAACATACATGAAGTTCTGTGTTCAACACTATATTGCACTTTTTTTTCCTGGCAAATACAACCATTTCCAGACTGTTCGGTTTTGTGTTTTGACCTGAAAAAGCACACAAATGTTTTATCGTAGTTCCATGTCGAGCTGACATGAAGTAAACATCCGCTGGCAAAGAAAAATACTTTTTTGGGAGGGGCTAAGAGGACAAAAATAAGAAGTCAATAAATAAAAGTTCGAGCACGCCCACAGTGAGGCTGGTGACTGTAGTTCAAAGGTCACAAGCACCATGTTAGTCTCATTTTTCTTCACTGCTTGATCTGTTCCGCCAACACAGCAGCATGGTGCCGGTGCCGGCCCAACGAGCCTTCAGGTGAGTTCTAGAGCAGACCTTGAGACAAGCATTGGAACACAAAGAAAACATCCCGCTTGCAAAATGGACACCCACGACTGGAGGAACCGCTTCACGCTGCCAGGAAACCTTTTTGCTTCCAACAAGACCCATAATCGATGCTCTGGCACAGATCAGGTCCAGTCAGAACCGTGAAGGTTTCATGCCTGACCGCCTCCAGACAGCCCAGCGGTACTGACCCATCCAAAACCTGGTTCTGTTAGTTCTGATACAGTGGAACCTCTACGGGGGTTGAACGCGTGATGTGCAATTCTCTGCCAAGACACTAGGGGGGGCTGTTTTCCCGAGTCACCTCAGTCGGCAACCGCAACTCTGTCCGACACGGGGAGTGTTATTGGACAATAGTCCCTTTTTTTTTGCAAATGTTGATCTGAAATCGGAGGTGTTTGCGAAGGTGGGATTAATGAGTCGTGTATACAGGAAATATTGACTACAAGCCGACCAATCACAGCCTTTCCTGGTCATGCAAGGTTTGACTTTTTTTTTTTTTTTTTTTGAAGGTTAATGTCAGGCTACGCAATGAGTGTTTGGAGGGGAGAGGAGCGAGCCGGCGTATCCGTAAGTCCTTGTTAGCCAAGATTTTTATTGTTTTTATGTTTTACTGTTACTGGCCACAAATACATTTGTCGCCACCTGTTTTCTCTCATAAACACATTAAATCGCATCTGGTCTGCCAGACAATGAGAGGATGGGACAGGAGGAATCGGTGTTGCCAACTTAGTGATCAGACCCCGCTAGATGCTCGTTTTTTTTGTAGTTCTAAACATATTTGTTTTGCTTTACACGTTCTTTACTCACTCTTTGCAAATGTGTCATAGCCAATAATGCAAATGTGACAATTATGTCAGGAATAGAATGACAAATAAGTTTGCAGTCTTTTGGGAAACCCTGAAAAACAAAAAAAAAAAAACGTGTCATCGTCTTGTAATACTGATTTGTTCCACCGGAGGCAACAGTGAGTCACTGGTGCAGCAAAGTCTGGTGTAAATGGCAACAGCTTGACCCGGGAAAAGATTTTTCCAGAAAATTGTGAACAAATCTGAAAAATTTGATTAACCTCGGAGGTTCCACTGTATTCAGGTCCCAATTTTCAAGTTTGGGAAAAATGAGGCATGACGACTTCCGCCGCAAAGTCTCGGTGCCGGTCTAGAACTTAAACCTGAACATTCCCTGGGGGATCCCTAATGGAGACGGGACCTGCCTTGCACCTTTGCATTGCTGTGCGTTAAAGAGAGACTGGAGGAGGGGGAGGGGAGTTAGCACCAGAGAAAGCACCAATTTTGCAGAGATGAACACCTTTTGTTTCTAGAAGGATGCAGGAAAGACGAAACAAAACAAAAAAAAAATCCCGTCCAGAGGTCGAGTTTGGCTGTTTGGGATTGTGAACGTAGCTTCCCTTGAAGGTCTCGTCTCAAGTCGCAGCACGTTTTACTGCACAAATCTAAAGCGAATAGATACAGTTGCTATGGTAACAGCTGCAGTTTGTTTAAAAAATAAAAAAATCTAATTTGCCGTCATTTGAAATGATGGACCCAGACCAATGAAGCGCATCCCAGCAGAGCAAAACGGTACACACCAAATATGTGAAATATTAAGACGGCATCACAGCACCTTGGACGATGTTTACAGCTTCAGCGCCAGGACGAGGGGAAAAAAAAAGGAGTGTTTATAGGGCCACTTCAAGAGAATATTTGAGACTAAAAGTCGTAAACTAACGAGAATAAAAATGCTTATTTTGAGTCATTACAAGACTAAAGGCAAATTTGAACAAGGAAAAAAAAGTCAGATTTTAAGCAGTGAATTTGTAAATTCCCACATCCGAGCCATAATATTCTAACTTTTAATAGCAGTGTTTCCTTTCGCATACATTCATTTCTTTGTGGCAGGCAGCTCAGTCTTGTGTGTGACATAAATAAAAAAAAAAACACAAATGTATTTGTAGCTCAAAACATGTGTTTTAGGTTTTGTTTGTTGTTTTTCACTCACTTTTCACAAATGCGTCATGTCCAATTGTACACATTCAACAATTATCCCCTGCAACCCCGGCACTGCCACAAATAGATTGCAGTCCTTTTATACGCATTAGTATAAAAGCCTATTTCATGTTTAAGAATATAAATTGCTCAAATTTAAGCAGGTAATCAATTCAAACATCCTGTCTTCCTTTCCACGCGGAGATTTTTTTTTCACGAAATAAACACTTTATTCTCGCAAGATTACGACTTTTTTCTCAACTCAAAAATATAGGATTTTATTGTTGAAGTTTATGAATTTTTACACATATTTTCCAGCATGGAAGGCCCAATGTTTTTAGTTTGAACTTCTGGGGCGGCAGGGGGTGTCAGCTGTTTGACTGATTATCATTTAATGGGACTTCCTGGTTCACAGGTCACGTGTTCAAGACCAAGAAAATGAGCATTTTCTACATTTATGGATCAGGAAGCCTGAAGACGACAGCAGTGGACATCCGTGAGGTAACAACATGAAGTCTGCTTGCTTTTCATCATGCAGCGTTTTCCTCCACGGTAGGAACGTGCGAGCTGACGCACCAAATGACCAGCAGTCATTTAACTTTTTTTAAAAAAATGAATGAATAGGTTGGTTTCATGCAGAGGACATCCTGGAGGGGGCGCCTTCAAGTATGAAAATTCTACGTTCGCTTCACTCTACAGTAGAACAATTTGATCAAAAATAGGGAAAAATATGAAGAATGCGTCATATAAAATGAACATGATGTCGCACGAGAGGATATATTTTGCCTTTTTGCCTGCACTTCTTCCGAAAGAAGAATGAGCATCAACAAGAATAGAAGCAGGACGTAAGACTGAAGCATCACCGTACGCGTCTGCAACCTGAGGCGCGAGTGCCATTATAGGTACATGGCAGCCTAACCAACGGCACACCCAAGTTTAGTGGAAAATGACTCGACATTTTGTGCTCGACTAAAACGACAAGAGTAAAGTCAGCACTAGGGGTGTAACGCTACATGCATTAGTCATGTTTCGGTATGGAACATTCGGTACAGTACAGAAAGGATTTCCCACCCGATATCGTCACATGTCACAAACACAGTGCAGCCCAGTCTTTGGCTAATGGGAGCCGTAGTTGGCGTTAAACGATTCTATATTTCACATTTATTTTTTATTTTTTTATTCTTATTTTCTGAATTTTATTTACGGTAATTTGTGATTTATCGTGGTTAATCGGTTCCAGACCTGAAGGTGTTATGTGAATTTCCGCAAAGTAAATTGAATATTTTTATAGTTGCCATCAAAATATGACCTCCTTAATACGGTTTTTAACATTAGAGCTCTGCAGACATGAATAACACCCCTATAGTCACCTTTACACTTGTTTTACCCAATATAGTAGACACAATAAGCAAATATAAGACGTAATATAGACTCACACGTTAGCATTGACAAAGTTCCTTGTTCCTTTTTTAACTTCCGGTTTCTGTACAGTACTTCCTGCGGTGTTGCATCAATGTAACATTACTGACACCTAGTGACCAGTGTAGAATACTACTGTGTTTTTCCGGACTATAAGTCACGCTTTTTTCATGGTTTGGCTGGTCCTGCGACTTATACTCCAGAGCGTCCTATTAATGTTTTTTTTCCCACACTGACAGCCACGAGAGGGCGCTCCAGGCTTGTGTGCCAGTATCTGCTTCTCCTATCACTCCTGTACCGCTGATAATTTCCAATGTGAACATCAACTTAAAGACAACTGAGAAAGACGGAACACAAATGCCCTCAAAAAGAAAATCACATTCTTACAAGCAGCAAGTAAACTAGTTACGTTATGATGTTTAGGCTACAGTTCTCTGAATAACTGTTAATGTTACGTTAACATACCAGCTATTCACGTTACGTTAACAGACACCTATTGTACTAGAACTTGCCTTTCAAGAAATTTTATAAAAATAAATTTAAAAATGTGACTTATAGTCCAGCGCGACTTATGTTTTTTTTCTTCTTCATGGTGCATTTTTGGCTGGTGTGACTTATAGCCCGGAAATTACGGTACATACTGTATCATCACAACGCCTTCGAATGCTTTAGTTCATTTAGCCATTTTTATACTTGGAAAAAGCAAAAAGTGTCGAATTTGCTTAAATATGCCTAATAGGGAGTACTCAAACCACAAAACAGCATGATTTATTCATTCATATATTTTTGAAAAAACCTGACAGAGTGAAGCCGTGAAATTTGAAGCGGTGAGGTTATTAGGGAATTTCTAGAGTGTTTTTTTTTTTAAGTTTAATTTAAAAACCATGAAAGCCGTCGATACAAAAGCGAAGCAGTTTTGCATTTTGTTCCCTTGCTGTACCCAAAATAAACCAAACCGTCACCTTAAAGCAGAGGCACGTACCGAAACGTGATGAAGGCGTAGCGTTACACGCCCGAGTCAACACATTCCCTTGGAGATTTCAGGGGTTCGATTCAGACGAAGAGGTTCGTTTTGACGCTTAATTTGCTGATTAGAGCGCAAATCAAGGTTGAAATATTGACTTTGATTTTATGACATCATAAATTTGGGGGGTTTTAATTCGCTGTAAGCTAAAATCACCAAAATGATTAAAAAAGAGAACTTCTTTCTACGCTTGTATGACAGGAGGATGAAACAAGACATTTAATCGGGATGGACGGATGACAACTCTGCATGAAAGCAAACGCGCTGCACGCTCCACAAATGTTTCTTGCGCACTTTTGGAATTGTTTCTCACGTTGTTGCAACTCCAGATGTAGGCGAGACGAGGTGGGGTGGTGGGGGGGGGGGGGGGGGGGTCAAGTTTAGAAGCTTTTGTCGGAACGTACGAAACATATCGGCGTGGCAGCGGGACTGATGTAACCGCTTTCTCCACAAATAACAAACAAGTATAGTAGTAGTATATATTCCGATGTTAATTCGTCTATCATTCGTTCATTAGTTTTTTTCCATTTTAAGCCAACACAAAAAAATGAATATTTTTTCTGAATTTGTTTTTTAGCCTCAAATTTAAAAAATTAATAACGTTTTGTTTCTTGTTTTTCATCTATTGGTTAAATCAGGGGTGTCCAAACTTTTTCCACTGAGGGCCACACAGTAAAAAAAAATGAAGGATGAAGGGCCTTTTTGATATTGTATAAAGATATGCTAAGAAGTTATTTATATTTCAAGAATCTCACCTTCGTGATAAGTGAAAAAGCATCTTGGTAAGATGGTCTTGGTCTCGGTCTCGGTCTTTTTTCCCCATTTTTGCTGTAAATTTTCCAAATATTAAAATTTTCTTCTTAAATAATCTTGCTAAGTTTTCTTCTTGTAATATTATGTCTTTATTCCATCATGTTTTGACTTTATTCCCATAATATTATAACTTTCCCCCAACCTAATTTTCAGAAATTGACAACTTATTGTTTTTCTTTCTTAAATATTTTTTTAAAGATTAAATATTAATTAATATTAAATATTTTTTTAAATATATACGATCTATGCCACTAAAATGACATTTTTTTTTTACTAGTTTCGCATAATTGCACATTTTTTCTCATAAAAATATAACTTTTTTTTTTACTTAATATTTTCATTTTATTCTCTGAAAATTATACTGTTTTTTCCATTTTTGCTATTTTTATTCTTTTCCATTTTCCAACGTCAACTTTCTTCTTGTAAATTATCTTTTCGTAATTAGGAATTTATTCTCATATTATTTTGACTTCATTCTCGCAACATTGTAAAATTACAACTTATTTGCGGTTTTGTTTTTCATACTATTACGACTTTTTTTTTTTTTAATCCTTCCTAATATTTCAACTTCACGCTACTTAAATGTTATTTTTCCAATATTTTGACTTTATTCACGTAAAATTACAGCTGTTTTTCCATTTCTGCTGTTGCTGGTTTTGAAATTTTTCAACAATTTGAACTTTCTTCTTGTAAATTTTCTTCTCACAATTGTGACTTTATTCCCATAATATTTTAACTTTATTGTTGTAACACTAATTTTTTCCTCAACCTAATTTCCCCAAAATTACAACTTTATTTGTTGTTTTGCTCTTCATATTTTTCTTTTTTTTTTTTACAAGTTTATTCTTGTAAAAATGTTTCCTCATTGGAATATAACTTTTTTCTTTTAAAAATTTTGACTTTATTCTCTTAAAATTACGGCTGTTTTTCCATTTCTCTTAAGTTGTAATTATGACTTTATTACCATAATATTTTGACTTTATTCTCCGCAACCTAATTTTCCAAAAATTAAAACTTTTATCTGTTATTTTTTGTTTGTCATAGTGCGACTTAAAAAAATCTATCCATCCATCCACATAAAAAAAAAACCTAACCTTCGGCAAGCACAGCGCTTATGTTTTTGCCGGCGTTTGTCTGTCTCTGGATCCATCAATTTTTAAAAGATTCTTAAACATTGCGAGAGAGGACCATTTTTGGCATTTGTGCATATAACTCCACAAAAAATGGTCAGAGCACTTCAGAAAAAAATTACAGGACAAGTTTCCAGAGAGGTTCTACAGAATATCAAAGACTGATCCAGAACATGTAGGATGATTATTTTGGCGTGAATCACAATATGGGGAAACTACGGCGCTTGGCGGAGGTCTGCGCTCTCTGAGTTCTCCTCTAGCTGCTATTGTTTATTTTCCCCGTTTAAATATATTTTTGAATGCCCTGCGGGCCAATGAAAAACAGCCACGGGCCGCACTTTGGACACCCCTAGCTTAAATGACATAAAGAAAAAGGATAGCAAGATTGGGTTTGAGATGCTTTTGAAGGGGGAGGAGCCGTGACGGTAATGCACAAGTTTATTATATAATTCGGCGTACATTTTCTCGAATTTCTTTGTCCCAGTCCTCCTCTGTCGTCTTCCACGTATGTTTACCTGCATGCCGATGTCCACGCGTAAACTACTTCATGCGCTTGTATCCGTCGTCTTCATATTCTATTTACTTAATGGATGTAAAATAAGAGAAACAAAAGGCTAGTCGTGTTTTTTTCCACACCATTGTGGTGTCTAATGGAAAAAGAAATGAACAAATGATACACGGATTGGATACTGACAGCAAGTCTGTGTTAAAACATTTTGTCCTCCGCTGCTTGACATGTAGATAGCACTTCCTGGATGCGCGCTTTTTAACAGTCTCAAGTCTCTCTCAATCTATGCGCACAGTCTATGTACAATATCGCTATATAGAACATAAATTACTACACAGTTCAGCCTATTCACAATTGACAATCATCAATAGCAAAGAGACGACAAAAAAAGAGGTGGGTGGAAGAGGGGGGGGGACACATTCAGAGACATTTTACTTGATAACCAGCTTAGGATGGACGCCTGTTATAAAATCTTTGCCATAAACTTTCCGTGCTCCCGAGAAAGAAGAAAAAACATTTCATACAAAACCATCCTCCGTTTCCATTGGCCAAAAGATGGTCATGTGATTCCCGACATCTCGTTTGCATGTAAACAGAGCACCAGTAGTGTCTTTAGTCTTTTAAACTGTACAAAAGTATAAATATATGCTTTATCTCCATTTGTATTTTTTTTGTTCTTTTCCTCTTCACATATCTCAGATGAAGCACACAAAATCAACATAAAAAAATGTCACTTTCGTTCCCAAAACAAACACAAAAAAGCCACCAGTGTTGCAGTACCTGCGCGGGAGGTGTTGAGCCCCTACCCCTCTTTTTTGACCATCCCGAGCTGCTGGCTTGTGTGAGTGTCGTTTGTTGTGGCGTTTGCTCGCTGTTGGTTGATCGTCTTTGCATACGTTTGTTAAAAAGATGAGTCAGCACAGGCTGCGGACGCCGGGAAAGGAAGGAAAAACAAAACAAAACAAAAAAAGTGTCTGTTTTCGCTACAGCAGATCCATCTTGGGTCTGTAATGGAGCAGGAGGGGCGATTTCTGGAAGGCAACACAACAAAGTGGTATCAGTGGCAGACATAGGGCACTCACGTATCGTCACAACCTGCTTACTATTGTGTTTATGTCGTTTTCAGGCTTCTTACTGGCTTCAAACGCCTTACAGTGAAGGGTTATAGCGCCACCTGCAGCTCTGGCATGCACCTCACAGCCTGTTAAAGTTAACATTGTAATCCTCAAGAGAATCATACCTTAAATCTCCATCTTGTCACTACCACAAATTTCAAAGTGTGGTCCTTGCCCAGGATTTCCTCGTTGCATAAAATGTCCAACTGTGAGAGGAGGAAAAAAAACAATCCATTAAAACTTTCTTCTACAACTTTTTCAAAGCGCCGTGTGTTGCACAAACTAAAAGCTAATGACAACGGTGCTGCCGTGCAGCAGTTACAACTCAAGCTGTGCCGCCACGGCGCCCCCTGTTGGCTCTAGAGGTGACGCCAAGGCGGTGTGTTTTGAGCAGAGGAAGCCACAAAAAAAGAAAAAGTCAAGAAGAAAAGCTTGTAAGACTTCTGAGGAGAGAAGACATGAGAGAAGTGGTCTTGATCTGAAGCTGAGCAGGAAGTCGCTCGGCTTTTGGGGCAAAGCTCGTTATCCTCACCAAAATAACACATGACGTCAAGTCTCATGAAAGTACTTTCTCCTCTTCCAAGACGCGTGGAAGTCTTCTTTAGAATCTTCCCCACGTCGTAGTGATGAAGACTAAAATAGGACATGGACACAGCTCGTAATCAATGGCTGCGTCTCAAAGTGCGCACTTGCATACTTTTGAGTACGTTCATGCTGAGAAATACGCTCAAAATGCAGTGCACTAAGTACCGGGCGTTGCCTTCAAAATGGCTAAATTGGTGAGTGTGCAGTGATGGACACTCGCCACCCTCAAAGGTCACCATCTTGGCTACGTAGCAGAAGCATTGTTGCTAACTCCTCAGTAAGAAAAGTAGCTATTGGCTGTCCGAGAAGTCGCTAGATGACGTCATGGGCTAATGTGCCTATTATTTGCATAAGATGCAACAATCGCTATACCTCGTGGGAGAGATAAGAAAGTGAGTAAAACAAAAATTAGGTTTAAAACTACAAATAACCTCCATTCTTGGTTTGTTCATTTAAAATTAGCCATCACTTCATCAAAATATTTAATCACCGTCAGGGCCTCCACTAGTCCAGGCAGGGCAATAATGACAGTACATCCGGAGTTGGCAGCATTGCGCCACCCGCGTGCGTTATTCATTTGCACTTTGGACGAAAAGGGGTGAAAACCCGCTGCTGTCTCCAAAGACGCTAGATTTCTCGCTAGTCGCTTTTGAGAAAGTAAGTTGCAGAGAGGGTTTGGAAAGTCACCAGATTTAGCGAGCAAGTCGCCGTGTTGCCAGCACTGAGCGGAAGAAGAGGGACTTATTTGTGGCGAACAACAATGGAACTTATACCCGTTTTATTCACAAAACACAGGTTAAAACTACGTGATTTTTAACTAGAGAAGGCCATTTCTGTAGAAATTGTGTGTGAATGCTGAAGCAGAACTGGGATAGGCTCCAGCTGCCAGCGGTCCAGCGGCACTAGAGGACAAATGGTATAGAAAATTGATGTTTGAATGAGTCGGAAATGTAAAAAAAAAAAAAGCTATTTCAACTGCAATTTTTGGGGGGCTGGAAAGTGTGGAATTCCGCAAACTTTTGGAATGTGGAAAATAGCCTACATGTTTTTAATGAGCTGAATGTTTTGGTGTTGGAGGGGTTTGACTTGGTGGAGAAAATGGAAGAAGTGGTCATTTTTGGAATGTGGAAAATGGTTAGAATGCCCTGGATGAGCTGAATGTTGTCATGGTTTGAATTGGTTGAAAAATGTGCAACTTGTAAAAATTTTCAGCGTGAATTTTGCTGCAGAAAACGCGGAAGTTTGAGTAAAGTGGGAATATTGGGGATAAAATCCTAAAGATCAAAGGGAAGGAAATTTGTGTTCTAAAAAAGGTGGAATTTCTGGGGAAAAAAGGGAATTTTGAGGGTGAGAGAAATTGTTAGTCCAAATTTCCTAAATGAGCTTAATTTTTTGTATTGGAATTGTTTAAATTGGTTGAGAAATGTGGAAGCAGGAAGAATTTGTGTTACAAAAAAACAAACGTCCATTCATTTTTAATGGAAATTTTGTTGCAGAAAATGTGGAATTACAAAAAATGCGGGGAATTTTTTTGGAATGTGTCGATAGCAAGCCATCAGATCGCGAATGAGCTGAACATTTGGACGTTGTAATGCTGCTCTTCAGCATTCACACAATTATTGTAAAATGAGAGGGTCAAAAAAGGTGTCCGGACTTTTACGGGGAGGGGGTGGACATGTTGGCAGTGATGCTCCGACGAGTTGCTGACTTTACCTCGTTAAAGGACGTCAGGTTGAGCTTTTTGGCGATGAACTTCTTGAGGTGGAGGACGGTGGCTTGTGCTGAGCAGCGGATCCATTTACGCTTTAGGCCTCGAAGTTTGCTGCTGTTGCACTCCAAGCAGATGCTGACCTGTGAACAAACACACAAACGGGGCCAATGCTTTAAGACTGGATGCTGTCATTAAAGCTAAAGCACCGCAACAAAACATTTGTTTTAGGCCGGGCACACTGATGAAACACCTATTTAGTGTACTTTTATTATGCAGTTTCTTCATATAGTGACCCTGGGGTGTTCATTTACTCAACTGCAGAAAGGACCTGGCCTCTATTACGTCTAAGGCATTTATTATTTTGACAATCATGAAAATACCACATGGAATTTTTAGAACTAAATAGAAGAATTTCTCTCTTTATCAAGGGTGTCCACGGTGTGACCTGGGGCCCTTTTGCGGCCTGCAGCTCATTTTTTACAGACTGGGTAAAAATGAATTAAAATGTAAAATCCCAAGGTATCAAACCAATACTAAGAGCTATTTGCTGAGATGGAAGCTATTCATCTTTTCAATATCTTGACCTACATTAGAGATGAAGTTTTTTATGATTATTCATGTGATTAATATTCAATATTATCACCATCATGGCTTCATCATCCACTGTCGGACGTAGCCCTCCTCATGTGTGCCATGTCTGTTCCGTGCCATTCGTATCCAGGCTGCCCCAGCATGTGATGTCTGGTCATCCCTCCATCTACAATTCGTCCTCTCTGAGTTCAGACACCTGAACTGCGGGCCAAAAATTGCCCCAAGCCACATTTCAGACACCCCCGCCTTAGTATGTCGTACAGTAGTGACTTTCAATGTAGGATCCCAAAATCACAAGTGCATGTTTAAAGGTCAGTAAATAATTTAGCACCATTCTCCAAAGCAGTCGAGACATAAAGACAAAAGTAATTCATCACTTTTCCAAGAGCTTTTCTAACCTCCACTCCCACAGGAGTTGATTAAAACATGACCTTATTCCTCACATGGAAATACGAGCCGGTGTGAAGGCGTCACCCTGTCTGCTTAACTGAGCCCCTTGTCGCTGTTCTGCCTAAACGGCACCGACACGGAATGGGGGTGATTCCCGGCAATATCCCGCCAACTAATTCCATCACTTCCGCACCTACCGTATATATGCAACACCTCCATACCGCCACCAGTGGTCAACCAATTCTAGCACTCCACAATTACCCCAAAACAAACCAGGGGAACTAAACCTAAAAGCAGCATAAGTGGATCCTACACGGACAATTAGATGACGCCATAGGTTCAAAATACTTGTCTGGCAGCGACAATTGCCAGACTAACGGTGAGGGGTGGACCCAAATGTTGGCGACAATGCTCCGAGTGGTTGCAATTCGCTATTAAAAAGGAGAAGCAGCAGCAGCGGGTAAATATTGCAGTCATCATTTCTGGATGGAAGTATTCCATATGAGACACATCACGTGTTACACTTCACACACAGGAGCAATCCCACCTCTGTTACAGCTCTGTTCTAATTTCCCAAGTGGGCGTGCCCCAGCCACCCATTCAACAGCGAGACAAAAGCAAAACGCCAAGAATATGTAAACTCACATTAGCGCAACCGCACTAAAATGTAAAAAATGTCTTGAACTCGTTTGTGCAGTCCTCTCATTTTTCTCATCCTCCCTTTCCCACCTCCTTCTCTGTGACATCTGACACCTCTGCATTCAGCTCCGACAGGCGACCCCGCATTACCAATTCCGAACGCGTTCTCCGCCACTGCCAAGCATCCAAAGGGCGCCATCTCCCTCATCAGGCGAGGAAGCAGAGGAGCGAACCATTAGGAAGACCCAACTTGATCTTTCTACCTCTTTACACAGACTTGCTCGTCTATTTTCCTCTTAAAACACTACTTGATTGCTTTTAAAACCTGTCATGTGCCCAATGTGATATCAGGTAAGTGTGGTGCTGGCGTGCAATGACCTTCTAAAAAGTGCAGTCTGGCAAAGGAAGGAAACGTGTGTAGGAAGTCTGAAGATTCCAACCCTGAATCCCCAGACTGTGAAGATGACAAGCTAACCACTAGGTCACCGTGCAGCCAACTCATTTATTCTAATGTCCAAAAGAACTACGACTGAGGCTGCCGAAACAGTTCATGGTTGTTGTTCAGATTTTCCATCAAGTGGCACAGTTGCAGTATGCACTTTATTGTGTTTCCATCGTAAAGGTTCCCAACTTAGCCACACAATCAGGAGATCTGGAAGATCTGAGTTCGTATCTCCGTTTGGGCCTCTCTGTGGCATTTGCATGTTCTGCGTGGGTTTTCTCCAAGTTCTACGGCTCCACATTTATTCCAAAAATAAGCATGTTGGCTTAATTGGGAGCTCTGAATTGTCCATTGGTATGAATGAGAGTGTGAATGGTTGTCTATACAGTCATGGAAAAAATGATTAGACCAGCCTCATTTCTTCAGGTTCTTGTTCATTTTAATGCCTGATACAACTAAAGGTACCTTTGTTTGGACAAATATAACAATGACAACAAAAATAGCTCATTAGAGTTACATTTTTTGGCAATACAATGCTATAGCTATTCATGTAAGGACTTAAGTGATTTTGGTTATCAAGAAAACCATGGAAGTTGCTAGATATCAGTTTTTAAATGAAACTCTTATGAGCTATATTTGTTATCATCATTATATTTGTCCAAACAAATGCACCTTTAGTTGTACCAGGAATTAAAATCTTTGTCACTTTTCTTTTCGTAATATTAGAACTTTCCCCCAACCTAATTTTCCAAAAATTACAACATTATTATGTTTGGTTTCTCACAATATTACAACTTTTTCTTTAATGTTTCAACCCTGTGCTACTAAAATTACATTTTTTCACTTTTCCGCAAAATATTACGTTATTCTCTTAAAATGACTTTTCTTGTCAGTGTACAACTTTTTTCTCTCAATAGCTTCCATTTTGCAGGGTTTGTGTTTTTTTAGTTCGCTTGGTGAACTTGAATTATATTTTTAAAACATACCACAGGCCAATAAAAATCAGCCGGAGACACAAATGGCCCCCCAGGCTGCGCTTTGGACACCCCTGACCCCTTAGATGTTAATTTACGTCAAGTTTAGGTATAAGTTGCAACTTACACTGAAGCTAAACGCTAAACACCTTAGCACTGCACTTTACCTGACTGGAATGTGATGATACTTCCAACACACTAGTGTGGGACCTCTGAAAAAACATAAGTTTAAATGAAGCTAAAAAGGCGTACCTGCTCGTCGCTACGGTGATAGTCGTTGTCCTCCTCTGGTTTCTCCTCTCCCGCTTCCTTGTTGGCCGTGTCCTCTGACTTTGCGTCCCCTGTTGACGCACAAATATTTGTCAGAAACAGTTGTCCGTATCGCTTAATGAGAGGAAGCACAGTGAGACTTCTCAGATCTCGCATTTGAAAAAACACTTTCTCTTGGAATCCTGGGCCATTTTTTGCTTTGAGAGATGCTGGATCACGACGTCTGCCCCTGCAGAGACGTCCGGTTGTAAAGCAATTAAATGTCTGAAGATGTCGGCGCATCCTTTATACGGACTGCTGTCTGGTACAAGCTACACTCTAATCACAACCTTTCTAGGAAAAAACATTTTTTAATGAGCTGTGACAAGAAAATACAACACACATTTGTCATTGAAAGAAAACTGCCCTTTTTTAAAATTTTGCCCATCATCCACAATCCTTATGTGAGACATGAACACGTGTCTTTCTTTTCTGTGTGCTCTAAAGATATAAAAACAGATGAAAAGACAGCTCATTACTGCACGCAATGGGACACGCCTACAAAGACAGCTATTAGAACACCTCCACAAACCTCCAACAAGGTTTGATGGTCTTATATACGTGCTGTAACCATGTAGTAACAGGTACATTCATGATAACATGTAATACTTAACATTATTATGCCGTATTTTGGTCCTTGAGGCTCCTTCCTGGGCGCATTGATTTCACATAGCAACATAGAAACGAACGCCTACACCTAGCATTCATTTCTCCAAACACTCCAAGCACTAAGCGCGGCGCTGGCGCACTGTGGGCAAGTGTGTGGTGAAGCGAGGCGCTGGGCGGCTAGTCGGTGTGGTGTGGCAAGGTGTCAATAAGCCAATAACGTAGTTCCATCGGCGTAACAATGTTAATAATAATAATAACAATCTCGCTATTGAATTTAATTTAACGTTGTTGGCAGTTTTTTTTTCAGAAGGCTTTACAGGCGGAATTTCCCCATTGCGTGCATTCTTAGCGGTGTCTTTTTAGCTGTTTTATATCTTTAGTATGCACAGAAAAGAGAGAGGCATACAGTATGTGTTCATGTCTCACACAAGGATGGTGGATGATGGGAAAAATTCCCCCCAAAAAGTGCAGTGCAGTTTTCCTTTAAAGTTAATGCGCCCTTACTAAGTAACCATGTATAAAAGCAGTGTTTGCTCGCATGACAACAGCATTCCAAGAGTGTAGGTTGCTTTTGTCTGTATTGTTTACACGCATATATAGTAATAAAAAAAAAAAGACGTTTATAGGTAATATCGCAGACGCTGACAAGTGAGACGTCTGTGTCTATTTTCGTGTACGGCCCAAGTATTAAATGTTTGGCTACGAGCTGCACCTCTCACGCACGTAATTGCTGTGTTGCGACAGATACGATGCACCAAGGTATTGCTTTCCTCTAAAAACAAAGAAATTCACTATATTCACTCTTCATTCACTGCAAATAATAGGTGTAGCTGTGTGTGTGTCTGTCTGTGTGTGTGTGTGTGTGTGTGTTTGGAGATGGAATTGCATTTACCAATCTAGAAGCCATTTTCCATTTGGGCAAACTGTCACTGATCCCTGAGAGGATTGCCCTACGCCGTGTGTGTTTGCTGTGCAGTCTCCACGGAGACCGTCTCCAGAGTCAAGCTGCTTGATTGCTTATCAAGAGGACCCGGCTCTTGTTGTTGCCATACCACCTTGACACCACCTCTGAGCCTGGGAGTTTAAGGTGGCGCCAACGAGCGGTCACAGGTCAGTTGCTTTAGTCTGCCTTCCCCAAGTCGTCTAACCGTTGATATGACTCCGCAGCACTGAAGACAAACGAGCGAGCGCGTTCGTGTAAACAAACACATCCAAGTCCAGCTGATGTGGCGTGTAAAACAAGGGTTTCAAAAGTGCGGTTCCAGGGGCCATTTTTTGGCCCGCAGCTCATTTTCTACTGGCCTTGGCAATTTGTAACATAAAATAAAATTAATATGTGTGATTGTTTGACACCTATATTATACTTTGACACTTATAACGCAAAGCTAAAATGTGGATAGCATACAGTAATCCCTCGTTTATCGCTGTTAATTGGTTCCAGATCGGACTGTGATAAGTGAATTTCTGCAAAACAGAATTCCTTATTTATAAATTGAATATTTTGGTAGTTACAGCATAAAAAACCTGTTTAGGACCTTCTGAGTATGTTTTTTCACATTATTGGAGCCCTTCAGGCATGAAATAACACTCGTATTACCCAGTAAAGGAGACAATAACAGAAAATAAGCCATTAAGACATAAATAAGACTCGTGATCGCGTGTGTTCATGTAAATGTGTTCCGGTGGCGTGGACAGGAAGTGACGTTCAGAGTTGAGTTTTCGCGTGGTGTGGGTTACGACCGCTGCAGTAGCCTGCGTTAGGGATTATTGAGCCTGTTGTGACATAATTCAAGCCTGCAATAAAAGCCTGTTGTTCATCTCACCGAACATTACAGTAACTAGTGACCAGTGACCAGATACTACATATCATTCCCAGCGCCTTTGAATGCGCCTTCTAAATGCCTTACATTTGTATTTTTGTTTTGTTTGTTTTGAAAATGAAAATACATAGAGTTTGCTTCAATATGCAGATTTTTGGACAAATAACAGGCCGCATTCAACCACGAAACAGCATGATTTACAAATTCATATATTTTTTAAATACCTTGATAAGAGTGAAGCCGCGAATTTTGAAGCACAAAGCGGCAAATTTTGAAACGCAAAGTGGCAAAGAATTACTGCATTTACTTGGTATCGCACCCGTACCAAAATTGGCTGTATTGCCCAACCCTGATTTGCTTCTGTTGCTTCGATGCGGTATGTCCAGGTTTTTAAATGATTTCCAACGGAATGGAAATGTCATTAGTCATTAGACATGCCGCTATACTTGTTTCCCTACTGTCCTCTCATTTCTCAGCGTCAACAGCACCACTCAGAGGCATCGGGAAGCGCAGCGATGTGAGCAAATACTTGAAGTGTCGATTTTTTTCTTTCTACCAGCTGCTTTTGTGGAAGCCCGGAGGAACCTTCTACTTCCGTTTCTTGCAGAGGGCGGGGGGGAGGTTGTTTTAATTAAGTGCAACGCTGTTCTGCTGGGTTGCCCGGGCCCGCTGTCGCCCGCAGTTAGCGCATTGTGTGATCCGTGCAAGTGTTAACTTTGCTTTGTCCTCAAATAGGAGCTAATGAGGAGCATCACTTCGCCCGCTAGAGCCAACAAGGCTGAACCCAAATGTGTGTGTGTGTGTGTGTGTGTGTGTGTGTGTGTGTGTGTGTGTGTGTGTGTGTGAAAGGTAAAAGAGGAACACAATAAGGATGCTAAGCGGAAACATGTAAACTAGGGGTGTACGGTTTATGTGGCATAGAAAATGTCAGCTCATTGACGTCAACATCTCAAGTACACACACGACAAATAAAACTGTGCTTGTACCCAGAAATATATCTGCTTGTCCAAAAAAAAAAAGCAAGTAAAAATAAATATCTATCTGGCAGCCAGTGGCTTTGTTGGTGTTTGAGCGTACTGTTAGCATGTGTGCAAAGCATCCTTTAAAACGTGAGCGATGCGAGGAAGCGAGAGAGGAGCCCTTCTTCTATTTGCGCCTTAATTATCGGAATCAGAGGCAGGGATTAAGTGAGCGATTACGCCCGCCAGCGTGACAGCCCTCACTCGGAGCTGCTTTCACAAGCTGCTGCCTGAGCACGAGGAGCTCCCCCCGATTGGCTAAAAGAAAAGTCTTCATGGCTAATCCCCATTCAAGTGTTGCTGTGCTGTTAGCGCGTTTTCGCTTTTGCGCCGTCTTCGCATCACTAACAGCAACATCGGCACATTTCTTTCAGTCCTTACCTTGACATTTCTTCTTTATATAGTATATTTACAGTATATATAGTGGCAACCCATTTAAGGCAACATTTTTTTATATTTATATTTTTACATTTTCTGAAAAAGCTAAACATTTTTTTAAAATTATATTTATTTATATTATTTAATTAATATATAATTTTATTATATTATTATTTTATTTGAATATGATTTAGTTATGATTAATATTAATAGCGTTTTAAATTTATTGATATGTATTTAAAGACAAACCTTTGTGTTTTGTTATTTGTATCAACATTTCAACATCTTACATTTTGCCTTTTTGCTCTATTTTTTCCATTTTTTATGTTTTAGGTTTAATTTGATTTCTACAATGTGCCGTGAGACAATAAAAAAAACAAGCCGCAAGTGGCCCCTGGACCAAGTACGCAGCACTGTCAAACAGGTCAAACACAAAAAAGATGAATTTTTCTGCAATTTTTATCTGATCCTCTCCAAACTTGGTGGGCACATAGTTGGGGGAAAGCCGTTTTGCGAAATAGATTTTAGTGCAGATTGCCTTTGACCTTAAAGGAATTTTGCCCATCATCCACAATCCTTATGTGAAACATCAACACATATTTCTTTCCCTTTTCTGTGCGTTCTAACGAGAGAAAACAAGTTAGCATGAGCCAGCCAACACTGCACGTCATGGAAGGTACCCATTTCGACGATAAAGCCCCAAAAAAACGGCAACAGTGTTGCATTTATATAACTGACCTGTATATTAACCAAGCTACAGCAATTTTGTTATTGGAGCAGCTAACACGAAAAACTATTTTTCTGGCGGACCAACACAACGGCTTGCTAGTCTCAGCATTTAGCTTATGCAATGTGGTATATACAAAGAATAATAGTAGTGTAAAGGTGACTATAGGGGTGTTATTTCAAGTCTACAGGGCTCTAATAATGTTGTTTATATACAGTATATACATATACACACACACACACACACAGGTATATAATAACTTTATTAGAGCCCTGTAGACATGAAATAACACCCCTATAGTCACCTTTACACTCCTATTCTTTGTTTACACCACATTGTGTAGGCTGCGGAGTCACTGCAGGGACATAACAGATGGCCGCTAGCGTAGCAAGCTACCGAGCTAACTAGTTAGCCTCTCCAATTTACTTATTCTAAACTTAAAAGTGTTTCAAACTTAGTGGGTAAGAAGGACATCAAAGAAACCAAAAACTTGGAGAATGGGAGAACTTTTTTTCATGTTGGACATGCTATGGCTGGTAATGTACTGTCATGTCTCATCAATGCACCATTACTGATGCCTAGTGACCAGAATACTACATGTAACTTGTCTTATATTATGTGTAATATTTTTAACAATAGGCCATAGTCAACCACAAAACAGCAATCATGTGTTCATCATTATTTGAAAAAACGTTACAGTATGGAGCAATATTCGAACTGCGATATAGCGAGGGATTACTGTATATTTATCTGGTGGTTTTCATTATTGTATTATTTTTTTATTATTATTATTTCCACGGCTCTTATGGAGTACCTCTGTGACTAAGGAATTAGCACCAGTAAAATTGGCTACTGTAGGTTAGCATGATGAGGTTGTTTAGGTGGCTCGTACCATTGTGCTGGTCTAGATGAGTCTTCATGTTGCAAAGCTCCCCTTTAATGTCGCCAGGAACCTCCATGCCCAGCTTCTGATAGAAGTCCCTCTGCTTCTTTATCTCCGCTGCAGCACGGGAAGCCATGATGGAGGACAACGCATGAGGGTGTTATGAGGGCTCATACATGTTGCATGCTACATGTCAAGATGAAACGTACCCTCTTGAAGTCCGGGTACCAACTTGTACACAATGTCTTGCATTGTTCTGTCATGGCTGGGAAGCGGAGGAGAAGGTTGTCAGCACACGAGCGTCACATCATGTGTCCAAATACTTTCTTGTGTGTTCTTTGAGGATCACAAAGCGGCTTCGCTTGAATAACAATGTCAAATGTGTTTTTAACACACCAGGAAGTGACACCGGGTGGGGGGGGGGGGGGGGTAGCAGACCATATGCTCGTCCTCGTTAAGGTAGCACGTGTGTGAAGATGGCAACCTCTTCAGGGTTTGTTGTATTATGGTGCAAATAAACACATTTGTGTTGTCGATGATGCACAAACAAGAGCAGGGCAACAGTGCCCCCTGATGGCCAGCCTTGGTAGTGTGTGTTTTAGCTTCTGCTGACAAGGTCTATGACTCTACTGGACAAAATTAGCAATATATTTCATCCTGTTATGATTAAAAAAACATCAAAGCAGCTACCTTAGTACTTTTTACTAAATATCTTATTTGTAATTGGTAGTTCGTTCATTCGATCTGGATAAATGTGCATATCAAAAGGACTTATTTTACAGTTTTGGTAGTTACTGTCCACTCGAACTGGGCCCAACTGGTGCAGTAATCCCCCCATGTCCAGGAACTGGAGCAATGGAGCTGTGGCTTGGCTCCCACCTTGGCGCCTCTTGCAGGACGGGAGTGAAACCTCTAAAATTAGCATTTTAAAGTAGCGAAATATGTCAATAGACCACTTGGCTATTTTTGCTAATAACAGTGGTTGACTTCTTTTTACGCTTGTGTAACAGCGACTTCCAGTGTTGCCTGTACACCAACACGCATACAGTTTACATTGAATGCTTCATGGTACAATTCACTGTTCCACATGTCCGAAAAGGAGCAGGAAGAAGCAGCGCTTATTTAATCCTACCACCTCTTAGTACCACATCAATTGCTAATACAGCTATATATACACAGGCACATATACATTTTTTTTAAATAAATTATTTTTCCTTTTCTTGGCTTTCTCCGCTGTGGATTTCTGGAGCCACATCCTGCTGTCTTTGGTGTTGTACTCTACAGCATTGTCCTCCAATAATGCCTTGATATCATCCTGCAGAACCCCAACATCCTTGCATAATGCTCTATTTTCTTCTATCGGGTTGTTAGCTTCCTTAAGCAAAGCAGCATTGTTGGACTCTGGAATGGCGTATTTCAGTTTTCATTGCTGTAGTTTCTATGGGAAAAATTGGTCGGCCGGGGTCCTAGAGTAGATGGTGTGGGTGTGTGTGTGTGTGTGTGTGTTGTGGACGTGGGTGTGACTTACTCACCCGATGTACTGTAGTGGATGGCTCTGATGAATAACAATCCTGCATGTGGGACATGTGTTGTTTTCCTCCAAATACTTCACAAGGCAGCTTCGACAGACTGCGCGCACACACACACACACACACACACACACACACACACACACACACACACACACACACACACACACACACACAGATTACAGATTAAACTAGAATGCATATTTAGTATGATTTCACATAAAATTGTTCATTCCTTTGTCAATTAATTTACTAAACGAGATCAAGTGGAAATTTGGCAACCACCATGCATCCCACTGGGCATCTTCCCATTGTTTATGATCCTGTTTAGCAGTAAAGATGTGCAAGAAGCTTTTAAACAACAGAATTTTTGGCCTTGGTTGTCATCAACGTGTTATTCTTGTTACTTCAAGTGCCTTTAAAAGACCTTTTCACTCCCACGACTCTCACTCGTCTTTATTTGTCGCACAGGGCAGCAAATCGTGCCATTTGTGGGTCTTAAAAAGCGACTTTTATTGCAACATCAAGGCGGCATGACGATTTATTGCACGCGTGTCTCCATCTCGTCCCCGTCAACCTGCTTTCATGCAGTCCAACAGCTGCAGTGGTAACGTGATGTGAATGTTTTCTTCAAAACGCTGCGATGGAGATGATTTTTCTAAAAGGCGAGGGAGGGGGGGACCTAAAGCGTCTAGACTGTAGACGCTGATGATTCCAGAATATATATGAAGTAGTAGGGCGCCCTCTAGTGGAAAGACGTGTCTAAGACAGCTTTACGAGCAGTTTTGGTTTATTCCAGGCCTGGGTGTCATTTCATTTGGAATATTCTGAACACAAAATTAAAAAAAAAACTATATACATCATGTATAAAACAAACCTGAGATTTAGGCTGTTTTATTTCTTAAATATATTGTTATGGTATTTTATCATTGAAAAAAAAAAAGAGTAGAGAATGTGGAGCGATGGTTAGATGGTTTATGCAGCGATGAAGGACAGAAAAGAAGGAAAAGTTTTCAAAAGCATAGAATACTAATAATCAAATGAGGAAAAAACTGATTTGTGCAATGTTCAAGGAAAACAAAAAGTGTTAAAAATAAGGAAAAGAATAAAATACAAATGTAACGAGTAAATAAAGTTTAAATAGAATTAATGATAAATATATTTAACAACATAGTATATTTAGCACATAATTCAAGTAAACGTTACTTTAGAGTCTTTTTTTTACCAGTTTATCCTCCAAAGACAAACATTTCCTAAGAAAAAACAACTTTGTGACTGATTTGGTTATAGGTTGAGGAAGACATTTTGGCAACATTTGCTAAAACTGAAATTTCTCAGTGGATAAAAGAAAATAATATTAATAATAGTAACAAAATAAGATTCACATATCAATAGCATAGTGAACTTGGCGGATGTTTGACACTGAAAGTCGACATATTAGTGTAGGTGTACCTAATGAAGTGGCCAGTGGGTGCATTTAGCAAAGCCTCATTGTCTTTAAGTACTCAAGCTACTGTTAAGTAAGGCCTTTGACCCTACAGAAAGAGCAAGAAAAGGTCTTCATGAGAAATGCAAGGTGGCGGAACAGCGTCGCCGTGAGTGTGAGCGTGTGCGAGGACGTACACGTGTGCAAACACTCGGTGACGGTGGTGGCGTCAATCAGGTAGCCCTCACACAGTCGACATGTGATGTGGGCGTTGATGTGACACAGCTTGATCTTCCTCGTCAGCATGTCGGGGTTCTGTGGAGAGGAGGAGGAAGATGATGATGTCACGGCAGCAACGTACAGATGTTGTGTATCAGGTAGTATGTGATTCTACTGCAGGGGTTCTCACATGCTCTCAACCTGGGACCCACACTTTCAAATGGTCATTAAGTCTCAACCCACTTTTATTTAAGTCATTTTAAATTTGTATTTCTAGTATTTTGTATACTTTTAGGTCATTATTCTTTTATTACTATCTTTTACACATTTATTTCAGTCGTTTTTATTTGTATTTGTTTTTTTTACACTTTTATTGAAGTTATTTTAGTTTTTATATTTATTCCTCCATTTATTTGTTATGTATATTTTTTACACTTTTATTTAACTCAAACCAAGCAAAGGTATTTGTTTCAAAAATCACTTGTCATCTGTTGAAACATTAATACACAAAATTACATCCAAAGTGCATTTTAGACAAATGCGTTGAAGCATTTTATCATGAAAATGAGGAAAAATATGACAACTGCATGCATGCATACAAATAATGCATAAATAAAAAATTAAAAAGACCACAAAATCAGCTTTTTGACTTATAACTGTGCAATGAACATATACGATGGAGGAAAATGACTCAAATATTGCTTAAATTTACTTCAAAATAAGTCAGACTTCAGCTGTATATTACATATTTTAATGTCATTTTTGACTTGCTGTCTGTCGACCCACCCAGAATGGATCTGCAACGCACTTCTGTTGAGTTGAGAACCACTGATTTATAGCACTACTTCATTACACAGACATGTCTGTCATCCTAAAACCCTGCAGCAATGCTGCCACCTTGTGGCTGGACACAAATAATGCAAGCTGAGGAGACTACCACTCCTGTAGGCCCTGGGGAAGTAGGTTGGGAGGAAAAAAGATGGCAGACATTTTATTAGGCGTTCTGAATGTTGTTGATCGTGTTCCGTCGAGTGGTTGCAATACACTGTTAAAAAGGAGAGTAGTAGTAGTAATGGATTTGGGACAGCACAACACTGTAAGTACTGGACTAAGTACTAAATAAGTAAGGAATAGTGTTATTGAACAAGTACTTTGCATCAATACAAAATGTCAATAAAGCCGAGTATTTGAAAAAGTAGACGTTATGACAATATCAATGTGTGCACAATTATTAGTGGGTGCAAATATTGTGCAACAATATGAAAAATCCACTTTTTACCTTCTCACTTGCTTATTTTCATCTGTTAAAAGGGCCCACAAGTTCTTAACAGGGTTCAGGTCAGGCAAGGAAAAGGTCCATGTTGTTGCAGTTTCACCTTTAAATACACCCTGTTGACTATTTGCAAGAAAACCTTTGATGGTTCTGTGATCGCTTGCCAATAACTTATCAATTTCCCTTTGCGCTGCAGCCCTCTGAAAGACTTGTTCCAGTGTCACATGCCTTTTTTGTCCCATTTTGCCTGAGGAAAAGAAGCTGCCTTAAAAATGGTACACATCTTGATAAGGTGAAATCACTTATCTCTACGCCCCTCGGACTTGCTGACTGACTTCGATATAAGCGGTTATCGACATAGCCGAAATTGAAACCGAAACTAATAATTTCTTGCACATTTACTATCGCACAGACATAAGGAGAATGGGCGATAAAGGATATGTGAACTTGTTGGCTGTTGTTGACATGGTTTTCCTCCATTTGTGCACATTTTTATTTGGATTTTTCTGTCTCTTTTCATATGATACTGTGATTGGGATGCAGTACTGTATTGTGTATGGTTCTGAGCTGTGATTCAGGGGTTGCGCTATAGGGGGCAGTGGCGTTTGCCTGCTAGTCAGAGAGAGAAGAGTCTCAGAGTGCGTCTTGCTGTAAGGAACACAATGTTTGTTTTGCCCAAGGACACTTTGTCATGATCACAGGAGGGCGGAGGATCGAACCAGCAACCCTGAGGTTGGGACACGACCACTCTACCACCTGAGCCGTGCTTTCGTGAGCAAATTGTTATACCAGTAACTAAAAAAAAAAATGGGGTAGGCTCCAGTGTAATACTCCATGCTTTTATTTTGAAGCTTATTTTGAACTGAACAGGAAGTCTCTGTGTGCACATTTTAATGCCGTGGCTTAGCGATAATGGCAGTTTTCATAAACATGAGTCCTTTGAGTCAATGTCGACTTGAGCGGGAACTTTTTAGTACCGCAGTACCTCGGTTTTATTAATTTGTTCCAAAAAGGTCAAACAAAAACCGAAATGTACAAAAACCAAGGACATTTTTCCCACAGGAAATAAAAGTAAATTCTATTACAGTTGTCCCTCACAATCGCAGTTTTTCACAAAATAATAAATAAATCTTCTCTGTTTCGTGGTTGAATACGGCCTAGTATTCGTAATAAAACATGCATATTTAAGAAAATTGTACTTGTTCTTGGCCTAAATTAAGCACTTTCAAGCATAACAATGGTTAAATGAACTAACTCAATGAACTACAATTCAAATACAAGGCATTGGAATTGTGAATGTAGTATTCTACATTGGCAACTACCATAAATCCGCTGTATAGGCCGCACCCACTAAATTTAGAGGAAAAAAACAGATTTGTTTTGTTGACTATAAGCCGTACATATCACATCATAAAATGGCATATCGTGGCACGCACAAGTCCGTGAGGACCAGGCAGCTCTTCATTTGACAGGAGCCAATCATGAGCTATGAAAAAACTCATGCGCTTGTCAACCCATTGGAAATTGCAGGAGGTCATTACTCGATATAATAGTCTGACTCACGGGGCTGTGCGACGAGTTTAGTGTTCTTTGTAAGATGACACCGCGTGTCACTGTTATGTTGTTATGCTGTTATATATAATGACCTCCTGTGATTATGTCAAGAGATTAGACTTTAGTCATAAATTATCCGCACCGCTGTATAAGCCGCAGGGTTCGAAGTTTAAGGAAAAAGTAGAAGCTTACACACCGGAAATTATGGTCAGTGTTCGGGAAGACAAGGGCCAGGCGTGATTGCCAGAAATTGTTGAAATTATCTCAGAACAGGCACAATAATAACATAATTATCATATTACTACCACAGGCCACTGGTGGGGCCATAACCCACAACAACTAAAACTCAACACTGAACCTACGACGTCACGTCCTGTCCTCCACACATCTGTCCGCCTCCCACTAAGGTCCTTTAGGGAACACATTTACTGTGACACACACGAACAGTCTTAAATGGCTTATTTACGCTTATCGTGTCTACTTTATTGGGGACTACATTGATGAGACAATAGCCACCGCGGGAAGTACGCTAGCCATAAAAAAACAACACGAACTGCTAACGTGCGAGTCTTTTATCTTATTAATGTCTAATGTCTTATTTTCGCGGATTACATCTACTATATTGGGTAATACAAATGTAATACAAATGTGGGTGCTGTTTAATGTCTGGGGGCTCTCATAATGTTAAAACCCGTATTTAGAAGATTGTAAACAGGTTTTCTGTGCCATAACTACAAAAATATTCCATTTATTAAGTTCGAATCCTACTTAGCGGAAATTCACAATTCACAGAAATTCACACCTGTAATCCGTTCCAGTCACCTAAAAATATTAAGATAAAATCCATTTTTATAAAGAATAATCGAATAGAAAAAAAGTTTTCACATGTAAATGCAAAATAATTATAAATGACGAATGGATGCCAGTTATTGTTGATGCGGATTTCCCGTACATCCTGGCGAGATGAAATTCATTGGTGTTTCTCACCCTCTTCAAATGCATCAAATTGCTGGCACTTGCCACTTTCTTTGGCCCCATGGTAGGTTATTTAGCAGTCGCACTTTAAAAAAATGCACAGACAGCAAAGCATAGGGTGCTTTGTTTGGGCACTTGGTTTCACGGACAGTACAGGGCGAACACACTACTTTGTTACACGCAATATTGTACGCAAATTTTAGCAAAACATTTCCATGAAAATGGAGTGGGGGCGTACAAAATCCGAGGTTTGACCGTAACAATAAACACAGGATGGTGAAGCGGGACTCGAGTTTTTCGACATAGTGGGGCCAGCTCAAGCGGGTTCTACTGTATTGGGCAGATGTGTCCAAAGTGCGGCACGAGGGCCATTTAAGGCATACAGCAGTTTTTTTATTGGCTCTCTGCACATTCTAAAAACACAATCAAACAAGAAAATTAAAAAAAACAGCAAAATGGAAGAAAAGATCATCAATTTAACAAGAATAAAGATGATATATTGAGAGAGTCGTTACGTGCCGCTGTGACTCTGCTTTGGCTGCTATGTTACTTTTGTTTTTTCTCTGTTCCGTTTGCTCCTTTGTTGCCCCTTGTTCTGACATTGTGCTTCTTGTTAGATTCTGGTTATCGGGCAGAGCTACGAGATGTGCCGCAGCTGCCCCTCATCGGTATCATCATCATCTTAAGCTCACCTGCGGCGACTGGATGGTACTTGGCTAGCCTCGTTCTATGCTGCCTACACCAGTTATGCTAGTTTGCGGTTACAGAGCGCTAGTTGTAGTTTTGCCGCACGTCTTGTAGCTCCTCTAGGCTGGCTTGGGCCCATTTTTTCACAATGCCCTTTTTTGTTCATGACATTTTTGGTGCAGTGACTATATATACAATATACTACCTCTGTCTCCTGCATATTGGGATCCACGGATTCGGTGTTGTACACCAAGACGTCACGTTTCAATAGTAAAGTTTTAATGTTAAGAGAAAAAAAAATTGTAAAGTTGAAATGTTCAAAGCAAAAAAAAGTCTTAATATGAGAAACAAACAAAGCATAGAATAAAGTTGCTATTTTTGGAAAATTAGGTTGGGAAAAAGTTATAAAATTATACTAATAAAGTCAAAATATTGTAAGAAGAATGTCATAACATTACGAGGAAAAATGTATAAGGAGAAAGTTGGAATATTTGTTTAAAAAAAGTGTAATCAAAGGAGAAAAATGTAATAATAATAGGATTTGTTGCCAAAAACATGACGCTGAGATAAATGCTGTTTTTTTCTTAAAATATTAAAAAATGGCTTTGTATATCTGCACTGGTTGGTTTAAAAATTTAAAGTGGCCCCTGCATCTTTTGATTTTTCAGTATGCCTCCCTCGGTGGAAAATGTTTGGACATCCCTCGTATAGGGTTATACCCTCCCTCCACAAGTACACATTAGCACATATGCTTACATCCAATAAGCATTCAACTTGATTACAAAATATGCTGAAAATCCAGCATTGGCTCTGTGTGTGTGTATATATACTGTATACATATTATGTGTATATATATTATGTGTGTGTACATATATACATATATAATGAGTCATTATTGTGCACAGTGTAGCTATGTAACACACACAGCATTCCATACATACATAAGTGTGCTGTGCAGTGTTCAAGTAGTCATGTCTTACCCCTAGTACCGCCATGCGTGGGCTGTGGATGTGGAGGCGTCCACGTCTCTTCCTGCGGGTGTGCAGCCAACTGCGTTAGCTCCGCATCATGGACAGCCTCTCATCAGAGCCTAGCCAGAAGAGAAACATTTCATCAAGTTTTCCTCTGCCTGAGAGAAGCATACACGCAAAGTCAAATGGAGTAGAGTGGTACCGAGTGTGTGAGTCACTTTGTGTGATTCAGTGTTGGACTGTAGGAGGCAGAAGACTGGCCAACACTCACCGGTGATTTTCTCTGCTGACAGTCTACTATTAGACAGGTTTGTAACATGGCAATGTCACTCCTTCACTGCACTGTAGTTTGCCTTTTCAACGTTAAAACGTTGCGAATGCGTCCCAACAGATTTGAGGCACCCTTCCATTGGTCAAAGATCCTCTCTAAGACATGAGCGTTCTGCTATTTTTAAGGACCTACTGCAAAAATGCTGGTCATTGATCCTTTTTATGACAGGGTAAGAGCTGTTTTTAAGCATAACTAGTAAAAGGCCTTCAATGTGACACGAAGGTTCTGCTGCTTTTAATGACCTACTGCAAAAACTCAAGTGAAAGATCCTCTATGTCAGTGGTCCCCAACCTTTTTGGACCCACGAACCGGCTCGTGCTCCAATTAAATTTGTGATCTCATTCATCTTATTACGGTAATTATGTATTGTGTACAACAAAGACGGGAACAATGTCAAATTAAAAGCACAAAATAAATACCACCCCCACCATTCACCAGTACAAGCCTGTTTTTCAGAGAGAAGATTATAATGTTGCTGTTTGTTTGATGTGTGTGGTAACAGGCAGTGTGTTCACACGAAATAACTTGAGGTTGTGCACCGACCAAATATGCACATTAGTACTCAATAAAACCATCAAACCTTACTTTAAAGGGATAGTTCGGATTTTTTTACATTAAGTTGTACGACATCCCCATCAGCAGTGTAGTGATCAACGGTGACTCGTCCCGGGAGCCGAGTTCTGGTTGGATTTCGGTGATGAGGAACGTAGTCCCGGCTAGTTAGCGGGGCCACTTAAATAAAGAGTGTGCCTTCTCAAAACAATGTGTTCATAAGAGTAATACATTTGCATCTTTTTTTGCGATGCAAAGTCACCGTTGATGCACTACAATGGACAATTTAGAGTCGCCAATTAACCAAACATGCATGTTTTTTAAATGTAGGAGGAAACTGGAGTACCTGGAGAAAACCCACGCACGCACGGGGAAAACATGCAAACTCCACACAGAGATGCCCAACGGAGATTCGAACCCAGGTCTTCCCGATCTCCTGACTGTGTGGCCAACATGCGGCCCCGTCATACAACTTCATGTCAGAAAATCCAAACTATCCGTTTAATGCTTTCCCACACAGCATCAGCATTTGGACCAAATATGAGGAGAAAGAAAAACAAGGAAAATACAGTCTATCTGCACAGCGTGGAAGAAAGTTAGCACACGCACACGTCTATGGGTCATTCAAGGACCGTCAAACAAAGTGGGAGGCACCCCTAGTTTCCGAAACACAGTGAAACAACATAAACATGCAAAAACTGATGGATTTCTAACAATTTTTTCAAAATTAAATAATGGCCCATATTTCCAAAACTGATATGCATTTACATAAAATATGATGTAAGCCCGGTGGTTGGGATCCCTGCTCTATAGGACAGAGTTGGGGTTAGGGCTGCTTTTAAGGATAACTACCGGTAGTAAACAATTTCAATGTGACCGGAGTGTTCTGCTGTTTTTAAAAGGAAAACTGCACTTCTTTGGGAATTTTGCCCAATCCTTATGTAAGACATGAACACATATCTTTCTCTTTTCTGGGCATTCTAACGATATAAAAACAGATAAAAAGAGGCAGCTCATTACTCCACGTAATGGGACACACCTATGCCGCCGACAAAGGCCGCTATTAAAACACGTCCAAAAACCTCGAACAAGGTTTTATGGTTTTATATACAGGCTGTGACCATGTAGTAACACGTACATTTATGATAACATGTAATACAGTATTTGGGCGTATTTTGGTCCTTTTAAGCATTACCCAAACTTCTTTCCTGGGCGCATTGATTTCACATAGCAACATGGAAACGAACACCTAGCGTTAACTTTTCCAAACTCAGAAATTCAAACACAGCAGCAGTGGTGGCATCTCGAATATGTAGCTTTAGCTTTTGGTCGTGGTCTGAGGAGTTGTGAGTGCCATGTTAATAATAATACCAATGTCGATGTAGCTTGGTTAATATGCACGTCCCTTTATACATAAATGAGGTGTTGTTGGCACAAGAGAAAGACGTGTTCAAGTCTCACATGAGGATTGTGGATGATGGGCAAAATTCCAAACAAATGCAGTTTTCCTTTAAGGACCTCCTGCAACAACATAGTAAAAGATCCTCTATATGTCAGGGTTAGGGTTAGGGCAGTAAAACTAGTAAAAAAATCTTAAACATGGAAGGAGCGCTCTGCTGTGTTTAAGAACTGCAAAAACGCAGGTGAAAATATCCTTTGTATGACATTACTCTGCTGTTTGTTGGAATCTGCAGCAAAGGGTGTTTGTAGCTTTCAAGTTTTGAACTGAACTTGCGGGCCAAGCGAGGGATGAATTTGGCCTGATACTGAATGAACCAGACTGACAGGATGTGCTCCCGTACAGCCAGCAAAGCAAGATCAAGGCCTGATAAGTCCCGAGTTCTGCCCACGTCTTCCAGTTCTAGTAGAAAGTGCAGGATGGGAATCGGTCACATCCCACCGGAAAGTCTTGTCTCTTAAGTTTGTCACGGTGTAATCTGGATGGGGAACGTGTGTAGCCGGGTGGGTCCAAATACACAGATTGGGTTCCAAGCAAAACTGTGACTAAAAATACAGTGGTTGCGCCCAGAATACAATAAAGAGTCAAAGTGTTTTAGCAGCCACACAGAGTCAAACGCGCACTCAAACACACTCGGGCGTCACAAAGAGCTCCTGTTGGCTCGCCTCTGGCCATTGGAGTGTTTGGCGTCAGTGTCATTTGGCGTCCAGCTGGAGACACGGACACTGAAGGCTTGTATGGTTGGCCCCGGGAGCAGGAGGAAGATGAGGAGGAGAGGCATCTTCCTCTTGCAGCTTGGCTTCAGAAACACACACACACTTCTGCCCAAGTGTAACTATTCACACAAACGATGGTGAATGTACACAGCTCGCCCACTGTGGGTCACACACTCACACAGCTATTGTCCTGTCTTAATTCTGTGTGAAGGCTCCTCCGTCCTGCAGCCCAAGCTTCACGCCACTGGAGAGAGCCCTCACACAATAGCAGGGGAAGACGTACACTTGAGTCCCTGACACCTACAGCGATCTTTTTATGAGCTTCTTCACACCGCTCATGTTGACAAACATTAAAAACAGTAAATAGTAGCATCAAAACAAACATTTCCAGGAAACTGTGGAGGATACAGGAATTTACTGTAACTACACACCCTTGTGCGGCCTCAGACTGGCTGACTGACGTCGACATAACTGAAATGGAAAACAAAACTAGCCAGTGTTCCCACTGTTCATTGAGAAGAGCGATACATGCATTCGCTCAAGTCACTAGATTTGTCGCTGGTCACTTTAAAAAAAAGTGATATACTTGCTAAATATAGCAACAAAGTTTTTCAACACTGATCCCTCTTGCTACATGTTCTTATTGTTTGACAGGCCAGGTGAGTATGAGTTGTTTTAAGAAGCAGAGTTAAAAATGCCATCAACACAGCAGTTGACTTTTCATTTGGTAAGAAAGTTAAGTATAGGCCTCACATCTTCTAGTCCATAACTGTAGTGTGTTCAAGAACCGCCGAACAAAGTGTGAAATCTTCATGCTTCATGAATTATCTATGGACAAAGACATTAACATGTACAGTAAACATTGTAACAGTGGGCTTTCTAATGGAGAAATCAAAGCAAAGAAATCATAGTCATCCCTTGCCATTTCGTGCTTAGAATTTCACTACTTCACTATCACGGTTTTTCAAAAATACCTTAATAAATAATACTGTTTCGTGGGTGAATACCTCAACTATATGCATATTTAAGCCAATTTTACAGGTTTTTTGCCTAAATTAAGCATTTTCAAGCGTAAAAATGACCAAATGAACTTTAAATATAAGGCTACGACATTCAGAATACTCACTCAAAGACGTAATGATATGTGGTCTTCTACACTGGGTGTCAGTAATGTTCCTGTAACGAGCCATACAAGCACCAGACTTGATCGGCGGAACAACAGGCTTTTATTGCAGGTTTGAATTACCTCACAACAAACACAATACAGGCTGAGACAAAACTCAACGCTGAACCCTCAACGTCACTTTTTGTCCGCGCCTCGCCGCCAGAACACAAGGAAGTTATTTATGTCTTAAATGCCTTATTTTCTCTTATTGTCTCAAGTCTTAAAGCCTCAAATAATGTTAACGACCTTCTAAATATAGTTGTTATCTGGTTTACTATGATGTAATTACAAAGATATTCGATTTGTAAATAAGGAATCCTACTTTGTGGAAAGTCGCTTATCACAGGAACCAGGTAACCGCGACAAAACAGGGTTTACTGCTCTTCTCAACAAGCAGCGGGTGCTGCTGTGGGCCTCTCCACAACCTACAAGCACTCACAGGGAGCTCAGTCTCGTTTGTGACATTCAAAAAACGATCGAGGTGATAGAGGAAAAGTTAATTTGCATTTCTAACATGTATTTGTTTTGCTATTCGTGGTTTTTACTCACGTTTTGTTGCCCACAATGTTAGCCCTCTCTCCTACAGCGTCCATTACAATTACATTCAAGAGCTTCATGGTCAATTACGCTAATTACACAATGATGTCTCAAGTTTAATAATCCTGCAGAGAGAAACTAATTCCTTACAAAGTGGAAGAATCATCATGGTACTGTTCATAACCCTCCACTAACTAGGAAGTGGTCTACAACCAAACACAAACATGACACAAGGTGCTGAGTGATGTGGTGTACTACTAGACTAGTAGCAAGGCCAATATAATGTTCTAATGCATTGCCAGCTAGCGGAATAAGACAACAACCTGACTTTAATGATGTTCAGTCACGTCCAGCTCAGATGGAAAGATCTTAATTGATGTTTTGATGAGGATGGACTGCTGCAGTCAAACTATCTTTTCCCGCTAGCTGCACATTTGCACTCGTGCTAAAAGCTTCGGGATTCCCACTGGGGCCGCTAGCAGAAAAATGTGTAGACAGACTAGAAAAGGAGTGTGGGAGCTTCAGCGCGTTGAAATTTTTGCATTGACGAATGGCCTCCTCCAACATTACAGAAGAGGCAGACGTCCACACACTGAAGACAAAACCATACTGAGGTTTTTTGCCCACCACCTCCTTGCGGAAAGAGAACTACAGTACAGGAATGATTAGTTTGTGCTGAGGAAACTAATGTCGGGTAATACTGGCCCTGTAGTTACTTGCTATCGCATCAAAACCAAAATTTGCGAGAACGCCCCACCCTAGTTAATAGAACTGGAAGTTAAAGTTACATTTGGCTCGCCTCAGAAAAAAAGTACAGCTGCCTTCAAGCATCAAAAAGCATTTCAACAAGCTGCTCCCTTATAGACGTGGACAAAGACAATGAGACCTTTAAATAAAAAGTGCAAAAGTACCTTTTTGATGATGTTCCATCAGTAGTGTGGGTACCTGGAGACAGTTTATGAGCACCAAACATGAGAAATCTATCATCTCACTCACTGTTTGCTCCACTTATGAGAGAAGAGGCGCTCACAGTTGCTTTTGAAGTTGCGGCTTTTCATGACATCATGAAGGAAAAGGGTCCTTTTTCATGTACAGTGGAACCTTTGTTAGCGTCATGAATTTATTCCAGAAGGTCCAACATCGCAACAGACGCTAACCGAATCAAGTTTTCCCATAAGAAATAATGTAAATCCAATTAATCCGTTCCAGAAAGCCAAAAATGTTAACACAAAACACGCTTTTATAGTTTTACATGCATAAAACAATTTGAAAAGCATATAAACATATAAATGATGAATGAAAGGGATAAATTAACATTTATGGTTACTTTTACCTTCATTGATGACGTGATTCTGGACGTGACTGAAAACAGGAAGGTGGCATTGGGTGATCTTGCTGCCACATCCATCGCGTCTTTGTGAACAGTCACGTCTTTGGTGAAAGTAAACTTAAAGGTTTATTTATCCCTTTCATTCGTCATTAACATGCATTTAGAATTGCGTTTGTGTTAACAATTTTGAGAATCGGCCGCTGATGACATCATAGACGGGAGACGTAACGTCCGGTTCCGGTTTCCATTTTGTTTAGCTAGCTACGAGGACGCTAACAAGGAAGGACGTTTTTTTTTTTATACATTAACACAGTTGGACTCACGTGGTGTATTAATAACATGAAAAGACACGTGTCATATTGTACACTAACTGGTGAATGCATGCAAGCAGGGGCAAAACTGTGGCATCAATTTTCAACGTTAACCGAGGTTTCACTGTATGTGCATCATACCGCCTTTGATCTGCCCGCCTGGTGAATGCGCCCACCACTGTCCAAAAAAGGCTTCACGACACATCTTCAAATAAAGCTGTGGGAGCTCTAACTGTCATCATTTTCTTTTAAAATGTGAGTGTAATGTTAGCACTTTAGCACACATAGATATGCTAGTGTTGCTAACATTTGTGTCCTCCTGTCCCACTCCAAACCGCACAAGTTATACAACTTTTGGGGGGGGAATTTAAAAGGAACCACTGTGTGTCACATGACGCTCATGGGACAGTGGCCACAACAATGACCCAGACAGTGCCAGTGGGGCGCCTACAAACAGGATGAGGGGTCATTTTTAGCACCTCTCTCTCACGCACACTCACACACGGACACCATCCTGATTCACGTTTCAAACAAGCATCTCAGGCTGCTGGAGAAGGAGACGTCAAAGAGCATCATGACATACGAGTACATCATATGTGACCACCTAGCCAGTGGACTCTGTCTTCCTGACATCGTGCATCAAGGTACCACTGACAGCCCTCGTGTCAACATTGTGTACTTTGTCTTGCTGCTCAGAGCACAAAAACATTACAACACACGATCAATAGCAACTGAAATGCTGCATGGACTGTTGTTCTCAACTGACTGGTGCGCTGTCTCACATGGCCACAGACACCATCAGTCTTGATTCTTCATCTTAGCCAGACATTGTGGACAATTGTGCGCTAGTGTTTGCTTTGTGGGAACACTTTGGGGAAGACACTTTTCTGTTCCCTGTGAACAAAGCAAGGTCCGCTTGGAGGGCTTTAATGTAAGAAGTAAAACAACCTCTGTCCTCACAAATGGCCAGAAATTCCCACAGACATACTCCAATATTTGAACAACTTCGATGTACGTCTCTGAGACCTTCACCACTGAAGGCGGGTAAATCCCAGCTAACTACCTGTCACCTTTTTCTTCCACCTGCTGTGCTGCTGAAGTGCTAAGGTCAGAGTGGATGTCCTCTCTAAAAGCTCTTGACCTAGTGACGTCTGGAATAGTGACACCCGAGACGGGGCAGGCGGGGGGTGTCACTACAGGTCAAAACACTTCAATGGTGCTAGGAGAGTGCAGACAAGAAACGTGGCAGGAAAATAATGAAGGAAAGTAAAAGCAACATCTTGTATTGTTCATCCCCCTTTGTCTTAAGGCTTAATATTTTAATTATTTTGTCTATAAAACAGTTTTTTTACATTTAGAAGTGAGCATAATATCTTGTCAAGGGGCAATACTATATAAAGTAAACCTGTATATACTTCATAGAGTAGTCACTGCATGGCTTGCATCGTTACTATACACAGAAAATGAGTGAACACACAGACATTATTATCTAAATATCTGGCAACACAAGCTGTGTCCTTGATGTGAGCACCATTGTTATCTAGCACTGCTTCAATCACGCTGGTCAGGGAATTCACCAGAGCTACACAGGTTGCGCGCCTAATCTCCTAAACCTTCCTTCCTTCTGCTTGAAGATGCTCTACTGGTGCTCAAATGGGTTCCGGTCTAGAAGGCGTGTCACCTTCAGCTTCCTCAGCAAGGCCCCTGACCATCTTGGAGACGAGTTTGGGTTTCTTATCATGTTGGAAAACACAAGGGAGAGGATCATGCTGTATTTCACAGTCATCTTTCCTTCTATTAACCGCAGCTCTGCATGCCGGCAGCACTTGTGCAGCCCCAGACTATGACCCAACCACCACAATGCTTGACTGTAAGCAAAACACAATTATCTTGCTACACACTTGAGTCGGACGTGGCTCTTAAGACATTTTTTTTTAGTAAAAGCCCATAGATGGGTGAGTCTCATGGGGAGAACCCAGACCTCAAACCCATGAAACACCTTTGGGATGAACTACAACAGACCTCCAAAAGCACCAGGTTTCTTGCAATTCTTCCACGGCAATTGAATTATTTTCTGTGTGAGGCAACATGTCAACGTACGGGTTTTTCTATACTATTCTTTTTTTTACATGTTGCCCCTCAGTGAACTACAGTGCCCTCGATACCGGCAGCATTCCTGCAGCTCCATGCCGACCGTGATGCTACCAGGACACAGTGATCTTGCTATTCACTTCAGTCAATAATGGCTGTGTGTTGACTCATTTTCAACCGTACAAGCTGTACACTGACACAACAGTAAGGCAAGGAAAGGCAAGGCAAGGCAAGTTAAGAGCATAATTTGTACACAAGGTAATATACAAGGTATTTGAAAGTGCTAATAACAGTAGTTATTGCATGTTAATATGGCTCAGAATCTGCCTTTGCTACCTCAAAATGAAGGCCCAAATATAACTCCATAGATGTGCACCAAAAAATCTTCGAGCTGCAGTGACACGGCTCGTTAGGGCTGACTTTTGTGATGCACTGATCAGGCCCTCTCTACTCAACCACCATAGCTCGTCCACGAGAGAGAAAATACAAATATAAGGCATTCAGAAGACATAATATGTAGTGTAATATCTGTGAGCTATTGTGTGCGCCTTTGAGGAGTGACGTGGGAAGTGACGTGTGTGACGTCAGCTCGCTAGAGTTGGCCGTGTTTAGCTGAGTGTTAGCTGTGTGGAGGGTGCGGGTGACTGGCATGAGCTGTGGCTGACAGCAGCTCCTGTGTGAATGTTCACTGCATAGGTGTTCTCTGCTTTTAATAAAGTGACTGAAGAGCATCATGAGTCTCTGCTTAACCACAGTGGCATTACAGTAGTATTCTACACTGGTCACTAGATGTCAGTAACGTTACATCGATGAGACAATAGCCACTGCAGGAAGTACGCTGTCAATGCTAACGTGTCAGTCTATGTTATGTCTCATATATGTCTAATATGTCATATTCTCTATTATTATACCTACTATATTGGGTAATACAAGTGTAAAAGTGACAATAGAGGTGTTATTTCCTGTCCAGAGGGATCTAATAATGTTAAAACCGCATTTTGAAGGTCATAAACAGGCTTTCTATGCTCTAACTACAAAAATATTCCATTTGTAAAGAAGGAATCCTACTTCGCAGAAATGTGCTTATCACTGTCGGGTCTGGAACCAGTTAACCGCAACAAATGAGGGATTACTATATATGAACTCCTAACAGTATAAAATATACTGTAAACATTTTTCAAGTAGGACATAAAAACAAAAGATCTCCAACCATCCACAGTTAATGCAACTCTTTGGGGTCCTATTTAGTGAGCCAGAAATGGCCATTTTAACTTTCTCATACAGACCGGGTATTTCTTTGTCTGCAAATAACTTTCTATTGGGAATTTTGTACCAAGGCTCCTATACATGAAGCATGCCTCGTTCTCCATCATGACGCAAGGCTGAATGTCTTTACAGATAAAGTAGGCTATAGCATCCGTTATGGCTTCGTTGCAAGTGGAATTAATGGCCAGTTTCCGCTGAGAAAGCATGAAATCCTCGGCTCACCATGTTTGGAGTTAAAGCGAGGAGGGTCTGCCACTGAAGCCGGTGAACTGACAGGCGTCTCACTCTCGATGCTGATTCCATGTCGGCGTTTCAAATGAGTTATAAGGTTAGTCATATTTGACAGCAGCGTGGCACATTTTGCAAATCCAGTTTGTTTTATCAAGCTGCCTGTGTCTCTTCTTGTACAATCCAAAGTGTTGCCTAACCTTAGATTTGAAGTGTGGGGTTAAATGTAATGGCCGCGACACACGGAAGGCGATATCGCGCGTGATGTCCGCGCGTGTCATCATGCACACGCTGGCTTGCGACGCAATCCCAGAAAGTGCCAGAGTAAACATATCTGGTAAGTTTACATTCATTTTACACTGACATTTATGTAAGTTTATCTTCAATACTAGCAGGATCCGGTACTAGGAAGAGTACTCGATCAACAGAGGCCGCTTTTCCTCCTCTGAACTACTTTGATATCCCCAAATTCCCTCCACATCTGACAGCCAATCAAAACTGTGGGAGACTCGTACAATTCGCTCTGGATGTGAACAGTAGCTCACGGGTGTCGCTGCTCATAGACGCTCGTCGCCTCCTGTGTGATTGGCGGAACTCATTGTCGATGAGTTCCGCTAATCGCAGTCATTTGTAGCCTCCCGTATGTGGCGACCATAACAGTTATAGCCATGCCTGCCTTGTTGTTGTATGTTGTTACCTATGGGGCAAGTTTTAAATACAATTTTGGTAATTTTTTGTTAAAATACATCAAAACCAAATTTAATCGATACAAAATGCAAAGATATTAAGTTGGTCTACCGATGCAGCACGATGCAAACCGGTGAATCTTCCTATCCCTACTCAAGTATGTCCAAGTTTACCTTCATATAGTACTGTCCCTTGAGAGGATACACTGTAATAAAACCGCATGCTGAAATGTGGGGGCTGTACACACTATTGTGAGATACCAAGGCCTTTTTGTTGGACACCTCACACACACACACACACACACACACACACACATAAAGACACACACAGACAGTGATGACAATTATTAGCCGATCAGCAAGCGAGCAAGTAATTAAGTTCTCATTTGGCCGGCTGACGCTTCTTTGCAGAGATTTTCCGGGTTCATTAAAGTGACAAAGGTGCTAAATAGAAGCGGAAACGCTCCATTACGGACGTTATCGTTGGCCTAAAACCTTTTGCTGACCTTTCATCACACATTGTTGCTTCTCCTATAGGAGACAGACTGTCTAGATTAGAGGTGTTCAAATATCTTCCACTGAGGGCCACATACAGAAAAACTAAGAGATGCCAGCGGCCACTTACACATGTTGTGCATTAAAGACACTAAAAACAATATTAGTTTTTTTTTTTTTATAAAATATAAGGCAGAGGCCATGGGGTCGCACTTTGGACACCCCTGGTCTAGAAACATTTTGCTGAAAGATCAGTGTGGTTTGTTGCCATTGTTGTCTCTCAGGTTGGCAGTGATAAGATGCTGTTTTAGTCGATTAGCACATCACAAACGTCAGCAGGCAAACTTGCAACACACTCTTATCCATCTATTTATTGGCGTCCATGACACTGTGCTTGTGCAACAGGACATTGAGTTATTTTTTTATTTAAAAAAAAACAACAACAATCTTAAATCTTATTGCTTAATTAAATAAACAAGCGACAACCTGATAGATGCTGAAAAAAATGTGGGAATGATGCAACTATGAACGCAATATGACAGATATCCATGTAGCACATGTAAATGACATACCAGAGAGGTAACAAATGCATATAAATGTAAATGATTAATATGTACGATATTTGCATTCATTTCTGCATTTCTGTTAAAGATTTGTCGGAAAGATTTCTTTGAGACAATCTGACACATTTTGCGTAGACGTTATTTCAATGTAGACGCTATGTGGAGACACCAGTGTCCTTCCTGACTTAAGCAAGTAAACACTACATTTGTGTTTTCACTATTTTGGATGGGAGAAATTGATTGCAAATTCCAAGACAAAAGATTTCCTTGAAAATGGAAACCAACGCAATTTTTCCCGTAGGTAATCCAAATTAATCTGCTCCAGACACCCAAAAATACTAACAAAAATTTTATACAGAATAATTATAGTTTTAAAAACATTAGAAAACATTGCAAAATAATTCTAAATGATGAATGGATGCAACTTATTGTTGATGCAGAATTCTTATTCATCCTGGCCAGAATGAATTCAATCATGTTTCTCACCTTCTTTATCAAAATGCTGGGACTCGAAACTTTCTTTGGCCCCATGGCGGGTTATTCAGCAGTCGCACTCAAAAAAAGATGCATGGTGTCAGCAAAGCATAGGGTGCTTTGTTTGGGGACTCAGTTTCGCCGAACGATACAGTGCAGCGCAAACGCACTAGTCTTATGTGCAATATTGTACAAAAACCGAGGCAAAATTTTGGTCAACATTTTCGAGGAAAACATACAAAAAAAAATATACATAAACATACAAAAACTGGGGTGAACGAAAAATGACTTATATCCAATATCCAATTCTTTTTTTCTGTTTGCTGAAAACCATTATCACGTAAACGGTTGACGGGGGCGTGTCCCTGTGCAGCTCTCTGTGTGAGGGTGGGGGGGCTGAAGCTGACCCCAACCCGAGAGTCAGCGTGGTCTGCGGAGTAGACTGGAATCCGAGAGTTTCGACCAAGAGGAGAAGAATGCTGTTCGGACATCGCTCTCACTCTATCACAATCCAAGAGTTTCGACCAAAAGAAGAAGAATGCAGATCGAACATCGCTCTCACTCTATCGCGTTTTATCAAAAATGAATATATAAATATTGCCATTTCATGGCCTAATATGTAGTGTGTAGTGCCTATATGCAGTATTCTGGTCACTCGTCGTCGTCATTGTAATGTTACAATGATGAGACAGTTGAGACACATTATCTTAACACTGCATGTAGTTGGACATGGCCTGTCTGACATGACATAGTAAAATTAAGTTCGCCTCCCATTCCATGTGGAAGTGGTAAGTTTTTGGCTTCTTAGTTTGTCCTTCTTCCCCTCACCGTTTGAAACCCTTTCTTACATTTAGAATAAATATCTTGGAAGCTAGCTAATTAGCTCGGTAGCATTCTGTGCTTAAGGCGACGGCTGTCTCTCGCGCCCCTTCAGTGATCCCGTAGCCTGCCCATAAGAGTTGCGCAATGTGGTGTAAACAAAGCATAATAGGGGTGTGAAAGTGGCTATGACGGGTGTCATATCATGTCTGCAGGACTCTAATAATGGTAAAAACTGTATTTATAAAGTCATAAACAGGTTGTCTATGCTCGCGGTCGGGTCTGGAAGCAATTAACCGTGATCAACAAGGTACAACTGTACACAACTCAGACACTGTTTTCAATAACTACATTTCTGTTTCCACTCCCTCATATGCCTCAACAGGATGAAGTTCCCCCATATTGAGTACAAAGAGCAACAGAGCGATTGACTTCCACTCATCATCTCCAATCAGTTGCGTTCTTATGGAGCATCAAAAGGAAGCTGCATTGAGGAGGAGAGCGTGACAACAGACGCGAGGATGTGGGCAGATTCTCCAGACTACAGTAGCTTCCCTTGTAGGCGAGACATTCTCCATTTAGGAAAGCGTCCAAAACCATGCGCTTGTTTATCAAACACTCCTATGATGCTGTGGGGCAGATTAAACTGCAAACACACTATTCCTGTGTCTCCATTTGCACCCTTCTGTACTTATACTTAGTCTTTTGAGTGCATAAGTGCGTAATAACCCGGGTGTTTCACTCAAAACTATCAAAATGATGAGTGTGCAGTGCTGCACACTTAACACCGTCAATAGTTGCCATCTCGTGTAAGTAGCGGAAGGGGAGGGACTACCAGACCTTTCTTTCCATACTTGAAAAGGAGAGAAACAAACACTACAGTGTTTCCCACAGGACTGCAATCTATTTGTGACGGTGGTGGGTTGCAGGGAGAGTTATGCAATGACGTAATCATCAAATTTGCATAATTGCCCAAATTGGCATGAGCATAAAAGAGAGTAAATAACATGAAAAGCAAAACAACTACCGTATATTTAGAAAGCAGCGGTGCACATACATTTGGATGACTCAACTTGACTTCAAAAACTTCCAAGTCGACTTGAACTTTGACATCAGTGATTCAGGACTTGGCTCGGACTTTAGTCTGATGACTTGAAAATACATTTTCAGTCAGTGTGTTGAGTAAAATGTGTCCCCATTTAAGTATTCAACTAACGTGACCATTATTATGTCATTTCCAGCAAGACACCAAAGTTCCCAACAGAATCTGCCTCATTGAATGCATCTATTAACATCCAATCAGGTTGAAGAACACACAAGGGTGTGGCAGACTGCTGGAGAGTGGCAGTGATTAACACCAGGATGTGTCACCATGCTACCAAGAAGAATTTCATTTGCATTTGCCAATTAGAAGGTCATGGTATTTTATTTGGTAAAAACTTAATGCTTATGACGTGTAAGGACTTGAAAATTTCAAGTCTATGGCTTCTAACTTAAATCGACCTGTCTTGTCTTGACCTGAGACTTGCACGTCTTGACTTGAGACTTGGGATTGAACACTTGAGACTTGCAAAACACTGACGTTCTCCCACTTTTGTTAGGCCAAATCAACTTTCTCCTGTCGCTCCTTTTTGCTTTTGTTTTTTTTCCACCATCAAGACGTGCTTTAACATGGGGGAGGTGTACACAGCAGCACTCGCTGCTCGTTGAGAAGACAGATACCTGCTTTGATGTCAGAGTCACCAAAAGTCTTGTGACTAGATTTGTCACATGTAGAGAGTATCTAGGGTGGTCGGATTATCTCGAAATTGGCAACGCCGATCCCTCCTTTTCAGTTTTCTTATCATCTGGCAGACCAGGTGTGCTATACTGTGTTTATGAGGGCGAAAAGGTCCAAATTTTATCTGATGTGTGGGAAACACTTTACTAATCAATAATATTCATTTTTTTCATTCTTGTAAAATGGAAAGAGAGAGAGAAAATCTGGCAGATATTTTATGGGGTGATCCAAATGTTGGAGATAATGCTTCATCAAGTGGTTACAGTTTTTAACTAAAAAGGAGAAAAGAACCGAGTAAATCAAATAAACATTTTCGGTACAGATTATCGCTAACCAATTTGGGACTAATTCAAGTGCACTGATGGAAGTAGACACTGCACCTCTTCTTTGAAATTGGTAATAATTCTGATTATTTAGAGCAGTTATCCTGAAACAAGCCAACACGAATCAGTAAGCCTGCAAACAAATTCATTTTCATGTGTAGTCTTATGCAACATGTGTCGCATGAAAGTGTAGCTAACTAACGGTAGTCAGCAGGCCAAGAAGAAAGTAAGTTTTAGTTCATGCACTGAGCGTCTTTAAAAAAAAAAAAAAAAAGAAAACCTCAAAACTTTAAATTCATTTCCATCATATGAAATAATAGCAATAGTGGCGTTGCTCAGTCATAGATAAACATGCCTAGAGCACAGAAAGGCTGCAGTTGGATAGAACCAGGATGCAAGCAAAGAATACTTCAAAATAATTCAACATTGACATGTGGAGACATTTGGCAACTACACAATCATGTTTTGAAGTCAGTGGTGTCCTTCAATTTACGGAGGTTGCTGAAGTTAGCTTATCGTCATTCACTATGTTTACATGCAGTCAATATTCGGGTTAAGGTCAATATTCCGGTTTCTGAAACATAACTTGTTTACATGCGTGACATGGAAGGGAAAAAAACCGCACAGACAATGTTGCGACGCTTGGAAATAAATCATGACGCAATGCGCTTAATTTCCGCTTCTTCCTGTATTCAACTGTATACAAAAACAACAACACCGGCACAGCGGATAATGAACGCCTTTGATGAGATTTGGTGCTGGTATTGACCCACCACCAGTACTTGACACTATTCTGTCTGACTTTCTTCATTAATGGAAGGCGAGAACGTGAAGAAATAGGAAATGGAGCTGGCGCTGTGCCATCCATACCCATGCTACATCCACAAGAGGTGCGGTCGTGCAAACCCTTCTTCGCGGAACTTCTTGCTCACCTTCAGATAGATTGCGCTATCATAGCACTTTCTACCATCAATAAAAGACATAACGATTCCTGTCTTTCACCACACAAGGAGGCTTGTTTCCTCCTTGCTCCGAAAGTGTGGGGTTTTGCGTGTCGCCACATTTACAAGTACTTCCTGTCAAAAACACAAGATTATTTTTCAATAGAACATGCGCAGAACACAAATTGTTCCTTTCGATCGCAATATCCGGAAAAGTATATACATCACCCAATGTTGGGGTTAGAAAAGGAGTAATCCAGGGGTTTATCTGGTGTCAAAACATGTTGACAATATTGTTTAGCGTTAGTTTTGCGGGACAATAAACATTTCAAAATGCACCTGAATTGTTTTGCAACGCGGTTAAATAAAAATGTTTGTCCAGTCATATTTTTTCATTGTACTTTTCTCAAAAATAATGTTAAAAGTCTCGTTCTCGTGGACCCAATCTCGTACATCGTCCCGTCTCATGACACCCCGAGTCAGTACACTTCAGTACGTAGTGGGTACTCAGTTCCTGAGTACAGAAATTTTGACAGTGTACTCCTGTCGCAAATCCATTGTCATTGTGCACAGAATATGATCATCACAATTTTAACCAGCTTCTTCTCTCCTTTTTAATGGTGAATTGCAACCACTCAACAGCGCATGTATCTGTCATTCAAAGAGTGTGTTTAATAGTGTTATATTGTTGTCATTATCATCTTCCTCTTTGGCTTTGTGTTTCAGGTCTGAATTATTCTACTTGATGTTTTGGCTCAAATTCCAAATGGTTTTCTCGCTGAACTCTTTTAAGTTGTAAGAGTTCAGTGTATATTTCCAAAACGTTTGTGCAATCATGACCACATGAGACTTTTTAATGTGTTTAATGCTGCTAAATTAAAAACGCATAAAACCCAGTAGGGATGATGTAGTATACTGGACATGCACGCACCTGTATCTATATCAGCTTTTAACCAAAGAGGATGTTTTATGTCATATACTGTATGTCCAATATGTTCATATTAGGTTGCATGAACACCACTACAAACAAAGCCTTTATTGCAACATGACTTTAATGCTCAGCATGTGTCACTATTGTAAAAAAAGGTTTATAATATTTTGATCCTGTCATGGAGCTAAATAAGGCAAGCAGAATAATACACATTTGGGTCGTGTCTCAAATGCAGTACACTACATATGTATTCTGCGTACACTGTGTGCTTAATTCCTTAGTGCGCAAATTGCGTCGTGCTGTCCCACAGCGGTGACTGTTGTTGCGCACTTACCAAAAATAATTGCAATATTTACCCGCTTCTTTCTCTCCTGTTGACTACTTTCCACAGGTTGGCTCCTCAGTCACCATTATTTTGTTACATAGCCAAGATGGCGACTGTTGAGGGTAGAGATGGGGTTGATCCGATTCCAATACCCACGTAATTCATGTAGTGGAAACTTCCGATAACAACTGTGGAGATGTCCCAACCATGCACCATATCTGTGCTGTAATGTTGTCAGCAAATGAAGCCAAAAGTGGCTCAGGGAATCTGTGAAGCCATTAACTATCATTTTGCATTGGCTGTCGTTAGCTGAGCGTTGTCGATACTGTTCTGTACACGTTTACGTACATAACTTGACTCAGAAAACTGAGAAAATGGCCCACGGAACCATTCATTTGAAACGTACGGGATGCTGCGGCCAAAGTATACCTACTGTCAGCCTGGATGTCTTCGCAGATTAATACGATGGAGGACAGGGGGGAAAAGTGCAGCAACGTCCTCACACTTCAAACACAGAAAAGATTGGAATAACGGGAAAATGCTGCAATCTTTGGGTATAAATTATGCAGTAACTTATTGTTGATGATCAGTGGATGAAATATGTTGCTTCATACTGTTAAATTTGGCATAACCTATGACATTATTGTAGAGCTGTTACAGTCAATTGTTGATGACTGCAAGCTGCATCAAGCCTTTGTTTGTTGTCTTTTTATTTCTTTGTAGTCGAGATGATGTCTCTTCGATTTGCCCACTTCTCCTTAATGTCTTTGACAACAAGTGCTTTGGCTTCCTCCGATCCTCCATTTAACTTGAACCTTGATTTTTCCCCTGCTTCCTAAAGTCGTGTGCTTTCTCAGCGATGTCACCATTGCATTTTGTCAGATGCTCATTGGTGTAGACGTTTGTTCCCTTCAGCTTGCTTTGCAATGCCATCTTGTTTTTTTATGTTGCTGAACTTTATGATAATGATGACAGGTGTGGTGCTGTTGCGCGTGCCAGACATTAGAATGCATGTACCCATGCTGCTGACATCAACCACCTTTGATTTCAGAAAGTTGGCCACCTGTTGCACTGTTGAAGCAACATCATCTTGTTCTCTTTTATAAATACAAAAGAAAAATACTGCAAATGCCAAAAACACACACACAATCCATAAAACAAATGCTGCAAGTTCACGGAACACAGCAAAAATTGCCAGGCCTTACCAGAGAAGCCACACTTGATGGATGTCATGACATGAGCGGGACACCCAGAAGAAAGTTGACTGACTTCTGAAGAGGCGTATTGAAAAGGTACATTTTTATTTAAATCTTTGTTAAACACTTGGCCCCTAACCCTATGCAATGTTATAAAACAACCAGTAATGTAGCTAATGTTAGCATAGCATTGGTGTCACTCACCTGACAGCCTGGCAAAGTTGTGTTTTGTTCCGTAAAAGCAGTTGTTTTCGTGGTTTATATGTGGGTTTTGGCATTTTGAGCCTTTTTCTTTTGATTTGCAGCGTTGATGTTATTGGAGCATTTCATTCATTTCCCAATGCATTTGTGGATCTTTTCTAGTTTGGAGGGTTTGAACGTTGCCCCCCTCGGCCACCGTAGGTGAACACACTAAAAAACACAATGCAGATGGACCTCATCCAATTAAATAAATACCAAAACTGAACAGACTTGTTGGCTGCTCTGCATGCACACCCCCACGCACAATGTCACAGTCTGCAGCAGCAGTCTCGACCACATCCACCCTCATGACAAAACAACACAAAAAAGGGGGAAGCAGCAACTTTCCCCCCCCAACATTTAATCCAGACCTCATGTAGGTCCTCCCCACAACAATATCACAACTTTGGAGACTTAATCTTTGAGGGATTGGCCTCAAGGAGGACCAAAGAAGATGAAGAAGAGGAGGTGTTTGACCAGGGAAGCGTAAGACGAGACATGAAGACAAGACAGGCTCAGCTTCGGGGCGGACAACCGCGTGCATCCCGGCCAGCCTCCAGCCTGCCTTTCCCCTTAAAACACCCCCAACGCCGGTGTGAAACTGCAGGGCCGGGCACCGCCATACACCACTCACACACACAAACAAACAAGCACGCGCGCACGCACGCACACACATTCAACAACACGTATAGATAGCATGCCCCGTAGCAGCCAGCGGAAAGAGACATGCTAAAAAACGAGGAGGAGGGGGCCACCAACCGGCACCCGAAACCGGCCACCGAAGCACCGAGGGCTGCCTTGTCCAAGTGCGAGAACTGACCTGTTTGAGAGCGCCGGAGTCAGCTGGATATTGGGTCGGATCCGAGTTTAAATCCACTAGCAGTACAACAAAGAGGCGAAAATGACCGAGCGGCCGCGGAACAGGCCGAAGCAGCGCTCCCGGAGCAGCGCGACGCATGCGCACTGAGTCGGGGAAGCAGCGGGAGAGGGGGGGTGAAAAGAGAGCGAGTGTGTGTTCTTTGTGTGCGTGCGTGTGTGTTCATGTTGACAGACTCAAAGAGTAGTTTTAAAGTTGTAGTTTTACATGGAAAAAAGACAGTATTTTACTGCATGCTCATGCAAATGTACAGGTCTAACGTCATAATCATAAAGTCAAAATATCAAAAGTAAGATTAAATAGTCAGATTTTAAAATAAAGTTAGGCTACTTTGAAAGAAATATATTTGAAAATAATGAAGTCATACCATTTAGAAAATAACACGTATTTTAAAATTATGTCATATTTGAGAATAACATACTGTATTTTAAAATAATTACTATAATAATTATATAATAAACTGTAATACAGTCAAATCTGTCTATAGCGGCCACTAAAGGGAAACGGCAAAAGTGGCCGCTATAGGCAGGTGGCCGTTATAGACAGGTTGGTGGCCATTTTGAATTTGTGCACGCACATATTAACATGTGTGTGATTAGAAGCTTGTTGTGTTTGCAGATACATATAATTACAGTCAAACCTGTCTTAGCGGCCACCTTTATAGAACGGCCACCCGCCTATAGCAGCCGCTGAAAAATCCCCCGCAGCAAATTTACATGTTATAGACCCTGTGTATAGCAGTCACCTGTCTAACGCGCCCAGCGACCACCCATTTTGTCTCCCTTGGTCAATATCTGACCGCATATAGCGGCCAAATTACCAACTCAAGTAGAAGCTTCATGCACGAAAAAGTTTTGTTTTTCAATCAATGAAGCCGTCGTGTGTAGACTTTAATTACTGAGTCCTAGCTCAGTCACAATCATTAACAAGATCCACACAAACTGTCAGTTGTTCCACATAAAAAAGCCGTCTTCTTTGAACTTGCTATTTCCTGGTCAAACATGTAACTTTAAGAGCATTTGCACCAAAACATTACCGCAAAGTAGGCTGGGAACAGGACGTGCTCCCAGCGACACTACAAAAAAAAAAAAACATACGTTAGCATGCATGCAACAGCGGGAGCAAAACTGAGTTCGGTTGTACTTAATTGAAGTATTTTAGAATGTACTCACGTCATTTTTCATCAATCCTCATCCACAAATCCATCAAAGTCCTCATCTTCTGTATTTGACACAAAAAAAGCTGTCTTCTTTTCCGTTCGCTACTAGTCTGTTAACTTGTCAGTGTTATTCAGCTCCGAAGCAAAGAAGGAGACTTCTCCTGTTGCTTCTGCCAACTTTATTTATTGAATGCGACCACCAGAGAGCACACAGAACACACACACCTCGTCTCTTCTTCCTGCTTGCCCACAAGCCAAAGGTTAAACAAGCCCCACTACATAGCTGTCCAGGCAATGTCTGTAATAAGTGACACCGTTTATTTCCTGGTGTGAGACAATGTGCACTGGTCAATACTGTAATGCCGCTTGTTGTGGGGAAGGAGAGACTCATGTTGCCGATGCACTTTAATGGCTTTATTAACAGCGGAGAACACTGCAGGACTTTACATCCACGCCAACATAAACAACTCTCTCGAAACTCACAGCTAGCACTGAGCCTAGCTCTCCTGCTCGGGACGCCCACCGTCACTTCCCGTCACTTCCTGATGAACTAAAGCTGTAATGACACTCTGCCGTATAAAAAGTAAAATATTAAAAACAAGCGTAAGACATTACTAGCACAGCTTTGTTCTGTGGGTCATGGATAATAACAAGACTAGTAGTGCTGTACAACTTTTATCCGCAGTCCCACAGTGCCCTCTACTGGTCAACATTATTATTATTTTTCCCCCCTTTTTTTTCTTTTTTTCCCTCTACTGGTCAACATTCAAACTGGACGCCAACCTGTCTATAGAGGCCACCTGTCTATAGCGGCCACTTTTGCAGTCTCCCTCTAGTGGCTGCTATAGACAAGTTTGACTGTATACTGTTATATGTTGACCAGTAGAGGGCACTGTGGGACTGCGGATAAAAGTTGTAAAGAACAACTAGGCTTGTTATTCTACACCACCCACAGAACAAAGCTGTGATACAACTGTATATATACGGCAGAGTGTCATTACAGCTTTAGTTCATCAGGAAGTGACGGGAAGTGACGGTGGGCGTCCCGAGCAGGAGAGCTAGGCTCAGTGCTAGCTCTGAGTGTCGAGAGAGTTGGGAAGTGTGTTTATGTTGGCGTGGATGTAAAGTCCTGCAGTGTTCTCCGCTGTTAATAAGGCGATTAAAGTGCATTGGCGACGTGAGTCTCTCCTTCCCCACAACAAGGGGCATTACAGTATTGACCAGTGCACATTGTCTCACACCAGGAAATAAACTGTGTCACTGTAGTAGCAAGCTCCAAAGAAGACGGCTTTTTTTTGTGTCGAATACAGAAGATGAGGAATTTGAGGACTTGTGGATGAGGATTGATCAAAAATAACATGAGTACATTCTAAAATACTTCAATTAAGTACAACCGAACTCAGTTTTGCTCCCGCTGCCTTTTTAAAAACATACGATAGCATGCATGCTAGCGTATGCTTTAGCGTGCATGCAGTATTGTATTGTATTGTAGCGTCGCTGGGAGCATGTCCTGTTCCCAGCGTACTTTGTGGTAATGTTTTGGTGCAAATGCTCTTAAAGTTACATGTTTGACTAGGAAATAAAAGGTGTCACTGTAGGAGCTTGCTACTAAAATGCAATGCTATAGGCTTGCTACTAAAGAAGACGTCTTTTTTATGTCAAACAACTGACAGTTTGTGTGGATCTTGTGAATGATTGTGACTGAGCTAGGACTCAGTAATTAAAGTCTACACACGACGGCTTCATTGATTAAAAAACTAAACTTTTTCGTGCATTAGGCTTCTGCTTGAGTCGGTATTTTGGCCCCTATATGCGGTCAGATATTGACCAAGGGATACAAAATGGGTGGCCGCTGGCCGCATTAGACAGGTGACCGCTATACACAGGGCTACAACACGTACATTTTCTGCTGGGGATTTTTCAGTGGCCGCTATAGGCAGGTGGCCGTTATATACAGGTGGCCGCTAAGACAGGTTTGACTGTATATGACTTGATAAATAACTCTAACGTAAGCAAATTGCTGTAATTTTTATATATATATATATATATATATATATATACACACACACACACACACACACACACATAGTGTGTTTGGTGTGTTTTGGATCATTGTCCTGCTGCAGAACCCAAGTTGAGGTTACGAACAGATGGCCGGACATTCTCTTTCAGGATTTTTTGGTAGACAGCAGGATTCATGGTTCCATTTATCACAGCAAGTCTTCCAGGTCCTGAAGCAGCAAAACAGCCCCAGACCATCATCACACTACCACCACCATATTTTATTGTTGGTATGATGTTCTTTTTCTGAAATGTGGCACCAGATGTAATGAGACACACACCTTCCCAAAAGTTAAACTTTTGTCTGGTTAGAACACAGAGTATTTTCCCAAATGTCTTGGGGATCATCAAGATGTTTTCTGGCAACATTGAGACAAGCCTTAATGTTCTTTTTGTTCAGCTGTGTTTTTTGTCTTGGAACTCTGCCATGAAGGTCATTTTTGCCCAGTGTCTTTCTTATGATGGAGTCATGAACACTGACCTTAACTGAGGCAAGCGAGACATGCAGTTCTTTGGATGTTGTTGTGGGGTCTTTTGTGACCTCTTCGACTAGTCGTCGCTGAGCTTGTTGAGTAATTTTGGTTGGCCAGCCACTCCTGGGAAGGTTCACCACTGTTCCATGTTTTCGCCGTTTGTGGATAATGGCTCTCACTGTGGTTCGCTGGAGTCCCAAAGCTTTAGAAATGGCTTTATAAACTTTTTCAGACTGATAGATCTCGATTAATCTCAGTTAAGTTATGTTTTAACGGGCGCAGGGGAGGGCAATCATTTTTTCCCCCACACAGGGCCATGTAGGTTTGGATTTTTTTTCTCCCTTAATAATAAAATGTTTAATTTAAAAGCTTCATTTGGTGTTGTCATTGACTAATATTTAATTTTGTTTGATGATCTGAAATATTTAAGTATGACAAACGTGCAAAAAAATAAGAAATCAAGAAGAACACTTTCACACCACTGCATGTACTGTATCTGCATATATACACATATATCATGTTTTTCCTAATTGGCTGGTTCACATGGTGCATCATCAAGCAAGTGTAGTACAGTGAGCCTCCCATCAACCATTACAAACCTAAAACAAATACCCCCACCTTCCCACACAAAGTTATTTTTAGCCGATGTGCATGCACCCCACGACAGCTTAGCATGATGTCTTGTTAGATTTTAAATGTTGCACCTTACTCATTACCCACACCCAAACACTGGTCAGCCACTGACAATCAGTCTCGTTCTCCAAGCAGTGACTGTCTCTTTCGGAATGGCCGTCCTACCAAAAGAAGATTTAAGGTTTTATCCCCAGCATCCCACTGCACCCCAATAATTTTGTGCTAAAAAGGTCAGCCAGACAACGTATCCCAAAAGGATGTCACACAATGTTCATTCCTGAACTGTCAGAAGCATCCAATGACCTGCTGAAAACCTAATACAGGGAATACAACACCATGGAACTCGTAGAGATCCAGTTCAACAACATCTGGGAAGAACGAAGTCAAGCCTGGAAGGAGATGATACATGACCCACAACAGCAGGAAGGCATGGGCCATAATTCGCCGCTTAGGCCAAGACCGTACTCCCCACATTCACAGCAAACTCTGTCGCAGAGCAGCTGGTGGCAAATGGTCACAGCCACAACTACCGCAGACCCACTAGCGAATACTGATGGACAGTGGTACCAGACCATCCACAACCAGACCTGTGCCCTCACCAAGCCCTTCGATATAAACAAGATAAATGATTCAATGGTCAACACAGCCCTCAACGACACCTGCCAGATCATCACAGGATGCCTAAAGTAAACTACTGTCCCATGCCTCTATATGCACTAGCTGGCATTGCCTCATCCCACCTCCACCCCACACACACACAGACATCAGGAGATCCCTCATCGATCAAGATGAGCACAGAGTACAAGAGCATGACACCAGGCACCCCCTGCACTGACACACAGCACACAGACCAATATCCAAAGATAGCAGACAGTTCCACCTCACCAGACAGCCAAGGAAACAGTAAAGACCATCATCTGGGAAGATGAATGGTTCAGGTGTAACCGGCCTGCTACAGCAAGCCCTGTGATCTGCCTGGGCTCGAACCAGAGTCTGCAGCTTGAGAGCCCAGAGGCTAAAAGCCCCGAGCTGTCAACAAATGTACAGCGCCTTAAAGCGTCAGGGAGTGAGGTTTACCAACGTACTTCGCCTGGCACCCTTTACACTCACGCCCTCTAAAGCTCACTCTCATCAATAACCCCCAGTTGCACCTGGGCTCGAACCAACTAAAAGGCCCAAGCTGTCAGCCCAATGTGCAGCACGACTTTTAAAGCGTCATGGAGTGACATACTTTTGCACAGCCAAGGGTCACACAGATTTCACGTGACTTTCTACTTGCATTTCTGTCTTTCCAGTCACATTTTGGTCTCCATAAAGTGAAATTCTGCACTACATTTCTTTTAAAATTGTGCTCTTTTAAGCCATCATTATCGTGCACTACGAACTCCTTCCTTGTCACATCGTATTCAGCACACAAAGTAGGTCATTTTGCACTGGACTAGTAAAAGCTAATTCAGCAGCGTTGCATGTAGAAAAGCCACATATCCTGAGCCCTGATTAAACAAGTTTCACTTTCCTGTGGGAAGTTAGTGTGCTGCTTGTGCAAAAGCTGACATAAAAGGAAATGGAGTGGGGGGGGGGGCAGGATCGATCCAAATATTGATACCAAGGGTGGTATCAGTATTGCAGCGATCCTAGTGATAAGATCAATATTTTTCAGTTCTCTTTATTCATTATTTATTAACTATTATATCTGAATGAGTGAAATATTCTTATTAAATACTTTGTTCTTTACATAGATGACAACTAAATTATTCATTTTATTTATTATTTATTGCTGTCCACCTGTTGTCTACTCCACTTGCACAACAGCATGTAAAATTGACTGTCAGTCTGTGTTGCTTCCTAAGTTGACAGTTTGATTTCACAGAAGTGTGATTGACTAGGAGTTACATTGTGTTGTTTAAGAGTTCCCTTTATTTTGTTGAGCAGTGTATGTAACCTCAGGGAGTAAGTTATTGGGCACAGGAGGGCTTTGGAGGCAAAAAGTCCAAAGATCTGACACACAGAAATCGAGATTAAAGAAATAAAAACGTAACAGAAAAGTGATAAATAAAATAAAAAAATAAAATAATAAAAAAAATAAAGATAATAATAATAATAATAATTAAATACTTTAAATATGCTGTGTGTAACAGCATATTTTGTACAGTAGCCGCCCCTGCAACGTAAATAATCAGTTCCGAGAACGTTTATGTTATAGGGTTTTTATGTTATACGAAGCGTAAAATACATGTAAATAGCGTAATCCGTTCTAAGATCTTCCCAAACTCACCCCTTTGGCCCTTCAAAATATTCAAAGTCCACCAAATATGGTGGGAAAAGATAAGAAAACATTAGCATAAACATAGTAGAGTAACATTCCCATATAAAATAAGGTAATAAATAAGATTACTGTAAATGAATAAAGCTGAAAGGCGTCACCAAGTGTACAGTACTCTGTTAGTCTGAACTTGCACCGACTTTAAATTTGCCAACGTGAAACCCCTTTTTTATGTTTTCATGAAAGAACTGAAGCTGTACTTCAAATCAATATCCTCTGCTAATAACAAGAAAGCTATCAAGACTATAAATCTGTGCTCCCACTTCAATATCCTTAATTCAATTTAATTTTCATTGCTCATGTCCCCTAGTGTAACTTACTTTAATTATTATTATTATTATTATCTTTATTTTTTTTTATTATTTTATTTTTTTATTTTATTTATCACTTTTCTGTTACGTTTTTATTTCTTTAATCTCGATTTCTGTGTGATTTATTTTATGTGTTTTTGTTATCCAGCTGTTATTTTTCATGCACTGTTTGATGCACTGTTAGTGTAATTTGTAAGGCATTAATAAAGTTGCTTGAAAAAAAAAAGACGCTTTAAGTTATATGGAATTTCTTACGTAATACGATGCAAAAACTTTACATAAATTCTTTACGTTCAGTGGAATTTACGTAAAAGGAGGTTTACGTTATGCGAGGTACTACTGTACTTGTCTATAGTGGCCACTAGAGGGAGACTGCAAAAGTGGCCGCTATAGACAGGTTGGCGGCCATTTTTAATGTTGACCAGTAGAGGGCACTGTGGGACTGCGGATAAAAGTTGTACAGCACTACTAGACTTGTTATTATCCACCACCCACAGAACAAAGCTGTGCTAGTATTGTCTTTTGTTATGTTTGTTTTTAATATTTTACTTTTTATACGGCAAAGTGTCATTACAGCTTTAGTTCATCAGGAAGTGACGGGAAGTGACGGTGGGCGTCCCGAGCAGGAGAGCTAGGCTCAGTGCTAGCTCTGAGTGTCGAGAGAGTTGGGAAGTGTGTTTATGTTGGCGTGGATGTAAAGTCCTGCAGTGTTCTCCGCTGTTAATAAGGCGATTAAAGTGCATTGGCGACGTGAGTCTCTCCTTCCCCACAACAAGGGGCATTACAGTATTGACCAGTGCACATTGTCTCACACCAGGAAATAAACTGTGTCACTGTAGTAGCAAGCTCCAAAGAAGACGGCTTTTTTTGTGTCGAATACAGAAGATGAGGAATTTGAGGACTTGTGGATGAGGATTGATCAAAAATAACATGAGTACATTCTAAAATACTTCAATTAAGTACAACCGAACTCAGTTTTGCTCCCGCTGCCTTTTTAAAAACATACGATAGCATGCATGCTAGCGTATGCTTTAGCGTGCATGCAGTATTGTATTGTATTGTAGCGTCGCTGGGAGCATGTCCTGTTCCCAGCGTACTTTGTGGTAATGTTTCGGTGCAAATGCTCTTAAAGTTACATGTTTGACCAGGAAATAAAAGGTGTCACTGTAGTAGCAAGCTCCAAAGAAGACGGCTTTTTTATGTCGAACAACTGACAGTTTGTGTGGATCTTGTGAATGATTGTGACTGAGCTAGGACTCAGTAATTAAAGTCTACACACGACGACTTCATTGATTAAAAAACGAAACTTTTTCGTGCATGAAGCTTCTACTTGAGTCGGTAATTTGGCTGCTATATGCGGTCAGATATTGACCAAGGGATACAAAATGGGTGGCCACTGGCCGCGTTAGACAGGTGACTGCTATACACAGGGTCTATAACACATAAATTTTCTGCGGGGGATTTTTCAGTGGCCGCTAAGACAGGTTTGACTGTATTTGCTTTTGTTTACTTATTTTACTCTAGTGATGCTATTTTGCTCAAACATCCATCAATCCATCTTCTATGCCACTTATCCTCACTAGGGTCGTGGCAATGCTGGAGCCTATCCCAACCGACTTTGGGCAAAAGGCGGGGTTCCCCCTGGATTGGTCACCAGCCAATTGCAGGGCACTAGCTCAAACAATTGTATGTAATACAATTGTGTCATTTTTTGTTCATTTTTTGCGGATATTGTAACATTGCCTTATATTGTTATATAATATGTAATGTATTAAATTGCATTGTGTTGTTTTAAATTGTTCAAAAATAAGTTTGTTGATGAAAATACGTTTCTTCTTTGACTACAATCTTCATCACGTGTTTTGTTCTGTTGATCAACACATTAAAAGACAAAATCATTCAATCATTCTTGGAAAAGTGAAAAAGTATCGGTATCAGTGCCGGTGTATATCAGATTGTGCCAAAATTTGAGGTGAAGAAAATATAAATACACAGTATATACTGTACATATATTAAATTTATAATATAATATTATATATACATATAATATTATATGTATATTATATAATATAATACATATTATATAAATGTTTATTTATTTATAGATAACAAATGTGTGTGTTTGTGTATGCAACGTAAGTCGTAACAACAGGCAAGAGTTTGAATTATGTTGGAGAAAGGCCTTCAGATAAACTTAGACGAGATCAGAAAAATATCGATCGCATTGCGCTAGTATCTACCCGATACTGATAGAGCTCCTGGCATCGACATTATCGACATTTGTGGCTCGACCCGCCCAACCCGAGTACAATGACATTAACCCGCATAACAAGTGATGTTTTGTCGATTATCCAGCCTTCAAATTGCTTTTTTTCTGGCTTCCTCACGGACTTTTAAGTCATTTCATCAACTGACAGCAGACTGCGGAATCCATTTACGGGGTGTTTTCCCCTCACGGGAAGTGTCTTGATCATCTTTTTTTATTGCGGCTAGAAGTTGACAATGTGTTAGTGTAGTTAGCTGAGCTAGCTAGGAAGCTAACATGTCATCCACGGAGGGTGACGAAGCGAAGCCCCTCATCGACGTCGCCTCGCCGGGTGAGAGAGCTCCAAACACCGCTCTGAGGAAACTGCTGCATTTCAAAGTTTACAAGAGGAGGTGGTTCGTCCTGCTCCTGCTTTGTCTGTTGAACTGCTCCAACGCTACGGTGAGATTTCTTATCAAAGTTTGCCATCAGATAGTTCTTGTCGTCAACAGTAATTATCACACTTTTCTATTTGTGTCACTCAAATATAACTTTCTACTCTAATGTTAAATATTTCACATTACTGGACTAATTAGTTTTGGTGTGGATTCCATTATGCTATAAACGTTATGAACGCTGCGGACATTTCATTAGGTATACAATAATGTCCATTACACGAAATAAAAAACAACAGAAAACCCCACCAAAATAACTACTAAATAAATGTTCAATAAATAATTAAGCAAATATAATTTGTAGTGTTTTGATTGCAAATGTAGATGTACAAATGTATGTCTTGACAAGCAAAGGTATCTTTATAGGGGGAGAACGTGTGTGTTGGTATTGCATTAGATTGTGTACCTAATGAAGCGTCCACGTGTTACTCTTTGTGCCCAGTTTGTACATTTTGCAGATGCAATGTAATGTACAGTGTTTTGAGTGCAGAACTGCTTCTTTCCTTAATGATACAAATCTTTGTTCCCCTTTTGTGGTCACATGATCTCATATCTGCATCAGCTGCAGACACAAGTTTTTTAAAAAGTGTGTTCGGTATTATAACTTCCATCCATTTTCTATAGCGCTTATCCTCATTCACGGGGTGTTTCATCCTGAGTTGCGAAAGAGAAACATTAACCTTTTTTGTTCGAAAACACAACTATTTGTATTTTTTTTTTGTCATTTTAGAGCGAAGAGTATCCTTTTCATCCCTTGGCATGAACATTTAGTGACAACATCATCGAAAGTCATCATATTCCATGATAATAGCACTTTATGTGTTTCCAGCTATGGCTGACGTTTGCGCCAGTAGCAGACCAGTCTGCCCAATACCTGAGGGCCACCTTGAATCAGATCAACTGGTTGTCAGTGGTCTACATGGTGGTGGCCATTCCACTCAGCTTCGGGACCACCTGGATGCTGGACACCATCGGGCTGCGGGTCACGGTGAGGCCGCTGCCCATTTTAATCAGTAGTCTTGCAGAAGACAGCAGGTCCAAAAAAAAGTGTCTTTAAACAGCTTAAATAGCGCCACCTGCTGACGAGACAAACAAAAGTGGCAGGGATCACAAAGTAGCGATATCATATTTTGGTCAGCAGGAACAGAAAAGTGTCATTATGCAGCTATTATACAATACAAGACAGCCAGCTATGACACATGCTGATATTGAAGATATAAACAAACCTCCCTCCTCTCTCAGATCATCCTGGGCTCCTGGTTAAACATGCTCGGGGCGGTGATTCGCATCATTGGGGGCCAGCCAGGTAAGGACTTCAGAATCTACTATTCAGTGGTGATGTTGGGTCAGACGTTTGCGGCGGTGGCGCAGCCCCTCGTCATCTTCACGCCCACCAAGATGGCGGCGCTGTGGTTCCCCGATGACCAGCGAGCCACAGCCAACATGATGGCTTCCATGGGTGAGTGAGGCGCCGGCGCTCATCGGGATAACGAACGTGGAGGCGATCTTCTTGATGACGTCAAGCCTGCTTGTCCCTCCACAGCCAACCCTCTGGGCATCCTCGTCGCCAACGTTGTGTCGCCAAAGATCGCTCGCACGGCACAGGAAATCCCAGCTTTGGTGAGTTGAAGCAAAAACACAAAAGTGACAGGTGATAAAGGTAGGTCAAGTCAAATATTAACTTTTAACTCGTTTGACTGAAAAACCATGAAAGGTGCAGGATGAGAACTGCACTGTTGTAATTATCATCAGGGTTTATTTACCTGGAAGCAAGCGATATTTGGAGAGAGGCTGTGATTTCAGAAAATGTCCTTACATATACACGTGGACAAAATTGTTGGTACCCTTTGTTCAATGAAAGAAAAACTCACAATGGTCACAGAAATAATTTGAATCTGAAAAAAGTAATAATAGATACAAATTCTATGAAATGTAACCAATGAACGTCAGACATTGCTTTTGAACCATGCTTCAACAGAATTATTGAAAAAAAGAAGTCATGAAACAGGCCTGGACAAAAATGATGGTACCCCATAACTTTTATATTTTGTTGCACAACCTTTTGAGGCAATCAAACGATTCCTGTAACTGTCAATAAGACTTTTGCACTTCTCAGTAGGTATTTTGGTCCATTGCTCATGAGCAAACTGCTCCAGTAGTCTCAGGTTTTCCAGAAGACATGTTTCAGCTCCTTCCAAAGATGCTCAATAAAATTAAGGTCAGGGCTCATAGAAGGCCACTTTATAATAGTCCAGTGTTGTCCTCTGAGCCATCCTTGGGTGTTTTTAGCTGTGTTTTGGGTCATTGTCCTGTTGCAAGACCCATGACCTGCGACTGAGACCAAGCTTTCTGACACTGGCCAGCACAGTTCTCTCTAGAATCCCTTGATAGTCTTGAGATTTCATTGTACCCTGCACAGATTCAAGACACCCTGTTGCAGATGCAGCAAAGCAGCCCCAGAACATAACAGAGCCTCCTCCATGTTTCACAGTAAAAACAGTGTTCTTTTCTTGATCTGTTTCATTTTTTCATCTGTGAACACAGAGCTGATGTGCCTTGCCAAAAAGTTCAATTTTTTCTCATCTGTCCATAGGACATTCTCCCAGAAGCTGTGTGGCTTGTCAACATGTAGTCTGGCAAAGTCCAGTCTGGCTTTTTTATGACTGGTTTTCAACAGTGGTGTCCTCCTTGGTCTTCTCCCATTAAGTCCACTGCGGCTCAAACGACGACGGATGGTGCGATCTGACACTGATGTTCTTTGAGCTTGAAGTTCACTTTTAATCTCTTTAGAAGTTTTTTCTGGGCTCTTTTGTTACCATTTGTATTATTCGTCTCTTTGATTTGTCATCAATTTTCCTCCTGCGGCCACGTCCATAGAGGTTGGCTGCAGTCCCATGGATCTTACATTTCTGAATAATATGTGCAACTGTTGTCACAGGAACATCAAGCTGCTTGGAGATGGTCTTATAGCCTTTACCTTTAACATGCTTGTCGATAGTTTTCTTTCTAATCTCCTGAGACAATTTTTTCTTTGCTTCCTCTGGTCCATGTTGAGTGTGGTACACACCATGTCACCAAACAGCACAGTGACTGACTGTAGTCCTATCTATAGGCCCACTGCCTGATTACAAGGTTGTAGACACCTGTTAGTGGACACACTTTGAATTAACATGTTCTATGGTCACATTGTTTTCCGTCTTTTCTAGGGGTGCCATCATTTTTGTCCAGGCCTGTTTCATGAGTTTATTTTTTTCAATAATTCCGTTGAAGCATGGTTGAAAAGCAGTGTCTGACGTTCATTGGTTAAATTTCATAGAATTTTTATCTATTATTACTTTTTTCACATTCAAGTTATTTCTGTGACCATTGTGAGTTTTTCCTTTCATTGAACGGAGGGTACCAACAATTTTGTCCACGTGTGTACAGTATAACAAACACATTTTTAAGTTTAATAATGCTGTGGAGTGCATGAGGAAGTGGAAAGGAAAATGGAATGGAATATAACAGGACATAAATAGATAGCGCAACAGAACCAATGTTGTAATACTGATAAGGCTAAGTGTAACACGCAAGAGCTAAGTAGTACGTGCGTGCAGAGATAAATTGTTTCAATTTTAATAATGTTTTGGAGTGCATGAGACTGTAAAAGGGAAAATGTGTCTCTCACCGTATGAACAAGTACTGTATATTGCACAACAGAGCAGCAAAGGAACCAATGTTGTAATAGCACTAAGGCAAGTGTAACATGCAAGAGCTGAGCAGCAACATTTAAAAGCACAGAGGTCATTTTTGTTCAGTTTTAATAATTATTTGCAGTGAATGAGAATGTGGCAAAAAAAATGTGTGATGTAACATAACATATGTATATTGCATAAAACATGGGCAACAGAACCAATGTTGTAATAGCGAAAGGGCAAGTGTAACACGCAAGAGCTGAGCAGCAACCTTTAAAAGCGTATATTAACAATTTGGAGTGTGTGAGAAAGTGGAAAGGAAGATTTAGCTCTATTTTGACCACATGGTCATTTATGAACAAGCATATTGCACAACCCAGCAGTAACAAGAACCAATGTTGTAATGGAGAAGGAGTAAAATGCTCAGTCAGCATTAATACCACTGAAGGGTTCATCGTAAACAACAGTACGACAAATGTAACACACATGAGTTTCACACAGACATCTCAGTAGCAACATTGTAAAGAGTATGCGGAGGTAGATAAATCTGCTTATGATACGAATGTTGCGACTGGACCATTTCAGATGCTAATTAGACAGCATGATTATTGCACAGGTGTGCTTTTGAAAAGGCCACTTCAAAATGTGCAGTTTTACTGTATATTATTTTGTTGAGTGTAACAGGAAATGCTTTAATATGAAAACTGTTTAAAAGGTGTTATCCTCCAGATGCTGGTGTACGCTGTTCCTGCCTGCGTCATCTGTTTCCTAGCAACAGTGGGTATGCGGCGCAGTGCCCCCCCCACGCCGCCATCGGCCAGCGCAGAACATTCCACCGCGGAACCCTTCGTACATGGCATCAAACTAGTAGGTGCACACCTGGACAAGTTTTCTCGGCTGTGATTTTAACTTACTTAGACGTTTCCATCTTTGTCCCGTCCTGTGCAGCTGCTGGGGAACAGAGCGTACCTGCTGCTGCTGATGTGCTTTGGCTCAGGCGTGGCCGTATTCACCTGCTTCTCCACGCTATTGGACCAGATCCTGTGTGTGCAGGGCTACACTAACGTGAGGCCACTTTTCATTTAGCTACTCACACGAGGCCACATGCCACTTCTCACGTAAAGTCCCGTACAGTAGGGGCACTGATCCGCGCCCAGGCATAGCACACTTCCCCTCCTTTGGCATGATTAGAAAAGGTGGGCAGTGGCCCGCCATAATTCCATACACACGTACTATTTCCCTACCATCCATTCTGTCAAATGTGTCACAACAAACCACCCGACATCGCTCTCTTCTCCGATTGGTACAAGAATGTAAACAGGAAGCAGTTTTGGCAAGTGAAAGATGACATGGTACAAACGATAGCTTAAGAAATGATATTTAGTACAGCAGAGTGCAAACAAACATCCCACCTCTCTCGTGTTATGCAGTGATGAACGTGTCTCACCTCTGCAGGATTTTGCGGGCCTGTGCTCTGCAATCTTCATTGTGTCCGGCGTCGTGGGCGCTGTACTGCTGGGGCTTTACGTCGACAAAACCAAGAAGTTCATTGAAGCCATCAAGGTCAACATGAGCCTCTCCACCCTGGTGGCTTGCGTCTTTGCTGTGGTGAGAAGATTTTCTAGCGTCTTCTTCTCCATTGTCAACACATCTCACCACAATCCTCCTCAGGTGTGTCTGATGCAAGAGCAGAAGGTCGCAGTGGCAACCCTTTGCGCTCTCTTCGGCTTCTTCGGTTTCTCAATCTACCCGCCCATGATGGAGATGTCTGTGGAGTCTTCTTACCCTGTGGGAGAAGCAACTTCAGCCGGACTGATCTTCATATCAGGGTGCTTCAACACACACCGAGTAATTCATTCGCTTGGCAACTTGACACCATAGAACTTTTTTTTTCATGTGGTTGTTGCAGACAAATTCAGTCGCTCATCTACATTATCCTGCTTCAGTCATTGGCCACACCCATCGCCGAGTCTCCTCGCTCAACCTGCAGCGTCGCCCCGCAGAGCTGGAAGGGTAAAAAGTCAGATTAGTATGATCAACATTTGGGGGAAATTAACCACCGTCGTGCATGAAATTATGAATTATACACTTTTTAACTTCTTTGGCTTTTTGTGGCTACACACACCAGTCTTAACCATGGGGATGTTAAAACAAGGAATCAACAACGCCTCTGCTGGTTTCAGCCAAGCACTGCACTCAAATTCTTGCCCATTCCTGGTTTAATGACAATTAGAACACCGCTGCACTTCTTTTTGTAACAGTTTCTAGTTACATTGTTACCTTCCTATGGGGGAAGGTACTGTTTTTAAATTCAGAGGTTCCACAGTCATGCGTGTATAGCAGGACAACAAAAGGTAGTATAGATGGTGTACTTGCCACTTTAATACATCCTTCCCCTCCTCTGTCGTCCTTCAGTTCCCATGATGGTGCTGTCAGGACTCAGCGTCCTCTCCACCTGCGTATTCGTTGTCTTCTTCCACACGCGCTACAGACGCCTAGAGGCCGAAGAAGCCGCCATCTACAGGACCAGCCAAGGCAACGGAACAGCCACCCCCGCCGCCGAGGACACATAATCCAACTGAGTCACTTAAGAAGCATTTTGTCTTCCGAATATATTTTTGACATCTCAAATATGCCAAAGAGGAAGTAACCACTTGTGGCTTGAATATGTTTTGATTTATAGATTAAATTATTGATGATAAAGTAGTTCAGACACTTAAGACCACTTGAAGCTTTTGGACTCATTTTATACAGAGACACAGTTCGATGGTGCTGCAGGTACCAAATATGTCAAATGTACTTTGCACTTTTTAAAGTCTTAATTCTAGGTGTATGTAAAAGATTATAATTTTTTTTTTAAATCACTGAAAACTGATCTTTATTTGAAACTTCAAGGTGTTTGTGTGTTCATTGTTCTAATAACATGTCATTCATTGTTCTTCATCAAAGCAAACACACAGATTAAAGGACAGTTTTAATTCCTCTCCAATGCCACATTAAAACAAACATTAAAAAAAAAAGCTCAGTGTTCTCTGAACAGCGCCAACCATATAAAAAAAAAAAAAAACACAACGGAAAAGCAAACAGAAACAAAGAATAAAAAGAACAGTAAATTGATGAGCCGACTGCTGTTCGATTTCCTATGCCTTGCAGGCGCACGTCCAACATGTCACCGACCATAAGAGGGCATGTAAATACTATTTTTTTTTTTTTGTAATGAGGAGATTCTTGATGCAAGAGCCAAGGTTCTTTGAGAGATTTTTTTTTTTTCCTTTTAGAGCTGAAGGGCGCAAAACTGCTGGTAGACGGCCAGGATGTGGTGGTCCAACTCGGCTGTGAACAGCAAGTTCTCTAGTGTTCCCATGTACTGCTGGATGGTCACGTGGTGCTGCCAGGGAACAATAATGGTATTAGGGTGGGAAGGAAAGGGGATATTTCATCGTATATACTGTATGTGTGTGTGTGTGTGTGTGTGTGTTACCATGAGAAAGATCTGCTGCAGTCTTTCCACACAGTTCTTGTACCACGGTGTGCTGACGTTGACACTGCCCGTCTCGCATCGGACGAGATGCTCCGTTAAGAGCATGATGAAACGCTGCCAGGCCACAAACTTGGTTAAAAACGCCGATAAGATAGTGACAAATCCCATGCACATTCAGCTCAGCGTCAATATTCAAATGCCCCTAATGTCATATAACTGGGGTGGGTAGTGGGGGGGAACTTTCATTTTTGTTTCAGGTGGGCAAACAAAAAAAAAGGGGGGCACTAACCATAGAACGAGAAGCGCGGTTGTGATAAGATTCCAAGCACAAGTTATCTACCTCAGCATCAACGTTAGGAGTTCACAATTATTTGATTATTTTTTTCATTTGTCAGTTGTGAAAAAATAAAAAATTTAGATCATCTTCATCGTTAAAAGTTACAAATGAGTATTTTAATGTTTACAGTTACGAACATTAAAATATTACTTTGACCATAAATTCCAGACTATAAGCCGCTACTGTTTCCACATGCTTTGAACTCTGCGGCTTCAACAATGATGCAACTCATTCATGGCTAAAAGAACTACAGTTCCCATGATGCTTAGAGTGCAGAGTCAGGAAGAAGTGAATTTGAGTCATGAAGTGCATGCCTAGTCTTATGCAGCAATTTGTGTTTTGATCTGACAAATGTCAAGTAAGCTTGATGTGTAGTGTAGAATTACAACTTCTGCTTGGACAACAGCATCTGTTTAAAAACGCAGATGAAAAAAACTCACATCTCATCACCGGAGCCAAGGAGTGACGCTGGGAACATCGGTGGTAGGATTACAAGGTTCATAGTGTGTCTTTCTGTGTAAATAGCCCATGTTACAACGTAGACACCTCCGGACTATATGCAGTGCGTACAAATTATTTTTCTCTTTAAATTTGGTGAGAACGGCTTATATTTAGGTGCGCATTGTCGTCTCGAATTTATGGTACTTTAAATGTCACTTGTCTGTACTTTTATAGTGGTGACAGTTTGACCCTGGAACAGATCATTTCTAATTCGAATGTGAAAAATTGAACTCGTATCCTGAACAAGAATGCGCTTCATCTTCAAGGTTTTACTGTATGATTTTTTTTGTTCTGAGCAGAAAAGGATTGTTTGAGGCACCTGAAAGATGACGAGGAAAAGGTTCTTCTGTTCGCTCTGAGCCGACTCCACCTTCTCCTGTAGCCTCTCAATCTGCTCTTCCAGCTGACCCTCCTCGTCTTCGCTGTTCTTCTCCATGTCCTCGTCGTCGCCGCTGTCCCTCTGCAGCCAGCAAGCGTCGTTAACCAGCAGCTGTCTACTCTCCTCTAGTGCTGTACTGTAATAGGAGATGACGACGTACCCTCTTATGTTGCTGTTTCTCCAGCTTGTCCTTGGCCTCCTCTAGCTCCTTCTGGATCTTCTGAACATGCTTGTTCATCTTCCGGATGGTGGAGTGCAGGATTTCCCAAATGTAAAGTCTAGGTGCAAAACAAACTAAGTGTGGTTCTGCTTGTTGATGAGGAACACAAAGCCGCAACGAGATACCTGGTGAACTCGTGAGCCATGTCCTGAGAGAAGAGCCAGTTGGCCACGGCGGCGCAGTCCACAATTTGCGTGCGGATCATTTTGTCCACCAACACAGCAATCATCTACAAAAGAACCTCTCATGAGCAGGAAGGATACCCACCAGCTGCTGTGAGATGAATTCAACTGTCGTACCTGCGGATGGTTCCTCCACACCTCATAGACCACCTTGAGGATGTGTAGCTTGCCCTCATCACTGTCCGTCAGGTTCTTCAGGATCTCGTGGAACCTGCAGAAGGCCGGCAAGTTTGGATTCACTCATTCACCCAAGAGACCGCGGCAGCAGGTGTCTCACATGACACTACACCTGTCATTTCATTAGGTAGGCTACACAACAAATGCATGGAGTGTCCAAAGTGTGGCCTGCAGCTTTTGGACACCTTTTTTGATTGGACCTCTGCATATTCCAAAAATACAATTAATTAATCCTCAACGAGATATTACACTATAGTAGATGTCTGCCTATTCGCAGATTTCATGTCAAAGCAGTGTTTCGCATATTTAATTTATTCGTGGCGGGTCACCACAAGTAAATTTGGTGCTGCCTGTTCACCCTTGCTAAAGTTTCAACTCCATACAGCAGGTGCTGGCATGCATTGTAAGGCTGCTTCTTAACACACCACATATGCACCTGGGGCCTCACTTATAAAACTGTGTGTGGAAATCTGACTAAGTCTGCGTATGCCACAAATCCAAAATGTGTGTACGGGCAAAAATATTCAGACCTAAAAAAAAAAAAAAAAAAAAAAAAAAGGGGTGTACAGACACATTCACGCAATTTGTGCAGCTGCTGTCCAAATGTGCGTACGCAACTCCACCCCATGTCACGCCCTCTCCACGCCTTCAATTCACCATAAATGGTTAATGCAAAGTGGCTCATGAATGTGGCGTCCTTATTTAATGACCCTTGACTGCATTTCACTCGATTCTTCTGAATCATGGCTGCTGAGAAGACGAAGAAGCGGACCTTAATCGAAACTGAGGTGGAAATCTTAGTTGGAGAGCTAGAGGCCCATAAAAACATAATTAGAGGACACAGCAGAGGAATGACAAGAGGAAGATGAGCGAGTCCGCTGCCGGCAGCATCAGTGGAACATGGTGCATGGTAGCAGGAATTTAAAAAAAACAAGTGGTCAAGGCAGACATTTCCATTTTTTGTGAGCATGTTTCTACATTTTTCCTAATTGACACCACATTTTAGATTAACATAAACTTAGCAAAATCTATTTCATTTAAAGGTGTACGCAATGACTCAAAACAGGGGTTAAGTTATGTTGCAAATTAATTGCTGTAGTTCCAGATGCTTTAGTTTAAAAATATTTAGCTTGATGACATTAATTACCATCAAAATATTAGGTATATTACAATTATTTTATGAGGAACTAATGTATGTTATTTCAAAGTACAACAAAAGAAAAGCCCATCATTTGTGGAAAAGGAAAGAGGAAGGTTATGCGCACAGCCCTGACACTATGCACACAAATAAAGGCTGTGCATGGTCATAAATGTTGCTACTGATGACATACTTGACATATGTGTATGTCATATTTTTTTGATAAATTATCCAAAGAAAAGCGAGAAACAGAGCACTAAGGACATATTATATATATATTATATAAAATGATAACGTATTCAAGTGCTGCATTGTGTTTTTCATGTATCTTTTAGCCGGGACACTATATGCTCGTGCGTAACAGTGTTTATGATAAACGAGAAATGATATCCATCAGTGTCAAGTAACGACACTTTTCACAAAAAGTAATAAATGGTGTGATGTTTACATGCAATGGTGAATAAATCTTTAGTGGCTTCCATTGCGTATTTATTTCTAACATATGATTTCACCTCCCCACTTAAAATGTGCATCGCCTTTTTGCCATGTCTCAAAAAAGGTGTGTACGCCAACTACAAAGGTGGCCTAGCGGTGCTCACATTCTCACGTCAAGTTGTTGTCAACTTTTTGGCCCGATTTTGTGCGTACGCAAGCTTTATCGATGAGGCCCCTGGTCTGCCAGATAAGAAAGCGGAGCAGGAGGAAACTTAGCCAACTTAGCGAATGACTTTTTCGCTAAATTGTTTGTATCAAAGTGGCCGCCGCACCCTTTAATTTTTCTGCATGCAACCCTCGGTGGTAAAGTTTTGGACATCCCTGAAGTAATGAGATCCAATCCAAAAGCTGCCTGATAAAATATGATAACGCTTAGGTTTGACTGAGATGTGTTCATTTTCCAACTCAGCTCAGGCACAATGTTTAAGTATTGGATTATTTTTTTAATATCAGATGGAACTGTTTAGGTTGCAGCAGGAGAATATTATGGTGAACTTACTTGCCAAGGGCGCTGAATGAGTGGCTGAAGGACTTGGCTGCCAGGTGAAGAAGCGTCTGCAAAAAGACCTCCACCTTCAGGGGGTTGAAGCTCTCGCCTTCGTCTGAGAGGAGAGAAGCCAACGAGAAGATTAACGTTTAATAATCTGCTTTATTAAAATGTTGACCTTGCAACGCTGCCAAAAAACAACAAAATAATTAATGGAACCTACCGTCGTCGTCATCCTGGTTTGGGTTGGGCATGTCTTTGAGGATAGTCAGGATTTCGTCATTGGACGCTCGGTTCTTGATGGCGTTGCCGACAGTGATGGAGATGGCATAGCCCGGCAACGAAGCTACCAGGTCAAAAAGGGTTTTTAAGCTGACGTGACGCCACTTTTTTTTTTTTTGGATGTTTAAACGAAGAAATGGCTTACAAGCGCTTTCGTCAGCGTATCTGTAAATAAAGATTGGCTCGGCCGGGATGAGCGCCGAGAAGGTGGGTGGGACAATGTCCACTATCCTCTGGTGGTAGGACAGCCTGCAAGGGGGACGGAAGACACGGTCATTATGGGTGTACTCACACTAAGTGCGATTCCCCCTCCCTGTCCTGGCTTCTGCTCACACTGATCATTCAAGCTATAACTAGTTTGCTTGTCCCATCACGTCTATTCTTTCCCCGACTTTGTTGATTGATTCCAGTCTTACGTGGAGTCGTTCTGATTATTACTACAGTGCAAGTTGGCTCAATAATTACTTGCGAGAGGAGCCATTGCATTACTTAAATTACACATCATCACCTACACCGATGTAGTCGTGGGTGAGTCGAGCGTGCTGTGTATTACTTTGAGTCTTTGTATTTAGTTTCAGTTATGAATTATATTGGTTATCATTAGTGGGCAGCACAGTGGCCGAGTGGTTAGCGTGTTGGCCACACAGTCAGGAGATCGGGGAGACCTATGTTAGAATCGAAAACCGTTGGGCACGTCTGTGTCGGGTTTGCATATTCTCATGTACTCCGGTTTCCTTCCACATTCCAAAAACATGCAGGTTAATCAGCGACTCTAAATTGTCCATAGGTGTGAATGTGAGTGTGAATGGTTGTTTGTCTATGTGCCCTGCGATTGGCTGGCGACCAGTCCAGGGTGTACCCCTCGCCTGAAGTCTGCTGGTATAGGCTCCATCATACCCCTGTGAAACTAATGAGGATAAGCGGCATAGAAAATGGATGGATGGTTATCATTACTAACCAGGGAGGAGCGATGGCATTACAGTCATTATGTGACTCGCCTGGCCTCTTTCAATTGTGCTGCGATCGGTGCACTCACACTAGCCCGGTGATTCTCAACCACTGTGTCCTAAGAGACCATCAAGGGTTCCGCGAGAAATAATCCAATTTCACTGGACTGGTCCAAAAAGAATGATTTACTACAAATAATGTATTTATGTACCAGTATGTTTGAATTAGTGACAGAAAAAATTAAATGCTCTTCCACTAGATGGCAGCCAGTACATATTTTTTTCTGTAACAATTTTATAATCAATAGCAATTTCAAATGCCTTGTCTCAATAAAGGATGGGAAACACTGCGCTAGCTATACATGCCGGGCTTAAGCTGTGAAATGGGCCACGGCACGATTGGCCCCGTGTGAGTACGCCTTCAGAAGCCTCTTTCACACGGACAAAATTAGCGCACAGAGCCTAAACAGTAAAGTTGGCATTCACAAAATAACCTTGAAAAAGACATGATATTGCTGAAACAATGTGCGCTTTCACACAGCGAAATGTCATCTTACAATGATATAATTAACAGACGCCTGGTGTGAAGTAGAAAATAGTTAATTTCTTTCATCACAACAGGGAAGGAGAAATGTGTCTGTCCTGACATTGCTAAACAGATGTTGATTTTAACACCTAAAGCAACCTCCTAAAACTAAATAAATGCATACCTCATACACTTTTCCAGAACCTCTTTGACAAATTTGGGTTTTGGTTTCTCCAGATCCACGGTCAAACAGTCAGCCCTTTATGCAAAAAAAAACACACAGAGATTAATGGAGACTGCCGACACAAATCATCAACCGTTTAGCTTGTTTGGAAGGTCCTCACCAGTCGTCCCAGCTCCATCGGAACTGGAAGTTGCTCAGGTGGTGGGAGAACCAGTTGATGAGTCTGGAAAGAAAAAGAGGTGACGACGGTCGCTGTGACAGCGAGGGAGCGAGCTGAGACCATACCTGTCGATGCAGGTAGTGTTCATTGTGTCCAGGCGCATGTAGAGCATCTCTGTGGCTTGGGCCAACTGGGGTCGGTGTTAAAGCGTAATTCAACAACCTCCTCAGCAGTTTGTTAATCACGATAATTCTCATATCACAAAAAGTCTTTGATCAAAGAGAAGGACTTATTTCACCTACACTAACCTCACCAATCACTTCTCAATATTCACCGCTCCTGTTGCCCTTTCAAGTAACCTTATCAACCTCACAATTCCAAAAGCACATCATAAGTCCTTTCAGTTTCTCATCCTATAACTCAACTAATTTGTCCCCATCTTTAAAAACTCTCTGAAACAACAATCCAGGAGCATTGCACTTGCTTTTAACCATCGACCCTAGTCTGTATTTATTGTCATGTTGTGTTGTGTTCGTGGCAAGTTTGTTTTGCCTTTTTTCTGCTTCTTGGCCAGACCATCGTTGTAAATGAAAACTACTACTTTAAAAGGATACAACTTGTGGTAGCGACCCTGGCTGCAGTTTGCACAGTTCGATCAGCAGCGACGTGTACATGACCTCAATGTGAGGCGCTGAGGGCAACTGGAAAAGTTCTCCAAAAATTACCTGAGGGGGAAAAAAAATGGAGGGGATATATATATATATACAGTATATATATATATATATATATATTAAAAAAAGTATTTTATGTATGCTTTTCTGTAGCACATGAAAGAAAGGACCGCACCTCCACAATGTGATAGTTGAGCGGGATCTTGTTTTTACCAGGGTAGCTGAGTAACTGGGCGGCACTGCAAAGTAAACATTAGTTGTACAGCATGTTTGCACGTGGTAAAAATACACTGAACAAAACCAGCACGACAACATTGAAGGTGGTTACCAGGTTCTCCGCTCTCTCCAGTGAGTCTTCATGATGCAGTGCAAGTTTTCTTCAATGACAAACCTCTCAACAGAATGGCTGCCAGGCATGACCGGACCCTAAAAGCAACACACAAAGAGTTGGGATCACCCTAGTAGTCGTTGTTGCAGTCACAAGGCAACCTGCGTGACGAACCTCGGGGGCGTCGGTGTAGTCAAACATGCGGAAGATGACGCGGGGCATAGGGTATTGGGCGTCGGGCATGTGGCCCGGCGGGGTGAAGGGGGGCAGGTTGTGCTGCAGGGCCTCGCACAACACGCTGTCAAAGGCGATGTATGGACGCAGGATGTGGCGCTCCTGCCAACGGTCCTTTTTCAGCTTCTGGATCTGGGCCCAAAGGCAGTCCAGGTACTGTGGGGACATCAAGAGACGACGTTAGCAACAGCAAAACTGTCATCAGTATTAACTTAAGTTCTCACCTCCTCCTGAGGGTGGGGCTTCTCTGCAGTCCACACCTGCAGCATGGGGAGATGAGTCTTTACTCTCCTCCTAAAAAATACATTGGCAAGACACATCAGCCTGTTTTGTAATTTAGTGCCAACAGCTGAACAACAGCGCCTTCTGGTGCCATAAACGGTATTACACAACACTGGTGACCTGATTGACAATAAAATGCCGCGAGGTCTCAAATCTTATTTCAACAGAAAAAAAAATTATTTGCGAGGAGATAGACTTGAAGTGAGTCATTTTAAACCGGCTAAGGGTATATTTGGCAAATATTTGTATATTGTGGGCTTCCAGACACATGAATTTCCCCTGGTGGGGAATAAGAAAGTAGCTATATATCTATCTATAAGCAAGACCGACTTAAGTGGGTTCCCCTGTAAACCAAACCGGTACATATCTCTTGTATTGGATCTCATTAGATTATGCCGGTATACCTAATGCTGTGGCCGATGTATGTACATGAAACAGAACATACTTCTGTCAAGGTAAAAACATACAGTCGTCCTTCGCTACACTGTAGTTTGTACATTGCGCCCTCACTCTATTGTGTTTTTTCAAAAGTGTATTCATTAACAAATGATTGCCGTTTTGTGTTTGAAATATTATTAAAATTACCTACGACCTACTACTAGTAAAAGAAAATATGCATATTTAAGCAAATTGTACTTAATCATGGACTAAATTAATCAATTTCATGCATAAAAATGGCTAAATGAACTAGATAAACTACAATACAAATACAAGGTAGAAGAAGCATTCTAAATGTGAAAGTAGTATTCTACATTGGCCACTAAGTGTCAGTAATTTTTCAGTGACGTCATTGCCAGAACAGGCATTGATTGCAGGTTTAAATGATCTCATGAGTGATCTCACACACACACACACACACACACACACACACACACACACACACACACACACACACACACACACACACACACACACACACACAAGCTGGCATCGATAGGCTTAGACTGTGACAAGCTGTCATCAATTGACTCCACAGTTCACAGATTATTTTCATTATTACGTTAATAAGACAACTACACATGCACGAGTAGATGAAAAATTTACTTGCTATGTCTCATATTTTAGTCGCAAAATGCTACCATTTAGTCGCAGCTTGGAGCCCTGTTTGCCAACCCACATTACCTCCAAAAGAGGAAGAAAGGAGACAAACACCAAAGAAGAAGGAAAGAGGGCAGTATTGGAGTTATGTGTATGATGCCACCAATGAAGCCTTCCAGAAGGTAGGGACAGGAACAGGGTGGAAGACAGTTACTGTCATTTATCATAATACAGTGAAAATGAGAGGAAATGTGAATATTTTTTTTGCAAGTCGGTTTCAGTGTGTGCCCCTAAATTTTCTGCTTGCGCTCCTAAAATTTTAAGTTCGGGGCCACTGTGCTCACAGAAAGAAAAAAAAAAAGTCTGGAGCCCTGCTTATTTCTATCCAATATGTCTTATTTTCTCTGATTCTATCTACTATATTAGGTAACACAAATGTAAAGGTGACTATGTTGGTGTTATTTCATGTCTTGAGGGCTCTAATAATGTTAAATGTATTTAGAAGATTGCAAATAGGTTTTCTACGTCACTATGAAAATATTCAATTTATTAATATTGAATCCTACTTTGCGGAAATTCACATATCGCAGTCGGGTCTGGAACCAATTAACCGCGATAAATGAGAAACGACTGTAAATTTCAAATGAAATCCTTACTTGAGGTAGCCTTCAATCTGACTGAGAAGTCGGTCCATTTCGACATCCTTCTTCTCGTAAAGCTCCTTGCCAACCCAGGGCAGGCAGGACAGCACCACGTATACAAACCAATCCGACCGAACCTTTGCACACAGACAACACACCAAACTATTAGAACACCTAACAGACCTAGCACATCATCAACATGTCACTTTGGTACATGAAGGAAGTTGTACCTGTGGTACATCCTCCTCCTGCGTCACGCTGACAAAGTTCTCAAACATGGCCACCATAGAGGGCGCGGCAATCACGTGGCAGTTGACCAAATCGGACAGAAAACGCACCTTCAGGACGAAACAAAAGGAGAGAAGTTGCGACGGAAAAACAGCGTCAGCATGTCAGAAGTAGTTCGGTCACACTTGGCGAAGGTTGCTTACCAAGTAAACGGCTTCATTGTACAAGTTGTTCTTCAGCGTCTCTTTCAGCTGCCTGATCATGGCCTCCACAAACTCCCCGCCAAAGTTGTAGTTCCTGGCATTGAGGAGGCCCACCAGCGTCGTGTAGACTGTGAGCTTCTCGGGGAGGAGCCGGGCCCTGCGTATACATACATGTGCGTGATGACAAGAGTGTGACAGGCTGGGAAAGAAGAGGTGTAAACTTACACGGCACACAAGATGCGAAGGATTTTGTTCTTGTAGTTGGGAAGGTCCGCCTCCAACACGCCTGCAAGGCCCTCCAGGTTGCTCTCCAAGGATGACTTGCTCTGAAGACGCAAATATGACATCATAGTTATTGTTTTATTGTTGCTTCACAGTTTCTCTCTTAAACAACAATTCCTCAGTTAAATACCCCCCTTTTTTTTTTTTTTAAAAAAAAGGTTACCTTTTCTCCCACATTACATATCAGTGACTCCAGACTGTCTTCAATCTTAGCGGGCTCAGATGTTCGCCTCCTCTTGTGATCCTGGCCTCCTGGTGTTTTTTGGTTTGGAGCAGGCAAAAAACACAGTTACCAATTAGTTAAAAACAAATTAGTTTACCAAATACTGTGGAGAGAAGGCATTCTTTTACTTCAATTTAAACATTGCTGCTCTTCTTTAGAACCAGTGGAAATAGACAAGTAAATGAAAATGAAAGCCACACAATCACTATAGCTAGAGAACAGTATATAGTTGTATTAATGTACTGTACATAGAATGCAAGTAGAGTAATTAATAAATGAGCACTTCTAGTGCATAGCATCTGGGCGAGTGTATTCACGCTAACACAAAGCTGTATTTTTAGCACATTAATACTTTGACCATATAACACCACACGTCGAATTAGTTTATCCTTAAGGTGATTAAAAACAACAATTTCTCAATTTCTGCCTCAGAACAGAAGCTAAAAACAATGCTACCTATTGGCACTAATTAAACAGCATTGCAAATATGCGACCAAACTACTGCACATGAATACGATCGAACACTATAAACTACACGAGCATTTTTTTAAGCATCATTTTCTGTCATTGATGATTTCTTAGCAGCACTGCAGCAAGAATTAGCATAGCAATAACAACAACCCCAACTAGCACGCTACCCACATTTGCCTCAACGTGGAACGTGAGTGCGTAATGTCTAACTTACCGTCATAAGAGTCGCTGTGTCGTCTCCGAGACATGTTTTAATATCTCTCCCTGTGACAAGTAAGGACGAAAAAAACAGAAGAGATGCGGGCGAAACACAACAACAGGGCGCCTTGTTCAGCGTCTATTCTGTCTGGCGGCGGGTGGCTAAACGAAGCGCTTAACTAGCGAGCCCATTCAAGTGAAACACATCCGGGAGAAGCCTTGCACTGGGCGGAAAGTGCACCCGTTTTTTCTGTCCGGCCTGATCACCTGAAGCTTTTTTTTCTTACCAGCTACGAAAAAAACCCACTCCCAAATGTTTAGTCCCACAAGGCTTTTTAAAATTAAATAATGATACCACGAAGGTGAATCGTACATGGTAGCCTTGCGGAAGGCATTAGCCGGCTAGCATTAGCCTCACTGCTAAAAAAAAACAAACAAACAAACATGGCCGCAATTTGCTCAGATTTTGTAGACTGGGACGTGGACGAGTCTTCGCCCAGTGGATTTAAACATGAGAAGCAGCTCTCTGCACCGCTGAGAAGGTTCTACAGCCTAAACAAGAGAAAGGTGAGTGATTTTGAAAAAAATAAGTTTCTAGCTGTGTTTTGAACGCTTAGCATGGTTTGGACCTGGTACTGTATGTCAGGGTGGTCAAAGTGCGGGAGCCAAACTTATGTCATCGTCAAGTTTGCATAATGGAATGTGATTGTGCCAAATGTAAAAGTAAAAGGTCCTAAATCCTTCTGTGGCGGTCCAAAATTAACTGAGGCGCGCCGCCACAAGTAAAGGAATTTATGGGAAAGCTTGGTAGTGCTCAGTACCTGGTAATAAGGTTCCTAAAAGGCAATTTTTAGACCCTTTACATTAGAAATGCAATTCACTGTACCGTAAGATTTCTGGTGGCATACATTGTGCTCGTTTATGACCATGCATTTTTTATTGTTTGTTCTCCTGCAAGCGCTTCACAGATGTTTCCTCCTCCTCAGTTGTTTGCTGCCTTTGTGGCTTCCAAGAGAGAAGGCGGCCAGGAAGACGGACGACCGTGTTGGTGCTGCTGTGACCACATCTTCAATGAGGACGCCGCCATTCACAAGCATGTCGCCAGGACGCACGGGAACGAGATCCAGCAGCTGGCACAGGCCGAGTACGAATGCACGCTAAGCCAGGTAGAAGAGGAACCTAAACATCAGCATACGAATGAATGCGTGGACGTGTCTGCGTGGATGCCAGACATGAGTCACATCCCTGTGGAGCAACTTGAAAAGTACCTACTTAATTTCCACTTGTGTTTCACTTTTGTCTCAATTTAACTCTCTCTTTTTCTTCTTCTGCTCAGAGGCCCCGGCAAAGTTCTGTTGTATTATCGCTACTGCCAAGTTGAGGAGCCTCACGTCATCTGTGCTTGGCAGAGAACTTTGTGTGAGTTCCTGCACCTGACTGGCAAGGTGAGCAATCACCAGGATTAGCTGGGTCGCACAAAGTCAGTTACTATGGAAACCAACTATCATGTGTCCAATAAATGCATCATGACAGGTGAGGGTCGCCACAGAGGGCATCAATGGGACAGTGGGTGGCACTCAAGTCGCCACTGACCTTTACATGCAAGCCATGTGCTCACATCCTCTTTTCAGCATGGACAAAGAGGAATTTAAGGTAACAAGTGCTGCATTTTGCATTTCTCCTCAGTATGAATGCACTTATGCACTCAAAATACTAAGTGCAAGTGCATAAATTTAAACACAGCCACATAGTCTGCAAGGCTTTTTTTTCACCACAGCTCCACCTGCTGGGGCTGTTTTGTCACTACCTCATTTGGCCCCAACACAAACAGACTGTCATGAGGAAAAGTTAAAGTAAATTCCTCCATCTGCACCTTTTATCTGCATCTGTACCAAACTTTAATGGCTTCTTCTTTGGTTTATGTGCCACGTCGCTACAAAGTAGTAAAATAACCTCTTGATTACACCGTGTCTGTGATCAGACAAGCGATGGCGGTCCACAATGTTTCACAGGCCTGAAGGTCGGAGTCTTCAAGGAAATTGTCCCGATGGGATTGGATCCTGACATCATCTCCTACCAACTGGCAGGTATTGTTCAGTTAACAACACAACTGCAATTTTAGAGGATTTAAAAATGTTTCCTGCGTAGACATGAAATAACACCCCTATAGGCAAGGCAAGACAAGTTTATTTATAGAGCACAATTCATACACAAGGTAATTGAAAGTGCTTTACAGAAAAGAAGGGTAAAATCACTGTAGAAAAATCACTATAGTCACCTTTACATTTGTATTACCTAATGTTGTAGACATAATAAGAGGAAATAAGCCATCTTAGACATAAAAAAACACACTCAACAAGCTGAACTCAAAGACCTAAAACTTTTTCTATGTACACAAACCCAATACAGCTAGACTTCACATTTTGGAGTGGCCTTTTATTGTGGCCAACCGAAGGCACACCTGTGAAATAATCATGCTGTGTCATCAGCATCTTGGCATGCCACACCTGTGAGGTGGATTGATTATGAATCATGAATGATGAATGCTCACTAACACCAATTTAGACAGATTTGTGAACAATATTTGAGAGCGCTAGGCCTTTTGTGTTCATGGAAAAAGTTTTACATCTTTGAGTTCAGTGTTGCATTTATATTTTTGTTGAGTATAACACAGACTCCCACGTTATCATTGACGGCATACTTCCTGGCCTCATCAATGTATCATTACTGACACCTAGAGACCAGCGTAGAATACCACTCTACTGCCTCAGTTTGCGATAAGGGGAGACTCACGATGCACTTCAATTACTTTTTTGACAAGCAGAGAACACATGTAGTGAGCATTCACACAGGAGCTGCTGTCGGCCACTCGCTACACTGCCAACTTGTGCTTGCGGTCAGCTAACAGTCAACTCTAGCTAGCTGATGTCACACACGTCACTTCCTAAACCCCGCTTCTTAAAGGCACACACAACAAGTCACAGATATTGTATTACATTTCATGTCACGTAGTGTATCATGTCATTAGAGTGTTTAAAAATGTTTCTTGCATCTGTTTGGTCTACCAGGAGTGCATCTGGAGCCTGAGGAGTTTCACAAAGAAGTGGAGGCACTTTTGGCTGGAGGAGATTCATGCAATGACACCATCCTGCTGGACTGCCGCAACTTTTACGAGAGTAAAATTGTACGCTCTCGTTCTTTATTTCTTATTTCTTTGATGCTCTTAAGTCAGTTTGGCCAATGCTAAGTCTTAAATACTTTCTCTGTCGTCATCAGGGGCAGTTTACCCGGTGTCTGGCCCCTGACATCCGCAAGTTCAGTTACTTCCCGGACTACGTGGACCAGAACCTGGAGCTTTTCCGAGACAAGAAGGTGCTCATGTACTGCACAGGAGGTATTCGCTGTGAGCGAGGCTCCGCTTACCTTCGCTCAAAAGTGAGTTTTTAATTCCACGATGCCACATTTTGTTCATTCGTAATGAGCTCTATACAGAAAACACGCATGTGTCATGCTGCTGTTGCGCCACGAGGGGGCCATGTATTATTTGTGCACAACTTCCTGTCTTATGTTTTTCTGCTTTTTTTGGCCACAAAGCCACATATTAATGACAGATTCATACCATAAATCAATTTTTTGTTCCTTTTATGAAGAGTGAAACAAAATTTTTTTATGATATTAATGGCTTTAAAGGGGATAGTTTATTACAGATTCCAAACTGACTTTGTATGAGGTTCAGTTTCAGAAATGTTTAAGCTCTGTTTTGGCTCCCTTCCTCCTCATACCCCTGTAGCAAGTTTGCAAAGAGGTTTACCAACTGAAAGGCGGAATCCACAAATACCTGGAGCAATTCCCAGACGGCTTCTATCGAGGGAAGCTTTTTGTTTTTGATGAGCGCTACACCATCTCCTCCAACCATGACGTCATCTCTAGTAAGTGGACCAGAACTTACAAAATAGGTTCATCTTGCTGAGAGGTCTTAGTACAGATCGTCTCCTTCAGGCTGCAGGTACTGTAGACGCCCCTGGGACAAGTACGAGCTGTGCACCACCCGGTTCTGCTGCCAGCTGGTTCTGTCCTGTTCCGCTTGCAGGTCGGACGGGCATATGGCCTGCTGCCCCACCTGCGGCAGCAAAGAACAGGACAGTGTGCTGCGCAAAGAGGAGTGCGAGTGCACCGATGGACGTCTCAGAATCCCTCAGGACGTGAAGTGACCAGCTCGACGTAAACACGCGGTGATCCTAATCAGCCACTTTATTAGGTACACCATCTACTGACATCCAAGAGAAGAGCTGAATCAATATTTTTAAAGATTTGGCAAGTTTTGACCCTCCTGTGCAGCTCAATAAAGTAAACAAAATATTAGAAACACTTCTCAGCATGAAACAGTGTCTTTGAACACCACTTGAAACCACAACTACATATTATATGGCTCTTTTATTGGAGCTCACAGGTGTACAGGTATTCCTAATGAATTGGAATCGACCAAAAACATTTGAATTGACATTTTGTGCATAGCAGCCCTTCAGCTAAAAAAGGCTTTTACTTGTGTACATGTGTTCCTTCTGGGCATTTTTTTAATCAATAAAGGACTGCACACTGGATCCTGCTGGCTGTAATATTTTCCAGTGAATCATTAGTCATGGTTGGTAGCATTTGGACCCAAAATGCAGAGGAAGATGCTGGCTTGATATTTCACCATATGGGTTGAAATGGGATACTTGGTGGTGCAATTCAACTAAATGCACAGAGCAGTTTTAGCAGAGTAATGTGTCAATATAAGAGTAAGTCCTATAGAAGTCTTGTATATTTTTTGCAGTCACCTCAGTTTTCCTGTGCAGTAGCCCCTGAAAGAAAGAGATGATCATCGACCCAAGAACAAGGGAAAAGGAGCCGCATAGATCCCTGTTTATTGATGAGACTGAGGTGGAGAGGGTGAAAACCTTCAAGTTCCTTGGCACACACATCAGCGAGGACCTCACCTGGTCTCACAACACCCAACAAATTCTGAAGAAGTCCCAAAGGAGACTGTACTTCCTGAGAAGACTGAGGAAATTTGGCATGTCCACCACAATCCTGAGTTGCTTCTACAGATGCACTATCGAAAGTGTCCTTACCGCCTCCATCACTGTTTGGTACGGTAACTGTACAACACGTGATAGGAAGGCACTCCAGCGGGTGATCAAGACCTCACAGAACATTGTTGGGGCAGCCCTCCCCTCACTGCAAGACATTTATAAATCTAGAGTCCTACGCAGAACACACAACCTCATCAAGGACAGCACACATCCACAACACTCATTATTCACACTCCTACCGTCAGGCAGACGCTACAGGAGTTTGAAGTCCAGGACCACAAGACTGACAAACAGCTTTTACCCACAGGCCATCAGACTCCTCAACGAAGCACTCGCACACGCCGCACGCAACACACGCACACTCATAGCACTTTATTTATTTATTTGTATTATTTATTTGTATTAATGTCTCTTCTGTTGTTGTTGCTTAATTTATTGGTATATGTGTTTATGTTTCTTATGTTCTTATTCTTTCATTTGTTTTCTTTCTTTTCTTGGGAGAATGAACAGAATAAGATTTTCATTGCATGGTATAACTGCTGTTGTACTATGCACATGACAATAAAACTCTCTTGAATCTTGAAAGCCACCAGGTGGCAGCATTTTCCCATGACGTGACCTCAAATCAGAGCCCAAACAAGATTGTGAAGATTAATATTTAGCTCTCTATGCAGTGGGGTTTCTTCTAGTTTTATTCTTTTTATAATCTAGTAAGTTTAATTGGTATTGGTAAAAAAAAAAACACACACACACAAAGTTGCCATGCTTGTACCGCTCAATGAGAGTCTAATAATAACAAAAGAAGACGAAAGGCATCTGTAATTCATATTTGGCGTCATTTTATGGCAGTAATTGTATGCCATCATTATTTCAACGCAAACCCCTCCAAATCAGTATGCTGCCTTCTGATTGGTCCCATCGCTGATTGGCCTCACGTGTGATTGGCTGAAAGTTCCGTGCAGGGACAGACGGTGGCCAGCAGTTTGTTTTCCTGCCTGCGGCTCAAAGTGTGAGGACTGTGCCCAACCGCTTTAGTCGAGCCGGACCCCGGGGCATAATTTTTTAGTCCCTCTCCGACCGGTGAACGTTGAGCTATTTTTAGATTGTATTATATTTTTGTTTTGTTAGGTGCTCGCCTTTCTTCCTGCTCGCGGCTCGTGCTGGTGTTTGCCTTGGGGACATTTGTCATCAAACTTTGACAAAAGTCTGCATTCTTTTCCTTGTTTCATTTAAATTTTTATCCCATTTCCAACTTAAACTGATCACTTCGAACCGGATGAGGTGATAGACGTCATTAAAGCATTCTTTTAAAACCTTGTTGGCGGGACTAACTAACGGCGTTGATCCTCTCCGTGCTGGTAACATTCACGTAAGTCACATTTCTAATATTAACGAATCACATTTGTGGCCGAAACTGCAAATTTGTCTATCGATCCCACGGCAAGTAATTATACGCATATTTTTACTTGAACATTTGTTAAGATCATCCAATGATTTTGTGGGTTTTTTTTTTTACCTTTAATTTCTTTATCATAATTACTGCAGGGGTGTCCAAACTGCGGCCCAGGGGGCATTTTTGGCCCACAGCTTGTTTTACTTGTCCTCAGCTTAAGTAAAACTAATTCATTATTAATGAGTGTATTGGTTTCAGCATTTTTAATGCACAAAATGTATCAGAGTGGCCCTCCTCGGTGGGAAAAGTTAGGAAACCCTTGCAATACTGTTTATTTATGTTGTTGCTATCTTCTAAAAAGGCAATCCACTAAAAGTTCCAAGCAATTTGTTTGGAAAGATCATTTAACAAGCTCAAAGTTTTGACGTTTAATGTGACATTTATGACTGATATTAATTGAAGTGAATGAGCTATTTTGCAATGTTTTGTTGTGTTGTGTTGGTAACATCAACACACAATTTGATTCGTCTCAATAAAAACGAGTTTACTTGGAGTTTATGGACTTTGTGGCCGTTCCTGTTGAAGTAAATCTTAAAAAAAAAAAAAAGTCAAATCAGATCGTGAGAAGATTCAGCTGGTGAACAAGTCACTGCAAAAAGACAAGAGACACTTGCACGGGTGAACAGGTGGATATCATAAATCATGGAATGACCAAATCAATAATACATGTTGGAATTGCAGAAAATCTCTGTTGAGTTCTGACAGCTTTATTTTCGTGGCGTGGACCTGTGATTTGTTCTGAACTCCTTGCGTTTATGAATTTTATTTATGTTGAAATATTTGCTTTTTATCAGGGAAAAGATAAAATAAATCATATTAATAATAATATACAATATTGCATAATGTAACAATAAATTATTTTTTTTATTAATAATAATAATAATAATAATACTAGATTATAATTATTAATTATATGAATGAATATAGTTAATATAAATCATATATTAATTCTAATAATATATACTGTAATTATAATGTAAAATATTATAACTATTATATTATAGTTGCCCCTTCAGTGTGATCCATGTCTGCTCCACAGTCTGTAGCTTATAAATACATCTGCCAATTTTAAAATGAGTACCTCAGCTCAGTGTGTGTTTTGATGATTAAAAAACATATTTAAAGTTATCCTCCCCCCGCCCCCATGTTTCTTCTTCAGGCTGAAGACGTCTTCTGTCCTCTTCTTCCCAAACTAAAACCAGCATGAGGCCACTGTCCCGTCTGATGCTGCTGCTGCTGCTGGAGTCGGTCCTGATGTGCTGTGCTGCCAGAGGTGAGGACATTGACCCTCCTAGAATTTCCTGCATGGATAGCTTAAGATCACTTTAACTATCGTTTATTGACGAAAGTACAACAAAAGTACTAGTAATTAGTACTAATTCGTAAGATGGTGTGAAGAGGGGCTGGTAGGTTTTGGTGCAGATCTGGTTAAAGGTGCACATCCACTCTAATGGATATAAGATACTGAACACCGACAGACCCTCCCCCAGGTCCTAAATCTTGCAGAAAAGTGGAAGCTGTTGTGGCTGCAAAGACTGCTGTAGACTCCCTGTAGCGTCCCAATACTTTTGTCCATATAGTGTGTTTGCTGCCTCATTAATGTAGCTATATGTGCCTCACCATGGGTGGCCCTGGTAGTTGAAGAGAGACAACATGGCTGCAGTGAGGTGGGTGGTCATCTACAGAGCAGTACAAGAAAAACAAACAAGCATGTGGATGCGTTGTTGTCGTCGTCGTCGCCGCCGTGGGGTCGGCGCCCAGGCCTGAGATCATTCCGGTGATGAGTTTTGGAGTGGGAACAAAGCTGCATTCAGCCAGGCCGCACAGACACGGGGCCAAAAGTAAACACAGGGCCTTAGAGCGCAAAGAGATGAGATGAGATTAGATTAGCCTATTAGCGATGTTTGCCAGGCATTTCCTAACCCCCCCACCTCACTGCCCGCAGCCTGTCAATGGAAGCAAGGCTGCAGACACGGAAGCGACGCAAAGGCAGGAAGGGTCGTTGGAGGGCAGGAAGGACACGGGCCAAGGGAGAAAAACAAACGTAACAGCGGGGGAAGAAGCGAGAAGGAAAGGAGAGGGCAAAGGATAGCTGTATTATTGTCATGTGACCTCCCACAAGGGTTGTTATACTGAAGGGGTGTCCAAACTGCGGCCCAAGGACCATTTTCATCCTGCAGTTTGCTTTTATTATTATTGTTATTTCTTATTTTTACATACATAAATTTGTTACTTTTGAGCCGTTATGATCACCTTTTGTTTAGGGATTGGCTGGACAAAATCGCATGATTCTTTTTAGTGAGGTATTAATTATGGTGCATACATCTACAAGACAAGACATGCACTTAAACTGAATAAAATGATGTGGAAAAACAGTATCCAATCATCCCTCGTTTATCTCGGTTAATCGGTTCCAGACCTGATGGTGATAAGTGGATTTCCATGAAGTAGGATTCAATATTAATAAATGGAATGTTTTTGTGGTTAGAGCATAGAAAACCTGTTTATGATCTTCTAAATATGTTTTTTTTTTACCGTTGTTAGAGCCCTGTAGACATGAAATAACACCCCTATAGTCACCTTTACACTTGTATTACCAAATAAATAAGATAGACTCACACTTTAGCATTGACAGCGTACTTCCTGTTCTCATCAATGTAACATTACCGACACCTAGAAACCAGTGTAGAATACTACTCTACTGCCACAGTTTGTGGATAAGGAGAGACTCACGATGCACTTCAATTGCTTTATTAACAAGCAGAGGACACATTCAGTGAACATTCACACAGGAGCTGCTGTCGGACACTCTCTACACTGCCAACCTGCTGCTAGCACTCAGCTAACAGTCAACTCTAGCTAGCTGATGTCACACACGTCACTTCCAATGCCCCCCTTCTTAAAGGCGCACACAACACGTCATAGATACTGTGTTACACTTCATGGCACGTCTTTTCAATGCCTTAATTCAGGCCATGAATATGTACAATTTGCTTAATATGAATTTAAAAAAAGGATCATGTTCAACCATAAAATGGTGATCATTTATTAATTCATTCATTTTTTTAAAACCGCGATCGAGTGAGGACGCAATGTTCGAAGGGATGATAAATATTTCACATTTGTATTAAATTGACAGATTAATGGAGACACCGGGGGGTCTTATGCGGCACGTGGTTGCTATTTTATTGGTTCTCGGCATATTCAGTGACTTTACAAGAATAAAGTTGAAATATTAGTAAAATGCTGTAATATTAAGAGAGTCATAATACATTCTACTCTAAAAAAAGAAACAAGAAAGCTAACAAAATGGAAAAGACTATTATTATTAAGAGAATAATTATTAAGAGAGACCAGTTGGACTCTCAAGGGTTTTTTTAAGAAGCATAAGGTTGAAACATTCAAGAAAAAAGACGTTATTTTCAGTCATAATAAATTATATGAAAAACAAGCAAAAAAACATTTTAAAAAAATTGGGGTAAGTTAAAATATTAAGAGAATAAAGTCATAATATTATGAGAATAAACTCATAATAAGATAAACATTTTTTTAAAGAAATATTTGTAAAATTTATTGAAAAATTAGCAAAAAAGTGTGCTGTAAGTCCATGCTATTAATACTCTCACATTTAAAGCAAAACCTATATGCAGGCTGTTTTTTTTCGGTTGTTTTTTTTTACATTAATTTTAAAAAAATTTATACAGTTCTAGCATACAGTATCTACATAGGCTGGACATCCTTGGATTAGTGTAATCCCAATGTGGTGATTCATAGATAGACCCCACCTGTCTGTCTGAATTTTACCATTTAGTTTCACTAAGAAATTGGCGACAATATTGCATTTTATTTTCTTGTACCCGTGTCAAAAAGTCCTTAAGTACAGTACAATGCATAAAAAAAAAATAGTACTCCGAGCTCATAAAACTAAGTCAGTTTTCTTTCTTAAGTACCAATCTCAATTAGAGGCTGCAAACAGCAAAGATGGAAACATTCTAAAATAAGACCCGCAAACCCCAGCCTGTCACCTTCAGAGGCACATGTCCATCACTGAGGAATGTAATTAGCATGCTAACGCTAACTGTGAGCGGTAATAGAGAAGGTGGAGGAGGAGGAGGCCACAAAGCCCGCGGTGGTTGATGGCTTGTGGGCCTTGTGGCTTATGGGGCTTATATGGGGGTGGACGCGGGCTGGTGGGAATGTGTGGCGTTTTTTTTTTTTTTTTAACAGGAAGAGACCTCAAACAGCTGCACAAATCATAAAGGTGCTTGTTCACACCCACCAGCACATACGGGACAAAGGTGTGGTCTAAAGTATTTACACATTGCTCCTCATCAATTGATTGCGTATTGATTGCGTAATCAGTTAGAACTCAGGATTTTTCTCACAGTAAATAAACTATGGCCATGGGAAAATCTTTACTAGCTGTACAAACAATGTTTTGCGTCACATTTTGATGTTCTCATCTGTCATACTGTGTAAAAATAAGCTGGCCATTGCTGATATTGCAAAGTAAAAACATCATAACTAGGGATGGGCCAATATTATCGGCCCGATATTAGCATAAAAATGTGATATCGGTAGATATCGGTTTCAGGTTTGTTTCTGATAACCGATATAAAAAAAAAATGCTGTATAGATGGACATGTTAATGTTCACATGGCCAGGATGATGCCACAGTTTGTTCACTGACAGTGCAAGCCCACCTCCTTTACGCTGTCCACAGGACTGCCCTGAAGTTGGCTAGCTCCACGTTAGCATCTGGGGCGCTAGCTGTTAGCCATTCAGTGAAGCTGCACGCTCTGAAGGTCTTGACGTTCTTGCCAGCTCGTCGATCTTGCTTGGAAGTCACGTTTCCCATGATACTAATAAAAATGTAAACAACCAAGGCAGGACATGAGATAAGAAAAATAACAAAATAGAATAAGAATAAATAAATACAGAACAGATCACATTAAATTTGTAGTGCAATGTACATAATAAATAAGAATAATACATAGTAATAATAATTAGAGATGTCAGAATTTGGCTTTTTTGCCAATAAACGATATGCCGATATTGTCCAACTCTCAATTTCCGATTTCAGTATCAACCGATACTGATATGTGTAACATTGCGTATCTTTTTCTTGAGTAAAATTGTTATAAAGTAACAATACTCTTAAATGAGTACAGTTGTTTTGTTGGCTTCTCCATCCATCTCTGAGGCGGGGCTGCAAGTGAGTTGATACACAGAGAAGTCTGCCAGATTAGCGTTAGCACAAGCTAGCACCGTGAGCTAACTTAATATGAATGAAGGCACAAAAGCGATGGTTCCTAAGCCAAATGCCACAGCCCCAGTGTAGGAATATTTGACTTTTAAACAGAATGAACAGGGTGAGCGCATGAACACTGATGAATTGATACCGCTACCGCTGGAGGTGCAGCAGAGCCTTCGTCCCGACAGTCAACAGTTACTGAGGTGCTTGGTGGGCAAAGTAAATATAAAAAGCACAAAATGGTGCACACTCATGGTGTAACGATTAGTTTCAATAACAATTCGATTCATATCACGATTCGTGGTTGCCGATACGATTCAAGGACGAATTTGGTTCATTTAGAACAATACGATCCTAAACGATTCAGTAATTATTTACTTTAAATAGTGCAATCCTGCACTTTGCACCCACAGGTGAGGGACATTATGCAAATTCCTCAGCAAATGAATGTGGTATGGTATCTTCAATTAGGTGTTGAAACTTTCTCACCTGAACTGGCCGAATGAACATATTATAACTCATGCTTATACTACACTTATTCAATCACCCAGTCACATTCAGTCAGAATTTTGCTAGTACAAAGTGACGTCAACTATCCCACATTCTTAATCTCGTCACTCGACATTTGTTCTGCCAGCACTGTGTGTGCCTGTGTATGCATCACGGGATACGTATTCATGACTGACATGTTTCATGTATGTGTATGCGAATATGTCTGAAAATGGTGACAGAATGGGAGATGACAATGAATGAATTGTGCGCGAGATTACAGTATTTTCCACAACGTTATGCTCTCAAAACGATAATGGCCAAACATGAAGTTTATGGGCCAAATACTATCAAAGGTAATTGTTTAGTCTTACCTGTGAAAGATTATTCCCTGGGATTTGGTTTGGCCAGTAAAACGAGTCGTACACTTCCATGCAGCACATGATTGAGGCACGTTCTCCGCTCTGACTGTTGCCTCATCCAATATGGCGGCTATGTTGACGTACGGCTCAATGTAAGAAGAAGCGAATCAACTGTGTTTCATACGTCCACTACAACTCCTGGAAGACGATGACGATGACGTCACAGACAGGCAGACTGAATCCAGTAACGTTTAACGTCTTTATCATTAAAAGTGCTAAAAAAACCACACATCCATGTAAAGCCTGTCATGCTTAAATCCAATGCTTTATTTCCTAGTATCGATTCAATCTATTGATTACCTTTTAAACGATGTTAGACCGATATATATGTCTTTCTGTCGAGCCTAACACGGGAAGCAGTTCAGAGTTGTACACATACTGTAAATAACTATTAATACTGTAAATAGTTTATACACACACACACTTCTATAAAGTTTACACACGCACACACACACATACTGTAAATAGTTTACACACACACTTCTATAAATAGTTTACACACGCACACACACAAACTGTAAATATTGTAAATTGTTTACACACACACATATCTGCAAATAGTTCAAACATCTGTCAATAGATTATTATTTTGTGTTATGTTTTATGCGTTATGTTCTAAATCTGTGAAGAAATGCAGTTATTTTGTCATCACAATCCTTTTTTCCTGTTTTATTTTTGTTGTTTCATAGAAGTAAACAACTGTTCAGATGTTTGAGGTGTCACTAAAACTAAAAAATATGGACATCAGTCACCGTTCTGCTTGAATTTGCTTCTCTGCAGAAAAAGCTTGTTTTGTCTGTTTTTTGGTGAAAATCGGGTGTTTTTGCTGTAACTACCCTATGTTCTACTGCCAATATCTAAAGACCCAAAAATAGAAACAAACATTTTATTTCTGATGAAAGAAGAGAGTCTAAAGTATTGTTATTTAAATATGTAGTCCTCAAAGCCATTATTCTGTGGGTCTTGAAAGTTCAGCAAAAATGGCCAAAAACTCCCTGAACATGGCTGGCAGTCAATGAGTTAATAGTGAATTGCAACCACTCGACGGAACGTTATCGCCAACATTTGGATCGCCTGATAAAATATCTGCCAGATTATATCTGCCACTTTTCAATTTTTTAATAATTAAAACTGAAATTATTAGCGGTGCCCCGATTGGATATTGATATCGGGCCAATATCAACAAAAAAACAACAAATCGAGTATCACATTATATCGGCATGCTTCTAAATCTCCAAAATGGGCACTCTGGTAGAAGCAGTCGATTCCAAACTCCGTTGCAGCATGCCTATCCAGCAGCGGCCGGATAGAGCTCTCGTGATCACAACAACAGAGTGTGCTAATGTGTTAAGCCTGGCGTAGGAGTGATGTCAGCCGTGTGTATTATTCCAGGTTTGTGCCATTAAAATGATCGCCTGTTTTTTTAGTTTTTGAGTTATTAAAGATTCTTTTATCGCTCAATCAAATTTCACCCAGATCCCCATTTGCGCCAAAAAAAATAAATATTGCAATCATTTGTGCCGTAAAAATGATTGATTGTGTTTAATTGCAATTGACTCAAAATTTTTTGGAGTTATTAAAGATTGTGTCGGGTGATGATGTCACCCAGCCCCCTGACATATTCCGAATGAGACCACTGTACAGTAGTCTCATTCTTTGCTGCAAGAACACTGTACATCTTAAATATTTGACACAGTATGCCACTCATTGTCGTTTTCTATTGGAGAAGAACCCTATGGATCTTGAAGCATAAAGTGCTTAAGGTAGCTGCCGTCAAAAGGCAAATCAATATATGTTCCCTGTCACCTGTCTTTCCCCCCCCACAATTCATCTTCTTCAAACTTATTGGGATTATTAGTCTTTGTCAAAACATGAACCCTTTTGAATGGAATAGCATCCGGTAAGAAATGCTGGGGTCATAGGTCACCTCCGTCGTCGGTATTTTGCAGTTTTACAGAGCCTGTTGTTGTTAGAGGCTATTAGCCCACATTTAGATAAAGTCAACATTTGCTTTGAGCTGGCTAATGGTGGGCCAGCAGCAGCGGCATGGTGGTCTGGATGTTGTCACGTGGATGTGAAGAGATAAGATCTTTGGTGAGGAATGGTTGCTTACGAGCTACAAGCTTGACTTCTGGCTGCAAGTGTAGCTTGATTTTCTGTTGAATCTCGGGCCACCTCACGACTCGATGCGATTACAATTCATAAAACTATTTATGATGCATCTTGATACATCTTTTTTTGTGATTAGTTTGTCAGTTTTTTTATGCATAATTTTTTTCTATCTATAATTTCTTTTTACTCACTGTGTACTACTAAAACAAAGCATATTTGTAATGATCCACAGTTAAAATTACTTCCATTATCTTTTAATAATTGGAAGGTTACATTTACCAACATACTGTATTTCCCATTGCACAGAACCAGCAGGAAAAGTAAAGTGCACCAGTAGCAGTATATATAAAATTAACAACATTAAACAAATCTGCCATTATTCACAAATAAATAATAGACTTCTGAATTCAAACTAAAATCCTGAGCATAGAATGTCTGGCAAAATATTTTTGCTGTATCTGGGTTCCAAAGTGCGTAGCAAAGCATGAAAGCCTTGCTTCTCAACAACCAAATGGGGCCACAAATCCTTCGCAATAAAAGTGTTTCAAGCAGAAACACTTTTCCGAGTGGGGTGGAAAATTAGTTATCACCTGCTTGATGGTTTTCTGGTTGGCAGCAACTTTAGCTGGATGTTTTTCCTCCTGGTTCGGGTGGAAACGTGCTATGTGGTTTGTCATATTTGTCATGCTCCCAAAATATTGTAAGATTGTATGACAAAGCTTGCATGTTGTCTGGCTGTTGTCCAGCTCATTTTTGTTATCTTCAACTACGTGAAAGCCAAAGTGCTTCCAGGCGCTCGCTTTTAATCCATCTGGAGAGGGTCGGAGTTTACGTTCAGCCATTTTGTTAGCATCTTACACTTTGGTGCACCACCGTAAACTGTCCGGATGGGACTTACGCTTTCCGTCTTTTCGTTCCATTTTTTTTGTTACGTCAGCATCGATTATTGCCATTTATGAATCAATTAATAATTGTCACTGTCCGCATCGCGATGCATCTAAGAATCGATTATTTCCCCCACCCCTATTTATACAGATATAGAGATACTAGCTTCCTATCCATATTTGCACTATTTTTGTATGTCTTTTTAAATATGCATAGTTTTACTTGTATATGTGTTTTTTTTTTATTTATCTTTTTTATTTCCTAAACTATTCTGTTTTTGAATTTTCTAAGTGTGCACTGCCGTGGAGGAGTACCCTTACAATTTCGTTGTGTCAAACTGTGTAATGGCAATAAAGCCTATTCTATTTTAAGCATACCTGTACAGAAATGTGCTATATGGACACAAGTATTGAGACACAGCTCTTATCTTTGTGGGAACCCTTGGGCGAAGACCCTTTCCTGTTTCAGTACAGAAAAGCATGCTTGTCCCTGCAGAGATCCCATCATAAACAAAGAATAATCAGCGTGTAAAGGTGAGTATAGGGGTGTTATTTCATGTCTACAGGGCTCTAATAATGGTAAAAAACGTATTTAGTAAGTCATAAACAGGTTTTCTATGCCCCTAACTACAAAAATATTCAGTTTATTAACATTGAATCCTACTTTCACGGAAATTCACTTATCGAGGTCGAGCTGGGAACCAATTAACTGTGATAAACAAGGGACCACTGTTTTCCAACATATTGTGGAAAATCTGTCCAGAAGAGTGGAAGGTGTTTTAGCAGCACAGACTCCGCACAGACTCCTTGACTTTTCAGCACCAGTAGCTGTCCCAGTACTTTTGTCCATATGTTGTATGTGAAGTCGTCCCTCGTTGGCCACTGCAGTGCAGCACTATGTGGATGTCGTGTTCTCTCTGTGGGGTTGGTGTATGTTTGGTCAGCCTCACAGCTCTGGAGGTCGGAGGTCGGTCAGTGCATTAGGGAGAGGTCAGCGAGTGTGTGTGCGTGTTTGTGTGTGTTTGAATGACACAGCACACGCCTTCTCAGGAGGAGACAGTAACAACACATCAGGACCCCCACTGAACAACACAGTGGCTTGACCAAAATAGCCGCCGCCGCCATAATGCTGTGTTGTTAGCATGTGGTTTTACAGTCTGTGTATCCCGTGTTTGCCTATTGTATTTTTAAATCTTTTATTCTGTCTGTTCATAGAAATGTTTTGTTGCCGCTTGCGGTGGAGAAATGTCAGAAGGTAACTTGGAAGATGGATGTTTTAAAAAGAAAAAGTGGAGCCTTCGCAGCTTTTAGCTCTTCTCTTTTTTGAAACGACTTTCTGATGTTGGACCTGGTTCTAGTCTCCAATTTTACTCTCGTGCCGGAGGGACAGAAAAGGGTCTTCCTCAGTGTGTTCCCACAAAGTTGGAAGCATACAATTGTCCAAAAGGTTTTGAATAAAGAATTAAATTTCAGGCTTTAGTGAAGGATGTGGAGGGAGCCATTTTGATACATGTTGTACATTAAAGATGCTAAAACCAATTCAATGTAGGTCAATATACATACTGTATATACAACGAAGAAGAGACAATACAATACTATACCTAACCACCACTACACTGACTACTAGCTCTTCATTCTGGGGAGTACATGGTCTGTACTCACTCATTATCTAGCTACGATTTTGTCAACCATTTTATCAGTAATTATCATTAAGTCTGTAGCTTCCTTTCAGTAAGTATAAACCTTGACTAGCATTGCTCAGGAGTAGGATTAAATAAGCCTTGCTTCTTCCTACTCCTTTTTGGACATGCAAAATTGTGAATTGTGCTCCAGTGTGACTTGTATGCATGTTCAGGATTAATTAAACCATTACCATTACCATATATGATAAACTGTGTTATATTGGACAAAGCAAACTACTGTATTATATCTAATACAACCACTTTATGTTGACTAGAGCTGCAACAATTAATTGATTAATCAATGGTTAATCGATTACCCAATTAATCGACAACTATTTTGGTATTCGATTAATGTTTTTTTGATTTAAATATGTACATATCCTCTGATTTCATCCTCTCAAATACGAATATTTTTTAATTTCCTTTGTCATCCATGAAAGCAGAGCTATTATACTGTATTTGTGTTTTAGCCAAAACAAGACATTCACACACATCACCTTTGACTTTGGAAAACAGTGATGGCCATTTTTGCCTCTTTTCTGATATGTTGCGGACCCCACCACTAACTGTAGGTGTTTGCTTCATATTAATTTGGTCCATCTAAGGCCTAACCGATTACTCCATTGATTGAAACAACAAGCTTCAGATGAATCCAGTAAGAAAATGATCATGATTGTATTTTTGTGTACATTTATTGTTTTGCTGAAGCTATTTGACAAACATTTTAGATTTTTTTATTATTTAACATTATTGTAACAAAATATTCAAGTGGCAACCTGGTGTTTGTGCACTTATTTGCTCTGTCAGTTCAAATCTTCTATTTCTGAATAAAGAGGCAGAAATTAAAAATGCGTTTTTATGAAAATTGGATGAATGGATTAGTCGCCAAAATAATTGACTGATTAATCGGTTATTCAAATAATAAATAAATAATTGTTGACATAATCGTAAGCGAAACTAGCCATTGCGTGCACTTTTATTTATCTTGAATGAACAAGCTGCAGGATGGAAATGGCCGACCGGTACACTTTGCACAGCATTGCATTCAGCCAACGTCTTATTCATTCATTCATTAAGAGCTGTGTCCCAATACATTTGTCCACATATGCTCGTTGTCCTTCTTTAACTTTCAGTGTTGGTCGTCTCACTGTTAAGTTGTGGTTGTTCCAGTAAAAAGAAAACCTCAAGGAAAATACAAAATATGGCAGACAGAATTAGAAGCTGTCTGTCATTGTTGTGGCAAAACATGGATGAAATGTGCAAACCGCCACCCCCCTCGCCATACCCCCACCCCGCTGCCAGCTGCTGATGTGGAATCCACACCACTGGGGGAATGTGAGAGCAGTGTGAGAGATGTGGGGGTGGGTGAGCCCCCACCGGGACGTCAACTCTCAAGGCGCCGTGTCCACTGCAGAGAGTTGTCTGTCTTTACTGAAGTATTTGAATTTTATCCGTTTTTTTTTTTTGTTGCTTCAAGATCAAATTAATCATTTCCCCGACGTGTGGCGTCAAGTATGGTTGTTTTGGTTGAAAGATCACCTAGAAAAATATTTGGAAAGCCTAAATTTCAACCCTTGTAAAATTAATTGGAGTGTTATAACCTGTCATCGGATACCATCGCAACCATATTTGGTACCTTAAGTCTTAATGGACACCAAACCGCTCAATAAAACTATGTTCTTTTATTTTTTTCTGTCAATCCACAAAGAAATGTAATAATAAAAATATGAATAAATAATTGTTACTGTGGTGTGTACTGCATACAACATTGCTTCTACTGGAACCTTCATTTCCCTGAGGGAATATATTGTGTTTAAACTAATCTTGAATCTCTAAAGTTATTAATAAATAGAATGAAAGGAAAATGTCCTCATATATAAATAGAATATACTGTATATATATATTTTAATTGAAAAAGATTGTTTTAATGCTTTACTGTATATTGTGTTAGTTAAAACATATTTTAATTACCGGAAAATATTTATATGAGAGCACAATACTTTTTTTTTTTTTACTTTTGTGACTTGTTTTTGTTTTATCATATTTAATTATAATGATATATCGACATATAATTGTTCCATGTATATTTTAATTGACTTAATATTTAGTTATGACATATCAATGCAATATTATTTTTTATTTAAATTACATTTTTTTAATTAAAAATGTATTTTTTTTTACACAAACATAAAAAAATCCGTCATATATATTTAATTTTTAATTGACTTTTTATGCAACATTTATTTGTATCTTTTTAAAGCTGAAGTAGTTTAATCCCGCATTCATGTGTGTCCTACACTGAGGCCCATCATGTTTTTCAATCAAGGCGGTTTAGCAGCAATGCTTTTAAAGTGGACTAAAATCAGCAACGCTGGACAACAAAGTGGAATTTGTGCTGTGTTGCTGCCAGAAGCCAGACGTTGTTCTGCCTGGAGACTTTGCGTGCGTTGCTCGGACCTCACAGGCAGCCGAAACAAGACGACGCATCCTCCATTCATGGCTTGAAAGACAGAAAGACACGAGTGTTGGACGCAGCGAACCACTGAGGAGTGGTTAGCTGCGTTAATTATTCTTCATCACACCGGTCAGCTCAGTGCATGTATTATGTGCATGTAATCCCTCTGTTGTGCTGGCGGCATTATCACAGTGGGCCACAACAGACCCATTGTTGTCCACGTAATCACCAGAGCCACTTATGCGCTGCTTTGTGGAATTAATTGTTGTTTGCTGGCGCTTTTAGTGGCTGTGGAGTAGGGATCCGGGGTGGGAGATAGTGACGGCTATGCTGAGGAAAGCATGTTTTCTTTTTTCTCATATTGTACCATACTAAACATGTTTTACCATGGCTTTTATGGTGGGTGTCTATGTAGATTTACCTCCTCGTCACCTCGTTACCTCCTAGTCACACTCGTATAACCACTGTGTCAAAATGTCTGCTGTTACAAAGATGATAAAGCTCTGTTTGGATTGATATTGTTGTTGTTGTGGCTGCTAGTTTGCAGTGGCGTGTACAGTAACTGCACTGCACTAAGGTGGGTATGATCCAAATATTTTGACTCTCATGCCCTATTCAAGTTTTGAATTAAAAGTGAAATTTCCAGGTATCCTTTGGCAGGATATACTATCTCAATGCATGCATATCCAGAGTTGTACTTGTATAGTGGAAAATGCTCGAGGGTGTCCAAAGTGTGGCCCTGGGACCATTTTTGGCTAGCAGCTCTTTTTTTAAAAACAAAATATTTGGACACCTCCGGCATTATACATCAGATGTAACAAAGACATTCCTAGATGTTTGCATCATGATGAGAGGAAATGCTAGAAGAAGTAGTGCAGACAGAGATATTGGTGCATACTGACAAGTAAAAGCAGCGTGACGACTGATTTTGTCTGTGCGTGTGAACGTCCACTATCAGTCAACACCTCAAAAGCGTTTGTCCCTCGCGTGTCTTGGCAGATACAACACAGACATGTACACTCACTGGCTGCAACATTAGGTACACTTGCACATTTAATGTTCTGCCTCTGCAAAAATAATAACAGTCTTTTGGCGGCCGCTGTTACTAGCACCTCTGCTAGGTGTAAGAAGCAGGAGGAGGGGGTGCAATTGTGAAATTTACAATTTTGGACCATATAGGCCGCTTGCATTGGGGTCAAATGGGGCAGTGAACCAGCAGATCCAGAAGAAGACCAGTTGCTTTTTAAGGTGAATTACCACCACCTACAGGACTGGAGTGACACTGGCACCTGCATTATTTTATAAGCCAACAAGTCTAACCGCCTTTGATGGCCTTATTTAGCTATTTGGAAGGGTCAAAATATTAGAAACCTCTGGCCGTATGATGGTGTGTGCTTGAACACCACTGATTGGACTTCTTTTGACTTGAAGTACTATTATCGTAGGAGCAGCGTTGTGGAGCAATCTGCTGTGGTGTTGACACAGCAGGTGTTGTCGTACCGTGTGTGTGTGGAATGCACAGGGTCAGGTCAATGTGCCAGTTCTGTCAGTGTCGGGTGGGCCGGCTTGTGTGGCAGCCAGTGGGTGATCTACAGCTACACACATGCAGTCTCAATATTGTACGCATCGTGTGTTCATGTGTCAACACATTCTGATGCTCAAACAAGGTTGTGCGCAATTTGTCAAAAGATATGAAATTGTTAACACTCTGGTTTGTGTGTGTGTGTGTGTGTGTGTGTGTGTGTGTGAGGCGTAGCAGCTTGTGTGTTTATTTGTGTTAGTGTGTGTTGCTGTCCTCGACCTATCTTTTATCAGCTTTCTGGAGGCAGACGCCATTACTCATTAACACAAGTGATAACACACATACACAGACACACACGCACACACACACACATTTCGGCCCGCCACCTGCTGTTGTTAGAGATAAAGACAATATTTGCTGTAAGCGAGCCTGCCATGTTGATAGAACACAATTAAAGAGAGGCACTCTTAAGTGAAGACACACTGGCAAGAAGATAACAATAAGACACAAGGAAGGACTGCAGCTAGATTCTATTACCGTAATTTTCGTACAATAGAGCGCACAGGTGTATAAGCCGCAACCACTAAATTTAAAGCAAAAAAAGATTTGTATGTATACAGGCTGCACCGGTCTATAAGCTGCAGGTGTCCACGTTGTAACATGGGATGGTTAGTACACAGAAAGATTTTTAAAAACTTTTAATTAAATAAATGTTTTTTTCCCCAACAGTGCCTAACAGTGCGGGTAATTTGGCTGGTTAAACAGTAGCCTACCAGTAAAGTCAATCATTGCTGTCCTCGTCCTCCTCCTGGGAACTGAAGTCATACTCTTTGTGTCGGGCCGCCAGTCTCTCCCCCTCTTTCACTGTCGCACCCAGTGCCACCCCCACCCCAAGGCAAATCAGGCCCTGAACCCATGCTGTCCTTCCCAGCACGCAGCAGTGCAGCTCCCCGAAACCCGCCGGCTACAGTGGACCTCCCAACAGTGCTCCACGCTGCCACGCCTATATGAAAATCTTATCAATCTTATATTCTTTTCAATTATATTCTATTCATATTGTATTGCATTATAAATTTTTGTTTTTCTTCTGCAACTGAGCTACTGCAACCAAGCAATTTCCCTCGTGGATCAATAAAGTCTGTCTAAATATCACATAACACTAATGATGAGCCGACAGAAACCATGATCATCAATGTAAGTCAAATGCATCGCATGCTATGCTGTGCTTACTTGTTTCCCGTAACCTTTTTTTCTTTTCATTGTGGCCCTAAACCTTCTTTGTTGTGATTTGGACCCTGTTTAATTTTTATTATAAGAGTACCCCGCCGGCTAATAAAGACTTAACACATCTCGGAGGCCTCAAAAGGCCAAAAGGACCACACTTCGGTCCTTTTGGTTGCAACGGATCCATAGTTTCCAAATCGGAGTTTGCCCAGTGTTGTGAAATGCATTGTGTTCTGCTGGACTTTTAAACTTCTTGACCTTGAAATCTGGCCATGAGTTAGTTGGACCAAGTTCTCATGTCTTATTTCACCACAGTGGCTGATGTATGAAAAAAGTGATGTGAAACATTGAGCAAAAAGTGTGAAAGGTTGTGATGATATATGTGATGATTCAGTATTAAATCTTTTTCCTCCTTCTTCCTGTTTCCTCCAAGTCCTCCACCTGTGTGTGTGTGCGTGTGTGTGTGTGTGTGCGCGTGTGTGCACTTTCTGGTTCACTGGGTGGGGAGTTTGACATTCCATGCATGCACCCAACACACACACCATGCCCACCTCCCACATTCCACCCAAATCCTCAGCCATGACTAAGTGCATTTGTTCATCTCTATGTGTCTTGTCCTAATCTCTGGTTAAGCTCCACCTTCTAAACATCTCAAAGACTAAAAGCAACCAAACAATGAGGAACTCACACACCCAATGCAGCATCATTTCAGATGATGACTTCCTTTTACATTTAACCCCGAGGAGGTTGTTTCACGTGCAGGCGCTGTGGCCTTTTATTGGGAAAGTACATTTTATAAAATATACACCAATGAATGTCTTATCAAGACTAAAGAATATACAGTACCTTTCAATGTAGCATAGTATAGTACAGTGAAACATCGACGCCCCTCAGACTGGCTGACTAACGTCAACATAAGCGGGTGTCAACATAACCAAAATTGTACATGTGCAAATATTTCTTCTGGTGGCTAACCATCTTAAAAAATGTAATGTGTGCATTTTGTTTGTTGCTGTGGTAGAATCCAGGTTAATACTGCCATGCTTTTATTTTGAAGCTTACTTTGCACTGAACAGGAAGTTACTGTGTGCACATTGTGATGTTGTGTAACTAGACAGCAATATTTATAAAGATGACAATACAACAACCCATGTTGAAATAAATGGGTGGATTTTTAATAGACTTGACCTTTTTGGCTCTCAAATGTTATGTTGATGTCGACATAGGCAGGCACTTTTTAATGATAAAAAGAACACAGGGGACCAAAACTTGATGAGTATTATATTAGTCACTTTCAGGTGGCATAGTCACACATACAGTATATGAAATGAAATAATTGTACATTAGTATATTTTGTGTATTACTGCAGTGGTGGTGTAGAGTCAGTACACAGTACTTTGCCACCTTCCTGTTTGTTGGATGCCTTCATACTTTATTTATTCCTTGACTTTCTCTTTCGTCTCTTCTCGTCATCTCTAATTTGTAACCCCCCCCCACAGTTTATATACCACATTCTCAAGCACATACTGCCTTGATGTGGTTTCTGTAAACATTTTATAAGCTTTGGGTTGAAACCAGCCTGAGGTTCTTGCTGCTTTGCAGGACCTCATGCTCTCTGGCTCCATTTTCGCTCTCCTGTTTCTTTTTTTTTTGTCAACTCGGCTGAAGGATGCTCTGATTGGAACGTGGTGGTGAAAGTTCACGGTCACTCTGATCTCACCAAACACAGTCTTGTCTTGGCTTTTACAGTTAAACTCTCTGGGATGATGTAGTAATGATGCTTTATGGAAGAAGTAAGGCAAGTAGTCGATAGTAAGACACAGGTGGAACTGATTGTTTGACAGAGATGGAACAGGTTTGGCACGGGTCAAAGAAGGTTGGCGAGTCGCTGATAAGCTACAGGTGCAACAAGGTAGACAGAGAACTGATCGGTAGACACAGGTGGAGGAAGATAGGCAAGTCGTTTAAACACAGGTGGAATGAAGGTGATTGTTAGATGGAAGAAGGTAGGCTAGGAGCCGATGATAAGGCATAGATGACACAAGGATGCAGATTGTTAGACACAGATGAAGCTGATTGGTTGACATGACGAGAAGGTAGGCAAGGAGATGATGATAAGATACGAGTGGAGCTGATTGTTGGATAATGGTGGAATAAGTTGGGCAAAGATCTGATAGTTAGCCACAGGTGGAACAAGGAAGGCAGTGAGCTGATGGTAAGAGACAGGTGGAACAAGGTAGACCAGGAGCTCATGGTAAAACATAGGTTGAACAAGGTGGATCTCATTGTACAATAACAGGTGGGGCAAGCTAGCCAAGTAGCCGATGGTAAGACTTAGGTGGAAGAAGACAGCTGATTGATGAAACTGATTGATGGGCTGTTTGTTTTGCACATGTTTGACATCGGTGGAACACACTAGTAAAGGCATTGGAGTAGTCTGTAGCTAGACACAGGCGTAGCAGGCAGGCAGGCTAAAAACCAAACTAGTCAGCAGACAGGAAGGCAACACGCAAAGCCAACAGCCAACTGTGTGACAAGATGAGGACACAGGCGAGAGATTGTTTGACATGACTACTAGTCTGACAGCCTCATTTTCAATACATAAGAGCCTTTGTTACAATAGCCTTTATTTCTAATCCGCCTCGTGAAAACCCCCTCCACTGTACATGTGTGTACTCGAGACGGAGAGAGAGAGGATGAAGAGAAACACAGGTGGTAGAGTGACTCCAAGTCTTATTAAAACTAATTGAAAAACAACCATTTCTGGGGTTGTTTTTGTTTGCAATCATGTTGCCGGACTCAATCGCTTAGCAGATTCCACCACAGCGTGTGCTTTTGTGTCTTTTGTGTGTGTGCATCTGCGGAGTGTCAGCCATTAGTGTTGTGTGTTTAAGTGAACGGGTGCACAATGACAATGACACACCTAAACCTCCTCTCAGACCCTTCGCCCCTCATAGCCTCAGGCCTGATGTTAGCTGTCACAATGGCGTAACAAGCAGCAGTTGATGTGTGCGTGCGCGTGTGTGTGTGTGTGTGTGTGTGTGTGTGTGTGAGTGTGAGTGTGACATCTTAATGTGTAGCTGTCAATTTTTCCAGTCCAACAAAGACTGCCAGTGACAGCTTTTTTGTAGACAAATGCAACAGCACTGTTCAGTCTTGTGTGTGTGTGTGTGTGTGTGTGTGTTTTATGTGCATTGTCCTTCTAAAGGGGGTACGGTATGGTTTATTTGTTTCAGACATGCTTAATAAGTTACATTTAAGAACATCACATAGTCAACAACAAAAAGGAGTAGGAAGAAGCCGAGTTTATTTAATCCTACCCCTTTCTCGATGTCTTATTACCGATAATATATTCACACCACACTTACAGTATTTCATACATTTGCTCATTTCAGTTTTGGGTTGCACTTTGATATTCTGTTCGATGTTAAAACCAGTCCAATTTAAGTCAATTTAAGCTAAGTGATATGAGGAAAACATGGACATATTAGCTTGGTGTTGTAGTTAAAAAAGCAAATAGATATTAGTGTAATATCTAATTAGGGGTGCGCCAATCGATCGGTCACAGATCGGTATCGGGCAATTTCCGTGAAAATCGGCATATGCTGATACTTGCTTTATAACGCCAATCAGGCCTGCCGATCAGCTCCGCACCCATTGCAGCATCCAGCCCACAGCGACCGTCTCCCTCCCACTTTCCCTTCACAAAGCCAAAAACAAACATGTCCGCCATGTGGGACGTACCTGTCGTTGTGAGAGTGATATAAGTTTTGCACCCTGCGAAATATCGGCTCATCCGATCCTATCTACCGCTGCAAAGGTTTGAAAGTCAGCTGCTGTTTTTAGATTGATATTTTACTAGTTAAATAGCCACAGAGATGCTGCATTTGGGCATTTTTCCCTTTTTGCCGTACAAGGAAAGTGAAAACTCAGGAAACATTGGTGGTTTAAATTGTTTTTTATTTTATTTATTTTATTCCCTACCTCAAACCTTGTGATTTCCTTTTATTTGTAAAAACAAAATACTGCTGTGCACTTTCTTCTGGATAAGAGGCTCAAATCAGGTCTGCATTGTCACCTGTTGTGCAAGTTTTGTTTTTAAAAAGTGAAAAATAAAAGACTAAAGAAACTAGGGGGGTTGGGGGGGGTTGTTTTGTGAGGATCCTCATGCTGTTTTTTCATGGTGCTGCTTCGGATGCATGATGAGGTTGGACACGTGGAACTTTCCCGCTTCTCTGCCACTGGACTTGTGCACCGCGGTTCTTGCACTCGGCTGTAACGTCTTTTTTGGACTTTGACGTCGTGCCTGCTCCTTGTTGTGATCAATAGATGCAGACTAATAAAAAACATTTGCAGATACCAGACCAATATACAATATTGTATCGGGACACCTTTACTTCTTCTGTCCCATAAGAGATACATCATCACGAGTGGTCTTCATGTTTTTTGCAGCTTTTCACAATAATGTTGTATATACTATTTATGTTGTGCTATGTTTCATGTCATATTTGTTGGTCTCTTCCAGTGAATGTTGCTTACTGCTAATTAGTAATGACTGTGGGGTGACACGCAAGTGTGATAGTTACTTTTTAAATAGTTTTTAATATGACAAACACAAATGTGTTAACAGTATGAGCTCATCAAAGCATTCCTTGGCCTTCTCTTCTTGCTCCCGTCTCACTTTCCTGCCAACAACAGTTTTGTGTTGGACCTTTCAGAACCCTCCCCAAGTCCAATGTCTCCAAGCTGCCATTGAGCAGGTGTTATTTCAGCACCAGAAGAACATTCACGGCATTCAAAAGATGGATCGACTTGAAGTGTAGGGACGCTAAAGCTCATTTTCTGTGTCAAGAAAGCCCAGTGGTGCTGACATAATGAAGCTTTTGCTCCTCTTGATTGATTTTTATTTCCATCTATGGCAAGTTTGCACAGAGAAAAGCAGCAGCAGCGGCCCTGGTCCAAACAAACAGCACCGTATGTTCTGACACTAGCAGGCAGTCAGTCTTGAATTTCAAAGCCTGGAGGGAACCAAAGAAAGCACATTAAAGTGACTTAATACCGGTCCATATTAGTTTGTGAGGAATAAATGATTTTAAACAGAGAACGACCTGCAAGCTGGAAGGTCCTGCCTGCCATTGTGTTTTACCGTCTGCACAATAAGCTATAAAAACAGATGCAACCTGCCTGCACACCACTGCAGAGGGGGGCGCACACGTTTTTTGTGTTTTTACGGTCACACAGACGCACAAACAACAAGGATGTCATGTGGCAAACGAAGGAAAGCCAAATGGACTAAACAGACTTAAAGTTGTAAAAACCTTTCTTTTCCTTTCCTGCCCATCTGGTGTACCACACATGGACTGTAGCTTTTTATTCTCCAGCTTTCAAACTATACTGTGGAACCAACCCCGTCTGTTGTAGTGTGCTGGTTGCCTTCTGATTTGTTTAGACATTTTTTTACATTAGAAATAGTCGAACCAAAAATGACCAACTCTGTACAGGCAACATTTTTACATTTTAACATCATCAACTGTCATATATACAGTATGTACTGTATGTAAGTGTACATTTTTAACCCCTTAACGCTTACACATAACCAGGGCTTTGGCCGCCTATTTGCATACCACGGCATGTTATACATCATTTGAAAACTTATGTCGCTCAGATTTGTTGATGTACAGCATTCCAGGACACAATTATAAATACAGGCACACACGGAACTAAACTAAAAACCAAATGCAACTCACCGTCGAAGCCTCACTGTATTGCAAGTAAATCTCACGGACACAAATAGTCCTATTATGTTGACAATGATTCAGTACATTTTTTTTTAAATAAAAAAAAAAGTTGTCTTGAAAGACGAGACACATCGTCCAGATGACACCGACCTGTGTTTGCATGGAGTTAGTGAAGACTTTGACCAAATATCTCCAAATTGCACACCTGTCATTGTCAATTTGACATGGGATTAGGTAAGGACTCAAGCTACGGTCTCATAGTGTTTTCCAGTTCATACCACCAAAGTAGTTATTTTGACAGCACATTTAAAGCCAAGAACGAACAAACCTGAGAAATCCTTCTTTTTCAGTGTATTCCAACTCCTCTTCCTCAATGTCAGTTGAGACGGTTTCTCTCTTTGGGGGATAAAATTCGGCTTGTTAGCTTTCAAAAGATCCCGAAGCCACATCTCTCCTCCAAATAGTTCAAAGACAGCTTTATATTTACTTTGGGTATGAATTTTTAGCCCCCAAAAAATGCTAGAATGCTAAGGGGGTAAGATATATATATACAGTATACCTGTAATAGTGTAAAAATAAACGAACCGCTGTAGTACAAGCAATGAAACTCACTCACTCTTAATTGTCTTAGAGTTGATAAAGGTGTAATACGAAGATGATTCATATTGCCTAACAAATCCAATTTTTTACATTCTCGACTGTACTAGTGTAAAAAGAAGTTAAGAACTGTTTGTGCTTCTGTGCCAAGGTGCCACCAAACCCTCCAGCGTAGTTTAATGCGTTGATTAGTAGTTTTTTTGTACGTTATTTCCTGTGTGTGTGTGTGTGTGCGTGTATACGACTTTTGTGAAGGCATTCTCCGATTTTGAATTGACATTTGCAATAAAAGTGACTCATGTAACACATTGATTAATTCCAGCCCTAATAATACTCCTCTTTTCTTTTTAATTGCCATTGTTCACCAGCAACGAAGAAGGATAGCATGCTAAATAGTGAACGAGTGTCATGGTTGCTCACCGAGTTGACTCTCCGCAAAACGGCGCCCCTAGCGTTTCGGTGGAGAACTGCACTCTGCGTGCTCAACCCTGACACAAAGCTTGGAAAGGCGTCGGAAGGGAAGGCGTGGTGACTACGCAGAAGCATAAACCAGCCTTTTGTAGCCAAGAAAAAATGCCAAAGAATAAATAAACGTTAGAGTTTCAGCCCCTTGAGAAGTAACTCAGGCCGAGGAGGAGTTGGAGGAGGAGGGGTTCGGTTGGAGTGTGATGAAGAGAGGAAGAACGAGGAGTAAAGAAGTTTGTCATGTTGGTCTTCTCTTCATCACGGTAGAGGCTGTCTGAGAGGTTAACTGTCAAAGTGAGCAGTTCACTGAGAGGTCCAGCTCCTGTGAAGCTGGTGTGTGTGTGAGTGTGTGTGTGTGTGAGTAAATCACTGCGGAGAGATAAAGCACTGATATACGACTCAAGCAGAGAGGAGAGTGTGAATGTGCGTGACGGGAGTGATGTGGAAGAACGGTCTCATTGGTGGTGGTGAGGGGTGAGTGAGTGGGGGTCTTTTCGGCTCCACAGGAAGGCCAAGCATGGGAGTTGTTTGTGGAATTATGTTTCAATGCGTTGGAAGCAGGAAAGAAAACACTGGTAAAAAGAGCAGCATGGGGAGTGCAAAAGGGAAAGAGGTGACAAAGAGAGTCTTGGGCCTCTGATGAGAAATCCATACACTTTGTAGCCCCCCCAATCCAGGAGGCTGTGACTAATGTCTTTCTCACACATTTCCCCTTCAGCCATACATCAGTGACTCCGCCTCCTCCTGTGAAAGCAAACACTTCAAGACAACTTTTTTTTTTTTAACTCTACAGCAGCCTTATTTATGCTTCTCTATTTCAGAGCCTGGATGCTCCTGATAATGTCATATACGCTTCTATAATCTAAAAGACTAAAAAATTAACACAACAAGCGTGTTTTTTTTTTGTGTGGCTTCGTCAGTGTGATGACATCTGTAGAACAAGAAATGGAACTTATTGCCATCAACTGATTTGCCAACCTTGAAGACATTTTATGAAAATTTACAAATTAAAGAGAGAAGCAGTTACTGGAGCTTGAACTAATCACTGTCTTACAGCGAGAGCTGTCCAATAATATTATTAGCCGATATTAGCATAAAAATTAGCCATCAGATCATACAGTATCAGGATTGTTTTTATTGGCAATAATGATATCGGCGGTTTGGAATTATTTCCAAGTTTTGCCTTTGGATTGTAAATATGCAATTTGCATAGCATCACTGATTATGGGTACCGCTAGACGCGCTCTCCAGCGACTGCAAAGCAGCTGCACATGGCACCAAACAGGAAGCAGAAAACCAAAATAGGAACATCAAAGACATGAAAACTAAGAAAAAACAAAACTAAAGTCAAACCTGTCATGGGGAACATGACGTAAAGCCCTGGTTATGAAATATCACACTTTAAGAAGAGCCAGTGTTTATTTGTGAAATACATCCAGTAAAAAAAAGCATAATGTGTTCATTACACCAGGTGTCCCCAACCACCACACGTAGCGGTCCGTGGGCGGGGCCGAACCGGGCCGTGGAAAAAACTTCCAGGAGCAAATATAAATTAGTTTTGGAAATAACTACACAGAATTTTATTTAAAGGCGTATCAATTTTGAAAATAAACGCTATGATTTTATTTTAAAAATAATCTACTGTTAAAAGCCCATAGTTTTTACAGGTTTATGTCGTTTCGTTTCAAAGTTTCCCGCAGAATTTATTCCCAGCGGTCCTTAAACGCACCATAGCTGTGTGTTCGGAGACACAGTGAAAGTTTCTCTGATGCTGCCACGCATAGACTTATATTTTTGCCGTTCTTCACCTCATCATTGTTCCCAAATGCTGGTGCTGGGTGTGAGTACATGAAGGTGGACTTTGATGACGTTACTATGTGTGGGTTGAGTGCTCAGTGCAGTATGCCGATTGACAATATATTTTTTGTAATCATTTTTATACGCTATATTTTTTATTTCATGCATAGTCAGTTATTCTAAATAACATCAAAAGGTTGAAATGGTTAGGATTAATTTTTTTTTTAAAAGCTTTGAACATAGCCTGCGCTCCTTGTAATGAACTTGCCCCAGTGCAGTTTGATTGGTTTTAAGTTTCGATATTACAAACACTGAGTTGCACGCAAACCAATGAAAACATAACTTTCTTTGTGACCGTTTAATGTGCTCATGTGTCTCCTGCAGTTAAAATACGGCTAATTATCGTCAGTGGCTTTCAAATGGAAGCTCCAGCGGGACCAAGTGCAACAAATCAGTGGCCCAAAGGGACATATTTATTTGCTCGTTAATCGTCCAGTTACACAGAGTTGCTTTGCATGTGCCTGACACCACTGAGACTTTTATGATGGATTTGCAAACCGGTGCTTTTTATAGTGTCCAATGTCAGCGTGTCCACAGACTTCTGTTGTGCGTGACACTGCTAAATATGGAGGCTATTGTTGAAGCCCACAAGGAGTCATGAGAAGCCACTGAACCTTGCGCACTCCCCTGCTTCCTTTTTCTCTTCTTCCTGTTTGCCTTGCTCTCCACTCCCCTCACATTCTGACGTATTTCATCCCCTTCTGCAGCCTCGCACTCACTCCCTTAAATTCCACCACGCTCCCTCCCTGCCGTCTTTTTCTCATTTGTCCTCCTTCCTCCGTGCATCATCGCCTTAGCCTTGTCCCAAATTGAGCCAGCTCTTCACCTCCTCCCACTTCTCCCATTCAGTCCTCCCGCTACACCGCCTGTTTCACTGAGCGCTCAAGGTCACGCCTCGTGGTTATGTCTATGGGGAATTTTCAGCAATTTCTACGGTCACTGATGGCTCTGCTCCATTTCTGTTGTGGTTCCTCCACACCAAAGTCATCTAAGCATTCCTTTATGGACCTTGCTTTGTGGCCGGGGAACAGAAAAGGGCCTTCCACAAAGTGTTCCCACTAGTTGTCTGTCCATATATCTAGGTCAGGGGTGTGCAAACTATATAAATATGGTGGGGAGGGCACTTTGATATTGATTACCTTCTTCCTTTTTAAACACACAAAAATAAATCCAAATCCTTAAAGCTTCAATAGCATAAATAAAAGGGCTTACAGTACGTCTCTGCTATGTCTTATGAGTATGAGTAAGATCTGATAATTCAACATTTACTACTTTTCTCTCATAACATCTTATGACGTTTAATACTTATTTTTTAGTTTGGCCCTAATTTCTAAAAAAATAAGATATTTCATTTTATTTTTGGACCAATAGAAAACAATTTAAGACTCGCAGACTTTGAGCACCCCTGATCTAGGCTTATTGTGAAGACTTCATCATTACTGTACATGACATGAGTGTAAATCATAAGTAATTTAAAATGACGCTCACCTCTCACCGCCGTCTCCTCTTTGCTGCTCCTCTAGGTCCGCCCAGGGTGTCTGAGCGAGTGCTCCACCGGCAGAGCGTCCGCCTGGGTCGGACCATGACGCTGCCCTGCCCCGTGGAGGGCGACCCACCGCCTCTCCTCATGTGGACCAAGGACAACCGCAACATCCACAGTGGCTGGACGCGCTTCCGGGTGCTGCAGCACGGCCTGCGCATCAAAGATGTGGAGGCAGGTGACGCCGGCACGTACGTCTGCAAGGCCATCAACGGCTTTGGCAGCGTCAACGTCAACGTCACCCTCATCATCATCGGTGAGTGCAGGCCAAACGTGCGCACATTGGGCTTTTTTGTTTGTGATTCAATTTACTGTCAAATTCTACAATAACACATTTTGAATAGGGCTCTTGTGTTGCGTTTTATTAGTTTGTGCTGCCGCACCTAAGAAATTACACCACAGTCATTCTGTTTTTGTGTCCACGCCGGCTCTGTTTGTGTTGACGGACTGTGGTTGCATCATGGTTTGGTATGCCTGCAGTGATGTCATCATCATGCAGACATCTTTAATCAATGTGTCTGCACTGTGTGTGTGTGTCTTCAATGGCTACTGTCCTCATCCATATAAACAACATAGCTGCAAGTGGCCTGACACATTCACACATGCAAGTGTGTTGGTTCGGGGTGCAGCAGGCGGCGAGGCAGCTTGGATGCATGTGGGGATCAGGGGGGGTCAACAGCTGCCATGCAGGCAGACAGCTGCTCTTTGTCCATCTTTCCTACTCTTTCACTGTCCTCCGTGCGTCAATACAGGACAAGAACACAGATACCTTTCAACTGTCAATATAATATGACTTGCATTTCAATATTTTTGGACTAGTCACGGTCAATAGTCAACCATGAAACAGCAATCATTTATTAATTAATTCATGATTGAAAACCCACGATATGGTGACGTAGCAATGTTCAAACCGTGATGTCGTAAGGGACGATTATGCACATTTTCACCAGTATCACATGGCTGCAAAATATGGTGAGTTTTTGTGTACGTTAAAGCCTCTAATAGGCATTTTTATGTTTGTAGTAGTACAGTAAGGAAATACGTTACTATACGATACATTTTGTTAGCATTCTGTCCAAGTGGAACATTGACCCACCAAAGCTCTTTACTGCTACATACAGGACTGGAGTGGAGCAATATTGACTAGCCTGGTTGTAGACATGAATAATAAACCATTTTGTATGCAAACATATTATTTTGTGATGTACAGAAAATAGAGCAGAAGTACTTCAACTCGATTTCATATTGAGGCACGATTACGCGGCAGTCTTTCCACCCTTTTAAAGTTCATAATGGCCTCTTTCCCATCACATCAAACAGTGAGCCGGCGTAATAAAATTCTTAGTCTTAATTTAGAGTTGCCGCGTTTCAAACGGCGGCCGGGAAGGTTAACCTTCAAAGATGACCCCCTTCTGCAATCCAATCTGAGACTCAAAAGCAAGCGTCTCCATTCGTGGTGCTCGCCTTGTTATCATAGCTGGAGCAATCTGCATATACAATGAGGTACACAGAGTAAGAGCTTCAGAGCCTTTGAGGTGTCCTGTCCCCTTGCCTACTTCTTCTTTGCTTCCCTTTTTGGTACTTATTTCTCAGTTTGACCAGTCATTCCTCCTTCCTCAATTTTCTCCAACCACCGTTTCATTCCTGTCAATATTATCTCAGTTTCGTATCTCGATGGCTACGAAATGTCCACTTTTTTGTTGGAAGGTTTTTGCTGGAAGTGTGTCGCTCTCACAAGTGAGGATGGAAATACGGCCGCGCCTGGTAGAAGATGAGTGATTGAAAATGTACACATCACAATAGTTTGAACCAGATGTGCTGACAATGGGAGCGTGTCTGGAACGGGGATGGGAAGTCGTGCGGAAAAAGGAAGGAAGCTGTTTGGCTTGTGTGCATGTGTGTTGAGGTCCGTGTGCAAGCATACAAGTGAGTCGTGCGATGATTCGCAGTGATTTAGGAGCTGGGCTGTAACATCTGACATGTGGTTTTAATTGTAGCTGGATTGTGGAGGTGCTGCATGTTGAAAAAGAATGAGCTTGTCAGGGATTTGAGCTCATCAGGCTGCAGACAAGAGCTCAGCGTAACACTGCGTGGTCTTATGTCACAATTCATCCATTAATCCCACCAGCAGATTAGGAAGGATCCGTACTGACCCACTCCAGTACGATCTCAACCACGTAAAACTCTTGCGTTGCAGTAGCACATCCACTTTATCTTCTTTCCATCTGACTTTGTCCAAAGTGAGAATGCAGCTGTCCACTGGACCAAAACCAACATGTGGGATCGGGTTGCAGTCTAGCATCGGCGCTATTTCACTCTATACCGCCATCGTCCAGTCCTTTGTCCCTCCAGACCGCCGTGCCTCAGTCTTTTTGTTTTTTCAATCCCTCTGTACCCATCCATACCCCCGCCACACCGCCACCACCCAGTTCTTTCTTTTAATTCCCTGTCCCTACAAATTCCCCAGTTCGTCAATCTTCAAATCGCTTTGTATCTGCGTTCTTAAGGCCACCTTGACACTTGCACGAATTTTGCCTCCGCATCGTCCTGCAATTCACTGTGGCAATGCGTGTCTTTTAGATGGTACGCCTGAAAAGCATGAAGACTAGTTTGCGCACTGTTTGCATTCTGTTACACATAAGGCGCGCAATTCGTGACCAAAAATGGTGCGCATTGGCACAAAATGCCACACTCCTGCACGACTGATGTAAACCTAAGTCATGTACTGTTGAAGTTTAAGTTAACGCATTTATGAGAATGTGACACGCTTTGATGCGCACCACTCGCATTTTTTTACAAATAGGTTGCGTTGTGTTCATGACTATTTCATGCCAATGGCACGAAGATTAATGCATGCCAGAAATTTGGAACATTTCAACATTTTCTTTGCACACCGACACGCCGTCCCACGCAGTTCATACTTCATACCTGCTTACGACGAATGTACTCATTGGCACACAAAATTGCATACTACTGCGTGGACAAAATTTGTGCAAGTGTCCAGGTGGCTTTAGTCGGTGCATACAAGCATTCCTTAGTCCTTATGGTTCCCCACTCCTCGATACCCCTCAAGTTGTGTTGTCTTTCTGTACTTGACCTCAATCCCTCTTTTTTTTTTTGTTTTTCTGTCCTTCAGTCCCTTCATTTGTCTATTGTCCAGTCTTTCCAACACTGTCTCTCGATCCCCCATTCTTTCCAAATTACCATCTTTCAGTCCCTTAGTCTTTCTGGCTCCCAACTTCTACACACCTCCAATTGATCTGTCCCCCCCCATACATCCATCCTTGTTCTTGTGTTCCCCACTCCTTCATGCCTCCCTAAACCAGTTCTTTGCCCCCTCAGTCCAGTGTTCTGTCCTCAAGTTCCCCCATATATCCATCCCTCATACCTCCAACCTCTACTTCTTCTACTTCTTTCAGTACCTCCATACCTACACATTTCTGTCCTTCAACTCCTTTGTACGTCCTTCTGTCACCTGTTCTTCTGTTCCCGCTGTCCGTCACTTCTTTAGTCTCTCTATCTCTCTTTTCTCTCGATAGCTCTTCTGTTTTTCCGCTCTCAAGTTTCTGAGTGTTTAATTGAGATATCTACTGCCTGTCTGGAAAGGATGTAAAGGTGGGCAAGGTTTTGCAGCCTAATTACTGTGAGTCACACACACACACACATACACACACACACACACACACACAAATGTGCACGTATGTGTCCGTGTATGAGTCCGTGTGATTGCACAAAGCCTAAAAAGCAGCTCAAATAACACGACCTCACTTTGTCACACACTCACCTTCTAACAAGCTGAGCTTCCCATCTGGACCGGTCTTGCAGTGTTTTTCTGAATGTGTGTGTGATGGGAGGGGGGGGGATTTACTATGTCTACCACCAGACTCTTGTACTCAGGTTACATGCAGTATTCCCTCTCGAATGGCAGAGAAATGCACAAAGTGAACGTCGGTGTGTGCTTGGTGTTTAACTACAGGTGTCCTCATGCACAAATTTGTCTTCATTTGTGGAAAGGAAGAGGGTGGAAAGTGGGGCTCAAAGTCTGTGTGAACATGGAACAGATTGTTACTTCAGCCAAGCGCCAACCATGGGAGATGAGTGTTTGTTTTGTTGATGAGTTAGTAAGCAGAATTAGGCATTACTCCAAAGCACCTTTCACGCTGCCCTCACAAGTCAGCCTTTGTGGACTGAAGTGTAGATTCAGGAATTTTTTTCCCACTTTTGGTCGCTACAGTCTGCTTGCATCAGTGCCAAGCTGGGGAGTGACACACTAGAGAAAGGAAACGAGTCAGATGGACAGTTTTAGCATTGTTCAGCCTTTGCCTAAGGAGGTCTGTGCTCTGCTGATTGACATATTAGATTTCCTTCAAATTTTGCAAGTACAGCGGAACTTGTTCATGCCCCTCGGTCTGACTGACTGACGTCGACTGAAGCAGTTGTCGGCATAACTGAAATTGAAGCAGAAACTAGCCATTGCATGCACGTTTATTTATATGACTTTCCGAGAATGGGTGATAAAGGATTTTTAAACCTAAGGAAGTTTACAGTAATTTCTTTGTTTGTCTTGACTACAATGACAGTAGAGCGTTTTAATACATGTGTAATTCTTTTTTCTGGTTCCTATGTTTTTATTTTTAAGCTTACGTTGCACTGAACTGGAAGTCATGTTTTAATACTGTATAAGTAGACAGTAGTTGCTGTTTGTTGTAATGATGCAGTTAACAATACTACAACACATGTTGACAGGAACAGGCTGGTTTTTCATAGAAATTACCTCTTTTGACCTCAGTTTTATGTCAACAAAAATGATTGATGTATGTCGATGTTGACGAGAACACGGTGGACCGGGGCTTGATGAGTTGGTCGACATAGACGGGTTGCCTTAAGCAGGATTCCACTGTAGTGATAATAGATCATTCTTAGGAGTCTCAACCGGTTCACCTGTTTAAAATCTGGACCAAACTTGATGATTGGGCTGTTTAATTTTTTTTTTTTTTCTTTGTTTACGCAGGTGAAAAGTTTCACTGACAGAAGAACACAGCTGAATAGACAACTTTCATACATTATGACCAGAGAAACAGTTTAAAAAGTATACATTTAAGTGCAGTTAGATTGGCCAATGGCGCTGTACTTGAATGAAAATGATTCAATAAGAGAGTGGGTTGCAGTAGTAGGGTAGGTCACCATGTGGAAATATCACACCACCCCTATGGTGGTTCAGAGTCGGTCCTGCGGGCGGAAATCAAGGAAGCACCGTGACAAGGCGAGATGTAAACATGCTGGCTGCTATGAAACAATCTGTGGGGGGGGGGGGGGGGGGGGGTTGGCAGAATCGCATTTCAAAAGATGATTTGGCTGGCGAGTAGAAAGAAAAAGGAGGCAAAACTGCAAACTGTTGTATGTCCATGCACGCACGCACACACACACACACACACACACACACACACACACACACATACATGGGCAGCACATACACACACGTGGACGCTTTGACGCTCCTCCATTTCACGGCTGTCTGTCCCACATCCTCTGGTTATGCCTGGTTTCACCTCCACTGAAAGAGACACAAAGACGACGGATGGGATGGAGAGACAAGAATGAATTATTTTTTTTCTCCCGGCTTCCACAGAAGATGTCATCAAGTGGAAGGAAGGAACATTTGTGGACGTTCAAGATGGGACATGTCCGGAACATCAGGCAGAGATGGATAGACAGCATTGCTGTAGAAACACAGACCGTGAAGAATTTGTATTAACTGACAACATGACAAATATGTATACACTGGGGTTAACCAGAGCCCATTTTTGATTGGCCTTCCGCATTTTGTAAACACAGCCTCACATCAGAGCAATCACAAACTACAGTGGAATCCATGTAAGTCTACCCCCATTGGACTGGCTGACTGATTAGCGGCTGTTGACATAACCAAAATGCTTCCGGTGCTTTCTTCCGGTGGCTCTCAATCTATCACATCAATCTATCAAATCTATGTATCAAATCTATCTTAAGAATATCAAACACAGTGAACAAGTGACCTCTGATTTAAAAAAAAAAAATGATTAAAAATATTCTGCAGACGCACTCTAAAATCTTGCAGAAAGTCTGCCCAGAAGTGTGGAAAGCAGGCTTTCTGTCGTTCCGTCCTGAAAGGACGGTTGATGGGAGCAACTCTTTTGACAGAAAATAACCCATTAAGTCAGAAAACATTCAAACACTCGACAGCACATTCCTGCATGTGATAAAGACAAGTCGAAAGGCAATGAATTAATGCAAGTACCTCTTCTTGCGGTTGTCAGCAGGTAGAACCAGGGAAGCGTAGCCAACTCATTAGGGCTGTAACTAATGATTATTTTAATAACCGATGAATCAGGTTGATTATTTTTTTCGATTAATTGATGAATGGGATTTTTTAAAAAAAACACGTTTTTAATTTCCGCCTCTTTATTCAGAAATAGAACCAGGTTGCCACTTGAATATTCTGTTAAAATACTGTTAAATAATAAAAAAAGTCTAATTGTTTGTGAAATAGCTTCAGTAAAACAATAAATGTACACAAAAATACAATCATGATCATTTTCTTAGTCAGTTAGTCTGAAGCTTCTTGTTTCAATTAATGAAGTAATCTGTTAGGCCGTAGATGGACCAAATTAATATGAAGCAAACACCTACAGGTAGTGGTTGGGTCCGCAACATATCAGAAAAGAGGCAAAAATACCCATCACTGTTTTCCAAAGTCAAAGCTGATATGTGTGAATGTCTATTTTTGGCTAAAACACAACAATAATAGGTCTGCTTTCATGGAAATTAAAACATATTCACATATGAGAGGCTGAAATCAGAGGATATTTACATATTTGAATCAAAAAACAATGAATCGATTTACCAAAACAGTTAATTGTTGCAGCTCTACAACTCGCCCTGGCTGGCAAGGCTCGCTGAGTCACGGGGAGAGTGAGGAGTGAGGAGCGTAGGTTGCATGCCGTATATGCTTGATATGTGGCGAGAAACAAAACGTTGAAAGACATTTTCAAAAAAAAGAAAAGTGGAATTTATTTAAAAGTAGACCTACACGTGTAACAATGGTCATCCCTGCAGTCCAGCCATACACACGACTGGCTCACATTGGTGACCACATAAGTCCACTTATTGATAGCTAAGGCGAGCAGCGTTAGCCAGCGAGCTAAAACAAACAGACTGTCAATTCACTGTGCTGCGCCTTTCTTGTTTGGCATCCGTTACACATGCACTTGCACTTCTGTTTGTTGTAACTGGTAAAATTGAGAAATATTCAAACTTTTAGAAGTTTACGAGATGTTTTAACCTGATGTTTTGCGACTCCAGACTATTTTTCTTTTGTGGTCGAGCGGGCAAAATGGCTCTTTTGATAGTAAATGTTGCTAAGCATTTCCAGTTGAATTAGGAGGTCTCTCATTCTCTGTGCTGTCTGTCTGCAAGAATGAGAATAAAGTTTGATTGGAGTTGAACTACTCGGTAATCAACCAGATGATATGTCTTCATGCATGGTGGACATCGGTAATTATGTTCAAGAAGACGCTCATTACTGTGAAAGTGGCTTCTGAACACACTTCAAACCCTTAATCACCCCCCGAGCTCCTCCCCCTCCTCCTCCTTCTCTTCTTCATAGTCCAACAAATGAAAGAAGAAGACGCTTGAGCATCCTCAGATGCATACCTTGTAGTCCTTCACACACACACACACACACACACACACACACACACACAAGCACACATTCATTTTCATGCATTTTCTCACCACGGACGGCTTGACCTCTCCCAAACTTCATCATTGTGAGGAGGAGGAGGAAAGAGAAGATGTGGCAGGAGTGAATAAAATGAATAAGCAGGGCATGATGGCGACGAAGGCAGGTGGTTGAACCGCTACAACACGAGTTTTCGTCTTTCTGTGCTCCAGTATGTTCTAGTTTGGGTCCATGCAGATGTTTTCAGAGAAGTTTTTTTTGTTGTTGTTTTTTTTTTAGACTGAATGAAGTGAAGCATAGTGACAAGAAAGCACAGAGGAGATGAAAGGAGTGAGAAGTACAATAGTGAAATAGTGAATTAAATAAAAGAATGGAAGGGAAAGATGTGGAATGAATGGACTGAGTGTCTGATCAGAGCAGTTAGTATGTACTTGTGAATAGACAGCTTAGTGGCTATTATACAGCCTGGAGGATTAGACTTCCTCGCTATTGTTAGGAGGACACACACACAACACATACACACACACATACACACACACACACACATACAGTTCACTCTCTATGGAAGCTCATTTTGACAGTTTTAATTTTTCACTGGCTGAAAGCAGTTATATATATATATTTTTTTTAAAACAGCCTGCATGTCAGCTTTGTGTTATAGGAGACAAAGCTTATTATTAGTAGTAGTAATATTAGTATTAACATTTCAAGTTTCTTTCATTACATTATGCCCTTTTCCTCTTTTTTTTCCAACTTTTGCTGTTGGAAAAAATCTTCACGCCGCAAATGGCCCCCGTGCCACGCTTTGGGCACCACTGCTTTAAAAAGTAACTTCTAAAGTCGGAAGAAACGGCCATCATACTGTATGTCGTATGTACATTTTTTACACTGCTTCACTTCTTTTGATGTTTGGATGACAGTTAAGACATTGTACACTTAATAAAGCTTTTAGGATGGCTGCAGTTTGAACTTGGAACAGATTATCTTCCTATGGGGGAAAATGGTTTTGATTCTTGAACAAATTGGAAAAAAAAAAGACGCAGCTTTCCAGTGCACGCATGCACGCACACACACACACACACACACACACACACACACACACACTAAATAGTGCAGTCTATTGACTGAGCTGCATCTTCTCTCAAGGAGTTTCTTCTCATTAGTGCAGGGATTGAGCGTGCAGGTTCTATTGTTCCACAAGCACGTGTTAGCGGGCTGCTCTGCCCCATGTAGCCCACTGGGGTGGGAAGCCCGGGAAAAGGGCAGGCTGGGCATTGGCAATTAGCGTAGACGAGCAGGAGGAGAGGAGGGAGAAGAGTGTGGAAAGGAGGAACGAAAAAGAAAAGGGCCCTTTTGAAGTTTTTAGAAACTTTTGTCTGTGTCGCCTTCAAAGATACCCGCCTGCCGCCTCCTCTGCTCCCCTCCTCTTCTTCCCCTGTTGTGGAGGATGCATTTGTCCCTTGTGCTGCCGCTTTGATCCTTGGCTCACTCTTGTGCTGTCTTACAATCCTCTTCATTGAGCATCTCCTGCCTTTCCTGATGCACTGGAACATCTTGCTGAACATGTCATGAAGTTTTCATCCATCCAGCCATCCATTTTCTAATCCTAATTAGGGTCGCAAGTGTATGCTGGAGCCTATCCCAGCTAACTTCCGGCGAGAGGTGGGGTACACCCTGGACTGGTCGCCAGCCAATCGCAGGGCACAATCGAGCCTCTCGCTCAAAGTCAGCTGGGATAGGCTTCAGCACACCCGCGACCCCAATGAGGATAAGGTGCATAGAAGATGAATGAATGAATGCTTTATCACCTATAATACAAAGCCAAGATGTCAGATAGTTTAGTATATATTGACGTACACTGGATTGGTTTTAGCATCGTTAATGTGCATGTATCATGTATGTAATTGAGATATCTCCCAAATGTATCAAAGTGACACCCTGCATTCTTTAATTTCTCTGTTTGGGCACCCCTAATGTAGATGGTCTGTGTGTGTGTGTCCTCTGTGGTTCGTCATGCAAACTTTGTGAAGGTTCTCTGGCGCCTCAGCTATCAGTCTCAAGTTTGACAGCTGAAAACTGATACACACCAGCGTGCATCCCATAATCTTTCATTCCTCTATTTTGACGCCATTCACGCCGTGTGTGTGTGTGTGTGTGTGTGTGTGTGTGTGACAAGTCTCGTCGACGTGCAGTGGTTTCATCTTCACATGCTGCTAAAGTCTTCTTTTTCTAAAGATGGCTGTTTGTGTGAGGGAGGGGAGTGGGGCGTGCGTGCCAACATGGAGGAAGCACGTCCCCTTTTTTTGAAGGGGCGTTTTAATCTCCAGAAGCATGCAGAAGGACAGGAGAACATGTGTGGAGATCACAGGCGCCTGTCAGCTTCTTCTTCTTCTTCTTCTTCTTTCCAAGCCGAGACACAGCGTGTCATCTCCTAAATGTTTCATTAAGTCCGAGATAATACTGAGAGGTGAACATTTTGGAACACATCCTCGTGGGATGTGACCTTGACCTTTTGGGGGTGGGGTATGAGAATTTCTCAGTGGACCACCCTGACTCACAACAAACTGCCTGATTTACTCTGAGAATACAAACCAGTCACCCAAAATAACAATGATCTCACACTACAGTGATTTGTATGCTGCTCTTCTTGAGGAAAAAAAACAGAAGAGGCGATTCATGTTAATCAACAAAAATATCAGTACTTGGCTGTAGCCTTTTGATTATTTATCACAAGTGGATCAGCCATAATGTATTTTTTCCCAGCCCAACTGCTACACAGCGACACAATTTTGTACATCATATGCACAACACATATTGTTTTCTCTGCTTTAAAAAATTACACTTAGTTTTTTATATGGTAACTTAAATAGAAAGTGGTTTGATGTTGCTAACTGCAGTTGAAAAAGAGGGCTGCAGCTATTCACTCAACATTTTCCAGCAGGAAGATGCTTTGACAAGACGTGGTGTTGTGAACAATACTGAATACAGTTGTCCTTCGTCACGGCGCGGTTTGAATTCCCTGGCTTCACTCTAGCACGGTTTTTCCAAATAAACAATGATCGCTGATTTGTGGCTTGAATATTATATATTATTGGTCAAAAATATGCATATTTAAGCAATTTTTTACGTGTCATTGGCCTAAATAAAGTATTTCCAAGCATTAAAATAGCTAAATGAACAAAAATACAAATGTAAGGCATTCAGAAAACAAGTTTAAAGATGTGATTATGTAGTATTCTACACTGGTCACTAGGTGTCAGTAATGTTACTGAAGCGACGGGTGTATTGTGTGAGAGTGTTGGATATAGAGGGTAGTGACGGTTAGAGCTAGCTTTTAGGAAATAAGTAGAAAGTTTTGAAGTGTTCATCCTGTGTTTTGAGAATCGGCCTGGAAGACATAGTTCCCTGTGTCAAATTTCAAATAAAAAGGATGACTAATTTACAGCCATCCTGACGTCGTGCCATTCTGCCACCGGAAGTACGCTGTCCAGAAAAACAACAACAAGGAACTCTCTCAATGCTAACTTGTCAGTCTGTTATGTTTTACTAATGTCTTAAAGGGGACCTTTTATGCTTTTCCTCTTTTCTGACCTATAAATGTTGTTACAATATTGTATTCTCGTGTTAAATGATGCACAACACATCAAATAATGAGGTTTGCGCATTTGGAAGTGAGACAGTTTTGGGCGGCTCTGCACGCTGTGTTTTACAGAGTTCCATTGACGTCAATGCAACCCGGACTTCCTTATATGCCCAGCACCCCCGCTCTGCTTCGCTCTGTTCACGGTGTTAGCACGTCGAGCAATGGCTCCCAGTAAATGTTTGTTGGGGTGTGCCTAAAGAGGCAAGCATCAGGCAGAAGTGGTTGGAGTTGCTGATTCCCGGCCAGCAAGAGAAAAATATGCTCATCTGTCAACGCCATTTCACACGGGACTGTTCCGTGAACATGGGCCAATACGAAGCTGGACTATCTGCCAAACTGTTGCTGAAATCCGACACCTTTCCAACATTACTTGGTCGTGTTGAAGAGTCACGAGAGCAAGCTGTACGTAACAATTTATCAGCGTCCTAACCCTTTATTTTGTATAAGTAATCGGACAAAAGCGGTTCGGCAGCTGTCCGGAAGTCCTCGGGAGCGCTTGGGAGTGTGACCAATCACAGCGCAGCGGGCTCTGTGGGAGGCGTAACTGGAAGAGGGCCGGGGGCGGAGTAAATTACACAGACCGTTTGGGCGAGAAGCAGGAAACACTGCAGGAAGAGGTACAGAGTCTGGAAGATCTAAGAAAGCTTTCTGTGCGGGTTATCGTGTGTAGCTGCTCTCTAGGAGTCCAGAACTCAATACAAAGGCCCGAAAAGTCGTATAATAGGTCCCCTTTAACATGTCTTATTTTCTTTTATTATATTGAGTAATATGAGTGTAAAGGTGACTATGGCGTGTTATTTCATGTCTTCAGGGCTCTAATAATGTTAAAAAACGTATTTAGGAGGTTGCAAACAGGTTTTCTATGCTCTAACTACGAAAATATTCCGTTTCTAAATAAGGAATCCTACTTTGCCAATATTCACTTATCACGGCCGGCTCTGGGACCAATTAACCACGATAAACAAGGGAGTACTGTACTGTATGCCTGCAGTTGTTTTTAATGTGCAAAACTGAATCCAGAATGCGTTTAATGCCTGGCAGCGGTTTAGAGCAGGGGTGGGAAAACTGCGGCCCGTGGGCCACATTAGGGACGCCAAGCATCTTGATCTGGCCCACCGTGCATTTCCAAATTCTTTTTTTTTAAACCTTTAACATTGAAAGTGTAGCCGGCAACGTACCTTGCAGTGCTATTGTGGCACGCTGGAGTTGCCAAAATAGTCAGGTGCAATCTGTAGCTCGTGCAAATAAGTGATCCAAACAACACAGCACATCACAAACCTTCCTACTGCATCATGTGAGCATACAAATAAATATCTACGCACAACACCCATGCCAAAAAAACACTCATATATTCCCGCCGCAAGGCATGCTGGGTATCTCGTGGTACTCTTTCTCCCAACGTTTTGCCATGTTTGTCACATTTTTGCTTGATTGCAAGATATGTTGAGGAGGTCGTCGGAGAAGCAAACAAGGAGGAGTTAATATACTCTTGATAGCCAATGTTTTATTTTTCATATTTCATGTTGTTGTTGCCGCTGGACTACCCAGCATGCGTTGTGGTCATTTGGAAATAACAGTTTACAAACATAAAGTGTTATGTTTAGCGCTTAGTTGTTGTTTATTACCCACGTAGTAGGAGTAGTTGGCCTTTACTTGCTGTGGATGTGTTGTGTTTTCGTTTCGTTGCACCGTGAGCAAGTATGTTCTTCTGTTTGATGACCACATATATAGACGGCCCCTCCGGCAAATTTTTTAACTCAATGTGGCCCACGAGTTTGCCCACCCCTGGTTTAGAGTATGAGAAATAGTCATTTTTAGTCAATTTCTTCGCCAATCGGGGTGGGCTCGGGGTGGGCACGATAATTGATTTTATTTAGGAATGCAAAGTCTGTGTAGGACGTGGGGGGGGGATCGCGTCATGCAGATTGTGGCCCAGCAACATGTCATGATGACTGCCTGGCTTTTACATTCTTGTAAAGAGTTGTTGATCAAAGAAGAGTTGTCAGCATGACGCCTCGCAACGCCGTGCCAACGACTTTGAAGTTAAAAACATTCCCCGGTGCAAGCGGACGCCGACATGCGCAAAGCTAACATGTGTCGTGTTGACACTTGAGAGAGGCGCAGCTTGGAAATGTGCCGCGGTTTGTGTGTTGAAACTGGACTCGTGCCCACCTGCCGGTCCCGTTGCGGCACTCACACTTTCAATTGTTTGACACTTAACATCATCAGGTGAGTGGTAACCTGGCCAGGCAGCTTGATTGGTGACCATTCAGGTGTGTAATCCAATACTGATATGTAACACACACACATGCATGCAACGCTGATATGTATCCAATGAAAACACAAGAGGACCAATCAGCATCCTTTAAGGGGATCGAAATGCCAGCTAGGGAATGTGTCTTTGTTGTTAAAGCAAGAATTGACTGAAAGCGTGAAAGCAATCGTGGCCCCGAAATAAAAGATTAGATTGCATGCTAGCACAGCAGCAGTTTTATCTGAATATTTTTCTTGATATACAGATATAAAATGTACAATTGTTCCCATAGAATAGGACCAACGCGTAGGGTGCTTTGCGTGGGCACTCGATTTTGTGGGATGATAGAGTACAAGGCAAACTGACTAGTTTGTTATGCAGAATATTGCACGATAACCGAGACAATGGACAAATTCGGAGTTGGACAGCGGAGTAATCCCTCGTTTAACACGATTAGTTGGTTCCAGACCCGATCGTGATAAGTGAATTTCCGTGAAGTAGGATTCCTTATTTATAAATGGAATATTTTTGTAATTAGAGCATAGAAAACCTTTTTACCACCTTCAAAATACAGTACATTTTTTAAACATTATTAGAGAGCCCTCTAGAGATAAAATAACCCCTTTTACCTAATATAGTTGACATAACAGAAAATAAGCCATTCAAGACATAAATAAGACTCGTGCTTGTGTGTGTTGAGAGCTGAATGGCGGAGCGGACAGGAAGTGAGATCAAGGGTTCAGAGTTGACGTTGCTTGGCGTAGGTTACGGCCGCAACAGTAGCCCGTGTTAGGGATTATTCTGCCTGTGGTGAGATAATTCAAACCTGCAATAAAAGTCTGTTGCTTTGGTGATCAAGTCTGGTGCTTGTGTGTCTCGCCGAACATTACAGTATCATTACTTACACCAGTGTAGAATACTACATACCATCACATCTTTTGAATGCCTTATATTTGTATTTTAGTTCCGTTAGCCATTTTTATGCTTGACAATGCTCAATTTAGGCAAAAATACATATAATTTGCTTAAATATGCATATTTTTGACGAATAATAGGCTGTATTCAACCACAAAAACAGCATGATTAATATATTTTTGAAAAACCGTAACAGAGTGAAGCAGCAACATTCGAAACGCAAAGTGGCGAGGGATTACTCTATACGTACTGTTTTTTGATGGAGCTCATGTCCTCATGGGTCATGTGACACATGTGCAATCAGCTTTTAATGCTGTTTTTACAAGTGCTAACGCATTTCGATGGCACATAACGCGCATGTGGTGTGTCTGGCTGTGTGACTCATGAAAAACAGGGCAGAATGTGAGACAATAAAAGCCAAAGAAAACAAAACTAAGAAAGAAAAAAGCAGTCGTGTTGAGGGAGTTTCTTTAGTTTCTTTTCCGCAGCGTCCAGAAACGTAAGACGAGCCAGTCGTTAATTGCCAAGAAAACTTCGCAAGTACTAATGAGGAGCCATTTAACGGGAATACTATCCCGTGAGGGCTAAAGCGGGCCGGGGTTGATTGGGAGTTGAAAGCGACAAATCCGAGGCCGGCCGGCGGTGCGTGTGCTTCAAAGGTGGCACGTGGCGGCCGACGTGAGAGATTGGTTGATTCATCAGAGGAGCGCTGCCTTGATGTCGACTAGAGTTACACAGCTGGGAGGAATGCACGCACACACACACATACGTACTTATATAAGACAGATTGCATTCTTGCAGAATTATGTTGAAATAGAATAACATGCAATCACTCAATATGACTTAAAAACAAATACTCTTTGTGCATGCTCACTACACACGCACACGCACACACACACACACACACACACACACGTACATTATTTAGAGCGACGTTGTCCAAAATTTTTTTTCTTCCACTGAGGGCTGCATACTGTATACAAAATTGGAAAGATGCAGGGGCCACTTTGATATTCTTCACATGCAAATTGATTAAACACGCTAATATCGATCCACTGTGGGTAAAGATATGCTGATCTATCAATAAATGTAAAGAATAAATAGCCTACATCTCAACTTTGTGGTACAGGTGACAAAGGGACCCTCTTTTTATTATTATTCTTTACGATTATTATTATTGTTGTTATTCCGGCACCTAAATCACCTTTTTGAGAGCTTTAACATACTTAAACTTGCATCCTGGAAAAAAAATCTTCATGACAGGATGCACAGAAATCATCAAAGACCACATTTTATACAATGTTTAGATGGTCGGCCATTTTGGTTTGCAGGTGTTTGCAGGTTTTTGTTGTTTACCGTCTAATCCATATTTAATTTTGGATGTAGAATATGTCACTGACCAAAAAAACAACAAAAAAAACCCCCTGATACAACAAAAAATATTTGGTCACTGCACTTACAGGAAGTGGCACAAATTTCATTGAGTACCCACCGCTTAATAGTCGCCGGACTAGTCCAACTCCTGGTTTATTTTTCAATTAAGCCCTCGTCACACTAGAGGTGGAATGAGCCGGAATGCCGTTGGAATGAAAAATTCTGGTTTATTCCTGGATAGTCGAAGTGTGTTCTCAAAATTCTGACTGCATTCTGAGAGCATTCCAAATATTCTGACTTATTGTTGTGGCCGGCCCAAATGTCTTGCCCTGGCTAAAAACCTTCGAGGTGCATCCGAAGTGGAAAACTATCGAACGGCATTTGAAAGGTATTCTAACTGCACTCTGACTGCATTCTAAATATTCTTATGGTATTCCAACAGCATTCCAAACATTCTGATCACATTTGAGGGAGAACCGAAACGGCACTCCTGCCAGAATGTCTCCAAATGTGGCTCGAATCAGCCGGAATGCAGCTCGAATGCATCTCAATTGCTGCAGGAATATATTTTGATATTAAAAGAATTCAGCTGGAAGGCACTTTGAATGCCGTCTTAAATATCGACTGGCACTGCCACTGAAATGCATTCAAAATGTCCCAATTGTCTCTCAAATGAGTCGGGATATAATTTGGAACGCTGCATAATCACATAAAAACGCAGCCAGCTGCCCCTGAAACGTTACTCACCATTGAAGCGTTGCCGTATTCACATCACGTCATGCCGCAAAGGAAGAAAGAAGCCAAGGTGAGCAACTCCACCACCTGCCGCCGGCGTGGACGGGGCAGAGTGCTGCAACCCAAGAAGCTCCTGATGAGGCAGCTCCTTTTCCTGATGATGCTGCACCTTCCGACCAGACTTCAGGCAGCATTCGAATGGCACTCGTACGCCGTTCAAAGTGCTTTCTAAATATTCTGACTGCATTCTAACAATATTCTTAATATTCCTCCTGTGTTCCAACTACATTCGAGTCAAATGTGCAGAAATGATTCAAGACGGGTTTCAAACGTAATCTTAAGTATTAGAACGGTATTCTTACGAAGTAGTAATTCTCTCCCGAATGTGGTGTGAACTTGATTCATGCTGATTCTGAATAAGTGTGACGGGGTAGGGTTAAACAAGATGTTAAATAAATAAGATGTTCTTGTCTACATAGTGCAGGGGTGTCCAAAGTGTGGCCCCGGGGGCCATTTGTGGTGTGCAGCTCATTTTTCAAGTGGCCCTCGGCATATTCTAAAAATATAAAGATCACGACCTGCATTAAAATGTTGTGAAGGACAATTAGGGTCTCATTGAAAACAAAACAAAGTTGTTGAGAAAAAGTTGAAATGCAAATTATTTCTTAATGGACGTTTTTTGCATGAAGTTGATCATGCATCATTCTAAAGAAATCAACTTCCTATCATGACCTTCACATGGCATGTATGTGTGTGTTTGTGTGTCTGGGGAGAGGGGGGCAGGGGCAGGGTGCACCACCACTTTGATCACAGCGACATGATCTATTTTTGGGACATGACAGCAGTTTTTATAGCGTGGGGTGGTTTGAGGTCGGAGCCAAAGACTAAATATATCTGACTTCTGTACAGTATTTAAATTTCCATCATACTTCTCGCTAACCTCGCCGTAAAAAAAAAAAAAAGTGGGTATGACCCCCCAGCTAGAGAATTGCATACTTGTATTACAAGACGGCCCGCCCTAAATGCCATCCCAGATCTTTACTTGTTGATAAGTCTGGAAGAAGTTAGCTTTTTTTTTTTGTTTGTTTGTGAAGTCGCACTCTGCTGGCCACTGCAAAGACTGCAGCTTTGTGGAACATTTGCATTGGAGTAAGGTTTTAAGCGCAGACACTTTTGAGAGGTTATGTTAGATTAGATTAGATAGAACTTTAGGGAAACTAAGGTTCCAGTAGCAGCAACACCATATGCAGTATACAAGACAGTAATAGCAATAGACACTGAGACACAGGGCTCTTCTGACTTCCACATTTTCCTGTGTGACGCCCACATGTTCTCCATTTTGTTCAGCCAATCTCCCCCGTGTGTTCCGTGTAGCGTTAACGAGGTGTGAATGTGGATGCAAAGCAGCTACGTGGACAAATGTGCAGAGAAGCAAGGCCACCTTTAGCGTTCTTTAAAAAAAACAACAAAAAAAAACAATGCTTACAGCAACAAAATGATCCTGACCAGATGCTCTCACTTTTAAAAACACACGCAATGTTTTTGAAAAGTCGTAAACGCCGCCTTTTGTGTGACACTTATGAGTGGAACTGTGTGTTACAAAATCACACGGTTGGTCCACCTAACATTTATGTCATTAAAGGCGACAACGTTAACCCTGACCTTGAACACATTGTTAGCCGTTGTGCCGTGTCTCAAATGGAATCCAGTTTGCTCTCCTTGCTCTATCGCGGTTCCAATATTGCTCCCTCACTCCTGTCACAGTTTTTCAAAAATTAATTAATAAATGATTGCTGTTTTGTGGTTGACCACGGCCTATTATTAGTGCAAAAATTGCATATTTAAGCAAATGTTACATATTCTTGGCCTTGGCCTAAATGGTCTAAATGAACTAAAATACAAATACAGTTTAAGGCATTACAAGACGTTGATGATCTGTAGTCTACACTGGCCAGTAGGTGTCACTAGTAACACGTACCAGACTTGATCGGCAACGGCAGGCTTTTATTATATTAGAATTATTGATCTCAGACACAATAATAACATAATAATAATAATAGTCATCAGCATTGTAATAACACGGGCTACTGTTGTGGTCGTACTTCAGCTAAAATTAAACCCTTAATCCGTGACGTCATTTCTTGTCCACACGTCCGGAAGACATTTATTGAGACACACATGAGCACAAGTCTTGTTTATGTCTCAAATGGCTTATATATATATATTGAATTATAACTTATATGTTGGGTAATAACTGCAAAAATATTCTGTTTGTTAATATTGAATCCTACTTTGCGGAAACTCACTTATCACAGTCGGGTCTGAAACCAATTAACCGTGATAAATGAGGGATTGCTGTACTTCCATCAGTACACTTAGGTAAGTATACTGTGTATACTGTGTACTTAATTCTTGAGTGCGTGAATTTTGACAATTCAGTGCTTTCTGAAATCAATGACAGTGGGTCCCCCGCTTTTTCATGACTCAGCATTCTCATCACAAATTTTTGGGTAAAAAAAAAAAATCATTTATTTATTGGTTATTTTATTTACTTAGGATTTATTTTAGTAATTTTCATTTAGATTTTTCTCCAAAAATTGTCATTTTTCTGCAGAAAAACATCTCATTAACTCCCAGTCGGTAACAACATGACATTGTGCAAGTTGGCAGCGGCACGTACAGAAGCGCTCTCGCTTCTGTACATACTTTCTTAAAATCCCGCCTCAAAACTTGCAGTGAGGTGAACGTTGGCCTGTCGCGATAATCGATAAGTCTATTAACGGAACGATTTAAAAAAAACAAGTCGACGACCTCGATAAATTGACATTAGCATGTCTGCGTGTGTTTGCGTATCTGCTCGTCTCTCTGTGACGCAGGCTGGATGACGAGGGGTCACTCTGCATCTGTCTGTGCGCATTGGTTCTATAGTGGAATGAAAGGAGAGAGTGGGCGCTCACCTCATTCAGCCTCTTTGTGGAGGCGGGGCTACTAGCTACTAGCGACTACCCCTAGCAGCAGTTAGCGTTGTGAGCCAACATACACATGAACGACCTGGAATATTTCGGTTTTAAACAGAATGAACACTGTGAGCGCATGACCACGGATGACCGACCATTTTCTCACAAAAACAATTGATGGAGGTGCTCGGGCAGCGAAGGTTTGTCCCGACTGAGGCGATTGGTTGGCAAATATAAACAAAACTGTGCAAAATGTGGCGCACTCACAGACAGTGTCGACCGTTACATTGCAAAAACATACATACACGCAACTTATGTGTCAAGCTAATGTCTCACACAGGTACACTGTAATATATACTTGAGTACCATCTAGTGGTTCAAATGTGAATTACACCTCTCATGAAAATAATTAATGAAAAAAATGTCTCAAAAAATGTTGCTGATAAAATCGAATATTGACGATAATCAGTAGCAGCATTTGTTATCACTGGAATTAAAAGAGGCAAGCACTGTGGATTATGTAGATGCGGCTTGAAGAAATGCCTCCTCCGACAGCTAGATGGGACGACCCCACCGCGTACCACTAGCCGCCTGAGAGGGAGATGGGCACAGCTCCCTAGTAGATGGAAATGCGTTTGTAGCGCTAGCCTGACAACCAGGCTATTCTATCGATCATCTTTTATTATCATTCATTAGCGATGAGTACCTATACATTTAAAATGTGTTTAATAAGTGCGTGAGGCGTATTTAGGTCTTAAACCTGGATTGTGCTTCTGTGCGTTTAGCTTGTTAGCTGCCTCCGTCACGAGCAAACACTGGCAATTGAAGAGAAACGGGGAGGGCTCCGGAGCTGAAGCCAATCTAATAATCACAAGTCACTTTTGTTGATCCAAAATCCGAGGACAAAGTCAAGCTAGCAGAAGGCTTTGGATGGGGGAGGAGTGAGTCAGCAGCATAACCCAGGCTTCATCAGAGTGTCAAAATAGACATTTTTATGGGCGTCTCAATTGATAGCGTTTATTTGATATTAGCGGGTGGTCTGGGACAGTTACCCCTGCAAATAGTGAGGATCTACTGTATTGCACATACCAAAAATAACAATTGCAATATATTTCTTGTTCTTCTTCCTCTTTTTCTCCTTCTTGTTCTAATTTTCCGTTTCCTTTTTTTTCTTCTCCTTTTCCCTCTCCCTTTCCTTTTCCTTCACCTTCTTTTCCTGTTCATTTTCCTTCTTTTTTTCCTTTTCATGTTCCTTTACCTTCTCCTTTTCCTTCTTCGACTTTTCATGTTCCGTTATTTTCTCCTTTTTCCTTCTTCCTCTTCTTTTCCTTTTCCTTCTTCTTCTCCTTTTAATTTTCCTTTATCTTTTCCATTTCATTCTTCTCTGCTTCTTCTTCTTTTCCTTCTTCTGCTTTTCCATCCCATCTGCTTTCTGTGCCGCTTATCCTCATTAGGGTCGCGGGGGTATGCTGGAGCCTATCCCAGCTGACTTCGGGCGAGAGGCGGGGTACACCCTGGACTGGTCGCCAGCCAATCGCAGTGTTCTCCTTTTCATTTTCCTTTATTTTCTTCTCCTTTTCCTTCTTTTTCCTTTGTCTCCTTTTATCTTATTCTCTTTTTCCTTCTCCTTTTTTTCTTCTTTTCTTCTTCTACTTTTCATTTTCCTTTGTTCTTCTTCTTCCTGTTGATGTGGAACCTTCTTTTGGAAGAAGTGGAGCAAAAAAATGCCAAAGAAAAAGCAAAACGTACTGTACTGTACTGTACTGTACTGTACTGTACTGTACTGTACTGAGTTCACGTGACATCATGCATGATTGCTGTGTTCGTGCGTCTTTAGCAGCTAACATTTTTGTAAGTTTGGGTCCCAAGGTGTCCCAAATGTCATACATGCTAGTAGCTGAGGAAGTCATATCAGGACAATCAGTTTTCAAACCTTTCGACCTTCAAAACTATTAGTTTGTTTTATGTTGAAAGAAAAAAGCGCTGTTGATTTTGAATATGTCCAACCAAACATGGTCACTGTTCACATTTGAGATGTTGACATTTTTCTAAACACTTTTTGTCCACGATTGCTAATCTTTGCGTGCATTCTTTTTCTTCCATTCTTCCATGCATTCCTAGCACACACACACACACACACACACACACACACACACACACACACACACACGTCCAAATATTATTGCTGCGTCTCTTAGCTGTCCGCTGAGCGTAAGCGACCCCAGTTTGGCTGTGGTGTGTGCAAATATACGAGAGTTGAATCAGTGAGTAAGTGATGGAAAGCAGATCTGGAATAGCGGACGTGCCATAAAAATGTGGCTTGTTAATCACATGGTGTGTGTTTGGACAATCTCACATGGACAGAAGAATAAGATTTGCGCTGCTTTGTTACAATGGAGGTCTTTCTTCAGCCCCACCAGCGAAGCGGCAATGTGGAGGAAGGACCGCTGAAACACGAGCGCATGATGGGATATTTCATCCATCTCAAGTGGGAATATTTCTCTTTTCATGCCTCTTATAGACCAGGGTCAGCAGGAGGAAAGCAGATTGGGATTTTGTTTGCCTTCTACCCAAAGAGAAAAGGTTGAACCTCACTTGTATTCATGTATAGTAGAACCTCTAAGACAGGAGTGTCCAAACTTTTTCCACAGTGGTCCACATACTGAAAAATAAAAGGCTGCAAGGGCCACTTTGATATTTTGTAACACATGTAGGTAGCTATGCTAAGATGTTATATTCATATATTTTAAGGAAAAACTGCATCTCAGCTTTGTGATATCAGTCTTAGGTTCCCAAAGTGGGATACACATAACCCCAGGGGTACACCAATTGTAATAGGGGGTATATGAATAAAAATGAAAAACAAATAGCGCCGAACACTCCGAATTACAAGTGCACCAGAAGGCCTCACAGCACAAGGAGAACAGAGCCGAAAGGAGACAGAGCATGAGGTTGTTCATTGCTCTGTGTGCATCATATGAACAAATAATACGTTTGCTGGTCATTTTGTGCATTAAGAGTGTTTAATCTCGAAGATTTCATTTATATTGCTGTTCTTTTGTAGTTCGTACGCTGCCCTTCAATTTGGTATTACATTGATAAGCAGACTTAAACCACAGCCATCGTGAGTGGACTCAAAAAGTGAAGCTCAAATTCAACCCATTTAAACAGAAGGATGCCAACGTCAAACTGGAATAAACGATATGTAGCAGGATTACTTGTCTATTTATCAGTGCTCTTGTGAATCAAATTGTGACTATGCAAAATACACATTTTTGACCCGGAATTACTATGAAATTAATTAAACAATGAATTTTGTTCAGTATTTCAAGTTAAGTCAGATAAAAAGCTTTATGTTTTTTAAGTGTGTAGGAGTTGGGGGCACATGGCTTCAGCTCAAATATCTGAAAGGGGACGCTGCTGTAAAAAGTTTGGGAATGATGTAGGTGAAACTCGTATTAGTATCAACTTCAGTTTGTTTTTTTTCCTCCATTTTTGCTGTTTTTCCAAAATATTTCATCTTAAATAATCTTTGTAAATGTTCTTAATATTTTGACTTTATTCCCATAGTATTATAACTTTTTCCCCAACCTAGTTTTTCAAAAATTACAACTTTACTTTGTTTTGTGTTTCATATAAAAAAACAACTTTTAGAAAATAATGTATTTTTTCTTTAATATTTCAACTCTATGCTCCTAAAATGACATTTTTTTCTCGTTAGAGCACAACTTTTTTTCTTAATATTTTGACTTTATTCTTGTAAAATGTAAAATGCTGTTTTTTCCTATTTCTACTGGGTTCCAACTATTTCAATTTTTTTCCTGTCCATTTTCTTTTGTAATATTATGACATTTTTTCCCATAATATTGTAACTTTTTCCCCAAACTACTTTTCCAAAAATGACAACTTATTTTGTTTTGTTTGTTTCTCATAATATTACGACTTTAAAAAAAAGATGTAATATTTCAACATTATGCTACTAAAATTACGTTATTGTTCCACTTAATATTACCAAGTTATTCTCTTATTCTTTATTCTTAAAATTTTGACTTTTTCTCCTGAAATTACAACTTTTTTCTCTTAATATGATGACTTTATTCTTGTAAAGTTACTACTGATTTTTTTCATTTTTGCTGTTTTGCGTTTTTTTTTTAGTTTCCTTGTTAAATTATATTTTTAGAATGCGCTGCAGACCAAGACCTAAGACCTAAGAAGCAAACCCAATTCTATATGACCTCTGATTTCAGATTTTGAAACAAATTTGACCATAGAAATAATGGCACCACAGTTTCCAGTAGCAGACCAAGTGGGGGCAGTGACCCACTAGATCCAGCAGATGGCGCTGTGGTGGACAGTTAACACGAAGGAGAGCACTGAGGGACACTGGTGAGGGGAACTTGGACGAGAACCGTTTCTGTAGCTCACCTCACAGTAATGCTGGCAGTGGCTGTGTTGATGATGTCATATCTATGCTGACTCACACACACGCAGGTGGGTGTAATTAGCGTGTGGAGTCCATTCATGGCACGAGATCAAACCTTCGTCCGCTCCGCTTCAGGAAGTGCAAACTTTTGCTCAAGTTAAACACACACACCTTGCGTGTTTCTTGGTTTGTGTAAGATTCCCTCTAAAGCGTACTGTTTAGTCTGCAGGAGCAGGAGAGCTCCGCTTCTTCTCGGTGTAGTTCAGGCATATTGTTGATTTATTGTACGTGCACACACACAGGAAGATCAGGAGCGAGAAGATAAGTTTGAAGCAGTCTCACCTGAGAACACACTCGCTTGCTTCTGGCTTGCAGACGTAAGCACGCGCCAGTTTATAAAAGATTTTCAACAGGAGGAAAAGTTCAAGACGTCTCACTTTTCTTCATGACACGGCGCTTTTCTCTACGTCTTTATTATGAGGGCCCGAGCACCGAGCAGTAAATGTGCGAATTATTATTATTATTATTCTCCGCCTTTCCTCGCCTTAACATGCATGAAGACTCACCAAGTTTGATATTTCAAACAAGACCCGCCCCCAAAATTCACTGAGTGGCGCCCCCTATAAGTTCAGAAGAAATTAACCCCGGTCACCAGTTTCATGGATTGTCACAAAATTTGATGGCGACGTCTACAAGACGCACCGAAATGTCTGAAGAACAGAAAGTTGGCCATTTTGGTTGTAGACTTGCCATTTTGTGCAAAAAGAAGGGGTTGTACGTGGATGAACTCCTTCTACGGACTTTGACCAAATGAGTCCAAATCCAAATCACAGATACTAGATAGATGGGCGATGATGAATTGCAAAGGATTTTTGACCGTCCCTTAAGATGTGGGAGGAGCCTTTGATGACTTGCGAAGCAAATAACTGCTCCACAAGGTGAGACTTCTATAGTTATTGGTGTGAAGAGATCCATATATCTCTTCCTTAATTAATTACGGTGCGCACGTTTCCTAGTTTTGATGAATATTACAGTAGTAAGAAACATGGACAAGAACACTGAGTAGAACCTGTTCAATTTGTTGGCAGAGGATTAGAATCTGAAGTCTGAAGATGCTTAGAGGTAGATCAGATCAAATTTCATCAAATAAAAAACAGTCACACTGTGTGTGTGTGTATGTGTGTGTGTATGTGTGTGTCTGTGTGTGTGCGTGTGTGTGCGTGTGTAGCCATCTCTAGTTTATTCTGGCACAAGTTGTTATCATGTCACATTACCGCACGTCATCACTCCTAAAAAAAAAAAAAAAAGAAGAAGCTATGTAGTCGTTAACGATGGTGTGCGATTGTCTGCTCAGTGGCTTCACTTCATAAATCCTCCCTCTGTCCTTCTTCTCCTCCGTCCTTCATGTTTTCATCACGTTGTTCCTCTCTCATCTTAATGGAGGATGGAGATAATGACTTCCATGAGGCTGCACAGCCAGCACATAAATCACACCAACACTCCGTGTGTGTGTGTGTGTGTGTTTGTAACGGAGACATTGTATGAAAACTGAGGCAAAATTGGAGTGAAAATGTTTGCCGAAAACGGAATTATACGAAAACTGAGGTTTGACCGTGTCAGCGTTTGTGACATTTTTATTTTGTGTTGTGCCGTCGGGTTTTTCTAATGTAAAATATGTGGCCTGGCTCAACAAAGGTTGGGAATCACTGCTTTAGATGAACTATGTTGCAGTTTTCATTCCATCTGTGCAGTAATAGTTTTTCTCTCAGTTGGACAGGACTAATAGTGGTTTAGTGGGTCTGTCATGGCGTCATGGCGGCTGCTTTTGGCTGAGATACTGCAACCACCAATGCTCTCCTTTCTCACACAGGTTGTGTCCACATATCCAGTGTCTCTGTATTAAATCCTGGAAGGACATGACCCTTTAGGAAAATACTGGCCCCCTGGTCTCACACACACACACACACACACACACACACTAGACAGTTGGGACTCATGTTTCCAGCATGCAAACAGCTGTTAGACATATATCCAGCGTGTGTGTGCGTGTGTGTGTGTGTGTGTGTGTGCTTGTATGAAAAGGACACTGGAGGCTCTCCAAGTGAAGTTTGTTGAAATGCTACGTCGTGTGCCCACCTAAGCCTGTCACGATAAATTTTGCTGGACGATAATTGTCCTGCAAATTATTGGCGATAATGGATATTATTGACAAAAATTTTTGAGACCATTTTATTCATTAATTATATAGCATAATAATGAGACTACATCGTATCAAAAGCAAAAAAACTTTTTTTCTCAAGAGTATTTAACATTGTAATTGGAATGTCAAGAGCTTTCAAATAAATTAAACAAACAAAAAAAACCTCAATGGAAATAAAATGGACTCTGTTTCTTTTAGCAAAAAATTCACTTAAAAGTCACAGTCATAACCAAAAAAATAAATAAATAAAAAATAGACCCACACACACGCAGTTATGTAGTGTATTGTCAAACGAATGTAGGCGGCCATATTTGAGCTGGACAACATATCTAAAATGCAATTTTTCTGGTGTCCTTCAACACATCTTCTTTCACTCGGTTATACAGCTCAGGAATTGAAGTTTGTGACATGTACATGTACGTTCTCACAGGCCGTACGTACCGTCTGTCAAACATTTCTAACATTTCCCGAAATGTCGGCTTTTCAACCGTTTGGAGGTTGCATTTCTTTTGAAAAGCCAGCGACACTGTCTGTGAGCACGCACCATTTTGCACTGTTTTGCTTGTATTTACTTTGCCGACCGAACGCCTCAGTAAGAACGCTGACTGTCGGGACGAAAGCTCTGGTGCACCTCTACACCGGGGCTGTGGCATTCGGCTTAGAAACCATCACTTTTATGACTTCATTCATATTAGCGTTTGCTTGCTAACTTGCTGCTAGCATTCTGTCTGTAGAGTATTCACTCACTAGTAGTACTCCACGTACTGGGACAAAGAAGCTGAGTGGTTGACAGGAGGGTTCACTCTCTCTGTTCATTCTACTATAGAACCAATGCGCACAGACACATGCAGAGTGAACTCTCTTGTCATCCTGGTACAGAAAGACAAGGAAAACAAACACGCATACATGCACACGTCAATTTATCGAGGCAGGCAAAATTATCGACTATTTTTATCGACTATAATTATCAATTATTGTGCCAGGCCTACGCCCACCCAACTCACACACACACATTTTCAAATGTGAACCTTTACCTAGAAGACGGCATTGACATGTTGGACGATAGGGATGGGATGCTTGCGAGGTTTTGGACAGGAATAGCAGCGCCTCCAGTCAAATCCTTTCAGAAAGTGCTTGCTTTGGAACTACAACACGCTATCAGTGCATCTGAAATATTCCATCACGCCGCATTAAACAAGCAGAGCTGAGAGGTGGTCTTCTCCAATCCGCACATTGGCCTCCGATCTTTGTATGAAGAATTCCTCACAGGTGCTCCAAATGTTTCACACACACACACACACACACACACACAAGTCATGTATGGGTCAAAGCATTAAGTGGTTCCTGGCATGACCGTGCAGATGTTTAGAACCGCCTTTCTGTGTGATGATCACCTGAACACATCAGCAGTGCAATTCCACGGCATATACTGTATGGATCTCCAACTCACAAACACGTCTCTAGTCCCTTCCCCTCTAGAAACTTCCTCATTGTCATGAGACGGCCGCGAGATGCATTCACGGACACTCTGAACATCACAACAACGTCTTTATTATGCGTACATGTGTGGTCTAAGTAAACAGAAATACAAAGAAAAACATTAAGTGGATATTCCTCACTCACTTTGTAACTCTTAATGCGAAGCTCGCAAATCCCAGAAAATACACTCGTGAAACGTGAATTCACCTTAAATGATGTGGTGTTTTTGAACGCAACCCTTCATTGCTCATAATGACACAGGTAAAGTGTAATTCAAATGTTCTGCTACTATTAAAGAAACTGGTTTTAGATAAGATCCAAGATCTTTTAGCTTGACCCAAGAACAAGGGAAAAGGAGCCGCATAAACCCCTGTTTATTGATGAGACTGAGGTGGAGAGGGTGAAAACCTTCAAGTTCCTTGGCACACACATCAGCGAGGACCTCACCTGGTCTCACAACACCCAACAAGTTATGAAGAAGTCCCAAAGGAGACTGTACTTCCTGAGAAGACTTAGGAAATTTGGCATGTCCACCACAATCCTCAGTTGCTTCTATAGATGCACTAATAAAGACATTTATAAATCTAGAGTCCGACGAAGAACAAACAACCTCAACACACACACACTCATAGCAATTTATTTATTTATTCATTGGTATTAATGTCTCTTCTGTTGTTGTTGCTTAATTTATTGGTATTAATGTTTCTTTTGTTCTTATTCATTTTCTTGTGTTTTCTTTCTTTTTTTGAGAGAATGAACAGAACATGAATTTCATTGCATAGCAGAACTACCTGTTTTACGGCGCATATGACAATAAAACTCTTGAATCTTTATCTTTCTTTCAATAAAATACAGTAAAAATGGGCGTACTGTATATCAGACATGATTAATTATGATGAATTAATTTCAAAACCGTGATAAATCTGATTTAAAATTTGCAATCATTTAAAAGCCCTACTTTTAACATACTAATAAAGTGCTATAGTTGTCACAAATTGATTGTGACCGTACAGTTCTGAGGTTTGACTGTACAGTGGTACCTCGGGTTTTGCTATTAATGTGTTCCAAAAGGCCAGACAAAAACCGAAATGTACGAAAACAGAGGCAATTGTTCCCATAGGAGATAATGTAAAATAACACCCAAAAATATGAACGAAAAATACATTTTATAGAGAATAATTATAGCTTTACATGCAGAAAACAATGTCAAATAATTGTAAATGACCAATGGATGGAACTTTTCATACATCCTGGCGAGAGTAGATTCCGCGGAATGCTACAATACAGGGAAAACGGACTAGTTTGTTACACTCCATATCTTTTGAAATCCGAAGCCATGTACAAAAACAGAAGCAAATTTTATGTTGAGAAAAGCTGTCGACCATATGTGCCGATGTCGCAGACGCGTGGACTCGAATCATGCGACTTGGACTCAAATCACAATTTTGATGACTTTGGACTCAACTTGGCAGTATCACCAAAGGCTCGCAACTCAACTTGGACTTCGACATCAATGACTGCCTCGGATGCAGTCTGAAGACTTGAAAATACTTCATATTTTCAGTGAATGTGTTGAGCAAAATGTGTCCCCGTTGAAAGTACTCAGCTAACATGATCGTTACAGTATCACGTCATTTCCAGCAAGGCAACATATTTTCCCACAGAATCCGCCTCATTGAATGCATCTATTAACGTCCGATCAAGACCAAACAACAACGTTGTGGATTACGTAAATCATGAATGCTACGTCAGCACTCTTTTTCTCAGACTAAGTCCTGTCACACTTGTGTTATTTTATTTAAAAAATAAACAATTCAAAACGCATTCATTGTATTTGTCAAATGTAACAGACTGTCTTATTTCAAGCCTATGAATTGAGCCATGGTTTGACTTGTCTTGTTCTGACTTGACTTACTTGAGACTTGCAAAACAATGACTTGCTCCCACCTCAGCTTTTATTTAATACAAGAACACGGTGGATCTGGTCTTGATTACTCGTACGACATGTACGGTAAAATGATGATTTATGTGTCTGTTCTTCCTGTTTTCTTCCATGCAGATGATTCCAGTTCCAGAACAGCAGGAAGTGGATCGGAACACGCTCCGGAACTGTCCCTTAAGCTTGGTAATGAAAACAATAGTTCTTTATACTGACCTTTAATTGGTGGTTTGGCCACCTCTTCTTCGGGATGGGTGGGTACCTTTCACATTTCAACCCATACGGAATCGGTACCAAAACACGACCCAACTGTTGGTATTATAACTAGCGCTGCAACTAACGATTATTGTTGATTGAATCCCCAAACGGACCAAATCAATATGAACCAAACACGGTTAGTGGTTTGGTCCTCAACATATCAGAAAAGAGGCAAAAATGCAGATCATTTTTTCCCAAAGCCAAAGCTGAATATCTTGATTTGCCTACAGAACAAAGGTAATAGGTTTGCTTTCATGGATGACTAAGAAAATGAAAAAATACTCACATTTGAGAGGCTGAAATTGGAGGATATTTACATCTTTAAATTAAAAAGAATAATCGAATACTAAACTAGTCGATTCATTGGATTCATTGCTGCAGCTCTAATTGTAACATCACAAGTTTCACAAATTCCTTCACCATGATAACCCTTAACTACCCTATGATGCTTTTTCTTAATAATGCGCAAATGAAAACCCAGCTTTCCGTACTCCTGTTCCTTTCCTTTCCCATCTGGGAAAGCTCATGTGATGTGGGGTCCACCAAATGAGCAAAAGAGGATGGAACATTTTACAAATAGAAGTAATACAAACTGCAAATGAAAGTGACGCAAACTTCTTTGCTATGAATTACTGTTTATTTTTTGTTCCTTGTGCACTTCTTTTTCAAGAGCACTTGAGGGTGATTGAGGTCATTTAATTGCTTTGTGGGGAGAGGAAGTGGAAGCTACATTAGCTGTAAAGCTGAAAGCTGTCCTTGCAGCATTTGACAAACGCAGGGGTGTCCAAAGTGCAGCCCGGGTACCATTTGTGGTATACACATTATATATATGTACAGTTTATCTATATATAGATACTGTATATATAGATATACATATATACAGTGTATATATACTGTATATATATATTTATATATATATCAATGTAGAGTATACTGTATGTGTATAGATAGATAGCGCTATAGATAGATACATTTTTTAAAGTCGTAATATTATGACAAACAAAACAATGAATAATTTTTGGAAAATTTGGTTGCAGAAAAAGTTATGATGTTATGAGAATAAAGTCAAACTATTATGGGAATAATGTCATAGTTACGAGAAGAAAATGTACAAGAAGAAAATGTAAATAATTTGAAAATAAAAAAAAAACAGCAGAAATGGGGGAAAAAAACAGCTGTAATTTTACGATTATAAAGTCAAAATATTAAGGAAAAAAGTTTATTCTGATGAGAAAAAAGAAAGAAAAACTTATCCTAAAAATGTCATTTTAGTAGCTTAGAGTGGAAATATTAAAGAAAAAATAATTTAAAAAAAAGAGATATTATGTTGTATAAAGTATGTATTATTATGATAATATTATGTTAACAAACAAAACTTATAAAGTTGTCATTTTTGGAAAATTAGGTTGCGGAAAAAGTTATAATATTATGAGAATAAAGTCAAAATATTCTGTGAATAAAGAAAAGAAAGAAAATAAAGTTTGGACACCCCGGTCTAACGGATAATGCAATTTTCTGCTGCTCTTTCGTGTTGTCGGTAATGTTTTAATGTGTGTTTAAATGACATCTGCTTTGATTCTTGTGTTTTATTGCGCTCCTCAGAGGCATAGAAAAAAAATCTCCATTGTGGTAGATTGCTTTCACAAATACAAACGCTCTGCTACATAGTGAATTATTTGTAATTGCAGACATCTACATTGTTGTATACGAGCATTCCAGTCTTACTCTACTAAATAAAACATTATTCAAGAAGCTGGCTGTGAATGTTTTTCTCACTTGCTATCTACCGTTTTTATTTACTTATCACTGACTAACGAAATACGCACGTATGATTTTCAGTGCACTTGAAATCATTTGTGAATACAAAAGTGCCGTTTTTGGTGTTAAGGTACCGGTGTCTGATACTTTTCTACATGCCGGCCAGTCTTCTCGGAGAAGAAGACATTGGTGTAAATTGGCGTAAATATTGACTCCCTCTCTCTGGCTTTGTCTTCCTCGCTTGAGAGTTGAATGTAGTTAGGAGCGGCGCCCTGACACTCTCCAGAGACTGGCGTTTTAGTACCGAAACATGGTACCTTTTTGATTTTATGTGAACCTGCGCTCGGTAATACCGACGGAATTTGGTCGATGCCTATAAAAGTACCGATTTCAGTATCCATCCCTCATCATCCAGCAGCGCATGTGCTCTGTTGTAGGTTTTCCACCCCAACGTCATCTAAGCATGCCATTTACGAGCCTTGCTTGTGCACTGGGGCAGAAATAGGGTCTTCCCTGCTGGATCAGAAGGGTGAGTTGGGGCGTCTGAATTGTGTTCTTTTTCACGTAATGAAATGTGACTCCTGAGACGTAGAACAAGCGTGACCTTGTAGCGGCGCCCGCTGTTTTGCTTCACCGCCATGCGTTTCTGCACCCTTGACTGTTTTTATACTATACACTTTCTTAGCAGCTTTTCTTCCAAGCGTCTGCTCCTGGCCGACCCCGCTGTGAACCTCCCTCTCCATCTGCTCCCTGCTCACCTCCTCTTTCCTTTCATACATGCTAAACAACATAAATCTGCCTTTTGCTTCTTTTCGCATGTTTTTCCTGTAGAATTTATCTCCGCGACGCTGTCCAAACAAGCAACTCCTCCTCTGGTGAACATCTATTTGGAGCGGCCGCACTCCTGTAGCTTCTCTGTGAGGCGCGAGGGACAAAAGGCGAGACTTGAAAGCCTTCTGGGAATGTTGTGTTGCACGATCTCGCCCCGTGGAGAGTCCATTTATACGAAGGTGTCACATAACTCTTTCTGTCTGTTTGCTTACACGGCGCTGCCATAACAAGCGTGTGCAGTCATTTGCTGCAAAAGCAAGCGAGACCTTGGTCTTCTTGAACTGAGGAGACCACCTTTACATCAGTACAGGACTGGAAATGATATTTGTGGCGCCCCCGACGGGTTGTGGTCAAACTTCTTGTAACACGCATGTAATACAGATAGCTTCAAAGTGTTATAAACATTAGACAAATGAGGGTTAACCCTAGGGTTTTTTTGAAGCTGTGGTGGTGCGCTGCATGGGACGGCAAATTCCCGCCACTGTGTCGTGCCGCTAAGTCCTGTTCTGGTCGGATTTCGGTGATGAAATGAAGTCGCTGGGGTTACGCGAGTACAAGGAGTTTGGCTTCTCAAAACAATATGCGTTCAAAAGAGTAATACATTTGCATCACAAAAACGCCTCCTCGAAAAAATCAGACCTCACAAATCGCTCTGCCTTATATTTGTCTCCCGCCGTATGCCTGCGCACTGTCACCTGTCCATTCATGTGTATGTGGCGAAGACGCCCGCATCTACTTCTGCGACGGAGCGCCGCGGCCACCTTGATTACGTGTGCGTTCCACAGCGGAGGAAGATGCGAGCGTCTTCGTCACAACTTACGCACGCAACTAGTGTTTTGAAGACAAGCCGTAACTATTACAATGCTAACAAGAGAGCAAGATTGTTAAGTGACACAAAGAGTAAGTTAGTACGTAAGTTAGCATGTATCCCATGAACGTGACAGCCACTTGTAGCTCGCACGTCGGACAAAAACGAGCTACTGTAGCTAGCTACCGCCAGAGAGGCAGTGAGAGCCAGGCAAAATGTGTAAACAAAGATGCCACATCGTCGATTAAGATGGAAACGTGGGCGATCACTCACGCCGGCATAGATAAGCTTAGCACATTTTACAACTATTATTTGTAAGAAACAAAGTGAACGTCAACACAAGACGGGTCGTGTTATCTGGCCACACATGCGCAAGTGCCAACAGGGCAGACAGGCGATTCCGGTGCATGTTTATCAAAATAAAGCGCAGTGAAATATTTTTCTGATATTTTAAATTGTTTTCAAACTAATTTTGGCCAATATGTACGTAAATAATAGGCTATACATGTGTCTATGTAGCATATATACCCAATATATTACTTAACATTGTTTAATTATTCTTATTTTTTTGTCCCGTGTGGTGGCTTTTATTTTGTTGTGGCTGCGCCACAATCAATTACAAGTAGCAGCGCCACCGTGTGGTGTATTTGTCCGAAATGTAATAGCACGGATAACACGGTAGGGGTGCATGTTTTGACAAATGTTCACATTTTTGTGTGCCGTGGTTCAGGAGGAGAAGACTTATCTGATGCCTTATGTGCTGCCATGTGAAAAAATCAGGATACACCAAGCGAGTGTAAATGACATTTTTGGCGCCCCCTACGGGTTGTGGTGAAAATGCTTTGGATTACATGTTAGCGTACATGTATGACAGGTTCTCTCAATGTTTTGTCGTCATTAGACAAATGATCAATGGTTTATCAACGTTTAGTTGCGAACCCTCCCACGCGCCCGCAGAGACGTTTTGCTTGATTGCAGACACGTTTTTCAACCAGTCTTGCTCAAATTTGAAACACATGTGCCTGTCGATCCCCGAAATGATCGTACCGAATTTGGTGGTGTTTCGACTAAATACCCTAAAGTTGCCAAGTGTTTTGTAGAGTACATGGAGCGCTGTGGGAAAAATTTGTCGTCAATCAGATTTATGGGGTGTCGTAACAGCGCCACCATGTGGTGTATTTTCCAGAAAAATATTAGCACAGTATGGGTGCATGTTTTGACGAAATGTCACCCATTTGTGTGCAGCGGTTGGGTAGGGGAAGAGTAGAAAAGTATGTACTACTAAAGAACATGATGGTGGTACAGTATACACTGTACAACACAAGCAAGCCAAGGTAGCTGAGGTGGCTTGTTAGCTGGCTTAGCTGCTATGCTAATTGTCGTCATTGGCTTGCAGTGCGGCCTCGTTTCACCCAGCCCGCCAAAATGAGGAAGCGCGTCATCGCTCGGCCGGTGGGCAGCTCCGTGCGCCTCAAGTGTGCCGCCAGCGGCAACCCTCGACCCGACATAGTGTGGCTGAAGGACGGTCGGCCGCTGGCGGGAGGCGAGGAGAACGGCGGCGGCGGCGGCAGTGGTGGCGTGGAGGCGGCCAGGAAGAAGAAGTGGACTCTCAGTCTGAGGAGCCTGACGCCGGAGCACAGCGGCAAGTACACGTGTCACGTGACCAACCCGGCGGGACACATCAACGCCACCTACAAAGTGGAAGTCATACGTAAGTTGTCCGCCGTCGCCGTCCTTTTGGGGAAATGACAGCATTTCACGTTTCGGCAAGCGTTTAGAGTTTGCGTGCGTCCACAGAGCGCACCAACTCCAAACCCATCCTGACGGGAACCCACCCAGTCAACACCACCGTGGACTACGGAGGAACCACGTCCCTGCAGTGCAAAGTGCGCAGCGATGTCAAGCCAGTCATCCAATGGCTGAAGAGAGTGGATGCGGGAGACGAGAGCAAGTTCAACTCCACCATCGAGGTACAAACCGGGTTATCACTAGAACCAGAACCAGTGGAGCTGCTAAGTTAGCCACTTTAGAACCAGCTGGAGTTTCGCTCAGAGAGATGAGGGTGTGCGGTTGCAAATGTCAACTGAGTGCTTGTCATTCAGGTGGGGGACCACCACTATGTGGTTCTGCCCACGGGGGAGGTTTGGTCCCGACCCGACGGATCCTACCTCAACAAGCTTCTGATAACCCGAGCCAAGAAGGAGGACGCTGGCATGTACATCTGCCTGGGCGCTAACACCATGGGATACAGCTTCAGGAGCGCCTACCTCACTGTGATGCCAGGTGCCCTCACCCCACACCCCTACACCCCCACACCTTCTTAAAAATACATGTCGGGTTCTAATGAATGAATTAAAATGTCAACTCCTTTTATTACACTCTCCATTTCATTCATTTCATTGCTTCACAGCTTCAAGGTGATTTTCATGAAATAAAATGACTTTGTTGAATAACCACCAACGTCCGGCAAATAACTACAAATGCTAAAATACTAATAAATGACTAAAAAGACCATTAAATAACTTTAAAAAAACACACACAATAACTACATTATAAATAAAATACTATAAAAATGTCAATGAATAATTAAAAAACACCAATAACAAAAAAAATGCCATTAAATAACTCAAAAATGACAATAAATGATAAATGAAAAATTTAAGTAAACTGTTGAAAATGCCATTAAATAACTGAAAAGTCCATTCAATTGTGAAAACGTCTAATGAAAAATCAATGAAATTATTAAAAAAAATTCCATGAAATGACAAAAAAAATCCCATTTAATTAGTTTTTTTTTAAATATCCCTAAATAACTGAAAAATTGAATTAAATTACTATAAAACTGTTCTTTAATAAATAAAAAACACCAAGTACAAAAAATGCCATTAAATAACTATTCAATTACTAAAACGTCTATTGAAATTATGAAAGAATTCCATTAAATTACAAAAAAATGCCACCAAGTAACTGAAAAATTGAATTAAATTACTATAAAAAATGTTGTTAAATAAATAAAAACACCAACTACAAAAAAATGCCATTGAATAACTGAGATAATAAATGACTCAAAATTTAATGAAATTGAATTGTTCATTCAGTTACTAAAACATCCAATGAAATTATGAAAAAATTCAATTAAATTACAAAAAAAACATTTAATTTGTTTTTTTTAATGCCATAAAATTACCAACAAATTCCACTAAATAACTGTAAAATTTAATTAAATTACTATTAAAAAAATTTGTTAAATAAATAAAAACACCAACTACAAAAAATGCCATTGAATAACTGAAAAATGACAATAAATGACTAAACATCTAATTAAATGACTAAAAATGCCGTTAAATAACTGAAAATTCCATTCAATTCCTAAAGACTCATTAAACTGTTGAAAAATGACCATTAAATGACTAAAGAATGTCATGAGGTAAAAAATCCCATTAAATGATGAAAAATGCCATTAAATTCATTTTTAAAAATGCCATTAAATAACCGAAAAAAACATATGAAATCTTGTCATGTCTTATGAAATGAATAACTGATAGCTCCAATATAATTATTTAACCTAATTATACTTTATAACTACTCACTTTAATCAGTCAATTCATATTTTAGCTTTAAAGCGCAGTTGGCTTTATTCATTCATTCATGAATATTTCTTTAACTTTGACACAAAAACAACATAGTTACATAATTTGGGGTTGAAATAATATTCAATAAGTATAAATAAATCAATATTTCCATAATGTAATAAATGAATAAAGAATTTAATAAAGTAGTCATAATTTGAATGAAATAATTGGAAAGAATTAAAGTATTTAATTTAATGTGTTAAATTTGAAGGTAGTGAAGGAGTTTTATTGTGTCTTTACAGATGTGAAGCCCCAAAACAACTTGGTGGTTTCAGCGGCGTCCCCCAGCCTCCCCTGGCCCGTCATCATCGGGATACCGGCAGGCGTGGCCTTCATCCTGGGGACGGCCCTCCTCTGGTTCTGCCAGTCCAAACGCACCTGCCCCTCCTCTTCCTCCGCGTCCTCCGCTCATCCCGCAGCCCAGCGCCTCCCGGTGGCGGGGCGCGAGCGAGCCTGCCCCCCCGCTCAGCCGGGCGGCGCGGACAAGGACTGTCTGTCCTACGAGGACTACGTTGCCCACCAGCAGCTGCTGCTCGCTCAGGGCGGCTCCGGTCTGGCCCCAAAGCTGTACCCTAAAATCTACACGGACATCCACACGCACACGCACTCGCACGTGGACGGCAAAGTGCACCAGCACCAGCACATCCACTACCAGTGTTAGCAGCAGCGCCCACGCGCGGACTTTTGGAGCGCGATTGAAGAATGTAAAGATTTTTGTTTTTTAAAACCATCACAAAGTCCCTCAAAGTGTGTTTTTACTTGAAATGTTGGCCTCTTGTTCAGCATTTCAGCTCTTCTGGACCCGACATGCATAGTCCAATGTCATTATTTAGCATTTAGCATGCTGCTTGTATGAACAATAGTTTACCATATCAGAGAAACATGAATTACAGGAGGGTTTGGTTTTTTAAAAAATATTTTACCGCTTCTGTTCCATCCAGCTTTGCTCTCGTGAGATGGTGTTCAGGTGTTCCTAATATTGGGGCTGTTATTGCATATCAAATCTTCCTTTTTAAACCTGTGAAGCTTTTTTGTACTCTTATTTTTATCACTTTTTTTTGTACAGTTCTCTCCACAGGTCATTAGGATGTTTGCGGCTGATTTTGATATTTTGTTGCCGTGCCAGCGTCTCTAAGAAGTGCCCCGTGATTATGTTCTTTTGTTGAAAAAAAAAACAAAAAAAAAATATCAAAAAGCTTTAAGGGAAAGAAGTTCTCTCCATTTTGCAAGCGATTAAGTGTAATAAAATGAATGTTTTGCCATATTGGCGATAAACGGTTAGCCTCCCTCTGGCTGTTGGGGAAAACTGCAGCTACGTCCGCTTTTGTTCAAAATTTGTTTTCTTTCAGTCTTGCTTGCTTTAATATTGTTTTTTTGTTTTGTTTTCTCATCGTGTTGAACCGTTTAAAGCAGGGGTTTCCAAATGCGTGGCACCGGGGCCGTTTGTAGCTTGCTGCTTGTTTGTTTTTTGTTTGTTTTTTTTGGCCCGCAGCACAAACAATTAACTACTATTTTTACTGCTGTTAATTTACTACTAAAATTACTTTTAAAAAACACCATTAAGTGACTCATAGAAGTGCCATTAAATAACTAAAAATGCCATTAGATTACTTAAAAATGCCATTTAATTAAAAAAAATGCAATTAATTACTAAAAAAAATGCCATTAAATAAATAAAAATATTTAATGGCTAAAAAATGTCATTAAATTACTAATTTTAAAAAGCCATTAAAATTTGTTTTAAAAATTCTATTAAATTATGAAAAGAAAGAATACAAAATTATAAAAAGAATGTCACTAAATAACTACAAAGTGATAACTAAAAATGCCATTCAAAGAGTAAAAATGCCATTAGATTACTTAAAGATGCCATTCAATGACAAAAAAAATGCAATGTAATTACTAAAAAATGCCATTACATAACAAAAAAAAAATTAATGTAATATTGAAATTAGCGGAAGAGCTAAAATTGGAGGGGGAAAAAATTGCAAAAAGTTGAAATGTGGAGACATAAATCTATTAATAATATTGTATGCCTTGTCATCTTTAAAATATATAAATATACTGTCTATTTATATGTACTGTATATACTGAATATTTATATATAATGTGTACTTAACATCCCTGTGTGGAGTTTGCATGTTCTCTCCGTTTGTGGGTCCTCTACACTCTCCTCCCATATTCCAAAAATATGCATGTTAGGCTAATTAGCAAACCTAAAAAAAAATGTGTATATATATATATATCTATATGTGTCCTGCGATTGGCTGCCGACCAGTCCAGGGTGTACCCCGCCTCTCACCCGAAGTCAGCTGGGATAGGCTCCAGCATCCTACGGCGACCCTAATGAGGAGATGCGGCATAGAAAATGGATGGATGGATGAATACAAAATGAAGATGATAATAATCAAACGTGGAATATCATATCATGAGGAGATTATACAGCGACACGGCTTTACAGTTAACGGGAAACCATAGGTCTTAGCTGAATAGCTTTTATCCAGTATTGCAATAATAAAGGTTTGGACACCCCTGCTTTAAAGCGAAGAAATGAACCACTAGACCAACTGGCTGATGTGCACTTACCACTGCTACATGGAATCGTCCCAGTTCAAATGTTCTATAAATTAGCGATCCCAAAAGAAAGTGTATTTTATTTGTAATTTATTGTCTGTGGGCATTATAGTGCATGAGTTGATTTCAGTGTAAGATATTGTATTTATACGTGCTGGCAGAGTATTCAAAACCTTCTAGCTAATCCTTGTATGGACAATCTTGTACAGTTTCATCATCTTCAGTCATCACCTTGTTGTCGCCATTAAAAACTCCAATCCCTGGTAGCTTGAGGGTGTCCTGCTATGCTTCCAGCTTTTTGGGTTATCAAGGCAAGAACCCTATTGACTTTGAATGACGTGAGGCTGTTCTGCAGGCTGACTGTCAAGGATGGTTATTCCATGTCCAAGACAAACCAAAGTTTGAGATGTTCCTCCTACTTGAATTCCACACATCTGCTCGTCAATTTCCTCGCCTCCTCTTCCGTCCATCCTCCTCCCTCCCTCTCCCGAAAGCGAGGAAAAAGGAGGACGAAGATCACGTCTGAGATGAAACAAAGACGTCAACACCTTGTGTCTTTTATCCGTCTCTCCAAGGTGATTCATCCCAGCGTTCCATCAGAAAGATCACTGTGATTTGCTCTTTGGGAGGTTTGACGTCTTCCAGAGCACATGGAAAGCCACGAAAGATACCTCCAGCTGCTTTACATTATAGTTAAAAAGTACGTACCTTTCTGCTTTCCATGCTTTCAAACGACGTGCGTTAACAGAACGCTGCAGACAGTGATGACGTGTAACTATCGGTGTAAAATAAACGCCACAGGATTGCACAATATTGTTTATTATGGCGGTCATTCAACTGCACTTCATCATATTGAGAGCTGTTTCTAATATTTTGGTCAGCTCATTTAACCCTTCAAGCCTGGTAGCCCCAACACCAGCCACTGGATGTCCAGTGTTGGTCCCAAACCCCGATGAATGGCAGGTTTGGGTCTGGAAGGGTAACCGGCGTAAAAGCTAAGACAAATTGTGTAATTAATACGCTGTAGCATCCCCTGTCGCCACAGGAAAACACAACAACAATGGCTACTACAACACCTTCAACAACGCCAACAACAACAGTACCACTGACAGCAGCAACACCATCAACAACAGCGCCTAAAACACTGCTACCAGAGCAACAACACCACCAACTACAACAGCACCAACAACAACAGCAGATACCACACGGCTACCACCACCAAGTACAACAACAGCACCACCAACAGCAGCAGCACAACACTGTCAACAACAGCACCCACAACACTGCTACCAACGACACCACCACTAACAACAACGGCACCAACAACACTACCACCAACTACAACAACAGTACTAACAGCAGCAACAGCACCTACTACACTGCTTCCAACAGCACCGCCAACTACAACGGCACCACCAACAACAGCACCTACGACGCTACCAATAACAGCAACAACAGCACCTACAACACAACTACCAACAGCACCACCAACTACAACAAAAGCACCATCAACTATAACATCACCAACAACAGCACCAACAACAACTACATAAGCATCATCGACTACAACAACAGCACCAACAATGGCACAACAACAACAGCACCACTGCCAACAACAGCACTTACAACACCACCACCAACAGCAACAACACCTACAACAGCAGCACCCCCAACAACACCATCAATAACAGCACCTACAACACCACTACCAACAACTATAACAACAGCTACAACCACCAGCGACTGTTGAGGAACAACAATGCCAACAACACTAACAACAACAGCACCAACACCAACATTACCTACAACACAACCACGCCAACCTACAACCCCACTTTCAACACTGACAACAAAACCAACAACAGCAACATTGCCTTTTTGTTTTAAGAACACCTGATTTTTTTTCAATGGGAAAAGCAGAAAATACGCAGTATTTTCCAAACTTGGGGTACAAAGTGGAATATTTGGGACAAGGGTAAGGTGGCTGGAGGCTTCACTAGCAGCATCGGAAAGTAGATTGTGCAGGTGTACCTAATGTTGTGGCCAGTCCGGGTGCTGTGCTAATGAATTCATCACAAAGCGTGATGTCTATCACAATTCAGTCACTTTGAGGTGGTTCTAGCGTGACGTTGGCTGCTTTCAAAAAGGGTGTGGATCTATGGAGGAGATTCTTGTGTGTTTGAGTCAACAGCAGCTGTGCTTGGTGATGAAGAGGAGCTGTCCAAAGAGCTTTTCACTGTGAAAGAAGCGCTCAGGTGAATAGAAGCAGCCACCATGAAGGCCTCGCACGCACACATCGCACACACACACACACACACACACACACACACTCACTCTCACAAAACATAAAGCTGCACAGGCCAGGAAGGAGTGAGGAAAGCATGAAAAGACACATCAAGTACACTATGGAAGTTGTACACACGGCTACAAAAAGTGTGCTGACACACAAAAGGCCCATATGCACACAAGACAGCACACACACACACACACACACACACACCTGGCTGCGTTTGCCTCCCTCCTCACTCATCCTTCACTGGGCCACAAAGCCGCCATTAAAAGTAGAAAAACAATAACACAAAAAAAGGAGGCTAAAAGGGGGAAACTACGGATGCGGACAGAGAAGCTGGCAGCACAGACCTTTAAAGTTTGCCATGGAGGCGTGACAAAAGAATCCTAATCTTGCTGCTGTCTTTCCTTAAACACACACACACACACACACACACACACACACATACGCGTGCACGCTGGCCACCATATGTGAGCAAGAGTGTGAGTATTTGATGGTAAAGGTTGACCAGATGATATTGTTTGTGAAACGAAGACGTACAATACACAGGTAGAGGTGCATAGTTTAAAAGCACAAACACACACAGAAAAACCTCCCATGAGTAAATAAACTTGAATATTATGTTATTTTCCACGCCTGCGATGTATGCAATGTATGGAGATTGTGTGTGTGCGTGTGTGTGTGACAGGAAAAGCAATCTCTCAGCAGCCATGCTGACATCACTCAAGTATGCCCTGGACAGTTGGAGAGCAGGACTCTCTGAAAGACAACAACCTGCCTGCCTTTACATGTGGAACATGTGTGTGTGTGTGTGTGTGTGTGTGTGTGTGTGTGTGAGAGAGAGAGAAAGAGAGAGAGAGAAATGCTTATACTCTCACCTGTTCCTCTTTGACTTGTCAACCTCCTCCATTCAGTTATTTTCTTCTCAAAAGCAAAATTGTGTGCATATTTTGACCCTGCACACACGTTTGCGTGTGTGTGTGAGGGCAGGGGGTCCTCTAGCTCATCCTTTGTACACTCTTCAAAGGCAGCAGATGTGAACATGTGTGCATCGTTTTTGATCTTCTCATAAGGGTTGAATGTCTGCTTTTAAGATTGAGGTTGTGTGTGTGTGTGTGTGTGTGTATGTGTGTGTGCGTGTGTGTTTGTGTGCCTAACTATCAATGACCAGTGTTGGGGAAATTACTTTAATAAAGTAATTAGCTATACCGTAAATTCCGGTGTATAAGCCGCTACTTTTTTTCTTAAAGTCCGAACCCTGCGGCTTATACAGCGGTGCGGCTAATTTATGGCTACATTCTAATCTTGTGACATCTCCTTTACTTTAAAACTGCTACTAATTGTTTAAATACTGTGCCGCTCGCAAGTCAGTGAGGAAACGGTAGCTTTTTCTTTGGCAGGAGCCAATCAGTGCACTCACAACGAGCTTGCCAACCGATTGGAATTTATACAGTATACAATATAACAGATTCGCAGTGTCATCTTATTAAGAACGCTAAACTCATCACACAGCAACTTAGCACTCAAAAGGTATACCTTCCAAATATACAAACATGCACCAAAATTAGTTTAAAATGAAAAAAAAATACTTTAAGTTTTTCCATAATGCATTGCGTCTGAGCAACACATTTATTGGTGCCTGAAAGGGTGCTGCAATGATGTCAGCCTCCCTCTGCTGAATAGAGGCAGCATTGTAGTGCCATTGATCAATTTTCTCTGCTGCTTGTGCCCCAATGAAACGCTTTGCTCAAAGAGCTGCCTGGTCTTCACGGACTCGTGCGCACCACAATAGGCCGTTTTATGATGTGGACACGTGCGGCTTATACACCGGAATTTACAGTAGTTACTTTCCCAAAAACTTAGTGAATTAGTAACATAATTACTATTTATAAATGTAATTGGATAGCAGAGAAAGTAATTATTGTGTTACGTTTTTGAAAAACCTTCAAATATGCAAGTCAAATATGCAAAATAAGTCTGTTTTGTCTTTGTAGCAGCGTGTGCCGGTGAGAGGTGAGGGTTGAGGTCGTGGCTTGCAATTCTCTGCCAGAACGCTAAGAGCCGGGGTTTTGCTGGGAATGAGCAACCACAACTCTCGTTGACAAGCTATTTAGCTTCCTGTGTAGCTGTAATGAACAATGGTGACAGAAGCGACATAATAACACACCACATTTCACTGTTGGTAATGGTAACAATGTTATAACAATTGAAATTTAGGAATTTTTTTAATTTTTATAAATATATCTGTAAAAATGCTTTATACTACATCTTCATTATAATATATTATACATTTTTTAAAGTCTTTTGACATACACCATTGACAAGCATATATTATAGACCAGGGGTCACCAACGTTTTTCCTTGTGAGAGCTACTTTTACAAAATGAAAATGGCCAAGAACTACTCATTTTTGTAACATTTATTTTCAGAGCTTATTTTAAACCCGAGCAAAGCAAATATGCTTGTTTTACCAGAACATTAACAAAATGCTGGTGTCCACAACTCACATTTTGTATTTCAGAATGCATTTCTTTCTACTGTTCTTTCGTTATTAACTGAAAACCTGAATGAAAAGCAGGCTTGCGGGCACCTCATGTGGTCGTGGGGGGCTACCTGGTGCCCATGGGCACCACGTATAGACTATGTATACTGCCACCTCAAGGCGAACACATGTATTGCAGGTCATTACATCTTAAATGGGTGTCCAAAGAGCGGCCTGGGAGCTATTTGCAGCTAACAGCTTGTTTTTTATTGGCTCACAATACACTAAGTCCCCAACTAAAAACACAATTGGTTCTAGACGACCGTTCTTATGACGAATTGTTCTTAAGTAGGGGAAAAGGTAATATTACCAATGATATAGGTACTACATGTACGTGTATACATATACAGTATATGCGTATGTATGTAAATATGAGTTTGGAAGCAGTAGTAATATTAAACAAGGATAATTAATGAAAAAAAACAATAATAAAAATGATATAATAATACGTAATGATAAATGTTATTTACCTTTGAAGAGGAGTGGTCGAGCATACGTCGTTGGTAGTGGAGGAGGAGATATTGGAAAAAAAGGACAAATGGTCGTCATCGTTAGACTCTTCTAAAAGAGGTAGTGTTCTGTGGGTGGTGTAGAATTAAGCAGGCCTATTAACTCTTCATAAACTTTAATCATCAAATCTGTCAGGGTTGTATCATACAGCTACAATGTAGCAATGTAGTGTCACAGTGTCCTCTGCTGGTCAAGCATGTAGCAGTATAAATATGGGCTGGCTGGTCAAGCATGTAGCAGTATAAATATGGACTTATAAGGCAAAACCCATGAAAATATAGACTAGTCGGCTTGTGTTTGTATCTCCGTAAGTTCGCACGTTGAATGTTCGTTAGTAGGGGACTTACTGTACATCCTAAAAATACAATTAAACAACAAAACTAAATAAACAACAGCAAAAGTTTCCAAATCGGCAAAAAAACATAATGAGAAAAACTTGAAATGTTATTGTTACTAATGTTACTATGTTGTAACATATTTGTTATAATGTTACTAATAATTGCTTTGTCACTTATAACACACAGATGTTTTTTTTCTATAAATGTATATAACTTCTTAGCATATTTACTTGTGGGGAAAGATGATGCACACAGACTGTGAGTACTTATGTACATGGGATCTTTTAGTTATTTTTTTATTTTTACATTTGCCTTTATTATTATTTATTTACTATTCATAAAAAAGTTTTTTTATGTTGCCATTAAGGGTTTTTGTGTGCAGAATTCTGAGGGGAAAAGAAATCTATTTTTTTTTTAAAGTGAAGCACCGGATGCACTGCCTGTTAAGTGCAATGGCAACACCTCACCAAGGTAGTGATGGGGGATGTGCTTCATTCCAAATAAACTTTGCTTACTCAGAACACCAGTTTGTCATTTGAAATACGAGGTTCATTAAAAAACATGTGCACCGCAAAGTTTACAATAAACACCCAACATGTTTTAAAAACGTACATGTCAAAGCAGAAGGTCTTCATCTGCCTCGCGTTCTCCTCGCAAAAGACAAAATAGCTGTGCTGTGAAATCATTTAGTTCATGTCACGTCTTGCCCACGGGGGATTACGCTTACACACTAAAACACACTGTGACAAAGTGTGAAATCTGGATCAGATTAAAGTGAGAAGTTTCTCTGTCACACTAGGATGAAGAGGCTGAAGGAGAGAGGTGTGTGTGCATGTGTGTGTGTGTGTGAGGGGAGGAAGCAAAGGAGCCGGGGGGGTGACGCTGTGGGAACACGGCGCTCAATAATTCCGACTGACAAGAGAATAGGTTTCTTTAGTTCTCTCAAGTGGCCCAGCTCATTTGTACAGCCTGGAGCCATGCAGGGGATATTGTGTGTGTGTGTGTGTGTGTGTGTGTGTGTAGCATAGAGAGAAAGTGAGTGACAGGGTGACTTGTTTGAGCAAAAGCACCCTCACTACAAAAGTATTGAGAGACACCTCTTGATTAATGAATGACTTGATAAGGACTAAAGCCTGAATCTCAACTCTTCATCTTAGCAAGGCATTTTGGACTTCTGACTTTGTAGGAACACTTCAGGGAAGACCCTTTTCTGTTCCCAAGTGCATAAAGGCATGCTTGGAGGAGTTTGCTGTGGAAGAACTACAACAGGATGTGGGCTATAGAGCTACACAATCCCAAAAATTCATATAATTCCGCATTTTCCCCTGCAAAATTCCCATAGAAAATGAATGGCCAATTTTTACAGGTTCCACATTTCTCAAGCAATTCCAAAAGTGAAAATAGTCAGCTTATTTAAGCCATTCGGACTAACAATTTTTCACATTCCAAAAATGACCACTTTTCCCAAAATTAGACATTTATCATAACACAAATTTCCTCTGAGTTTAAGAATTTTTACCACTTCCACACTTCTCAAGCGATGCAAACCATTCCAACACCAAAACAATCAGCTCATTTAAATAATTCTGACTATTTTCCACATTTCCCAGAGTCATGATTTTCCAGAATTCCACAATTCCCGCCCCAAAATTATGTCTAGAAATGACATTCAGGCTGACAATTTTCCACATCCCAAAAATTACCACTTTTTCTATAATCCTCCGTTTTCCGCAGCAAAATTCCCATTACAAATGACAGTTTTCACGAGTTCCACATTTTTCACATTTCTCAACCGATTCAATCCATTCCAGCATGAAACCATTCAGCTCATTGAGGACATTCGGACTAAGGCTGCAACTAACGATAATTTTAATAACCGATTAATCTGTCAATTATTTTTCAACTAATCGATAATTGGATTAAGAAAACACATTTTTTATTTCTGCCTCTTTATTCAGAATGAGAAGTTTTGAACTGACATAGCAAATAAGTGCACAAACACTAACAAGTGTCGCTTGAATATTCTGTTAAAATAATCTTAAACAATAACAATTTGAAATGTTTGTCAAATAGCTTCAGTAAAACAATAAATGTACACTGAAATACAATCATTTTCTTAGTCGATTGTTGTTGCAATTAATGTAGTAATCAGTTAGGCCGTAGATGGACCAAATTAATATGAAACAAACAGTTGGGTCCGCAACAAATCAGAAAAGAAGCAAACTACCCACGACTGTTTTCCAAAGTCAAAGCTGATATGTGTGAATATTTTGTTCTGGCCAAAACACAAAGATAATAGGTCTGCTTTCATGGATGACTAAGGAAATTTAAAAATATTCACATTTGAAAGGCTGAAATCAGAGGATATGTACATATTTAAATAAAAAAACGATGAATCGATTACCAAAATAGTTGTCAATTAATTGGGTAATCGATTAACCATCGGCTAACCATCAGTTAATTGATTAATTGATGCAGCTCTAATTTGGCCCAACAAGTTTCCACATTCCAAAAATGACCACTTTTCCCAAAATTCCATGGTTTCCACAGCTTAAGAATTTTTGCCACTTCCACACTTCTCAAACAATTCAAACCATTCCAACACCAAAACATTCAGCTCATTCACATCAAAGCGGCTATCTATTTTCCATATCCATCAAATTCCTGTTTTTCCCAGAATCCCACAATTTCCGGGCCAAAAATACCAATTGAAATGTTGGCATTTTTAAACCCCTTCAAGCCATTCCATCATCAAAACATCCAGGCAGACAATTTTCCACATCCCCAAATTTCCCACTCTCGTAATTTCACTTTGTTTTGGAGCAAAATTCCCAGAGAAAATGGACCATTTTTGCAGATTCCACATTTCTCAACCAATTCAAACCATTCCAACATGATACCCCTCACTTATTCCACATCCCAAAAAGGTGTACGTACTTTTACCAAATTTCCACATTTTCCATAATGATTATGATAGAAGATAGATACTAGAACACTATCGATTTTTGAAATTCCTGGTTTTCCCGGAAATCCACATTTTCCAGCCAAATATTACCAATGAAATAAACAGCATTTTCCCAAATTTCCATTCCAACTATTCCAGCATAAAAACATTCCGGCTTACAATTTTACACATCCCAAAAATTCCCACTATTCCATACAGCATTTGAGCTCAGTGCCAGCATTCATACACAGAAATCGCCTCCATCCATCCATTTTCTGTACTGCATGTCCTCACTAGGGTGGCTGGTATGCTGGAGTCTATCACAGCTGGCGAGGGGTGATATACACCCTAGACTGGTCACCAGCCAGTCGCTGACAAAGATATAGACAAACTACCATTCACACTCACATTCAACACCTATGGGCAATTTTGAGTCTCCAATTAATCTAACATGCATATTTTTGGAATTTTGGAGGAAGTCAGAGTACCCGGAGAGAGCCCAGGCACACATGGGAGAACATACAAAACCCACACAGAGATGCTCCAACAGAGATACGGACCTACGATCTCCTGAATGTGAGGCCAACATCCTAAACACTCGCCAATCTTCTTGTCTAGAAATATCACAACATAGTGAGAGCCCTGTTGCGCAGGGTACTGTGTTACTTTGGGCATAAAAGGTTAAAGAAGTATTATCTTCCATTGTCACTTCTTGCAACTCTGCTTGGGGTGGGTGTGGGGGGAATGTGTGGAGGGTCTACTCTTTTCTAAGTGGACCTTAAAAAACAGGAAACAAGCTCAAGGCCAGCAGAGCGCAGAAGAGGAGGATCAGGCCTGTTGCCTCTCTACAATAGTGTTAATTTAACCACTCACACACACACACACACACACACACACACACACACACACATAGTAATAGCATGTCGGTGGCGTGCACAGGCCTGGAACACACACACACCTGAGCCTCCATTCAGTAGACTGACAAGCGAGGACAATAGAAGAAGAAAGAGGACTGGCGGACGTGTCTGAGCGCATCAAACTGTCCCGCCGCCATCATGTTTTCCTTCCTGCCATGACTTCATGTGATATCATGTTTCCAAGAAGTTACACTTTTGCTCTTTGCCTTTACTTGTAGCTCTCACAAATTTACTGTAGAGGTGAGGTCTCACCCACATACACCCACAAACACACACACACGCACACCCACACACGCAAACACATACACACACAAAGGGAGCTAACTGCTGCCTCCCCATTCAGCCCCACTTTGACGTCTGGATGTCTTTGTCGAAGCCGGTAAAATGCAGGTTTTGTTCATGTAATCCCAGTTTATCTGCATGAATAGAACAGGTGCTGGTGGTTTCTTCTCTTATGAAACTTCTCTGGGAAAGTCAAAATATTAGGAAACACACAGCAAACTATGCACACAATTACAGCAAATTGTACACCTTTGTTGATATACAGTGAAATTAAGATTCCTGCATTGTTGGACTGCCCCATGAAGTGCTCTGTCGATGTGTTTTATGTAGACTTTAATGAATTGCTTTTGATAAACTCTGACGCCACAGAATCCTCAGCACGCTGACTAACACTGATAGCGTGCATGTGGACGTGATGTGTATGGCCACCTGCTAAGGAAGAAGGTGCATCTGGGAGGAAAAAGACGAGTGTCTGAAAGGCTGGGAAGTCTTGAAGATGGGAGAATTCCAACCAGATATTTGACTGTGGGAGACGTTTGGGCTCATCTGTGTTCTTTGACTGCGACTAGAAGAGGAGGCTTGTAATCAGGACTGTTGCTAAGTTCATAGACAGCGAGAAGACGGTGGTCACCTGACTGTGGCTGAGTACGTGGAGTGGTTGGCCAGCGTTATCTGGCTGGACGTCCTGTGAGGAACAGTGCCTACCAGATAAAAACATAACAAAATAAGTACTAACACTACTGTGTTTACTAGGGGTGTGCACATTAAAACGTGACAAGATCTCTTTAATACAGTTGAAAAGCCAGCATTTTAAGAAATGCTGCAAACGTTTGACAGTACAAATTCTCTGTGAGAAAATAGATGTCACAAATGACAATTCTACAACTTTACAGAGTGAGAGATGACATATTAAAGGAAATATTACACAAGTATGATATATTATTTTTTACTTGATATATTACCATAACAGTGGTTTATTTTGTCTCAAGAATATATGACAATAACGTCATTTAGCTTCAATTTGTGGGACAATAAACATTAAAAAATGCACCTGTTTTATGACAATGGTTAAATAAAAAAGGTTTGTCCAGTCCTATTTTTTCATTGTACTTTTCTTAAAATTAACGTTAAAATCTCATCTCGTGCATCTTTCTCGTCTCGTGAGTTGGGTCTCTCGCGACACCCCAATTATTTACTGAGTTTAGCTCGCTAAAGACGCTAAAAGATTCAAGCTTGAGTCTGACATCACTGTACTTTGTTGAAACACCGCCTGTTTCTTCGTAGCGGACTACAGGGAACGGGCTTGGCAAGTTCACATGGGAAGATCCTTGAGAACGGGAGGACACATTACAACCATTTTGAGGGCCGCTAGTGGACTTGGCGACGTAACATAACGCATTTTGGGATGGCCAGTGAAGAGTAAGGCGCCACCAGGTGCATCCTTGCATGGATGAGCGATTACACCCCGGAGATTTTAAACATGGGAAATGATACTTTGTCCACAAGAGTGCATGTTGCGATTCAGGAAGATCTGGTTAGTGATCACAGCATCATTTTAGCATCATAGCGTTGCTTCATTCAGAGATTTTGGATGCTTATAGCATAGAGATACACTTAACAAAAGAAGTACAAACCCATGCATCCACCGTGTGGAGGGCTGATCAGTGACAGTCTGGGGACATTCACAGGCTGACACAAACAGAGAATATGTCAGTCAATCACATAACACACGTGACGTGAATAATAAAGACTTACTTTCTTGAATATCCGTTCATCCACTTCCATGTTGTCAGCACTGCCATACAAGACAACATTTGCAAAACAAACAATAATGTTACTGCAGCTTGGTCTGTCACGACTTTCACTTGTACGGTTGACAAAATGTCATTATTAAAGTGCTTTGATGCCTGTGCTGATTATATGTATGGACTTTGCCAGTCTGGAAACACACCAAAAGAGAGACAAACTAATATCACTAAGTGATTAAAATAAATATTAGGTAAAGCAACAAAAATTGTCGACCCAGAATTACTTTGCAAAAAAGCAGCACAGCTTGCAGAAAGGAGCTGATATAATATCTGCCATCAGTCCGCACCACAATCTAAAGTCAGAGAGGATAAGATAACATTTACACTATTAAAACTTGGCGAGCCAATCAGGCCTGAGTCAATGAGGTCTCGGAAACCCAAGAGGGATTCATGACTAAAGCCAAGCAAAGCTGCGCTTGTTCAGGTGTGTGTGTGTGTGTGTGTGCGTGTGCGTGTGTATGTGTGTGTATAGCCCCAGGGCAGAGCAAAGATCTACAGTGGCTAAAGCTAACATAAGACATGAGGCTGAGCCCGGGATTGTGTGTGTTTGCACTGTCAAATAGCTCCTACGTTCTGGCAGTGAAAAGATGAGATGGGATGGTACTCACATGTTACTCGATGAGGAATGTCTGGAGAGCGACACGGGGGAGTTGAATGGTATCTGCACCACTGGTGGCAAAACAGCAATCACTCTCTTACTGTTCAGTGTTTCCCATACATGCATTTATTTGTGGCGGCCCACCACGATTACATTTGAACTGTCACAGATAGATTTGGTGCTACTTAAATTTTCCTTCTTTTTTTTTTACTTAGCGCTACCTGCCCACTCTCCTTCACAAACACATTATTGGACTGTCTGTGTAGATTGTCGTTACAACTTTGTAGATGGGATCGTACATCTGGCTTCTTAACCACAACTGACTTTGTCGCCCAATAAAATGCATCTATTCATCAATATAGTGAGACATTAGATGTGCAATCATATGTACATTATCTTTGAAATTAGAAAACACTGACATGGAGCACAGGAAACATCATGAATGTTTTTTTAATCGCCCGTGAATGTTGTAGGCTGCACAGACGCATGTCTACTGCTGAAATTCAACATTCTTGAGTCAAGAATTTCATGTTGTGTTGTTAAAAAGGTTTCAAAACATGAGATAATGTTGCACATTTCTTATGACACAAACCAAAAAAAGCTGAGTTTTAACCATTCACACGTAAGAGACACACAAAGCGACAGCTGTATTTGTATTACTGTCGCATGCTGACAAGTTAAGGTGTTTGGTAATTGCAATAATAATAATTATTATAATTAAGACCTGTCATCAGTGTGACAGGAACATGTTTTGTTGGTGTGGTCTCATTCTTCACTGGTGGTTTGACTTGCATGTGGGTGGTCCTTGTTAACAACCACACTATATTATATGCATGTGTTGTACACGCTGTAGGACAACGTTTTTGGACGTCATTAGATTGTGCAATCATCATGACAAGAAGTTTACTGTTTACCTGCTTTCCGTGCATGTGAGGTTTGGGAGCTGTGGCTCATTTGAGACATGGATATTGAACTGAAAGAGAGCCAGCATAAGCAAAGTGCATCAGTTTGAATACAAAAACAAACTTTAGGTTGTTGGTATGAGGGCCAGAAACAAGATACCCTAAATGCGCCCTGCAGGCAGACAATTAATAACTTCAGGGGTTAAGAGGACAAAGGTTTGTAAGTGATATCTGTTGACTTTATTTAACCAAGGTGTGGTCACATGCAGTGAGGTCACCACGTCCATGACACCAACTTTAAAATATGATACCCTAAGAATAACATTTAGATTAATGTTATTTCTCTGATTGCAGTTCTGGAGATGTGCAGCAAGAAGAGAGAGAGGAGGGGCTGAGAAGATGACCACTGCAGTGTTCCAGAGAGACAAAGTAGGCAGATGCCTGCAGAGATTACCCATCTGCCATACAAAGAGTACACTGTCATGGACCCAACAAGAGCTGCCGTACTGTACACACAAGGTCATTTGATGCACTGCCACTGACTTTACTTGTAAACGTTATGTAAAACTCATTCTGGAGGACAGTCATAGTTATCAGTCACATCCTAGCATATGACTGTTAGACTCAACCGACAGCCTTGGTGACCTCAGGTGTAAGGCATATGCAACACATTTACTTAGTTGATTAAACACACTCTGGCCTTAGGAAGACGTGATGGCATCATTTCGGCTTCACTCAAGAGCAACCCATTTTAAATGTTTTATTAAGAAATAAGATTATGAGTACATACACATACAGATACTGAACATTTATATGGTTTAACAATTAGAAACAGCGCCCTGACTATGACGCCACTGATTCAACAGTAAATGTACCAAGAGTGACAGCTAGCGGTGGAAAAGGGAACAACATGCTAGTTGAAAATTAGTACAGAAGCTAAGACTAAAAGACTAACATTTAATCATGAGTAATGACTACACGTCCATGTCACAAAACAAACACTTCGTGATGATCACAATATTGCTGTTACAAGTAACTGTGGTTTGTTTACCTTTGAAGAGAATATTCCAGTTTTGCAATGTAGGCACTCTGTTCGTTCAGTTTCCTGTGGTGCAGAAAAATTTACTATTTTAAATATTCATGTTTTAATTATGAAAATACACTGGGGAAGATAAGTATTTGATACTGGTTTTGTATGTTTACCCCCGTACAAATATATGAGCAGGTTGCAGGAAATAAGTATTTGATCCCCTACCAACCAACAAGCATTCTGACCTCCACAGACCAGTTATGTACGCATGAAACACAGATGAGTCCTGTCCCTGTAGGAAAGCACCCCTGAGCTCAACTCATTATGTGGATAAGATGCCTGCCACAGAAGCAGTCTCTTCCATTCAGGTCCATCAGCCACCAAAGAGCTGTCAAAGAATCTCAGGGACAACATCATAGACCTACACAACACAGAAATGGACTACAAGACTATCAATGACAAGCTTGGTGACAAAGAGACCACTACTGGTGTAAGGATGAATGTGAGAATGGTGAGAAACCAGCCCAGATTTACAAGGGAGGAGCTGGCTATTGATGTCAAGGGAGTTTGGAGCACAGTCACCAAGAAAAGCATTAGTAACACACTTTGCTGTAATGGAATAAATCCTGCAGTGCCAGCAAGGTCCCCCTGCCCAAGAGGACTGAAGATCGACAATCAACACTTGAATGACTTAGACAAGGCTTAGGAGAATGTGATGTGGTGACATGAGGCCAAAATTGAGCGCCATGGCAACAATGCGACGACGATTGAGGCAGATTAATGCTGAATATGAGCCCAACAAAACCATCCCTAATGTCAAACATGTCTTGGACGCCTAAACTCACCAAAGTTTGCAAGCATGTCAAGCATGAATGCCAGGTGAAAAATTTGGCATTTTAAAGGGTCTAAACACAAACCCCCAAAACTCACTCAATAGCGCCCCTTATAATTATTTCTTAAAATGAGCCCCTGCTATCCATCCATCCATCCATCCATTTTCTATACCGCTTCTTCCTCATTAGGGTCGCAGGGGCATGCTGGAGCCTATCCCCGCTGACTTCGGGCGACAGACGGGGTACACCCTGGACTGGTCGCCAGCCAATCGCAGGGCACATATAGACAAACAACCATTCACACTCACATTCATACCTATGGGCAATTTAGAGTCGCCAATTAACCTCACCTGCATGTTTTTGGAATGTGGGAGGAAGCCGGAGTACCCGGAGAAAACCCACGCGCACACGGGGAGCCCCTGCTATCCATCTTCACCAAATTTAGTGGACACATCTGTCATGACAGGAAGTACAAAACAATTTCGCAAACGAACAAGAAGTGGGCCATTTTGGTTTTGACCAGTCATTTCGAATTTAAAAAAAACAGCGGCCATATTTTGACAAACTCCTAATGAGCCCGAATCAAAATCATGAATACTTGACAGATGGATGATGACAAATTGTAAAGCAATTTAGCTTACAGCATAGGATGTGGGCGGGGCATGCCAACAAACTTTGATGGTCAATGCCACAAAAATGTAAACGTTAATTAAGGCTCCGTTCATCACTGCTCAAAGGTTACTTTTTTTTTTTTTACATTCTGTCAATGAACCTGCCATAGAAAAATCAGCACTGTTTCTATCTTCGTACAAAATCAAAATACTTCTTCCTAATTTTCCCCACCGTATATCATTGGATTTCACTCACTTGGCCATTTGCTGCATTTCCTGCTTCATCTTGACAAGGACCTCCTCTAGCTTTTCATTCTGTTATTTAAAAAAAACACAGTTCTGTCAGTAAAATCACCAGATGCATGTAAACTGTGAACAGAGGCCTCTCACCCTTTTCTGGTAGTGTGTCAGCAGTCTTTTCTGATGTCTTGCCTGGAACATTACCACCTACAGTGAAGACAGACAACATAGTGTAACATGCATTGTATTGGACCTCAGTGGAAGGACCCAGGATACACATCAACTATAACAAATATTTTTTTAAGATGAGAAAGGAGGAAAGTGAGCAAACTTTGCTGATTTCTGAAAAATGTTTTTTTGCCACAGCGTTGATGTTGGAGAACAGGGCCTTCACTTCAGGGCTGGTCTGGAAAAATAACAACAACAAAAAAACATATTTATTATTTATTATTTATTTCACAGTCAATCATCAGCAATAATATACTTGCTTGGTCAGTGAGAGGTGACACTTGACATTGTTTGCTGCATATTAAACACTCGCCTCGTTTACCTGAAAGACAAATAATATAGTACACATCATTAGGTGCAGGTGGAGCAGTGGTTGGCACAGTCTGGAGATCCAGGTTCAAATGTCTGTTTGCATGTGTTTGTGTGGGTTTTCTCCAGGTACATCCCGAAATCATGCACGCTAAAATGTCCACAAGTGTGAATGTGAGTGTGAATGTTTGTTAGTCTGTAAGTGTCCTGTGATTGACAGGTGACCAGTTTAGAGTGTACCCCGCCTCTCACCCGCAAAGTCAGCTGGGATAGACTCCAGCTCAACTGTGACCCTAATGAGGACAAGTGGGATAGACCTGTATGATCAATTGTGCCCTTCCAAATAGTCATGCTCACTTGACATTGTGGAACTCGAGACCTCTGTAGTATAAGATTAAGCCCAACAGAGGTCTCTGTCGGCTCAAACTTTTTAAAAAGTAAACTTGTGAGTTTTATTATTATACCTTTGTGGTAGCAAATACTGCATATGAGATGTCCGCACGTCGTGAGGGCCAGTCTGCGCTCGGAGGAGGGCGGAAGAAAGCAGGAGTTACAGCAGATCCAGTGAGACATTTTTTTTTTAATCCCCTGCAAATAGATGGTGTGATTTTTTTATATTTTTCTCAAACAACCAGCTTGAATCACTGATAATGACTACCGCTACTTTAGGTAACCAACATGAACTTTATTTAACTATCGTATTAGCGTAGATCGTCTTGTTTGTCCAGACAAGTATGTTTTTTTTATTTAATGAGATCAGACCTACCTTTTATTTTGACCCAGTCCCATCAAGAGTTGTGAGCTAGCAAGTGAAGCTAACGTGAATTAGCAAAAACGTCATCGCCTTTAGCATCTCTCTGCTCCACTTAAGATGAACTGACGGGGTCGATTTTATTATTCATATTCTCTTTTCTATATTTTTCTTTTAAACTTACTTCACCGTTAACACATCTATTTATATGATTTAAACACGAATTAATACCGCCTTGAAAAAGCTGCCATTAGCTATATAGCTAGTTTAGCGACTAGCTGTCTTTTACTGACACTTACGTAAATATATGGAATTGTTGCTGTCACACTATATTTTATTGTGTCCAATAGTCCATTAAAAAAAAGACTCCAGTCAGCTAACATGAGTTTACCGATGTGTTGTTTATTTGGTCACATAAATGCAATTATTTTCATATTATACTTACCACCTTTTGCCTTAAAGACAGTGTCTCTTTGTAAATATGTATTCCAAGGTGTCTGCAGCCGTAATAATATTCATTGGTGCTTCAATGGTGTTGTATGGTTTATTATTATTATTAGTAGTAATGAACATCACATTTGCACAGTTCAACATTTCCAAAAAGGAGTAGGAAGAAGCATCGCTTATTTAATACTACCCTTTCTCCATACTTTTTTTTTTTTACTAATAATTAATTCACACCATATCTTTTACATGTTGACATTCACAACATTTGCTTACATTTTGTGTAAGTGTTCAGTTAATTAAGTGTCTAATTAAAAACAATGTGTAGCATAATCAGACATGTTAAGGCGTTTGGTAATCAGACAAGCTTCTTGGCGATGAAGAAGTCTTTGAGTCGTTTCATCTGCCAGAAACCAACAGAGAGCAGGATGAAGATCTGCACCACGGCCCACCACAGCACTTTACTGTTGGTGTCCTCGCTTATCTGACGAAACATCTCCTCTTTTTCCTGAACACAGTTGGGTCCATGTCACTCCGTTCATTGCCTGAACGTTTTTTTGATCAAATATCTCACCATCTGGTAGTCCTGCTGCTTGGTGATGTAAACCATCTGATCAATGAGATGCTGGAGGCCGTTCTCCAGCGTCTCCAAGTTGTCTTTGGTTCTGTCAGCTTGTGGATTCATCGTGTGCTCTCCGATCTGGACGTCCAAGTGTAACTTCTGTCATGTGTGAGAAGAAGAAGAAATGTGAGAAGACCACCTTGGAATTGTGTTTGTTTGTGTCTCTGCAGGTCTCACCAGACGTTCTCCAGCAAAGACAGAGAACCTCGTGGAGTTGGTTTGAAAGCAGAGGAAGTGCTGACCGGACATGTGAGCCGTAAAACTGAATTTGGCGAAGATGCCGAAGCGCTTGGTCATCAAAAGCTGATGAGAGGTACAATGCATTAGAAGCACATGACGAGTAAAATAACAGTAAATGATCAAAATGGAAGATGTTATATGCAGTGGAGCAAATACATTTGAATCCACTTGTGGTTGTACAGTTAGGAATTTAACCAAATATTTGAGATAGATTTTTTCCAGGAGGGCACTGTACAGTAAAACTGAAGGATGTGGGGACTACTTTGATACATTTTGTACATTAAAGATGCTAAAAATCAATACAGTGTAGGTCAATATATGCTAAGCCAGTGTTTCCCAATCTTTATTGAGCCATGTTAGATGAAAGTTAGCCAAGATGAAAAGCGAAACATACCAAAACTGAGGCAATTTTTTTCCATACAGAATAATGTAAACCCAATTAATAAGTTCCAGACACCCAAAAGTATTACCAAAAAATACGTTTGAATTCATTAGTATTTCTAACCATCTTTATCAAAGTACTGGCACTTGCAACTTTGGCCCCTTGGCTGATTATTTAGCAGTCACACTAAATCAAAAATGCACGGACAGTGAGTCAGCAACGTGTAGGGTGCATTGTTTGGGCACTTGATTTCACGGAACGATACAGTACGGGGCAAATGGACAGTACTGTATGAAAACTGAGAAAGTGCATGAAAACCGAGGCAAAATTTGGCCAAAATTTTTTGACGATGACAACTGGGGTGAACGAAAATTGTATTGTTTTGTAGTAAATAAATACCGTAATTTTCGGTGTATAAGCCGTTTTTTCTCACGCTTTGAACCGTGCGGCTTGTACAGTGATGCGGCTAATTTATTGATAAAAACTACAGTTCCCATGATGCTAAGAGTGCAGCTTCAGGAAAAACTGACGTGGATGAGTGAAGTGGAAGCTAATATCACGTGTTGAAGTCTTATGCAGCAATTTCTGACACATCTTAAGTAAGTTTGATCAAGTGTTGATGTACTACAGCTTCTCTTTGGACTGCTCGGACCGACAACCGTCCACTATCACCAACCGGTTTCGAAAGGCTGGACTACTGTGTAATGAAGAGGATAGCTCAATCTATGGTGCTAATTTGCCTTGAGACAAAAGTGGCAACAAGAGCAACAATGAAACAGAGGCCATTCTGGTAGGCTACTGTTTAACTTGACATGTTTCACGCACTGTTTAGCACTGTTTGGAAAAAGGCAGTTATTTAATCAAAAGTTTAAAAAATCTTTCTGTGTAACATCTTTCTGTGTACCTAATATCCCATGCTACAACGTGGGCAACTACGACTTATAGACAGGTGTGGTCTGTATACAGTATGTACAAATCTTTTTTTCTCTGTAAATTTAGTGAGTGCAGCAAGGTTGGAAACCTTGTTTTTATGTTTGACTGTTCACTGTATGTCCCTTCTTTTTACACTTGTATGCCAGCCAATATAAAAATCCAACTAGTTGACCAGCGTCAAATTGTGTTTGACTTGGAAGGAGGTTCCATTGTATGTATTTAATGAATTTCTTTACCTCATGGTTTGGGTCTTTGACCGTCACAGTGACGCCGAGGTGAGGTGAGTGGGTGGACGACTTTAAGTCCCACGGCGCCAGCAAGAAATATCCTGACGGTAAGAGATACACTCACCTGAGTCGCACGCCATAAGTCATAGACTTTTATAAGATGCGTTCTAAAGTGTTCTGCAGAGACTGGTGAGGGGCAGCTCTGTGAATGCTTAGTCCATTGTATTCCTTCTCCAGGGCTCACCTGTCACCAGCATGTCTTCAGGAATCTCCTCAATGATGCATCTTTCCTCCTGCTCGCCCAGATCAAAATACATGGCCGCTGCCAACATTAGGTAAGACTGCAGGATCAAGCCAGCCTGCCGCAACCTCATCGTCGCTCCTCAAAGGCCTATTAAAGCCCAACACGCTAACAGAATGTTTGACCGCGGGGTCCAATAAAAAGCAGTCTAATGCAGATCTTCTGCAAATGCAAAATTCAAAAGAGGTTTTCCACAGACTACAATAACACGTGTGACCACTAGCATGTATGCTGGAGGCTGTGAGAAACTTACAGGTGTTGCTTTGTGTGACGACACCAAGATAGAAAGCAGCACCGTGACACATGCACGTTTGGTTTTTTTACGTTTTAATATTATATATCCACACCCTTACAAACTGATTTAAAATGCATTTACAACACAAAGACAACAGTGTGCCATTTGACACTTGAGTGAACCTTATATTTAGGGTCTTAACCCTTAAGAACTCAAACCCATTACTTCTTAAAGGAAAATCAGATGGCGGCTCGATCACAGATCGAGTGGAACACATAGAAAACATTTCTGATGGGTTTTTTTTCTAAAATAATACAAATTAATATCAAAAATATGTGATTTTACATACACTGTACTCTCAAACAACAAAAATATAAATGCAAAACTTGTTTTTGCTCGCATCTTTATGAGCTGAAGCTCTTTTTGGACACAAAGAGCCTTGCTGTCTCAGATATTGTTCACTAATCTGTCTAAATCTGTGTTAGTGAGTGTTCATACTTTATCCACCTCACAGGCATATCATGACATATCAAGTATTACAGTAGTATTAGTATTGCATTAGTATTAGTATTGCACAGGTGTGCCTTAGGCTGGTCACAATAAAAGGCCACTCCAAAATGTACAGTTTAAATGCACAGTTTATCATGTCTGACACTGTATTTCTTTTTTTAAAAACTTTTTTACCTTATCACATCAACAGCCATGCTCAATTGCAACACAGTATATCTCCAACTTGCACACCGTCTCTGCATCCTCTCCACAGCCACACAACTTGTCATTCTCCACCAGTCACATTCACGCAAGATGCATTCACGGACATCGGAACCGTATCACCATATCGTTCATTATGCACTGATATGGTAAGCTCTCAACGGCACACACCAGATATTTGAAGGTTTTTCAAAAAGTATCGCCATAAAATAACTACATTTACTTTATTATTATGCATATGAAGGAGTAAGTCTTTTACTAATTCAATTACCGTATTTTCTGCACTATAAGTCGCTCTGGAATATAAATCGCAGCAGCCAAAAATACACAACGAAGAAGAAAAAAACATATATAAGTCGCGCTGCACTATAAATCACTTTTTTGGGGGGAAATTTATTTTATAAAATCAGAGACCAAGAATAAACATTTAATCTTGAAAGGTAATTTATAGTAATAACAATAAAATGGAGAACAGGCTAAATAGGTGTCTGTTGCCAAGCAGGGACAACGGATAAGGTGGGAAGGTATGGAGAGTAGAAAGCTCACCTGGAGGCAGCTCTGGGAAATGGAAGCAAGAAACATTTTCATTATGGCATTTTCATTATAAGAGCTACATATGATGTGCTCCCATCCCCCAAAAACCTTCACCGGTGGTATGGCGAGAGGACTCAAATTCTCTGCCCAAATGCAGCGACTCTCAAACACATCTTGACCAGTTGGAGGACCAGCCAGGCCACTACACCTGGAGGCACAATTAGGTCATCAAGAGTCTTGCAGCATCCCTTAAGAGCAAGACGAACTCCCCCCCCCCACCCCCACCCCCCCACCCCAACCCACACACATCTTTCCCCACCTTCCAGGCACTACTTTACTCATGATTGGGCATGGGACACAGGCTCAGGCCTGAAGCACCCACTGATTCAAAGTACACTACTGATGATGTTTCCCAAAATTTACAACCTTCCCATGGCTGAGATAAAGTTCCCACGCCACTCTCAACATCCACACCTCGTGATTACCATTTATTGGCACAAAAAACATTTCCATCAAGTCCTGTTTATTTATAAACTGTTAACGTAACGTGAATAGGCGGTATGTTAACGTAACATATTAACATTTATTCAGATAACTATAGCCTAAACAACCCGCAAAGTCATCCATATTCATCACCTTGGGACCTACCTGGCCGTGGAGACGTAACTGCACTGTTGACAAACAAAAATGCGACTTATAGTCCGGAAAATACAGTACTTTTTAAAAAAAAAGTAGTTTACCCAACGCTGTTTGTGAGGGGACAGCACGTTGCCTAAGTGGTCAGCATGTTGGCCACACAGTCAGGAGATCGGGAAGACCTGGGTTCGAATCGCCGCTTGGGCATCTCTGTGTGGAGTTTGCATGTTATGGCCGTGCGTGCGTGGATTGTCTTTGGGTACTCTGGTTTTCTCACACATTTCAAAAACATGCATATTAGGTTAATTGGCGAATCTAAATTGTCCATAGGTGTGATTGTGAATGGAGTGATTGTTTGTCTCTATGTGCCCTGCGATTGGCTGGCGACCAGTCCTCTTGCCTGAAGTCAGCATACCCACATGACCCTAATGAGGACACCAAGGCGTTCCCAGGCCAGCTGTGAGACATAATCTCTCCAGCGTGTCCTAGGTCTTCCCCGGGGCCTTCTCCCGGCTGGGCATGCCCGAAACACCTCACCAGGGAGGCGTCCGGGAGGCATCCGGACTAGATGCCCGAGCCACCTCAGCTGGCTCCTCTCGATGTGAAGGAGCAGCGGCTCTACTCTGAGCTCCTCCCGGATAACTGAGCTCCTCACCCTGTCTCATAGGGTGAGTCCCGCTACCTTACGAAGAAAACTCATTTCAGCCGCTTGTATCCGCGACCTCGTTCTTTCGGTCATGACCCAAAGCTCATGACCATAGGTGAGGGTGGGAACATAGATCGAACGGTAAATTGAGAGCTTTGCCTTCCGGCTCAGCTCTCTCTTCACCACGACGGTCCGGTAGAGCGACCACATTACTGCAGACGCTGCGCCAATCCGCATATCGACCTCACGCTCCAACCTTCCCTCACTCGTGAACAAGACCTCGAGATACTTGAACTCCTCCACCTGGGGCAGCACCTCATTCCCAACCCGGAGGGTGCAATCCACCCTTTTCCGACTGAGAACCATGGCCTCGGATTTGGAGGTGCTGAGTCTCATCCCAGAAGCTTCACACTCAGATGCAAACCGTCCCAGTAAACACTGCAGGTCACAGCCCGATGAGGCCATCAGGACCACATCGTCTGCAAATAGCAGAGATGAGATCCTAGTGCCCCCGAACTGGACTCCCTCGACACCTTGGCTGCGCCTAGAAATTCTGTCAATGAAAATTATAAACAGAATCGGTGACAAAGGGCAGCCTTGGCGGAGGCCAACGTTCACCGGAAACAGGCTTGACTTACTACTGGCAATGCGAACCAGGCTCCTGCTCCGGTTGTACAAGGACTGAATGGCACATAGTAGCGCGCCACCAATCCCATACTCCCGGAGCACCCCCCACAGGACACTGCGAGGGACACGGTCGAATGCCATTTCCAGGTCCACAAAGCACATGTAGACCGGTTGGGCAAACTCCCAAGTACCCTCCAGTACCCTTGCAAGGGTGTAGAACTGGTCCAGTGTTCCGCGACCAGGACGAAAACCACAGGAGGTAGCCGAGGAGGAACCTCGGCTACCAAGGTTCGATTAACAGTCGTACCCTTCTCTCCAGCACCCTGGAATAGACTTTCCCAGGAAAGCTGAGGAGTGTGATCCCCCTATAGTTGGAACACACCCTCCGGTCACCCTTCTTGAAAAGGGCGACCACCACCCCAGTCTGCCAATCCAGAGGTACTGTTCCCGACTTCCACGCAATGTTGAAGAGACGTGTCAGCCAAGACAGTCCCGCAACATCCAGAGCCTTGAGGAATTCAGGGCGAAACTCGTCCACCCCCGAAGCTTTGCCACTGGGGAGCATTTTGACTACCCCAGATACCTCAGCCACGGTGATGGAACTGTCTGCGTTCGTGTCCTCAGTCTCTGCTTCCTCTATGGAAGGTATGTCAGTGGGATTGAGAAGGGCCTCAAAGTATTCCTTCCACCGCCCAACTACAAGGTATATCCTCAGTCGAGGTCAGCAGGCCCCCGTCCCCACTGTAAACAGTGTGGACCGGGCACTGCTTCCCCTTTCCGAGGCGCCGGACGGTTTGCCAGAACCTCTTCGAGGCCGACCGAAAGTCATGTTCCATGGCCTCACCGTACTCCTCCCACACCCGAGTTTTTGCCTCGACCACCGCCGAAGCCACGTGCCGCTTGGCCTGCCGGTACCTGTCAGCTGCTTCAGGAGTCCCACAAGCCATCCATGGAGAGCTGAAGACTCAACGAACAGGAGACTCTGCCAAACATTCCCAGCACACCCTCACTACACGTTTGGGTCTCCCGGGTCTGTCCGGCATCCTCCCCCACCATCTAATCCAGCTCATCACCAGGTGGTGATCAGTTGACAGCTCAGCCCCTCTCTTTACCCGTGTGTCCAAAACATGCGGAAGCAGGTCTGATGATACGACTACAAAGTCGATCATAGACCTGCGGCCTAGGGTGTCCTGGTGCCATGTGCACTTATGGACATCGTTATGTTGGAACATGGTGTTTGTGATGGACAAACTGTGGTTCAGATCGGGGAGGTAATTAACAACTTTAATAGTCTTATTGGAATGTGACAGCAATAAAAAAATTTGAGAAAACCATTAAATCAATAATTACAAATTGTTACTACTGGCTGCTTTTTGTGAGTAACTTGAAGTTACCAATCCACTTTAGTTACCTTCATCAATTGCAAGCGTAGTGCCACAAGACACTCAGTTCACGATACGAGACGATGCACGAGATTGGGTCTTTGAGACGAGACGAGATTTTAACATTACTTTTCAGAAAAGTACAATGAAAAAATATTAAAAAATAAAAAAATATAAAATAAACATGACAATATATTGTCATATGTACAGTCTGTATGACTGACAAAAGGGCTCACTCTATTCATTCCGTTGTCTATGGAAAAACACGCCAAGGTGCTGAAAGGAATGCACGGAGTGAACTCACTTCCTGCCTGTTTGGAGGCGAGAGATGAGGAAAACAGACATGCATGCACATGGCAATATATTGAGGCTGGCAAAATTCTCAACCTTGTTTTTGGGGCAGCGTGGCTCAGGCGGTAGAGTGGTCGTCTTCCAACCTGCAGGTTGCAGGTTCAATCCTCCATCCTCCCATGATCATGTTGAAGTGTCCTTGGGCAAGATACTGAGCCCCCAGTTGCCCCTGATGCTGCGTCATCAGTAGGTAAATGTGTTCGCAGTGTCAAAGCGCTTTGAGTGCCTTGGAGGTGAAAAAGCGCTACACAAGTGAAAGACCATTTTTATTTGTTGTATGATTAATTAATTTATTACAGTCATAGGCCTAGTGCACACAAAGCATTTTTTTTCTGAAAAAGAAAACTTGTCACGTAATCTCGCAACATCTTGTGGCACGCGGTCTTGTAGACACCCCTAATAGTGGGCATCTTTTAGTTCATTCCCAACATGCTTAATAAGTTCTATTTAAATGCGTCTCGTTTACACTTGTTCTTTAGCACGTTGCATACATCTCAAAATGTTGCAATAGAACCAGTTTCTCTTCATGACAAGCAAATCTCAAATATAAAACAGATACTTATTTGACATAGCAGATGACTGACACACAGTATACTTACCTTACATGAGGTCATTTATAATGTAAACACCCACATCCGCGCTGACAGTAGATCCTTCTCAGTATTAGCATCTGCTAAAGTTGTCACCACCACCACGCTGAAGTCAAGTATCAGATCACCGTGTCCTCCCACATCTCAGGAATGGCATACCAACGTGTGAATGCTGAATCAGTATACTGTTTGTCAGTCACATTGCACATATTTACAATCCAAATATGCAAAGTGATGTCATTCTAAAACATTTATTTATTCCCAATCATTTTCAAAGCAAATGTCTGTGTTCTTTGTTATTGTCAACATTTTAGCACATTTTTACTGTGACTGTTTTGTCATATACAATTTTATGGGATGTATGGGATGTGTTTTGGGGCGTATGTACACGCCTGGTTAAAATTTTAAGACCAGCTGAAAATTTAAAATTTTGCACTGTTGAATCTTAATGAGTTTCAAAATGCAAAAAGAAGAAATGGGATCGAAACAAAAAACAATTTTGAGTAAGCAATTTATTGCAAATAACCATGAAACTGTAGGCTGTTTATCAGTTGATCAAGTCCATAGCTACAAAAAAAAAAAAAAAATCAAAAAAGGACTCACTAGCTGTGCCATTCTTGTTAATCATCTCAAAAATTGTTTTGGGCATGCTTGATGCCAGTATTTCCAGGAGGCTAGTAGGACTGTTGTTCCAAGTGGTGAAGATGGCTTCCACTTTCTGGAACTGATGTCCATTTTAGTAAACTTTCCTTGCCATCCATCCCTAAATGTTCACATTTGGATTTAGATCAGGGGAACACACAGGATGGTCCAAGTGTGATGTTATTCCTCTGGAGGAAGTCATTCTTACACAGACGAGGGCCTTCACTCATGAGGGATGCACCCTGCAACATCTCCACATTGCAACCTTGGTTTGGGCCAAGATGAACAGCCAACCTCTCATTTTTTTGTGCCATAACCCTCAGGATCTCTGAAGAAATGTAACTGAAAGTTGACTTTCATAATGCGTCCAACCTCAGCAGCAATGGCGCACTCCAAGAGGCCTTGCTTATGCAGCTCAACAAAAGTTTTTTGCCTTTGCCATCAAGAGATCATGACAGGTGAATACCTGATGAAAATGACATTAAATCCACACTGTTGCCAAGATTTTGTCTTTTAAATACTGTGGTCAACAATGCACTGATAAATAGCCTATTTCAGTTTAATGCTTGTTTGCAATAAATTACTTATTCAAAACAATCCCATTTCTTGGTTTTGCATTTTGAAGCTCTACTTAGAACCTCCTTAAAATCAAACCCTGCAAAATGTAAATTCTTGAAATTTTTTTTTAACTAGTGTTGCAATTTTCATCAGGAGTGTATTTGTCACCATGACCTTAGCTAATGCAGTTTTCAAGGAAACTGTGCAGGAAAGTTTAAGAGCTGGAAATTGGATCGCCTCTCCTCCTGTGTCCTGTCATTCTGTAATTCAGTAATTTTCCTGTCCTTCATCATTCAAACAGACAGCAGGCGAGCAGATGTTTGCTATTGCTTTTCAATCTGTCCACTTGAGTGTGTTTGCTCTTTGCTCTAAGGTGTGAGAGGTGAGGGATATGCATGTTTGTGTCTGTTTTATATATTTCCAATGGTATACCGGTAATTACGGGAATAAGGCATATTTCTCTGTCAAATTGCTTTCAATTGAGATTTCAACATTTGCTTTGAACATTGCACTTTGTGAGATGTGATTTAGATGCTGCAGCATCAGATGTGTTTTTTTTCCCTTATGAGGTAGATTTTTTTATTGAATTTGTTTCACAAAGTTGGTTCTACTATCGAGAATGAAATTTCAATCCGTTACGTAATGTATGAAGTAATCTTGTGCTCACATACCAACACAATTTTATTCACCAAACAGATATCACGTTTTACATTTGTCATATTATTTTGTACAAAAAATATTTTCTGTGTTAAACTAGTACCTTGCTAGTGTAAAAGAATAACAATGACTACTTTCATATTTGTACATTACAGGGTAAAATCCTGTTAATAAATATATTCTACAGCATGCGGCTGTGATCTTCAGAAACTTCCAAATGGAAACATTTGGACTTTCTGTTCATTCCTAAAGCCACTTTTGATAATCTGCAACATTGAGTTTGTGTCTATTGGTGATGATACCAAACTACAACTCTTCACTGATCTCAGAACTATCATTAGGACTTTGATGACAATGCTTATCTTTACACTGAATCCCAAATCCACCATTTTGACCAACGGATGAAAGAGGAGTCCAGTTCACGGCTCAGACCTTGGCGCAGACATTTGGCTGTTGTATCTTCTTCGTCGTCTTTTTCGCCCTTTTCGGTCCTTCCTGTTCTTCTTCCCCCTCCTTTCCTTCCCATCCTTCTTCCCGCTCTTATCCTGGCCTAGTCATAAACAGTTGTCCGGGACGCACTTCCTCTCCTCCTCCAGCAAAGGGCAGGCTGCGCCATTGTTGGCAGGGTGCATGATGACGTAGCGTGTACGGTGCTGCACTCCCGAATCTCCACACTTGCCCTTGCACAAACCCCAGGGAGACCAAACGGACATTTCACAGTCCAGAGGGGTATCTGCATTGCATAACAGCAGTACATGGTTAAGATCATTGTTCAAATACATTGTAACATGCAGAGAGAGCCTGTTTGCTTTCTCGCCACCAGGTGGAGGTTTGATCTTTATGAAGTTCCAGATTACTCTTTGAAAGCTAGCTCGCCCCAATGAAGAGCACAGTCGGGGTCCTAACGCTGCATTCAGAATGTTGTTGTGTTAGTTATCGAAATGACAGCGAGTTCCTCTGCCAGCCCAGTTTGTCAGATTGAGTGCCGTTAATATCTCTGGCAGATTTGTCGGTCAAAGTCAAAGGAGAAAAGCAGAAAGATGAGGGTGAGGCACAGAAGGATGGATGATCTGGTGGAAGAGCTTGCGAGTCGCATCAAGGCTGATTTCCCTTCATATTCATATTGCAAGCCCATTAAGGATGCAGGGAAAGACGTTAGTCAGCCAACGGATAAAATACCGGCCATCAAACTTGGCCTAAATTAGTTGACATCTGTGTGTATAGCTTTAGACAGATCTGTGTGTATAGCTTTAGATGGAAGAAAGATCAAAGATGGGATTGGGAGTCTGTAAAAGAGCTGTGTCACCTGGCCAACCCAGGAACAAAGATGTGTAAAAAATTGAGAGATCAGTAAAAGTAACATTTTTTAAATCGAAGCTTACACCGTTTTTCTAGCATGTTGTCTCGTAAACATACCTGAGGACAACTGACGATTCAGCTGTTTGTTGCTGGGTTGTCATCAACAAAATGTGAGTGAATACTCAATGAAATTGCCACAATTTTTCATACATTATTTTTCTATGCTGCTTATCCTCATTAGGGTCGCAGGGGACTTTGGGCGCTAGGCGGAGTACACCATGGACTGGTCGCCAGTCAATTGCAGAGCACACACAATATAGACAAACAATCATTGATACCTATTGGCAATTTCCAGTCGCCAATTAACCTAAGATGAATGTTTTTGGAATGTGGGAGGAAACCGGAGTACTCGGAGAAAACCCACGCACGGGGAGAACATGCAAACTCCACACAGAGTGCCCAAGTGGAGATTTGAACCCAGATCTTCCTGATCTCCTGACTGTATGGCCAACATGCTAACCACTCAACCACTGTGCGACCCGCCACAATTTTCCTTTTCTATAGAAACTTTCTTTTTTTATTTGTTGAATCTTTTAAGTTAAGTCTCATCCAGACTTAGAGAGATCAGTCATGCATGTCGCCCTCCACCAAAACACCAGCGGGACTGCTGCTTAGTTGTCTTAACTTGCAGAAAGGTCTGTATTTTATTGAGCTTCCTATTTGGCTTTCAGATGGGCTCTCCTGCCCCCGCTGTGCAAGGGAGAGTCATAAACTCTTACAGTCTGTGAATTAACGTGGACTGAATGGCGCTTTACCTCATTAATAGCTATCTTGTTGAAATATAGAATAAACGTTTGACTCCCATTTGTGTTGATGACCCAAATGCTCTGCATTATCTCTGTAGTATTAGTTCTGTAGTAGATAGATACCGGATGTGTTGTTTTTCAGTTTTTGGAGTTTTCTGATCCTTTTGAGTTTTTGTGTGTCCCTGAACAGCCCCCAAATGCCTTTGAACAGGTCAGCATGCTCTTAGTGTTGTTTCAAATTTTGTTTCACATTTTGACCCAAATGTCGACATACAGTAGATCCCTGTTTTTCAGAGGGGTTAGTCTCCGGGACCACCCAGGAATGGCGAAAAACAGTAAATAATTGAGACGCTCCCTCACTCACGGTGCAACCAAAAAAATCACAAGAATGTAACTGCACTACATGGAGTATACAGCTATAGAAATATGCTTACACACTAATATACATGCAAAACAATAATTTAGAACCCTCAAGGCATGTTGTGTAACTTCCTGTTGTGGAAGTGTGCACGTGGGTTTTCCAGCTTGCCTTAGTTGTTAAAAATGTATATAAAATATTATTGTTTTGCATGTATATTATATTGGTCTGTGAGCGCCTATTTCGATACCCGCTTAGTTTGTGTGGTACAGTTACATTGTGTGTTCCATGTGTTACTTGTGTTATTTTTGGTTACACCCAGTGAGGTAGGCATCCACTGTTTGCTGTACATACACCATATGCCAAAAAAATTGTGTGCCTTTCTGATGATAATTTTAATAACGTACAGCATTTTACTCTGACCACTGGTTTTGCTGCACAACTTTTATGGAACATATACATGTACATGTTTCCCTGTGGGATACATTGTAGTTGTCCATGACCTTTCATTCGTAGCTACTCCTTGGACTTACTTATGAGGTTGTCCTCAATCTCATTTCCTCTTGGCAGGAGGTTGGACTGGGTGGGTTCTACTGGAAGGCTGATGATGTGATTGGTCTTTCTTATCTTGGTCAGCGTCACCTTGGCAATGGGTGGGAGGTGCTTCAGCCGGGGGTAGAAGAAGGAGTTGGCGGGGTGGCTAGGGAAGGATGAGGTTATCTGCGGAAGGAAAAGGACAAGAATAGGCATTTGATATGTTGTAATGTATCATTGGTTAATTGATTAACCGAGTGCCCCTTTTTGGATGACCCACCTGTGTGATTTTGTCTTGCGGGATAGTTTCAAAGTTGGGAGAAGAAAACGTGAACCCGCTGTCAGTTCCGGCATCGTACGGGAAAAGCTCCAGCACCACATTCTCTTTCCAGTGGTCACCATTGCACAAGTCAATACTGTCCGCTCCCACAAACCAGTCGGGGCTAGGAACGAGTCGCACGATAAATGACAGCTACAGATGGGGGAAGTGGATAGGAAGGAGGAAGGAGGAAGAAAATGATATTAGCAAGACATTCTGTGGTTGTGCAAAAAATATAGTAGACCTTTCATTCATTTGGTTGGCTCATAGGACTAAATGTTTACCTTTAGTTAACTTCTCAGTTAATTCTCATTTGAACAATTTTGACAGTTGATCTTGCAGACAAGTCACAGCACATCAAAACCACAAACTTTTTCATTAATACCAGAGCCTTGAACACTGCAACGATTCTGCTGCCCCAGGCTAACTTCAAATTTGGTCATACACATCCCCAATTTTACGGCCTTCCTGAAGACTCCTCAGCTGGATGTTTTACTCTCCCAACTCCTGCTGAGTTTTACATAATGGACGGAGACATAAATTTGGCTTGTGGTGTTCTTTACCGATGCAGCAGCTGGAAACATGGCAGCCACTGTTTTAATGGCACATTTACTCACTTTGGTGCATATACCTTGTTGAAAAGTTTTGAGTCGTAAAGCTGTCCTCGCAACAGTGTTCCTGGTGTATGGCAGCAACATTAAGGTTGAACTGAAAATACGTGTTCTACTTATTTGCCTCTGCTCAAGCAAGCACTTGTTCTGCTTTGCACTGAATATTCTCAGATGACAGTGTTTACTTTAGCCTTTATTGAATGAAAAATAACTTCCAAGAATGAAAAATCCAAATGCAAAATCGGGGGGTGTCTATAGGCCACGGTTATATTCCTATATCAACCCTTGAAAGGCTCATATTGATGCCCTTATCTCATATTACGAAAAACAGGTGAACTTACATAGGAGTGCCTGGCAAAGACCTCAACCACAGTGTTGCTCTGGCCTGTCCCTCCGACGACAGCAGGAGCGGAGAAGATCCCGTAAACGCTCTGAATTTGTTCACCGGCCTGCTCGACTTCCTTCATGAGAGTCCAAGCCTCACCTTTCTCTGTGAACTCCCTCACTCCGTTGCTGGCAAAACTATTACGCTGCCACATGTGGTAGTCAGAGCTGTGGGTCACCCCTGAGGGCATAGAGGTAGAGATGAGAGGGGATCACCACCTGTATTTATTACATGTATTAGTAGACATTAGTTACTTTGTATCTGGGTTACATTTAACCCTGATAATAGGTCATACTTTCTTAGGAATTCAGATGTTTTTTTCATATCTGTGGATATGAGATGAGATGTGTTGCTTATTACATCACTAAGGATATGCTTAAACATTTTGCATAGTTTTCATTTTGTCATTTTTTCTTGAACTTGTTTTTTTTATTTGTCATTAAAAAAACATTTGTTTCACACAATTTAATCTTCCAAGCACAAATGACTTAAACCTTTTGTTTTGTTGCGTGTCAAGGTATTTAATGTCAAATGCGAATGAGAAACAGCTTGGTGAGTGATTGGCCAGAGTTCAAGGGGCATCTCTCAGCTGTAGCCATTTCTCAACTACTGACAATAGATGAGGCTGATTTTTCTGCGCACTTACCCACAAGGTTGGACCATTGTGCAGGGGGACGGTAGATGGGATACTGTTTAGGGAACGCTGCCCGAGACCACTTGCCAGTAAATGTCAAGCTGTACTGGGCAGGTTCCGAGGCAGTGCACATGGGTATGTCAGTCGGCACTGGCATTGGATAAACACCTTGGCCCAATGTCAATATGATGACCATCAAGAAGTTGAGTGCCTCACAGGTGGAGGGGATGCTTCTCGGGGTGTCCATGATAATGAGGCGGGATTAGTTGCGGAGGGACTTGGGGGAAAGAGAACACAAATACACAGGAGAGTACAATTAGCATGATCAGACCCACCCAGCCTGAATTTGAATGCTTCATCGGAGTATTGATGGAATATTATATTACATGGATTGTTAGCAAGGTTGCATTGCACAGGTCATTTTAAAGCTTTTGTGCATTGAATCCCATAAACATGGTGACGCGTAATCCTAATGCATCCTGAACAGACCTTTTGACACTTCCAGTTGAAGTGTATGCAGGAACATTTTTGTTGTAAAAGTAAATTCTTGCGGAAATGATTGCCAATATGCTGACTTAGTAGGCACAAATAATGCTGTTACTTCCAAGCTTGCAGTGGTGATTACAAAGTGAGGCATCTGTTTGTGCATATGGACAGAAAGAATGCGTCTTGGGTGAAGTACTCACTGGTTCTGCTGAGGGTTCCTTATGAATGAAGGGTTGCTGCAGAGGAATGGAGAGCAGGCCTGGAGGAAGAGGGGGAGTGGAGAGCAGTGGATGTGGCTGCCGGCAAAAGTGACTGCAAAGATCCAAGTCCTCTTTCGCCTTTTATATCTTTCAGGAGCTTCACCCCTCCCTTTCCATCCCTTTGCCTCCACTCCCTTCCTAAACGTGCTCCACTCCATCCAATCTACTTGTCAACTATTTCCCTGCCGACTTCATCCTCTCCTAACTAGTTGAAGTGTTTTGCAGTTGGATGCACAGTGGCTTTATGGATAATGTCATGTTTTCTATTTGAAATATTATTTGCAGATTAATTCCTCAAAAATCCACTTCAGTCATATACCAATTCTTCCTTCTAATTAAAGTTATAATGTCCCGAGCAAAATCCATGCAACAGAATTATAAACGCAAGTGTTTTGGTACTCTCCCTCCCTTTTGATTAGACAGCATGATTATTGCACGGGAGTGCCATAGGTTGGCCACAATAAAAGGCCACTTCAAAATATGCAGTTTGACTGTATTGCCTCGATTTGTAATGATTCTTTTTATTAACGATTTGATTCGTATCACGATTCGTGGTTGCCGATCCAATTCAAGGATGATATTGGTTGATTTAGAACAATACAATCCGAAATGATTCAGTAACTTTAAATCGATTCAGTAACCTTTTAGCCAAAAATTGAACCAAATAATCAATGAGTACAAAACAATTGTTAAAAATGCAATACAAACTCAAGATGAAGAGAGGGTGGTATCACTTGCCATGATTAATTATTTACTTCAAATAGGGCAATCCAAACCTGCACTGTGCACCCCGAGGTGAGGGACATTATGCAAATTCCTCAGCAAATGAATGTGGTATGGTATCTTCAATTAGGTGTTGAAACTTTCTCTCCTGTACTGGCCGATGGCTGCAGGGACTTTTTTTGTGCTGATAATCCTCCTGATCAGAGCAGCCATTTCAAAGAACGGTGCAGCAACTAGCAGGAATAAACAAATGACATACGTTTTGCAGCAGAAGTTTTGGATGACGCCACTAAGCGTCACTGCCTGTGGACCGTAAACTACCATTTAGAGGCGTACAAAACGTCCTTATTTTGCATATTGTCCCCATAAATGTCACTTAAAAGAAGTTTCAAATAAGGACAGATCAGTTAAATATGAATACTGAATGAAGTGAATCAACTGACCAAAAGAAGAAAAAGGGAATCAACTGTATTTCACAGGTCCACTACAACTGCTATGACCACCCGGAAGACGATGCTGTCACAGGCAAGCAGACTGAATCGAGTAACGTTTAATGTTTAATGTGTTTTTGTGTGTACAGAGCCTTGCATTATCATGCTGCAACATGAGGTGATGGTCGTGGATGAATGGCATAACAATGGGTCTCAGGATCTTATCACAGTATCTTTGTATATTCAAAATGCACACAACACAATGCACCTGTGTTCGGTGTCCATAACATACGCCTGTCCATACCATAAGCCCACTACCACCATTGGCCACTCTATCACAGGCCACCTTAGCATAGCATTGCATACCACTGATTTATTATTAATATTTTTTGACATATTTTTATTTTGAAAAAAGAGTCTATGAGTTTTCTGAAGGGACCTCCTTTTGCATAGTGTTTTTATGGCATAACCAGACCTTTTAAGTGGAGGTGTTGTAGGTCTTTTAGTCCAATGCTTTCTCTCCACAAACATTGCGTCAAGCATGAAAAGTGTGTCACGTTTGAGCAAGTCTGAGCTTCATGTGGACAGAGGATGCCGTGTCTCCTTTTTACAGTGTGTGATGTTTGACTTCCACCTCTGCAGGAAGCCACAGCTGCTGCTTTCTCCTCCGTCATGTTTTGTGTGTCCTTGGTAATCTTTCAGCCAGGTGTGTGTGTGTGTGTGTCAGTGTGTATGTATAGAGGTCCAGAGTGGTACTTGGGGCTTGACTAGGTAAGTAAGGGGCGGCCGACAACATTATAGACTCACGTGCAAATATGCAGATATGCCAGCATGAATCAGCCCACAGCTAATGTTTTCCATATGGTCACGTTTCTTGCAAACACACCTTCACACACACACATGCAAGTTGCTCTTATTGGACTCCTTTTGATTCCCTACATTCACTGTTTGGATTGCAGAATTTTTTTAATCCATTTTTAGTTGGTGACATGCAGTTTTCACTGTTACTGAGGGTAATTGTGAAAATGAAAGAAAACGTGACCAACGTGTGTGTGTGTGTGTGTGTGTGTGTGTGTGTGTGTGTGCAAGCTTTTCAACCCTGATCCCCAGAGTGTGGAATATTGCTTCAACTTACTTTCACATCCATGCATTTGTATGCTAGTGTATGTCTATCATTGCTTGCATCTTGACGTTGATTGATATTTAGTGTAATTTAGTGCCATATAGCGTGATGTGTCCTCGACGACACGCTATAAAACCTGACCAGGTGGAAGGTTTGTTGTTCTTCAGACCCTGACCTTTGAATTTTTCTGAGGTCAGACAACCAGCCGTTTCCTTGTAAGTATGGTATGGTTAATTTGTTTCAGACATGCTTAATAAGTTACATTAAGGAACATCACATGGTTACATTTGCACGATTCAACATGTGTAAAAAGGAGTAGGAAGAAACAGAGTTTATTTCATCCTACCTTTCTCTCCATGTCTATTACTGATCCTTCATTCACACCATATGTTTAATATATTGACACTTACAATATTTGGTTTGCTTACATTTTGTTGTTTAAATTTTGTTCACTTCCTGTGTAAAGAAAAGAAAGGAAGATTTTGGTAAAAAAAAAATAGGAGTTAAAAAACAAATAGGAGTTAAAAAAAAGAAAAGGCATTAAAGCTTATTCAGTGTTATGGAAAAGGAAAAAATACAAATGTTTACAATAAGGGTCAAACAAAAATTCAGTAAGAGTAATAAAATAGGAATAAATTATTAATAATAAATAGAAAACAAATATGTTAAGATAAGCGAAGACATAAAAAATAAAGACAAGTTTAGCAAAGACATTGAGAATAACTATTACTATAATATACATATATATAAATATATATATATATATACTGCTAAAAAAAATAAAGGGAACACTAAAATAACACATCCTAGATCTGAATGAATGAAATATTCTTATTAAATACTTTGCTCTTTACAATGTGTTGATAACAAAATCACACAAAAAATATCAAATCTATTTTATTATTATTATGATTATTATTATTATTACTAACAGTAGCACAATTTGTAAGTCATTTCTGTGTATAAATTAAACATTAAAGGGTCACTGACGCGATTTATAAACCTTGCTTAAATGTTATATATTGTTTGTAATTATATTCTGCATTCTTCATTTTTGAAAGCGAACGGTAAATTCGCAAAAATTACATTTATACTTAATGGCGCCAGCAATGACGAACTCATTGACGCTTTGCTGCGTCATTTCCGGAAGTGACATCAGCAGAGTAACACCTCTCAGCTAAAGCCGAGTAAACAAACGCTTCTCGAGGTAGCTCGTCAACTTCGTTCTGTATATTTTTCATCAAAATAGTCGTCAAGCCAAAACGTTGTGTTGCTGCTGACTGTTAACAGTATCTGAGTGATACTGCAAGTTTGTTTTCTTTTCCAAAAGTATAGAAAAACAAGAGACAAACGGACACCCACCTCGTGTTCTGTTCTTTGCAGTCATCATTTCACTGATGACTGCTATGAAGGAACAGCTTTACAAGAAGCATTTGGCTTGAAAGTACGGTATAGACGCATCTTGAAAAAGGATGCTATTCCTGATGCGGCACACAGGAAAAAAAGGCAAGAAGAACGACATCAAAGTTGCCAAAGAACAGAGCAAGTCATGTCTTCGTTACATATTGCATTCTAAACACTATCCCACTATAGTGACAAGCCCGTACAGCATGCTACATGTTATATAAACATCTTTTCACAGCGATATGTTGACAGTGGGAGGCGGGGATGGTGACAGTAGCAAAATACACACAAAAAAAGGCTATAAAGACCCCATTACGCTAATTAAGAAGCCAATTTAAAACAATAATAGAAGGATAGTTTAGCCCTAGTTTACAGTGATTATACTGTAGCAAAGATTTCAGCGATTTGGAGATGAAATATAGAACTTGCAGAACAGGGACTTAAGCCTTAAGACATGGAGATGAAGATTGGTCGCCTTCAAAACACAGAATTACTCTGGAGTTGCTTATTCTTCAATTATTGTTTTAAATCGTCTTCTTAATGAGTGTAAAGTGTTTTTTATAGTCTGTTGTAATGGCAACACATGTAGCCTCACATCGACGACGAATGTTCGCCATCGCCACCGCCACGCCCCACAGTAAACATATCGCTGTCAAAAGATGTTTGTACAACATGTTTGCCTTGTCGCTATAGTGGAATAGTGTTTAGAAGACATTATGTAAACAAGACATGACTTACTGTCTTGTGCAAACTTTGACGTAGTGGTCTTCTTTGTGGTCTTGTTTTTTTCCTGTTCCTGTTTCCCGGCGAAATAGCATCCGTTGTCAAAATGTGCTTGTACGGTACTTTCAAGCCAAATGTAAAGGTGTTCCTTCGAAGCAGTCATCAGTGAAATGTTCACTGCAAAAGACAGAACTTGAGGTGGGCGTCCATCTGTCTCTCGTTCTCTGCGCTTGATTCGTCCATTGTTGTCTTAAACCTTTGTCTTTTGGAAAAGAACACAAACTTACAGTGTCACTCAGATATTGTGAACATCCAGCAGGAACATTTTGGCATGACTACTATTTTGATGAAAAATATACTGAACCAAGTCGATGATCTACCTCGAGAAGCATTTGTTTACTCTGCTGTAGCTGAGAGGTCTTGGCCCGATGACGTCGCTTCTGGAAATGAAGTGACATAAATTTTTGTGATTTTACCATTCGCTTTCAAAAATCGAACAATGTAAAACATAATTACAAACAATATATTTAAGAAAAGTTAATGAATCATGTCAGGGACCCTTTAAGAAAACGTACCACTGCCACACTGAATTGGGGGAGAACTTTTTTTCCACTGTGTCATGTCGGACTCTTCATCCATGGCTGACTCCTTGCAGGTAATGTCTCATCAATGTATCATTATGCCTAGTGACTAGAATACTACATATGACTTGTCTTTAAATATTTTTGACTAAATGGTGATAAAAAATTTTTTTAAAAGTGCTAAAAAAATAAATCAAACTGTCGACAAATTGATACACATTGAACATAAAAAGTGAATACTTTGCTTCTTCCTACTCCTTTTTGGACATGTTGAATTGTGTAATTGTAAACATGTGGTGTACTTATTATGCGTGTTCGTAACAAACCAAACCATAATCATTTTATATGGGGCTTGCTGGTGTGACCCGCTGGTGTGACCCGATGGTGTGTTGTTTGTGTACTGATTGTAGGGCAGGGCCCAGATGTTATGCATGTTGTTTTGAAGCTGAAGCTGTAAATACTTGGAGAAATGAGGGGTTCCAAGAATATAGGTCAAGGAACGCAAAGAGGGTTTCAGGCCAAGCGAGCGAGGCACGTGGCTGCCGCAACTGTAGTGGGAGGAGGATGTGGATACACGTTGTGGTGGGGTGGTGGGTAGACTGTCATCGTCATGTGTATTTCAAAGGTAATATCTATGATATATGAGCACAATGCATGTCCGAAGGGAAGAGATTGATTTACTTGACACGTCATCTCACCGTCTGGTTGTCCCATTAAAACTGGCTTGCCTGTGTCTTTCAAGTTGGGCTGAAGTTTCAAAAGATAGATTTGTTCATATGAGAGTTGACAAGCAGTATCATATATATTGCATCATTTTGAGAAATAGACATTAATAAACATTATTTCAGTTTGACAATTGAGTCTGAGCAACAAAACTTGCTGAGTAAGCAGGATTACAACCTTGCCTCTCACGTTAAATCCTATGGTGTTGCGTTGACATGGAAGATTTTCCTTTCATGTCAACCCAACATCATAGGATGCACTTTTTTTGGAGTTTTGCCCAACATCCACAATCCTATAAAACCCCAGTATAAAACCACTATTTTGGTCATTTTAAGCATTACCGGAACTTCCTTCCTGGGTGCATTGATTTCACTGAGCCCATAGCAACGAACGCTGTTTCCGCCAACAACAGCAGCATAGAGAGAGCGTTTGCTACCGCTAATCATGGCACATTTCTTAAAAGCCGCTGCCGCCACCCCCTACTTTTTACTTCCCCCCACCCCATGCAGAGAATAATGTTGCTGGGTGCTAGGCAGATCCCTCTATAATGAAACTAGTGATAAATGTTTCATTGACAGAATAAGACCATAATAAAACACACACTTACAATGTCCGCTCTCACTGGGATGCTGATTGATGGGATGCCTGTATCTTTCAGCACAAGACTCGTGCTCCCAGTTGAGCTGTTAAATTCAGCATATTCCTCAGGTAAATGCTGAGCGCTAACAAACATCTAGCAGAGTCTTCCTAGTGATGTCGTCGGGTATAAGTTCAGAGCCAGTATCCAGAGTTGGTAGCATGTGGAATCTCAGAGTTGACCAACTTTTCAGCTTATTGCCACAACCTTCTACTATACATCTATCATGCATAATTTTATAACCTCGTGTTAACTTTTCCAAACTCACATTTGATGCAGCAGCAGCTCCAGTTAGCACTAGCTAACGTTACCTCTCAGTAGTGGCCTGAGGCGCTGTGAGCAAGGCGCTGTCACTACGGCAGAAAAGTACTTCTTTGGTGTTGGCTCCTACAATAACAATGTCGCTGTAGCTTGGTTAACGTGCAGGTCATGTTATGTAAATTGAACACTGTTGGTGTTTTTTGGAGTTTTTATTTAGAGGGCTTTACAGGCGGAATAGGTGCTTTCTTACGTTGTTAGCTGCCTCGTGCTAGCTGTTTTTATCTCTTTAAAACACACAGAAAAAGGAAAGACGTGTGTGTTCATGTGTCACATGGATGATGGGCGAGATTCCAAAAACAGTGTAGTTTTCCTTTTAAAGATAGAGGTATACCAGCATAGTCTAATTTAGTAGAGAAGCTACTACATCTATGACAGAGGTTAGCTGTTTGACACTGTCAGAGAGGTTGTACTCTAAAATGAACTGCGCAGCATCACACTTTGCAACATTTTGCTCCCATTGTCTAGCCACTTGAGAGGCTGAAGTGCTGGAGAAGTGATAAGCACAACCTGCCGTTAAATGTGAAGTTAAAGAATACGACTATAGAACATTGTAAGTGTAAAGACCTGCACTATTGCTATTCTTAGAGCTTCCAACACGCCGCACACGTGTCACAGCTGTAACAAAGCTCGCCTTTGGCTGATCTCCTTATTTTAATAAATGCTGTGAAACGCATTCGACTTTTTTTATGATTTGGGTTGCAAGAGAATGACATCATTGAACTTTTTAACAGGGATCAGGCCTGAAACACTGATTCAGTGAGTGGGGCCACCATAAGTCAGTCCAAATAAGGGACCGGCTTGAAACAATATAACAGCATTTGTTTGTTGCTCGTGCCAGCGTTACCTTGGTGACAGGAAATGTTGTCATTACATTGGGTCTTGAATATGGAAAATTCACATAATGTTGCAGTCCAATGAAAACCATGTATCTCCAAATTTACTTTGACTTTTTATCCGAAGCAAAAAGAAAAGTAATTTTTTGGTTGTCCTTAATCTGTTCCGGAAAGTGTGACGAAAACCGACACACGAAAACTGAATCAACTTTCCTATAACAAATGATATAAATCAATTTAATCCATTCCTGACACCCAAAAATATTCACACAAAACACATTTATAGAAAATAGTTCCACCTCTAGGTAAAAGCTAAGGCACACCTCTTTGTGCGTTCGTGAGAATCAAGTGGTGTCCCAATTCTGAAGGGGTAAGGGATAAGTGCTAAGGGGTATACAGCCCTTGAAAGCTAGTGTGGTCGTGGAGCAGACTTGAAATGAAGGGGAAGGTGGAGCTACAACACACGCTGAGAAGACATGGAGCATGGAGACCGAAAGAAACATATAAATGTAAGTAATTCCCCATAATTATTCATGTTAACGTAACTCATGTTTTATTATATATTAAATCATTTTTTACTCCAGGTAAATATTTGCCATGTTTTGAATTGTTGGTTTTCGCTAGTTGTAACTAGCTGGCTAACAGCGATATCTCACTTCACTGCAATCTACATTACTGAACAGGCCGGGAGAGTGCTATGTTTGTGTCCGACTAAAGCGCGCCCTTTCTTGGCCACGGCGGGTGGCTGTCCCTGCTCTATATTCTGGTTCTCCCGAGCTCCATGGCAGCATGGAGGCTGGCCGCAGCATGTGTCCACCTCGACCATGGCAGGTGGCTATCCCCGCTCCAGTGTGTACAGTGACGTTGGCGTTTTCTAATCTTATTGTTCATGTAACACAGCACACCATAGTGAAGTCTGTTTACTGCGTATTATAGCCACCGTAGTCCACCAACAATATTCATGGTGAGATATGTTTATTGTATTCAGCATACAGTATGGATGGTCAGGAAGTGAGCTAAATAAAAGATAAAATAAAAGATAAAATAACGTTGTCCCATCAATTTTTTTTTAAAACATCACTTTATTTTCTGAGGTAGGCTATATAACATAGAAATAATGATTAAATGTGTGCCCCTTACTTTATAGTAGAAAACATTTATTATCAACAATTTAATAAATTGTAACAGACTCTACCTTCGTATGTTGCTATGAGGTGTTCCTTGAATTGAAATATGCAGTGCTCTTGAACGCCTCACCAACCCACGACACACGAAGCAGACAGATACAACTTATTCATTGTTCTGTGTGCACTCTATAAACAAATAAGCCACCCACACATTGTGTGTAACAAAGATGATTAGGATTCCCTGGTTGGAATATGTCTGTAGTGTCCCACCTCCAAAAGGACCGCTATTCATTCTTCACAGAGACTAAGTCACCATCATGTGGATGCTTTGTACGGGCATGTGATTATGCGGACTAGTTTGTTAGGTGCACTGTTTAGCCATACGATAACCAAAACATATTTTCAGCTATAATTTTTGGCGAAAACTGAATTGTACAAAAATCGAGGTTTCACGGTACATGTTTTTTTTATTGGACAATAATGATAAAAAAAAAAAAAAACATGTTTCCTCTACTAAGAAACGTGCACATTCTTATACATTCACATCTTATACTTCACACACAAGCATGCAATAATAGATGAAGATTGTACAGTATATATTTGATAGACAATCATATACACACACAAACAGTACTGTGTCTAGTGTAACACCTGGTCTTAACATTGAGTCTCCCCACTCGCTCAATAATTACCCATGATTTCCGAGTCTAATTTCCGCCACTGTGTGGGAGCAATCATTGAGCACGTGCCCTCATTTGCACATTTCTAGACACACAGACACTATGTCTGAGTGTGTGTGTGTATCCTTTCTGTAATGGAAGCTGCAGAATACAAACATAAGACAGCACGCTGATAGTTGTGGTTGTATATTCATGCAGTGTATGGATGCTGTTGTAGTTGTGTATGTTACACTGCCCCCCAACACACAGACACTTTTTATCAAGGCAACTGGGTAGGCTGCTTGATACATTACCCAAAGCCAAGCATTTGTCTCCACAGAAACATACTGTTGGCGTTATGGATGACCTTATTGAATGTTTGTACTATCAATCATTGTAACCCACTAGTCAGATGAGCCAATATGAGATTTTGAGACCAACATGATTTATATCTTAAGAATTATGGATAAGCAGCTCTGGTCAGGGTATTATGACTGCAGAGTATTAAAACACAGCATGTATAAATTCCCCATTAGGGATACTGCTGACTGTGCTTTTGTTGCTCACTCTTACTGACTGACCAAACACATGGCTCCTCCGCTCTTTTGGTACAAAGTTATTTCTAACCGACCATCAAAGCATCATCGATCAATCATTGATTGGATTTTGCTTAACGGTAGGCAACATTTTGAAACAAAGTGATGTCCAGTGGAACAGCAACCACGCAAACATGCAGTGTTAACATGTATTAGCTTGTATTACTTCTTCTGCGTCTTTCCTGTCACTCTCTCTGCCGCTCTCCATGTATTGAAGGTGCATCCTCCTGCCTGCTCCCACAAGCATCTTTAGCCCAGTTTCTTTCTCTGCATGCGCCTCTCTGATCCCATCATGTTTTTCCATCATATTCTTCTCCCGCCATGTAGGGCGGCAGTGAGCCCCCGGCCGGAGGTATAAAGGACATGATTTACAGCATCTCTACGCAACACAAAAGGGAAAATGATCAGTTTTCCTAGTACAGTAGTTTTATTAAAGAGAAATCTGCACGCTTGAAATAAAGTGCTTTTGGAGGAGTAAAGAAAATATATATAAACACACACTTTTGTTGTTGCTCCCATTTTTCATGATCTAAAACCTGTGTTGTCCAGTGGCCAATGATGGCGGTGGGTTATGGTATGGGCAAGCATATGTTAAGGACAACAAACACGGGTGCATTTTAATGACGACATTTTGAATTTACAGAGATACCAAGGTCCTTTGTTGTGCCATTCATGTATGACGGTCACTTCATGTTGCAGCATGATAATGCACGGCCTGATGTTACAAAGGTCTGTAAGCAACTTTTGGAAGCTGAAAACATCCCAATTCTGTCATGGCTAGCATACTCATCGGACATGTCACCCATTGGGCAATGTTTGGGATACTTTGGATTGGCGTATACGGTATTTGAGGCTGATACTGACTGTTTTTTGCCCACCCCCACCACCACGACCACCTGCCCCCTTAATAAGTAAAACTGCAGTTTGTTGTGGTCATTTATTGTACCCAACCTAAGGCACACCTGTGCTTTAATCATGCTATCTAATCAACATCTTGGTATACAACACCTTTGAGGTGGATACATTTTGAATTATGAGTGCTCACTAACACAGATTTATGAGCAATATTTGTATAGCAATATACATGAAAAATGGAAGCAAAAACAAAAGTTTTGCGTTTATATTTTTGTTGGGTGTAATAAAGGTTTTGACTATGTGGATAAAGAATTCAGTAGTACTCAAGTCAAGTTCGAGGTATTATCTCAAAAACTCAATCTCCTTTTTAGATTGTGACATATGTACGACATTTTCTGTCAGATCAAATTATATTTTGCCAGCTTCCATACGCAGTAGTGCAACTACACGATCATTGTGCTTGTATATAAAATCCAGAAGATGTCCAGTGGTATACATTGTGGTTGTTAACAATCATGCAAAACTACTAAAATTGCTGCAACCACCAGTATTCTGACTCTGCTGATTCTGTTAATATGAACATTAAGTTTCACTTCACAATGGAATGACACTTTGGTTAATTTCCCGCTCCATCCTCCTGTCAATGAATGCCTTGTTACGTAATGAATAAGAAGGCAGCGTCCTCAAAGATTCACCCTCCTTTCGTTCAAACAGCAGCGCCTAGACAGTCTGTCTGACAGTGGCTGGCTTGACTGGACCATTTCACTGCGTCATAAATGCTAATACATCTGCCCTCAACTGTTAAAACAAACCTCAAACCCCCCCATAAATATAGCTTATTGCAATTGCATAACCTAGTGGAGAGCAAGGCTGTAAGCTGCTAAAACTTGAAATGTGTTCAACACCATTGGAAATCCTGTTGTCATTGTGGATATCCTAGAACATCATGCAATGACAAACTAGTGAGCTTCACTCTAAGATTCTGAGAGCTCTGTCAGAATACTCTTGAGCTAGGTTTGTTTCTTTCTTTGGCCCATTTCAAAGTTGAACGGCCTTCATCCTTTACATCCTTTATTAGCTTGGCCGTAGCAGCAGCCTTGGACAGAGGCGTTATGGGTTTGGATCACCTCTTCATCCCTTTTTCGTGCCGTTGGGATCACACATCATTACTTCAAAGCTAGTGCAAACATTCCTTTGATTCAAAGATGAACGGATTCTGTCTTTAAGTAAAGAAATCATTGCTGGCCATGACACACTTTTACGTAAGTGTACACGACAATATATGTCAAAATCCGCCAGTGTTTATGCACCTTGAAAACCATTTTATTTTCTACAGCTTATCTTGTTCAGAGTCACGAGTGAACTGACTTTGGGCAAAAGGAGCGATACGCCCTGGACTTGTCGCCAGGCAATCGCAGGGACCAGTGCTGTCATTTAACACGATTACATAATTCAAGAAAACGCTTTTCAAATTTCCATTTAAATTTGCAGATTGTAGCCAATGTCAGTTCCTCTTTACTTTGATTTGTGATTGTTGGAGTGTATCTTAGCGACAAAAACTAATCTGTTGGACAAACGTCCGTCCAGCACTCAGGCGTCGACACTGATGATTTACTTACAGTTTGGAAATTAAGACACATGGGAGAATACTATAGTATTGCGGCAGTCAAAAGAAAACAATGACTCTCATGAGAGGTGTACAGTTCACCCCCAAAAGAAATGTATATCTTAAAAAATTCATCGGGAAAGGTGTAAATGTGTGAGGTCATTTCACAGGTTTCTAATGCAGTTTTTCAAAAGCGATGACATTTTGAAAGTGAGCTCATCCTTCCAGAGGTTTCATTGGAACATCATTTCAAAATGGCTTAAACAAGCCAGTTTCCTGTGTCCCGTCGGACAGATTTGCCTCACTTGTCAGTTCTACGCTGGGTGACCTGTGAAGATGGATAGTTCTTGTGGCGTGCTTGGAAACAATTTTGAATTTTCCATGTGATGCTAACTGTTTAAATATATGTTAGATTCCACAGAGGTCACCATGCCGATGATGTCAAGCAACGAAATACTATACATGATTTCTACAAGACTATTATATAACAGCAACAGGACAGTGATGCTTTGTGCTACATCCGTCTAGCTAACATATGGAACTGTAGTCCCACGTCAGGATGGTTCAATGTCAGAATAGAGGCCACATTCATGCAGGTGTCTCCTACGCCACAGAACAACCAGACCGAATGTGAAATAATTCCTGTTTCTAACCCTAATGATTAGGGATGCTCCGATCAGGGTGTTATGCTGACGATTCTGATACCGATCATCCAGGACTGAAATTGGCCGATACCGATCACATGGATTAATTATACATTTTTAAATGTATTTAGGATGACTGCTATTGGACAAGGGTGCCGTATAAAGGGGAAAAGTCAGAACAATTCCAGGGTCAATTGACTGCCAGGGGGCCCAAAAATAGGTATCATATACTATGATATGAAAAAAGGAACCATAAAACCTTCATTTAGACAAAAACACATTTTACTTACTTTTTGAAGACAAAATATATCACTCTGAAACTTCCAGAGGATGAGCTAACACATGGCTGCGTTAGCTGATGTGACCGTGAGCCTCCAAAACTCACCATACTCCGTCAAGTGTTGTTCTTCAAATTGTTTTAACATGTTACCCCCGCCAGGTATTTTTCATGGTATGTGTTAGCAGTTAGGTTCCACAGGGCAGACATGATTGTTTTGTTTTGAAGGAAGTGGGAGGACGACACTGCCAAAGACGTTAGTTAGGTCAAGCCACAACACTGCACGAAAGGGTCACTGTGGGCTGCAATAGTGAATAAATGGAAGTGAATAAATGTATTGCAACTGAGGTGAAATTGATGAGGGGTATGTTGAAATAAGCTAGTGTACTAGTGTCCGCGGTGTACTGTGGTGAAGTTAGTTTTTGCCATTCTCAACACACACAACACATTCTGGCCTACAAAATAAGAGTACTCTTTGTCACATTTGTCTGATTGTGTAAACAAAATAAGGGTGTCATTAAAATATCTTGCATTAATAACACGATTAGAATTACATCTGTGAGTACATCTTCCTTAATCAAAAGCACGGGCATTACAGTTTGAAGATTTTGTAGCAATATGTGCTGAGGTTGACATCCCCTTAGAAAAGTCAGCTAAGCTTCATCCATTTCTCAATTACTGGACAATGATGTATTACATCAATAAATGTAAGGATTTTTGCATTATATTCACTAACCCAAATAGCACACACTCTTTGCTGGTAAGTGGAAAAGTGGAAAAGGTAAAAAAATTAATTCTAAAAAAATTAAAACAGAAAAAACGGAATTTGGGAAAAAATAAAACAAATTTCACAGGGCCCTAAGAGAGTTTGTTAAAAAAAAAATTCTATATTCTAAATCACACCACAAATGGATCTATAACTATGTCAAATGATTATTCCTACCCTAAAAGTATTTTGCACACCAATTTTTTTCCAGTTTTATCTTTTATTGGATGGACTTTTATTGGATCTTTTATTGGATTACAGACCTGACTGACATAAGTTTGTTACAAAAGCCAAACAATATTGTTGGTCATGCTGTGTAATAAAAAAGTAAATTCAGCAATACTTTGGTTGCATTATTTTTAATGCTTTGAAGAGCTATTTTCATAACCATATTCAATTCCACAAATTCATGTTTGTAACAAAAGCTTATATTATTAAAAAACAAACAAACAAAAAAAACGATTGGTGCCGGATTGGATCAGATCGGCAAGACTATAAAAAAAATCGGATCGGATCGGTAGCCAAAAAATGTGGATCGGGACTGCCCTAATGCTAAGAGAAGAATGCATGCAAACCGAGGCAAAATTGTGGCGTACATTTTTTACTTTAACCAAATAACACGCTAACCGGGGCAGACGCTAATAAAAAAAAAAATCCAAACTAATCCCTTTAATCTCATGAAACATCTCTAAACAACACACATCACTACAAAGCTAAACATACAACAAAGCTACGTATTTGAAAGTTTTTCAACAAAGTAATGAAATAATTACTAATTACATTTATGAAGGAGTAATTAATTAGTACTAATTAATTTTATTTTGGGAGAAAGTTACTACAACTTTATGGTTACTACAACACTGGTAATCAGCCTGACTGGCACAAAGAAGCCAGAGAAATCCCTTGGTGAATTTAGCTTTACAAGTGAATGAAGTTTATGTTGTGACAGACACCCTTGCCTGAAATGAACCAGTCTTAGAAAAGGAAACTGCTGAGTCAAGATAATGAACTTTTTTTTTGTGTAAACCTTGACAGTTGTGTCTTGCGGCATAAATTCTCATTCTTAAAAGCCCTGTTCACTGTAGGCTTACTGCACTTAGGCGCTCTCTGACAGTTCTTCCCCGTTTTCAACAAGAATTTCAAGTGTGGTCTACTGAAGCTATACAGCTAAAGATCCATCAGGTTTGTAGTGAAGTGCTAAGCATTGCAGTTGAGATATGTCATACCTATCACCTATAGTTCGACCCAACATAAACTTGACTTTCAATGCATCTTGAGTTATTGAATAACATGTATCCCATTCCCTATTAGAACATATTTAATCGGTCAACGAGATTACCGTAACACTTTAATTACTTTCTTCCATTCCTCGATTTCCTATGATGACTTGACGGGTAATAAGTTCCAAACTTTGTTTTCTTAGGTGCAAGCAGTTAGTGCACAATATGCTACACGAATTGCCTTGCCAGATGATACCTCTTGGGTTTCTCGTTTAATAAAATAATGATGACAAATGTGAAAACTGCTCACCAGAAATCTGACAGCCGGAGGGGTGGGGGGTCATTTAGAGGAAGAAAATACTTAGCACCTTTGTTTCTTCACCTGTCAGTCTTGTTCTCTATTTTCACTGGAGCCTTGAGGGTAGATAAATAATGTCAGCAGATTGTGCAGGTGTGCACACGTGCAGCTCTTTATTATATATATTATATATATTATACCATATTACAAATCAAGTTTCAGTCAAATACAGTAGACGCTTCATCAAACTGGCTGACAGCTGACCGCGCCATCTTATGAGATCATTTGTGTGTGTTTGTATCAATTGCAATTCCAAACACTCACCTGAATCTTCCCCCGGAGTGTTCTGAGTGAGCCAGATTAATCTTTCCGAGCGGTGCTCGCAAAGTGCTTGATTATGTAGTCATGAAACAATGCTGCTGATACACTTGTCCAGGTCATTGCTGCTGTGCAGTCTCTTGGCTTTTAGTTGAGCTTTTCAAATGCTAACTTGGTGTCAGCGTGTTGTCGTTCTTCATCCTACAAAGTTGCACAAGGCCAGTGGAAAGGCTGTTTGTCAGATGGACATCTGTTTGTCTTTATAGATGTGAAATAAATAAAATTGTCTGCATCTTTATCAAGATCCCAACCAACATTTAATGGCATCTTCTTGTTTGTGACCTATTTAACTCTTTTATTACATCAACATGACTGCTAAAAAAAAATGCATCAAGAAGAGAAAAAAAACATACGTAAGTCACGCTGGACTATAAATCGCATTAATTTAGAAAATTCAAGACCAAGAACAGACATTTAATCTGGAACACAGCACACAGAACAACAGGCTGAAATGGTGTCCGGTATGTTAACATAACACTTTAACAGTTATTTAACTACACAATAGAATAAAGAACATACCTGGGAGGCTGAATTAGGGTAAATTAACAAGCCAGCAAATCCAACAATCAAGTTACCGGGAAGCAAGTTCCCGATCTCATTCTGCATTACTATATGGCAGGAACAGTATATACAGTACTGTAACTGTCACAAGCCTAGAGCGCTGTCTCAAAGGTAATGTTCACTCCTTGGTTCATGTCAGTCAGTATGAGTTTCAAAACATGCTAAATTAGATATACAAGTCACACCTAGCTATAACTCACAGGACAAGCCAAACAATACAAAAAAAAAAAAAACGTATAAAATAAGTCTTAAAATCCGGAAAATAGTATATATCGAATACGGGAAGCGAACACATTTATTAGTGATTGTGGTGATATGGAGAGGGGGTAGGATCGAATAACCTAATTCCTTTTTAGACATGTTGAATTTTGAAGCTATAATAAATTGTAATAAGCTTTTGAAATAAATAAACTAAACTAAATTAAACTTAGTTTTTGTACTGTGTTATATACTGTATATTATAGGATGAAATGACTTGCAAAATGTTTTTATTTAACATAGAAGTCAAATATCATGCATGTGGATAAACTCATACTCAGTTAATGAAGAAGCCAGTAGAAATGGAATCATGGAAAACCGTTTTGTTGACCTCTCTTGACATCTTATACCGACAATTTGGAGGACACGTGTAGTCCTGCATCCACCCCGTGCGCTTGTGTTTATTGGCCGCATGGCATCTGTCACCTATCAGCTGTCAGCTCCTCCCACCCCAAACACATGTGGGCAGAATCAAATGCAGGAAACCCCAGAAACCTGGCAGCCGAAACTGGGTCAGCACCTTGCTTGAGTTGTGTCAGACACACACCAACACATGCAACACACAACACGTTGAGGGAAAATGTGAAAACGTGACCTGACTGAGGGCCAGCAACAACAATATATTCTACCTTTTCATTAGCTTCCACCTAGTGTTTTTGCGTCGTATTACAAATAAAACAAATAAATTTTTTAAGGTTTATTTTCTTTGCGTTTATTTGCATCTTTGCCCAGCTTTTAAAAATTGTTTTGGATTAAAATGTTTTTTTCTGCACTCACCATTGTTGACATTTAATGATCCACTTTAATTATGCTTGACTTGGCACGATAACACATTTTCTACAGCCATGGCTCACTGGAGGTCCGTAAGCACAGCAATGAAGGGCTGCATAGATATCACATAGCTGACCAGGCAGAAGTAGACCAATTCTTTCCCACCACCAACAAAACACTGGAGACCATCCAAATCAGCAAATGGACTTGGCCCTTTCAAGCAGCAGCTAGCATTTACAAGCATATGCTTGGTGTTTATGAACCACCTGACATTTACCTTGGAGGACTTGAAGGGTCCCATCAAATGTTGTGTGCACATAAAACCAGGTTTTGTTTAGGTGCCTGTCTTAATTTTATTTTGACCTATGACGAGAGAGTTGAGAGAGTATAATAGACAGCAGAGCGAATGTCAGATGAACAATCTCCAACGTGTGTGAAGACATTTGTAAGTGGAAAGCTAAGATGAGCGGAGGGCGAGGAAAGAGAGACCAGAAAAAGAACTTTGAAAAGCCACTCATTTCCTCCTGTCCATCATCCTCCTCCTGCACACTCAGGTCTTTGTCAGATTCAAAAGTTTTAACATGCTGTAAAAGAGGGGAAAGGCAAACTGAATAAGCAATGACATTGGAGACGTATGTTCTTTTTAAATTCAGATTTTCATGTGCAGACATTGAAGGGAGTGTATACAGGCACATGGAGGTCAGACACATTACTGAGCGACATTATGAGTAGTCTTCAGAAAGTTCCTAGAAGTTGGATCAACATGTGATCAAATTTTTCCATCTTGATTTGAGTATGATCCAGAGGTCCTTAGCGAGTTAATGACATACTGTAGTTTCATTGATCGTTTTTATATTGCAGTCGAACCTTAGTTAGTGTACACCCCGGTTAGCGTATTTTTTGGTCTGTGTCAGAAATGTACGCAAAATTTCGGCCTCGGTTCATTACCGGTACATTTCCCAGTTAGAGTATGATACGGTGTGCGCCTTTTCGTGTTATTAATACACTGCGTGAGTCCAACTGTGTTCGAATGGGTTCCACTGTACAGTCAGACCTTGGTTTTTGTACGCTTCAGTTTTTGTATGATTTGGTTTTCGACAGAATTTTTGTTTTTTTTACAGTATTGCATATAACAAACTTGTTCGTTTGCCCAGTACTGTAACGTCTGTGTAGGCTCTCAGTCGTACAGGAGTTGTCCATCAAGGGAAAGGCTTCTTGAGACGTCATCTGTACTTCTGTGAAGAAGGTGTCGGACGTTTCGCTCCTCATCCGAAGAGCTTCGTCAGCGAACTAATAAGTGCTGGTAGCCTAGGCCTTAAATACAGTAAGAGTGGGCGGAATTGGTGTGCCAACACCCTCCATCTATTGGTTCCTTACACTAAGCCTGGGCGGAGTAGTGGTATAATCCTCTCCTGCTATTAGCACCTTCGATAAAAGGGAAGTGTCGCTCCCTGAGTTGGGTATGAACGACTCTGATACTGGCTCGTTAGCATCTATTGTTCTGGCTCGGCCCTGGCTTCACCTCATTTGCAAGACTAAGAGCTGTGGGTTTTGGTCTCAGTAACCTGCTGAACACAGGGTCCAAATTAAACCTCAAACCACCATTCCGATTCAATGATGGGTTCTGTTGTTTCACAAAAATAGCTTCCTTTACTCCTCTTTCAAACCATCTGTTTTCTTTGGCCAAAATCTTTACATCACTGTCCTGAAAAGAGTGATTGGTTGCTTTGTAGATGTACTGCTGATTGAGGACCACTCGAATTGTCCCTGCGATGTTGATAAAGCCTTTTTTGGAGCATTTGCTTAGTTTCCCCAATGTAGTGCTCTTTGCATTCCTCATCTTTACAGTGGATGGAATAGACCACATTGCTCTGTTTTTGGTTTGGAGCCTTGTCTTTAGGATGCACTCATTTTTGTCTCAGGGTATTTACTGGTTTGAAATAGGTAGGAATTTTGTGTTGCCATAAGATCCTCTGGAGTTTTTGGAGACCCCCGCTACATAAGGGACTACCACTCCTCTCCTTTTTGCTTCTGTGGGCTTTTGGGTTTCTTTCCCTACTCTCTTCTTTTGACATTTGTTAAAAGCCCACCGCAGGTACCCACAGGTTGAGAGCGCTCTCTGGACATGTTGTGTCTCCTTTTTCCTTTCCTCAGCACTAGTTGGTATTTGTTCCGCTCTATGTTGGAGGGTCCTAATAACCCCTAGTTTATGTTGTAGTGGATGGTTTGATTCAAAAAGCAGGTATTGGTCAGTGTGTGTGGCCTTTCTAAAGACCTCTGTAAGTAGCTGTCTGTCCTCTCCTATAATTACCTTGCAGTCTAAGAAGGCTAGATGGTTCTCTTTAGTGTCCTCGCAAGTAAATTTGATATTGGTGTCCACCGCATTGATATGATCTGTGAAAGACTGAATTTCTTGTTTTTTGATTATGACAATGGTGTCATCCACGTATCTAAACCAGTGCCTTGGTTTTGTCCCTGAGAAGGATGTGAGAGCCTGTTTCTCCATCTCTTCCATGTACAGATTCGCCACTATGGGACTGGTGAGCCCATAGCACAACCATGAATTTGTCTGTAAAATTTCCCTCTAAACTGAAAATATGTAGTGTTAAGGCAAATTTCCAATAATTGGCAGATGTGGTCAGCACTAAGTTTTGTTCTCCTATGCAGAGTTGAGTCCTCGAGCAATCTCTTCCTCACCACAGAGACTGCTGCTGAGGTGGGGACAGATGTGAAAAGTGAAGTCACATCATAAGACACCAAAGTTTCCTCTGGCTCCAATCTGAGATCTTTGATACTCGCCACGTCATCCATCCATCCATTTCGTTTAACCTTTTAGAACAAATTCATAATTAAAACCAAGGAACCACTGTGTTTAGCTCTCAACAAATGAAACAAATGAAAGATGGATTTCTAGATTACATTTCTAGATATGTAAATGTTTTTTAATGATGGCAGTTTTTCTTGAGTAAACTATAACTCATTCTTATTCTGTGTACCACAACAAAACCCTACAATCATCCTTGCCCCTTTTAACATCTTGGCTGTTGGAAAAAGTTTAGCGCTCTGCCCCATAAACGTTTTGGTGTTTCATGGCTCATGACTGTCTAGCCAGAGATTTAAAACAAGGAAAAAAGTGTTACTCTCCCACTGGAACCCTATAAAACATGATCATGCTATAACATGGATTAATGTTAAGTGCCTTGCCCAAGGGCAGCTCAGTGGTATTTCCTGAAGTGGAGGTGAGGATTAGAATCACCTCTCCTCACCCTATAAATATCCCATCTCCCCACACACCACGCTCTGCATTAACAAATTACTCACAGCACACAGGGTACTTACATCCCTTATTTTCAGTTGTGGTGACTCTTTGTTGCCACGTTTGTTTTTAGGTTTGGGCAGCTTTTTTGTCTCCTCCATTACACCTCCAAGGCCTCCTTGCACAGTGTGCCCTTGGAGGTGCTGAATAAACTCTTTCCGCTTTTCCCTGCATCTGGTTCCCATTGTGCTTCGTGAGGTTTAGCAAAAACCATCTTGTTTCCAGCTGCTGGGAAGCCTGTTCCTGTAACCCTGAGAAGGTGAACCATTCAGGGCCTACAGTACAAATGCTTCTTTTCACATCTATCGAATTCTACAGTAGATAAAACCATATGCATACATTGATGCATAAACTCGGTTGCTGCTTCCTAAAGGACTGAACTGACTACTGATTAGGATTAGTTGCAGAAAATGGATGTATGGAACCTTGTGGAGGTCTGCAATGTACTGAGGACACTTTTTTTAAAATCTGAGAATACATTAATTTCATTCTTTAGCATTACAATAAGACTAAATCAAATCTAATCAAATTTAAATGATTACTTAAGTTAATAAACATTGATGATAAATAGATCTTTTTTACAGCAGCCATTATGATTTGAAGTAGTAGTTGAACAGAGCACACAAAACATATTAAAGGATTCAGTTGAACTATTTTAACATTCCCCTCTTCTCTTATCCCGTTTGAATGTGTAAAACCAACAAAACAAATACAATGATACAAGTATGAAGCATACAAGTTAAATTTGTAATGACATAAGTCTATTGCTATTTGCAGTGTAGTAGCTGTACTAGTGACATCTAGTGGGTTGCTCTGATATAACTGAGCACAGGCATTTGCATTGTGATAATGATAAAAGACTTTTATTTAACAGTACTTTTGGTGGCATGCAAGACAAACAATACAAAAGGAGTTAGATCAGCATAGCATCAGAAAAGTAGTTGTTGTTCGAATAGAGATTTCGGTCCTTTGGTGGCATCACTGACTGTCCTATTAGGGAGGAATTCATGTTGTAAATAAACCAAGACTAGAAAAATGAATCAAGCGTATCATCTTCCACGGTTTTATTTCCTTTTAAAATAATTCATACAAATGCATACAATCACAAACATATCTTTGTCAGTTTTGACCAAAAATAATATTTACTGTAGAATATAGAATATGTATACTGTATATTGCTACGCCTACTACTTAACCATAAAGGGGACAAAGGGTAGACAACAGCGGACTGTGTGTCACTACCAGGGATGGAATTTCAAGGAGCAATTTATAGAGTTCATGTGCTGTTTGTCTTGATGACGGCAGTTTTCATTAAGGTTGCCATGGAAATAATGCACTCTCTGCAAAGTGACAGGCATCTTGTGAGGAATGTGTCAGGTTCGACTTCACAATATCACAGAATTCCTTTGGGAATCCCAAAGGTCCTAGACATACAGTGATATTGAACCTCTGTGCTATCTAATGGAGACACCCCAATGCGATTTTGGCACAAGCTTAGGTTGTAGGAGACCCACCAATAATGTTGATGTGAAATTTCCATCCCTGATTGCTACGCTTACTACCTCACCCTAAAGAGGAACAGGTAGGCAACAGTGAACTGTTTACTACTTAGACACTGGTAGAGTGGGTTCCTAAAAGCAACGTGACCTGGCTCAACTTCCAAGATTACAAACTTTGTATTATTCTTTTCTGTTTAATCTCAGGTGAAGAAGATATGAGCATTTCTGGATTAATTGTTTTGGACATTTTATAACAGCACATGAGCATGTGCTGTGATGAAATGCTCTTGTGGGGCTTATATGGGGCACCGGCCGTTGGTTCCCCATACCTGGTTTGAACCACGAGACTGGTCAAGACCCCCACATTGTAATTGTTTTATGTTGAATTCCAATGGAAGACTTAGTGACGATGCCTTCAGGAGTACAATGCACCACTCCTCCTTCCCAGCGCTGCTTTTTAGACACAGATACAACCAAGTCACATTGACACAGGCAGGCAGAACACCATATTATGTACACAGACACAGAGAGCACAGCGGTGGCTAAACGGTATACTTACTAAGGACCCATCATGAAATGTTAAAGGGATAGTAGGCTGGAGTGTTGTCCTTCACAAACTTAAAACCTTCTTGTTTGGAAACAGAGCTTTGTTTTTTTTCCTCAGATTTGTTTATAGAAATGACTAAAAGTCAGGAACCAAACATGATGGTAAATAGAATCAAAGCACTTTGATACCACTGTTACATTTACCTACTGATGACACAGCATCAGCAGTAACTGGGGGTTCAGCATCTTGCCCATGGATACTTTGACATAGTCACAGGAGGACTGAGGATCAAACCAGCCTCCTTCAGGTTGGAAGGCAACCACTCTACTACCTGAGCCATGCCACCCCAGTTGATGTCAGAAGGCAGAGGAGTCTGATGATTTTGAGGGTCTTGGCAAATCTGTAGAACCCTCAGCAGAAAGTGAAGCAACACACACTCATTAGTTTGTGCACCATTTGTAGACCTTGCGCAGAACTTGTCACACTCTGCAACTATTGAATACTACATGTGATAGTGGAAGCTCTGGATTATGAAGACATGAAGGAGATAGAGTACACGTTTTTACCAATTTTTAAAATCTGCTACAGGACAGCGTCTCAACGCATCATAACATTGACAGCCTGTCAAAACTTTGTTTTGAAATAAGAAAATCTTGACTGGGGATGAAGTTGTCCCAGCCAAGCATACCATTTCGCCACCTTTCTACAGTCTTTCATTTCACAAGCCCTCAATATGGGTTGAACATTTACAAGTCCAAAATTGCATGCCCCTTAAACATAGCAAACTACAGCAAACGTTGGATGAACTTAAGCTCTTCAAGTTTGATTTTCATCATGGAGTGGGACAAGAAAAGGCCAGCAGTCAGAAGAACAAAAAGCACTAAGTGGCAGAAAATGGAAGTCTTAAATTTAAGAAAAGAATATAACTGCGGAAACGTAATTTCCTGAGATGGTGTGCAAAAAAAGCTGCCTCTTTGGAGGGGGCTGGTTAGTCTGAACGCACGCAGAAAGAAAAATCTCGAAGTGATTAAGCCAATTGAGATCACATACTGGAAGTCTACTTTTTCTCAATACTGGAATACAATTATCAGTATCTTCTTGCCAGTAGTCAAAAAATGTACACACACAGCTTACATTCATTTCATAGCCTACTACTTTTGCTTGTACGTCAAACTAAGGAAATGACAAAAATAGAGAAAGATATGAAACCTGCTCCTCTATCTCTGGAAATACGACAGTCTTAAGACAACTGATTTAATGTTTTTTTTTCTCCAAATGAGCAAAATAGTCTTTCCTCTTGTTGAGCATGACTGGTACCATCTTCTACTTTCTCTTTGGAGTGTGAACAAGCGACTCGGTGCCAATTGCCTGTACATTTGGAATCAGTAGTTATTTAGACCTCAACCGGTTGACTTAATTTTGACTGTGAGGACTTGCCGTGATGACTTTGCAGCAGGGGCCAAGAAGGACTACAGTTGATCATTTGGATGCTGTTCTCTGTCGCCCTCTGGTGGCTTGACTGTGTTTTGCCCAGGTGACGGTGCATGTGGCGGGTGTGTGACAGCAGGCGGTAGTGTGTGTGTGATGGGCACAGCACTGGGCACAATGCCTTCAACGGGAGGCGGTAGGCCACTGGTTGGCAAACTTACAACCCCTGGTGGATACCTGACAGTGGGAGAGAGTTACAAGTTTTAATATTGACTTCTTTTGGAAAACTTGCAGGTGTACTGCATATGCTATTGGGAACTCCCTGTTGATGGTTAAGCCCCTTACCGAATCTCTAGGATAACATCAGTCAACCTATTTAAGGGACACTCGAAAAGTGTGCTTATAGTGTTTTTGTTACCTGTAGGCGCCGTTGAGTTCTGGGTGGACAGTAGCTGGATCCACTCCTGCCCAGTGGTTGTTCTGAGTCAGGAACTCCTTATTGACGCAGTTCTTCAGACTGTCTGGAATGCGGCCTGAACACAGAGACAGATGGAAGGTCCTTGGGATGGAACTCAGCAGTCAGTGCTGCTAGAACACTGTTCTATATTTTAATACATTTTAAATATGGACAATGTGCACACCTGTGATTGCCCTTCGAATCTCCCTGGCTGCCTCTTCTCTCATCTCCAATGAGGCTTGTTCGCTGTACCAGGCAGCATGAGGAGTGGAGATCAGATTGGGAGCATCCTTCAGCGGGCCCTGACTGAAACTATAGCAATAACAACAGATATAACAAAATAATTCTACTCTCGCACCCAATCTACCTATAGTGCCTATAAAAATATTCACCCCCTTGGATATGTCAGCCTTTTATTGCTTTTATAAATGAAATTTGGCTTGTTGGGCAAAATGTTGCAAAAAAAATGCTCTTATCAAAGTGAAAAAATGTTTTACATAATTGCGTCATAAGCATTCACCCCCTACAGGCCAGTATTTTGTAGCTGAAACTACAATCTGCTGCAATCACAGCAGAGTCTGTGTGGCTATGTCTCAATCAGACTGGCACATCTGGGCACTGCAAATTTTCCCAATTCCTCATTGCAAAACAGCTCAAACTCTGCCATGTTGTTCCGAGATCAAGTCTTTTTAAGTCCAGCTACAAATTCTTGGCCACTCTATAACATTTACCTTGTTGTCTTTGAAGTACTTTGTGTAGATTTTTTTGTATGCTTGGGGTCATTGTCTTGCTGGAAAATAAATCTTCCCCTCTACTTTGACATCTCAGTGACCTCCCTCACCTACCTGTATGTTCTTGCTCGATTACTCAGTTTGTGAGGATGGCCAGCTTTAGGCAGGTTGAGAAAAATGCCATATCCCTCAATTTCTCAACTGAACTCCGTGGGATGTCCAGTGAATTTGCAATCATCTTATAGCCACCTCCTGTCCTAAACTTTTCAGTGATTGTTTCTTTTTTTGTCTTCATGTGTCAATTGTAGCAGGAATACTAATGAACCAGAGACTGCACATTACATTCAATTTTCAATTTTCACAGGGGCAGTAGGCTCTGTAGGGAAGTCCAGACTTCCTGGTCTGGACCCAAGGCGTTCCCAGGCCATCTGTGAGACATAGACCCTCCAGGATGTCCTAGGTCTATCCGGGGCCTTCTCCTGGCTGGGCATGCCCAAACACCTCACCAGGGAGGCGTCTGGGAGGCATCCAGACTAGATGCACGAGCCACCTCAAATGACTCTTCTCAATAAGGAGCAGCGGCTCTCCTCTGAGTTCCTCCCGGATGACTGAGGTCCTCACCCTATCTCTTAAGGTGAGTCCAGCCACCCTACTGAGGAAACGCATTTCAGCCGCTTGTATCCACGATCTTTTTTTGGTCATGACCATAAGTGAGGGTGGGAACATAGATTGAGCGGTAAATTGAGAGCTATGCCTTCCGGCTCAGCTCTCTCTTCACCACAATAGTCCGGTACAGCGACTGCATAAATGCAGACGTTGCGCTGATCAGTCTGTTGACCTCACGCTCCATCCTTCCCTCACTCGTGAACAAGACCGCGAGATACTTGAACTCCTCCACCTGGGGCAACACCTCGCTCCCAACCCGATTGAGAATCATGGCCTCGGATTTGGAGGTGCTGAATCTCATCCCAGAAGCTTCACACCCAGCTGCAAACGGCCCAAATTAACACTGAAGGTTGCAGCCTAATGAGGCGCTAGTGACTCTGTAGTTCTACTGGGAGACTTCAACGCCCATGTGGGCGATGACCTGGAGTGGAGTGAGTGACTGAGGATATAGTCAACCAGTGGAAGGAATACTTTGAGGCCCTTCTCAATCCCACTGACATACCTTTCAGTACTTTAACCATGAATTCATTTTTAAAAGCAATAAAAAGCGTAACTGTTCAAAGAGGGTGAATATATTTTTTTGAAACTGAATTTAATCCACTTCATCACCTGAAAGGCTCTGTCTCGTGAACATCCAGGGCAGCTCCACGTATCCTCCCGTCCTTCAGGGCCTGAGCGAGGGCCTTCTCGTCCACCAGACCCCCCCTGGCTGTGTTGACCAGAAACGCCCCCTGACGCATCTTTAAAACACATAGCAGAATTCAATTTTGGTCTGTTAAGCCTCATGACAATCGCATATCGAAAATAAGTTATTGAGGTAAGCATTGCATTTACTGTACTGTAGATGCGCGTGCACAATGACTACATTCTTCATAATCTGCATATGTCACATTCTCTGAACCTGCTGACTAAAAACTTGACAAGGGAGTCAAAATCTAAGGCTGAGGTGCACTCAAAACTTGCTTTTTTTTTGCAGTGTTCACTCACCGCTACATCATAAGAAACATGTAAGAAGATAACTGTACAATGTTAACTTTACCCCGCCTGTCGGCCGAAGTCAGCTGGGATAGGCTCCAGCATACCCCTGCGACCCTAATGAGGAGAAGCGGCATAGAAAATGGATGGATGGATGGATGTTAAATTTATGAAAAATAGTGGCAAACACAACCTTGCACTCGCAAAACATTCATATCAGTGATAACAATTGTGATGACTGGACACCACATGATTTTTAGATATACAGGGTAAATACATAATTTGCTTAATGTTCATGTGACATAATTTGGCCTCATAACTACAGCCTAGCTTCTTGCTTTCCAGCTGGTGTGTGTTAAAAAGCAAAACAGGGGGCGCTCAAGGCACTTCCCATGTTAATTAAAGCACGTGATGGCGGCAGACACGAAAGGTAACAATTTTTAATGTATTATTGTAATTTTTGGGCAAAACGTTAAAAAAAATGTTCCTTTCACATCAAGTGAAAACATTGTGTCAATCACAGCACTGAGTCTAGCTTTTGTTGTATGCTCATAGTCATTGTCTTGCTGGACAATACATTTTCTCCTCTACCTTGACAGGCCTTCCAGAGCCCGCTTCTGATAATTATCCCCACATTATTGGATTTCCAAAGTTCCTGTACTTGGTCTATATTATCTGTGTAGCAGAAATTGTGGGTGTATTTTGTAAACAGCACATCAATAATGACTTTCACTGACAGGATGCAGTCAGTTTACTGTATATCAGAGCCACTCCATAAAACTATGATATTAAAACTAAAACTATGATATAAAACTTTTTGTGTCTTTTTTTCAGTATCCATGATTAAAGGACTATCCATCCATCCATTCATCTTCTATGCCGCTTATCCTAATTAGGGTCGCGGGTATGCTGGAGCCTATCCCAGCTGACTTTGGGCGAGAGGCGGGGTACACCCTGAACTGGTCGCCAGCCAATCGCAGGGCACATATAGACAAACAACAATTCACACTCACATTCATTCCTATGGACAATTTAGAGTCGCCAATTAACCATTAGGTTAATGCATGTTTTTGGAATGTGGGAGGAAACCAGAGTACCCGGAGAAACACAGGGAGACGTTGCAAACTCCACACAGAGGTGCCCAACAGAGAGCCGAACCCAGATCTTCCCGATCTCCTGACTGTGTGGCCAACATGCTAACCACTAGGCCACCGTGCGACCGATTAAAGGACTAACAAGTAAAACATGTTTACATAGAATAGAAGATCCCCGTAAAGATTGCTGCAAGTTCGAAGAGCGTATCATATATCTTCATATACGGTATTAGTGAGTTGCACAAATGCTTGGAATTTGCAGCCATTTGCCGTAACCGAGTTGATTAGAGATAAAATACAGTCAGCTTTGTGTACAGCCAGTCCTACACCTGCTTAATGGTGAAGTCGTTGATCAGGTGGTGGTTGTGTTCGTTCAGGCTGCAGTGCAGTGAGACGCAGTCAGAGTGGAAGAGCAGATCCTGTGGAAGTAAAAAGGGAATAACATGAACTACTGTATGTAAAACTTAGTAAATAAAAAATAAATAAAACTCAAGTAAAATTTGACACTGGTAGCACATTAATATTTTTATAGCCACTGCTGACTATATTTTAATTGCCCAATATATCTGTTCATCCCTCTGATGGTGTCTATCAAGGGATGAATTTGTGTTACTACCTGTAGTGTGGTGACCCTTTGAAGGCCCAGTGATCTTTCGACACCATCAGCCAAATAGGGGTCATAGAAAATGACGTTGAAGCCGAAAGCCTTAGCTCGCAAAGCAACAGCCTGGCCCACCCGACCTTCATACACACAAACACACTTTAATATGACATACTGGTGCACCAAGACAGAGTGAGGAAGAGCCTCAGTCAAAAGTCAACTTTGCTTATTGTGTTAACTGACCAAGTCCAATGAGTCCCAGTGTCTCCCCTCGAATCCTCGCAGCCCCTGAAGCTACCTCTCGGATTTGCTCCACACTCTGAACCCGTGTTCCCTCTCGCAGCGCCTGTGTGTAGCACAGCAGTATGTGACAGATAATAAACCCAAACACAATATCATTTATTTAAGTCGCTTAGGTATACCTGATGCAGCCACGTGGTCCGTCGGTACAAGGTGAGGATGTGGCACAGCGTGGAGTCAGCCGTCTCCTCCACTGAGGCAGCCGGCATGTTACACACAGCTATTCCTATTGGCAGTGAGGGTGAGAGCAATTTAGTGACAGCTTGCTGGCATGCTGTCGGCCAATTGGACTCAAGCTGGCTCACCAAGTTCGCCAGCAGACTTGATATCGATGTTGTCGTAGCCACTGCCGATGCGCACAATTATGCGGAGAGCTTTAAACTTCTCCAGGTCTTCTCTCATCAGAGTGATGGTGTGGTACATCAGTGCTCCCACAGCTTCATTCAACACCTGCGCACACAGCAGTTATTTCTAAGGAAAATTCATGTGTACTGTAAATACAGTATACTAGTACCAGGAGTGGACTGGGACAAATATTCAGCCCTGGACGTTGTGGATCAGACTAGCCCCACCTCACACCCCATTACAAGCCTCCTCTTTTTTATAAAATAAATAAATAAATAAAAAACTGTCCAAGGTTGGCATCAAACCTGCACCTTCTGCCTTGATCGGGGATGCATGTACCAGTACACAAACAGCACATCATCTGACTTGATGCTGCATGCACATGTCATGGCAGCGATGCGCATCCCTTGCGCATATGGCCCCTTGCTCAAAATGGGCCCCCCCGCACCGTGGATCGTGGGGCCCTACGAACATTACTTGTTCTGTGTGTCGCGAGGGGCGGCTCTGACTGTGCCAACTCGCCCACTCTGTGTTTTGCCTGCAGCCGCATGTCCCTGGACCGGGAGATTTAGTTACCGTGGTTAACAAGGCAAGACGCAGCAGTAAATATGTAAATAAATGAATGACCATCAATCGGTCCATTATTGATTGGCCCACCTTGAAAACTCCCAGTACTCCCAATGGTCCTCTGCCCCTGACTACTACTGTGTAATTACAATACAGTATGTGTCTTTGTCTAAACATGATCATATATTGTTTTGAATAATGGAATTTCCTAAATATCACAAGGGAAACATAGACTTTATTAAAAGGTGCAATCATTGCGCCACTGCAATACTGATTCCAGAGACAAAACTGCATAGTCGTGGTTATTCATATATACACATAAGAGAAATAGGGGAAATTAAAGTATGCCAAAATACAGTATGTGCATCCAATGAAAACAAAAATTCCACATAGGTTGGTTGTCATATACTGTAGAATGGAAATTTATGAAAATTTGTGTCTGTCCTTATCATTTCATTGGTTGGCAGTCGCCAGTTGATTTCTCTACAACGCTGCCAGGATGACCATGCCACGCTCTTCAATTACAATTTAAAAGCACTTTGAATTACACAGTAAGGTGGCCGTGGCTTCTCGGAGAGAAATGCTTCTCAATGAGAGCGCCATCTGTTTGTGCCATGTTGTGGCCTACTGAGCGTATTCACAGAGAGACAGTGCCTGGCAGCCACCCAGAACGAGACGTAACCCTGCCAGACATACAAGTCCATTTAAAATATGTACTGTAGTCATAGTGTCTGCAGCACCATGTGGGCATGACACACAGTGGAGTACAACTGTGAATTCATTCCCTTGTCCTTGTTTTTCACCAGCATCATCTTGTCCTTCATGTTTATGCTTCAAGAAGCTGAGTAGTATTTCAGTTTTGACAACTAGCGACTGAAATTCATCTTTTTTGAAACGTTTGTTTTAATTGTTTCAGGATTTGATGTTTAAGATCCTTGATTTGGTGAAACCATCACACCAGGGAGATACATAATCTTAGTTGAAGGGGCAAGGTTTGTCAGCCAGAGTTTCTTGTCAAATGACTGACCTTCTCGTGGATCTCCTGTGTGGACTGAGCATCGCAGAAGGCCACGGTCGCAACATCTTTCAGAATGGGCATCTCCACGGTGCAGTCGCGCCCATCCAGCAAAGCCACCAGCGGCCGCGGGTGCATGGGCCCATTCATGATCGGCGGTCTGATGCCTGCAAACATTCAAAAAAGAACAGATTCAGGTTAGTTGTTATATTCGAAGACATGCTAGAATCTGCTATTGTCCTGCTACAGTCACTTATTTTGTGTGGTCATGTATCGTTTCGATTCTGAAGTTGAGGTTTGACACAAACTGAACTTGGGAACTGAGTAAATGAAGGTTTGGTAGTTGAGCATACCCTAAATTTTAGACATACCGGCAATTTCAGACATCAACGTTCGACAAGGATAACAGTGGCCCCTTCTTCATCTTTGACGAGAGCAGCGCTCATCAATTGGAATCACTTTTATCAATTAATTTTTTTTCTTACTGTGCCGTATCAGTGGACCTCATTGGTTATCTCAAATGTACAGACAATCCTGAGAGACCATGACTTGGCAATCGGAAGGGTAGAGGGCTGGAGATTGATATTTTGCTGATATTGACTTTACCCATCCCCTTTTTCTGACTGTTCTGCGTCTGTGATTAGCAGACGTATGCCTCCATTAAATAACTACCTCCGTCTTTCCACTGGTAATGTTCCTGGATCTTCTCAAAAGGTCTTCAGATGGAGTTTTCCTGTTGCATGAGAGCACATGCCGATAAAGTAGCCAAATTATTAAAGTCTTTTTAAAATTCCCAATCTGACATCAGTCAATCCAAAGAACCAGTCTCATTGGGATTTGATCATTTCAAGGAAATTGTGACTTTTTTTGTCCTTGCAGTCAGGTGTGTTGCTTGCGACGTAGATTTACTATTACACTACATTCAACTGACTTCAGCTTGCTACACCTGCTAACTTCCAACTGAGGATCTCTTCCTGAAGGTACAGAGTTTGTTAAACTGAAATAATAGGAGGAGATGATAATTGATATTTAACTGAAGCAGTAAGATACATCTGTGTTTATTCCTGGCAAGTAAAAATGGACAAACATGTAATATTAGCTCTAGGGAACATGTGCTTATCTAAAATAAACTGTTGAAGCTGGAGCATTCATTGTTATTTTTTAACAAATTCTCAGTAGCTCTTCCTTTTTATATAGTTATACGTTATAGCCAGGTTATAAGTAGGAGAAATGATGGTAATGGTAGCAACAGTGATGTCATGCATTTGTGATCCAGCACTCAGTCTTAGGATTAGTCCTTTACCAGAAAAGAAAGCTCATAGTCGAGCACCATCTCACCTCTGCGTCACATTCTTATCAGCAACATCAGATTCCAGCATGAAACATGATCCACTGAAACCGCTCCTCAGTGAAGAGACGCCAATAAGATGAAATTTAAATCCATGTCCGCAGTCTCTTATGTGTCCTGGTAAAACATTATCTTTCTGTAATAGGATTTTCCTGGAGGCCACTGCACTTACACGTCTATACAGAATCAATGGGGCATAGCTAAGAACCTCACATTCAGCATGAGGAGAAGGTACTCCGGTGTTGACTGATCCATCCCAGAGATCATCTTAATCATGAGCAGCAAATTGCCAGAGGATAATAGTTCTCTGGACTGCAGGGCTTCAGCAAAGATACTTAAGTGGCAAAATAGGACTGACATGTAAGACAAAAGGGCATCGTGTTCACAGTAGTGTTTTGGGAGAAAAGAAGGGATTCAGGGTTATTGTACGGCTTCCATTTGGTTACAGTGAGAGAGGAAATAGCTGTCATACCAGCAGCAAGCGTGACCCTGGGAGGACCAGCACCACTGACCGCTGAGTGCACTAAATGATAACAGACTCCTTCATTCTCTATGTCTGTTCTATAGAGACAACAAACAACATTATACCCACTGATTGAACAAACCCCAAAATGTACATTATCTTTCAGTCTCATTCAACACTCTTTAAATTATTAATTGCATTTGATAATTGCACAGATTTGCTTCTCATTCTGCTCACCTTTTCTCAACTCTCATCCATCTCTTGTCTTCCTAACCTCTTGTAATATTCACGAGTACTAGCACCAACTGCCTATCTTTCATATGCCTCGGGCTAACTGATGGGAGCTGTCAAAGTCTAAAAATGCTTCTTAATGGCTTGAAGGGCCACAGCTCTACTCTCATCCATCCATCTATGGCTTTTCTTTGTTGTACAATCTTGGGCAAATAGTTTTGCTATAAACGACTTACATCTGCACACTAATGACTCTGCCAACAACAATGACTCTAAATTACATCTGACAGTATAGAAATGGTGTTGCTTGCAAAATGTGCAATCAGAAGAAAATGACTCTCTGACCTGCTGTGAGTGACATTTAGAGATGGAAAAAAACATCTGCTGGTAGGGAGAGCAAGTGGGTGGGCCCTGCTGGCCATCATTCAGCAGCTCTCAGAGAGCAAGACAGACCAAGATCAGTGATGGGCAGTTCACTAGGAAATCTTGCTGCCTGGACAGTGAGCGAATTGACCAAAATAGACTGGGAAGTCTGTGTAACATCACATACATTTTAAGTGTTTAAAGCCTTGGATGCATATAGCAGACATCACAGACTTGGCAGCTGAATCCCACTGGACGATGGGATCAAATGTTGTCCATTTTAGGTAGAGCACTACTCTTGCACTCTACTCTTGTGCTTTCATCATGTATTGAAATTGAGACTATCTATGTAGATGTCCAGTTGGATGCATGTCTGTTTGTAGCGTCCACACTTTATGGACAAAAGTCTTTGGAAACAGCATGAATCAGTGAAATAATCCTAATAATCGGGTTGGACTAGACCACTGAACCTGCCTTGAATCATGATTCATCATCTTCACAAGACATTTTGGAGAGTTGTATGCTTCCAACTGTGTGGGACCACTTTGTGGAAGGTCCTTTTCTGTTCCCAACCGGTCCAATAATGTATTCTTGGAGGACTGATGTGAAAGAGCTAGAACAGATCTAACACTGGTGACCTCTGACCTCATGAATGAACAAAAATGCCCACAGACACATGCCAACATCTTGTAGAAAATCTTCCCAGATGAGTGGAAGCTGGCACAGCCACAATAACTTGACCTTAGTGTTGTGATGTGCAGGACAACAGGTTTGCCTGCAGCCTTGTGTCACAGCAATTCAACGTGATGATGTTGTTGCGAGTAGTTGTATTGTTGTAGCCACAGTGGTGCTTACAGATTAGCTATAGATGAATACGATTAAAGAGATTCTTCTCCAAGATCCATAACACATGACAGCTAATTAGCAAAAGGTCAGCAAGAGACAGTCACTGAGGGATTCGAACTCAGGATTCGGAAATAAACGCTTGTCAAGTCATTTGAAAGTCTTCTTCTATGGATTCTATTTAGACTAACCTTAAAAGACCTTACAATGTGTAATTTGGTAGCAGAGCCTGCTGGTCCATTAAGCAAGATAGACGGGCAGATGCTAAGGGCATTGTGGCCTCCAGGGGGTGGCAAAAATTAGAAACAAAATTTACATTTCAATATAATTGTAGTACTAGTTATTACTACTTAAAATGTGAAGCAGTGCACAGTTTGTATTAGTACAAATGATAACAAATAAGTGTCCCCTTGCCCATCATTTTTGTACATCATATTGCTTATAGTTGAGAAGCGGTATAGAAAATGGATGGATGGATAGTTGTATATAGGTATTTTATATAGCTTTTGTATGTAGCTATTTTGTTTTTGTATACAGTGGTGTGAAAAAGTGTTTGCCCATTATTTCTTTTTTTTTTAAAAGTTTTTCAGACTTAAATGTTTCAAATCATAAAACAAATTTAAATAGTCATCACTGACAACACAAGTGAACACAAAATGCAGTTTTGAAATGAAACTTTTTATTATGCTTCTTCCTACTCCTATTGGACACGTGGAACTGTGAATTGAATTATGTGATGTATTCCATTATAACTTGAATGCATGTTCAAACATTACCATTATTAAGAGAGGAAAAAAACAAACCTACATGGCCCTGTGTGAAAAAGTGACTGGCCCCTAAACCTAATAACTGGTTGGGCCACCCTTGCAAAAAGTCTCTTACAGCGCTGTGGAGGAATTTTGGCCCACTCATCTTTGCAGAATTGTTGTTATTCAGCCACATTGGAGGGTTTTCCCGCATGAACCGCCTTTTTAAGGTCATGCCACAGCATCTCAATAAGATTAAGGTCAGGACTTCATTTTCTTTTTCTTCAGCCATTCAGAGGTGGACTTGCTCGTGTGTTTTGGATCATTGTCCTGCTGCAGAACCCAAGTTGGTTTCAGCTTGAGGTCATGAACAGATGGCCGGACATTCTCCTTCAGGGTTTTTTGGTAGACAGCAGAATTCATTTATCACAGCAAGTCTTCCGTGTCCTGAAGCAGCAAAACAGCCCCAGATCATCACACTACCACCACCATATTTTACTGTTGGTATGATGTTCTTTTTCTTTTACGCCAGATGTAATGGGACACACACCTACTAAAAAGTTCAATGTTTGTCTCTTCAGACCACACAGTATTTCTTGTGGATCATCAAGATAATTTCTCGCAAAATTGAGACAAGCCTTAATGTTCTTTTTGTTCAGCAGTGGTTTTCATCTTGGAACTCTTTTTTGCCCAGTGTCTTTCTTATGGTGGAGTCATGAACACTGACCTTAACTGAGGCAACTGAGGCAAGTGAGGCTTGCAGTTCTTTGAATGTTGTTGTGGGGCCTTTGTGATCTTGTGGATGAGTTGTCGCTGAGCTATTTGCATAAGTTTGGTTGGCTGGCCACTCTTGAGAAGGTTCACCACTGTTCTATGTTTTCGGCATTTGTGGATAACGGCTCTCACTGTGGTTAGACTGACTGATTTAATAACTGCATTTGGTGTTCAGTTGTGTTGTCATTGACTAATTTTATTTTGCTTGATGATCTGAAACATTTAAATGTGACAAACAAGCAAAACATAAGAAATCAGGTAGGGGGCAAACACTTTTTTACACCACTGTATATGCATGTATATGCAAAGTGTAAATGTAGCCTACATATAGAGATATAGTGTTATTGTGTTATTTATTCACTTATTTACAAGATTTTTATTTTGTGGTAAGGCTATTTATATTGTATTTCAGACTTGTTTGTATTTATTTGTAATTTGTTAACTTTGTAAATTGGGTGACATGTTATTTTACAAATTAATGCCAATCAATTTCTTTTGAATTTAATTTGGTGATGGAGGGGGGCACCAGTGCGCCATATAAAATCTCGACCAGGGTGGCACCGTTGTGGTTAGGTTCAGCGCTGTCTAGTAGTATTTTCACAAGATGTTGATTATTAATGATACCCTGTTTCATTTCTTTTAAGTTTGTGCATTCAACCAGAAGAAGATTAGTTTGTTGACACTGTGTCACCGAATGCTGTATGAAACTATGGGGACTTGACTTGCAACTTCTAGTTCCTCTGTCGAAATATGTTGCATTGAGGCCATGGTCTGCAGACTGTGCCAAACGTAATTGTTATAGTTTTGTGATTTTCCTGTGCTTTTGGCTGTTGTTCTGGCACGGGTCTGCGAAGTGTTCTGACCAGAACTACACCAGAGTTCACTTGAAAGTGGAGCGAGATCGCTTCAAATGGTGTTCTCTGTCCATCCATAATTTGAATGATAGCGCTTGATCAAACAACCCACACAATACTGCAGGAAGCGCAGCAGAATTTGCTTTAAATAATAATAATAACCTATCCGTGCATCTGATACTGTGAAATAATAACTGTTTTTTAACCAGTGAAACAGTATCCTGTTGTAATAGCCATCTACAGTTGGACTTTTACAAGGTCCTGAAGGGAATTCAAGTGTGACGGTTTTATGATGTAAATTAACGATCGGATCAGAAATGGCCCTGTAAAGGTTGAATGAGCTTCACTTTGTGTGGAAAGCAGATCAATGGCGTGTTTATAGATCGGCGATGGTGATTCTCTCTGAGCCGTAAGTGATGGATATTATTTCCTGTGACCTTGGACTTTTTGTGGACAGATGCAGTGGTAACAAAAAGAGGGAAAAACATTAGAGCCTCGACTTTTATCCTCAACATTGCCCGCAGCCTGTTGATGACATCACAGATGCCAATCTCCACCGTGCTCCACACATGAGGCCTCAGAATGAAGGGTTCATCCTGGCGCTTTCCTACACGTACCTACAAATCCAATACTACCCGCCCATCCTCTTTTCTAGAACAGTCTTTTCCAGCCGTAGTCGCACCTGTGTGTGTGTGTGTGTGTGTGTGTGTAGGCACGTCCTGCACTCGAGTGTGTGTTTGAATTGTGCGAGTGACATTCAAGGCACAGCATGAAAGCAACACAATGAAAGGGAAATATGTGTCATGTCCTCGGCAGCCCACGAAGAAAGCAGTTCGTTTTCTGTCACCACCTACGAGGTGTTCAAGCAGCCTTCAGTAGTAGAGGCTTGCCTCGTCTCTCACACACACACACAAACACCAGTAAAAGAAAAGGCTGAGCATTCTTGTGAGGTGAGCGAGAGATTGAGCAGATGCAAAGATAATAATAGTGTGGCAGAATTAGAGGAAGGACAGGGAGGAAAAAGAAAAAAGGGGGAGGGGAGGAGTTCACAAATATTGGCATACGCACACGCACACACACATGAAAGCAGGGAGCTTGCTGTTTACCTAGAGGCATGCCTTTGTTGAGGAGATGTGAGCTTCCCATGACGTGTTCTCCAGCACCAGCATGCAGTCTTCACGCAGCGCATATGAACAAGAATCCAGTCAGCATATGGCGGCCGCGGCCAGCTACCTCGCCTCCCTCAGTGACAAGCATACACATGTGCTCCCCCTCTCCTCGCTCTGCCTTCCCTTCCGTCCCCGCCACTCGCTCTCGGTCTGCCTCACCCCTCCCTCCGCTTTTTTTTTCCACTTTCTGCTACAGCAAATCTCTCCGTCCCTCCCTCTGTCTGTGTCAGGCCCAAGCAAAGCACACACAGCCAATACAAGCACTGCTGCATTTAAGGGAGGGCAGGAAGGCGAATGTGAAAGAGATGTGTGTGTGTGTGTGTGTGTGTGTGTGTGTGTGTGTGTGTGTGTGTGTGTGTGCGTGTGTGTGTGCGTGCATACGTGCGTGTGTGTGTTTGCGTGTGTGTGGGTGCATGTGCATGCATGTGCGTGTTTGTGTCTAAGCAAGCAAAACTGGGGAGGAGCTAACCCGAACCAAAACTCATCTTTTGTCTCCTAAAGCACAAGGAAAGAAAAAAAAGAGTTATGCAATTACAAGGCTGTTGCAAGAGAGGACAAACTTGTTTCTGATACTTTCTTTAAAAGGACACAGATTTAAACCTCATATAAGCGATTTTTTTAACTAAAAAATTTGTAGTAAAGTTTCTTAACTGCTGCTGTTGAAGTATTTTACATGACAAGCACTGGAATGTTTTTGAATAACCAAACCGGCTTTTGTAGTTAGACAGAAAGACACAATACACAGTAATATGAACAACACCCAACCTAGCACAAACATTCTCCTTTTGTGGTCACATAACAAGCCTTTACTACCAGCCCACAAGGCCAAAACGCTAAATTGTAAAATGTGATTCCATGTTTTCATTATAAATACACATTATACTGTACATTGTTACTGTTAACTAATATCTGGAATGTGCAAAATGATTAAATAACTAAGTTTACTTTGGTATCGTCATTTTAAAGACTAAACTATATAGAAACTGTAGAACAATAACTGTAGGTATATGGTGTGACTTTAATTGAAGACATTCAGGATCACATGCAGCTCATTTGAACGTGTTGTTTCTGGTCAGGTGACGCTCCTTCACTTTTGACCATTTGTCAACTCAGCGAGGAGCGTCCTGAAATGACCCACCAGGAGCCTCACACCCCCAACCTCCACAGAGGCCAGCCCCTAACTAGTTAAACAGCAAGGATGTGTCAGATCACATCTTAACTGCTTGTGATGACAGGTCAAAAGTCAGCAAAGGTCACATTCTCACCAGCCCTTGCTCACTAACATCATGTGGGCTACATTTCCACCATATGGATTAAGTGGTGGCCCTGTTGGGATATGCAACAATGTAGTGGGGGAAGAACAACACACAATGACTGATATTTTCAGCCATCCATTTTCTTCCACTTATCTGGTGGAAGGGAAGCCCAGATCTCCTAAAGTCCAATCGGCGGGGGCACTGAGGCATTCACAGGCCAGCCGTGAAACATAATCCCACCAGCATGTCCTTGGTCTACCCGGGGGGCGTTCGAGCGACATCTGGACTGAGCCTGAGCCACCTCAACTGGCTCCTCTTGGTGTTAATGAGCAGCAGGTGTACTCTGAGCTCCTCCTGGATGACCAAGCTCCACACCTTATCTCCAAGGGTGAGCCCGGCCACCCTGCGGAGGAAGCTCATTTCAGCTGCGCGCTTGCTCTTTAGGTCCCTCTGTCACAATTGCTGATATCCTCAAATGTGAACCACAACAGATGGGAATGGGATGTCTGCCAAAGTGACTGCAGTGTAAGTGGACGCATCATCTTGCATCCATCCAAGCCAAACAGGGCTGAGTGTTGTGGTCTTCAGAAAAGCTGGTGGGAGGTCTGCAAACGCAAAATGAGGCCTGGTCTTCACATCAAATTGACCCTGAAAACCTGACAACAGTAAAGTGACCATCCGCAGACCACTCTTAAGGCTGGGTTATACTTTCCACTCGAACGGGCCGCGTGGAAAAGAGCCACTCGGAAATCCACTCGAGAGACAGTGTGTGACATTATACTCCGTGTGGCGTCTGCTCCCAAACTGCAGGGGCAGTATATCGAAAACACGCGTCTACCATGGTACTAAACTAGAGTGGAAGAAGTTTGCCATTGTTTACTTGACTTCCAACATGGCGACACTTGTGCGTCAACTTCTTGAAGAAGAGGAATTGTGTTGTATTTATTTGCTGCTGTAACAGAAAAGGAAGAGAAGGTGGTCCACTCGTCCTATGAATAGGAGTGCTGCAATCGCAGCTCGTCATTCTTCCCACCATAGGGACTTGTACCCCAGCAGGAGATTGTGCTTACAAAAGGCTGAACACGGCAAAAGAAAATAAAAACCGAACAGCTTGAATTAAAACACAACTTGTTTCAGTGTTCCTTTATGCTTAAAATACAGTGCATCAGGGTAGGCTGCCTCGTATAACTGCCGGTATTTCTGTACTTCAGCTGCGATGATCTCCTGCTCGCCTGCCTTTTTTTTCCGCGCGTCTACGTCCGCGTAGTTAGAAAAATTTGGAGGTGTGCGGAGCGGGAATTTTCCGCAGGAAAAGGGCCGCTCGAGGGGACGCGGGTACAAAAATGACGTCATTTGTCCGCACTGAGCCACAGGGACCTCACAGATTTTGTGTTATTTATGTTGTGGTATAGTTGTTATATTAGATATACAGTAGATAGTTGTTATATTAGATATAGATATTTGAGCTGTCACAAAAGCAAAAAAATTGTGGCAAAGTGAATAATATGCTTGGAATTTATCTTTTTACAAAAAGCTGTTTTTCTCCCTTTTCTTGTTGACAAAGTGAAAGTTATGCTTGGAATGTATCTTTTCACAAAAAGCTGTTTTTCCTCCTTTTCTTGTTGGGAACTGATATTTTCCTGAAACTTACCTATGTTCTACTGCTGATTACTGAAGAACGGAAACAGGTAGACACTTTTGGTAGGTTCCATGTTTATCTATCCATAGAACACAATATTCTGTCTGCCTTGAAAAATCAGTCAAAATCAGTTAAAATGTCCGGGGTTGTCTTTTGAAAAATGTCTGGGATTGAATGAGTTAATAGTAGCACAGCATTTGAATCACACTTTGACCTTGTTATCATGCGCCACGAAGAGTTGCGTTCAAAGACAAAGTAATTTAAGTTGAATTCACGTCTTAAGTGTAGACATATTTTCTGTAATTTCCGAGCATACTTAAATGTACTTAACTTGTACTTCTGCAGTAAGATAAGAATATCCACTTATTGTTTTTCTTTGTCTTTCTGTTTATTTAGACCACACCTATGCGCATAATTAAGACATTATTGTGATTTTCGGAGTGGCCATGACTGCATTTCGCGGCCGTCTCCTGACAATAAGAAAGTGTCGTTCCGAGGAGGACTAGAGACGTGGAGATACATACAGTATATGCTGTTGGAAATGCACTACTGTCGATGTGTTCAGGTCAGAATAAAGTTATAAAAGAGCGTCAGACTTTGTGTGACTGTGTGGGGACACTACATTATGCTTCGGTCTGCCATCATAACAGAGAAATATGGCTTGACATGATGCACATGCGTTAATTACGCACAACATTTTAACATAATGAAATAGTTACCGTTGTTAACGCTCTATTTTTGACACCCCTAATTATTAGACTTAGCGAAGGCCCTATTGTATCTATTGTGTTTGTGCCATTTTGGTCTTTTCGGGGTGCAGACGATGGGTCTTATTTTGACGAACTCCGCCTTACTATGTGGGATGCCTTTGACGATTTGATAGGCAGGTCCACTATACCGCTTTTTATTGTTTTTTTATATCTGATTTGAAGATATTCCCAACATTATCACGGTGTTATGTAAACATATTAACAAACTGGCTAAACTAGCGCATTTATTAAATGTGTATTAATGTGCACTGTCCATGTACTCCACATCCTCCAGCCTCTCTCAGTGTGCTTGTACCCACTGCAGTCATTCCTCCTCCATCCTCACCTATAAGCGCCCCTCCCCCATCTCCTCTTTTGTGTCTCTTTCACCATATTCCCCCATCTGTGGATTGCCTCGCCATCTCTCCACACATTGCATCTCCACCAGCAAGTGGCGCTGAGGCAAGTATCTGTCAGAAACACCACCAGCAAATGATCTAATGCACAGCTTTTAGCTACATGGAATGATGAATGATATGTGATGTAATTCTCTGTTTCAATTCCAATTTGATTCTTTACATGTTCACTACTCGGTGAAGCTCAGTTTGCCTCACCTCACCTAACAGGCTGCTCCTTTAAGCTCTACTGTTAGTCCATCCAGTACAAGGGTCACATGCTATTAGTACCTGAAGTGTCTGGTGTCTGCCACCTTCCTTTAACAGACTCAAATCTAATTTCTCGCCACTATGTGCTCTCTCTCATTCGCAGCAGCTGCAGCTGGCTGTCAGTATCCATCAAGCAAAGTGTATGCGTGTGCATTTTCAGAGCTTACACGACTACTGTGGACGTAGATTGCTTAGAGCAGCAGTTTGTCTATATGAGCTTACTGTATACGCTCATTAGATCTAATACAAGAGCTCCATTGAAAATTATGTGAAAAGCTGTAGGAGACATTGTTGACATTGTTATTATGAATCTCGTGTAACATTTAGCCACTGTCAAATGTAAAATCAATACAAAACTCTACCGTTGGTAACAAGTGACGACAGTGTGTGTCTTTAAACCTTTTTTAACCCCAGACATAAAGACATATCTAAAATAAGAAATGTTCTTTCTGCATCTAAAGGTCTACATCAGGGATGTCCAAACTTTTTCCACTGATACTGATGTGAGGTTCGATACTGAAATATTGATACTTTCAATACCAGTTCTTCACACTCTTAAATAGATTCTCAAATCAAAATATCGATACTTTCGATAATTCAGTCGTTTGAGGTAATATTTGCGTCAAGCGTTTGTCTGTTGAAACATTGACTAATTGTAAACCGAGCCATGTGTGAATTGTGAATAAACTTTTCATTCTTAAAGTAGTTTGTAATAATTAATCATTTATTTTAATGATTTTATTATTTTACTTATATTTTCTTTTTTATTGTTTAAAATACCACTTTCACATATTTTATATGATTATATGGTTTTCCTCTTGTTGTATATTAGCATGGCTATGTTGTAAATCACCCCACTACCCCAATATACTTCAGGGCTTAAAGTAAATAAATAAATAGCTTAAAATTCATTATTAAATTATTAATGTATTTAAATTGATAAATTAATTAAATGCCTTGTATTCTTTATGCTATAATATGAAATACACGACTTTTTCAAATTTACCACACATTAGGTGAATTTCCAAAGAATCAGAATCGGATCAATATTGCCGATACCAGCCTGAATTTTATGCAGTATTGGATCGGAGCTGAAATCAGTGGTACCGCACATCTCTATCCACTGAGGACCACATACAGAAAAGTGTAAATGATGCAGGCGACACTTTGATACATTTTATACATCAACGATGCTAAAACCAATCCAGTGTAGGTCAATATATGCTAAGATAGCTGCAGCATCCACATCATCCTTCTGTTTACGTTCTCCTACCCCTTATCTCTAGGTTTTGCACATTCACGAGAATCAAGTGGTGTCCCAATTCCCCTTAAATCAAGGGGCAAGGGGTAAGGGGTGTACAGCCCTAGAAACAAAGTGTGATCGGGGAACAGACTTGAAATTAATGGGGTAGGTGAAATCTACTTGGATACAACACTCCAACGGCAGAGCGGAGATCGAACGACGCACATAAACGTAAGTTATTAAGCATAATTATTGATTTTCACAGTAACTTCACTACAATCTACTGCATTTCATAATTGATTAGACAGTGATTAGATAGCAACCGCATTAGCCTGTTAATTCTAAGTTGTATTTTAAAATTGCTCGCTAGCGAGGGGTATTTACATTACTGAAGTGTACAGTACTGTGGCGGCATTTTACTTGTATATTAGCTATCTAATGACTCATGTAATGTAGCACATCATAGTGAAGTCTGTTTGCTGTGAACTACAGCTACCCTTGTCCACCAACAATTATCATGGGATTATTACCATGAGATATGTTTATTGTATTCAGCATACAGTATGGATGGTCAGGAAGTGAGCTAAATAAAAGATGTAAACAACATGGCCATGTGTTGACAGCACACCACATGGAATTTTGGAATTATGGAATTTTGTTCAACTTTTGGAATCTAACGTTTTTTTTACCATTACTCTATATTTGTATTTAGTACACTATTACTATACTACTATTGCTATTATTATTGTATTTGCAATGAGTTAATAGCTGTAGCCCATCAATCACGCTTATGTTTTATTCCTGCAGGAGATACTGAGCCAAATGAAGTCAACGCTCTGCTACACCACACAGCACTCCAGGACCATTCAAAAGCTGCAATCCCAGTATGGAAAAGTCAAATGCAACAAAATGCCATTCTGGACTCTCTTACAAAAAAGGAATAACATCGAGAGGAGAGGAGGAAAGTGTGTCCGTAGGAAGAGAGAGACGAGGAACACCAAGAGTATTGGACTGAGAGTAGGGACATTGAATGTTGGAACTATGACAGGAAAAGGTAGAGAGTTGGTCGACATAATGCAGAGAAGGAAAGTAGACATACTGTGTGTCCAGGAGACCAGGTGGAAAGGTAGCAAGGCTAGAAGTTTAGGAGCAGGGTTCAAGTTGTTCTATCATGGTGTAGATAGGAAGAGAAACGGAGTAGGAGTTATCTTGAAGGAGGAGTTTGTTAGGAATGTCCTGGAGGTAAAAAGAGTGTCAGATAGAGTGATGAGTCTGAAGCTAGAAATCGAAGGTGTGATGGTCAATGTTGTTAGTGGGTATGCTCCACAGGTAGGATGTGAGCTGGAGGAAAAGGAGAAATTCTGGTTGGACTTGGATGAAGTGATGCAGAGCATACCTAGAAGAGAGAGAGTTGTCATTGGTACAGACTTCAATGGACATGTTGGTGCAGGAAACAGAGGTGATGAGGAGGCCATGGGCAGGTTTGGTATCCAGGAGAGTAATGCAGAAGAACAGATGGTGGTTGACTTTGCAAAAAGGATGGAAATGGCTATAGTGAATACTTTCTTCCAGAAGAGGCAGGGACATAGGGTGACCTATAAGAGTGGAGGTAGGAGCACACAGCTACACTACATCTTGTGTAGACGGTGTCATCTGAAGGAGATCAGTGACTGTGAAGTAGTGGTAGGCCATAGTGTAGCCAAACAGCATAGGATGGTGGTGTGTAGGGTGACTCTGGTGGTGAGGAAGATGAAGAGGACAAAGACAGAGCAGAGGACAAAATGGTGGAAGCTGAAAAAGGAAGAGTGTTGCATGACTTTTAGGAAGGAGTTAAGACAGGCTCTGAGTGGTCAGGAGGTGCTTCCAGATGACCGGACAACAACAGCTAATGTGATCAGGGAGACAGGCAGGAGAGTACTTGGTGTGGCATCTGGAAGGAAAGTAGACAAGGAGACTTGGTGGTGGAATGAGGAGGTACAGGAGTGTATACAGAGAAACAGGTTAGCTAAGAAGAAGTGGGACACTGGGAGGACTGAGGAGAGTAGACAGGAGTACAGGGAGATGCAGCGTAAGGTGAAAGTAGAGGTAGCAAAGGCCAAACAAGGCGCATATGATGACTTGTATGCTAGGTTGGATAGTGAGGGAGAGACTGATCTATACAGGTTGGCAAGACAGAGAGACAGAGATGGGAAGGACGTGCAGCAGTTTAGGGTGATTAAGGATAGGGATGGAAGTCTATTGACAAGTGCCAGTAGTGTGATGGGAAGATGGAAAGAATACTTTGAAGAGGTGATGAATGTGGAAAATGAGAGAGAACAAAGACTAGAAGAGGTGACTTTTGTGGACCAGGAAGTAGCAAAGATTAGTCAAGATGAAGTGAGGAGGGCATTGAAGAGGATGAAGAGTGGAAAGGCTGTCGGTCCTGATGATATACCTGTAGAGGTTTGGAAGTGTCTAGGAGAGGTGACAGTAGAGTTTCTGACTGGGTTGTTCAACAGGATCTTAGATCATGAAAAGATGCCTGGGGAATGGAGGAGAAGTGTGCTGGTGGCCATTTTTAAGAACAAGGGAGATGTGCAGAGCTGTGGCAGCTACAGAGGAATAAAGCTGATGAGCCATACAATGAAGTTATGGAAAAGAGTAGTTGAAGCTAGACTAAGGGCAAAAGTGACCATCTGTGAGCAGCAGTATGGTTTCATGCCAAAAAAGAGTACTACAGACGCAGTATTTGCTTTGAGGATGTTGATAGAGAAGTACAGAGAAGGCCAGACGGACCTGCATTGTGTTTTTGTAGATCTGGAGAAAGCTTATGACAGGGTGCCCAGAGAGGAACTGTGGTATTGTATGAGGAAGTCTGGAGTGGCAGAGAAGTATGTTAGAGCGGTACAGGACATGTATGAGGACTGGAAGACACTGGTGAGGTGTGCTGAAGGTGTGACAGAGGAGTTCAAGGTGGAGGTGGGACTGCATCAGGGATCAGCTCTGAGCCCCTTCTTGTTCGCTATGGTGATGGACAGACTGACAGACGGGGTTAGACAGGAATCTCCATGGACTATGATGTTTGCAGATGACATTGTGATCTGCAGTGAGAGCAGGGAACAGGTGGAGGAGAAGCTAGAGAGGTGGAGGTTTGCCCTGGAAAGGAGAGGAATGAAGGTTAGCCGCAGTAAGACAGAGCACATGTGTGTGAATGAGAGGGACCCAAGTGGAAGAGTGAGGTTACAGGGAGAAGAGATCAAGAAGGTGGAGGATTTAGTGTGGAAGTACTTAGTGTCAACAGTCCAGAGCAATGGAGAGTGTGGAAAAGAGGTGAAGAAGGGTGTACAAGCAGGATGGCACAGGTGGAGAAAAGTGTCAGGTGTGATGTGTGATAGAAGAGTTCCAGCTAAAATGAAAGGAAAGATTTACAAAACTGTGACAGGAGAAGAGCGAGGCCAAAACAGTGAGGTTTTTAAACCTTGAAATAATTGTTGTTTTATACATTTGTTCATAAATTTTCATAAATTTTGTCATATCTATTTCCTATGTATATTTGGTACATTTTAGATTTTTCTAAATGTTTTTACAGTGATGGTTGTAAGCTGTTATTTATTACAGTTGTTTTGCAATAAATGTCACAGTTTGTAAAAAAAATACATGCCTTTTATTATTTTTAGGTGTTGTGAGGTAGCCTATATAACATTGAAATAATGTAGAAATGTATGCACTTTATTTTATGGTAGGAAACATTTATTATGAACAATTGAATTATCTTTCTGCCTTTGCCACAGCCAGCAAGTGGTGAAGGGTGATGATGTAATGAGTATCAAGTGGTGTCCCATTTCTTAGTGGCTTTTTCCCTTGGCCCTAGGTTTTAAGGGTAGAGGAAGGGTAAGATGAAGAAGAAGGGCTAAAGGATAGAATTGGTATTCAGCCTTTGTGTAATATTGAATAATATATCTCATTAATAATGAATTAATTTAATTTTTACAATATGTCAAGAGCCAATAAAAAAACAAGCTGCAGACCGAACATTTTGAACACCTCCTAATCTATATGGAAGACCTTGGTATCAAAGTACAGTAAAGGGGATATTTTGAGGCTTACTGTAGAATATGTTTTTATATATTTTACATACTGTATCTGTTGTTCTGGGTAAGTGTAAATGAAAAGGCTCATTCAGTGAGTTTTAGCGGTGGAACAGGGTAAGTGTTAGCTTTCAAACCCTGCCAAGTTTGTTGAATTAGTCTTTCTTTTTATGAAATTATTAATGAACTTACAGTGGTGTGAAAAAGTGTTTGCCCCCTTTCTGATTTCTTTTTTTTTTTTACATGTTTGTCACACTTAAATGTTTTAAATCATCACATTTAAATATTAGTCAATGACAACACAACTGAACACAAAATGCAGTTTTTAAATGAAACTTTTTATTATTAAGGGAGAAAAAAATACAAAACTAGATGGCCCTGTGTGAAAAAGTGATTGCCCCCTTTGTTAAAATACAGTATAACTTAACCGAGATTAATTGAGCTCTATCAGTCTGGAAAAGGTTATAAAGCCGTTTGTAAAGCTTTTGGACTCCAACAAACCACAGTGAGAGTCATTATCCACAAATGGCGAAAACATGGAACATTGGTGAACCTTCCCAGGAGTGGCCGGCCAACCAAAATTACCCTAAGAGCGCGGCAATGACTCATACAAGAGGTCACAAATGACCCCTCAACAACATCCAAAGAACTGCAGGCCTCACTTGCCTCAGTTAAAGTCAGTGTTCATGACTCCACCATAAGAAAGACACTGGGCAAAAACGGCCTGAGTGGCAAAGTTCCAAGACGAAAACCACTGCTGAACAGAAAATACAATTTTGACTTGTCTCAATTTTGCCAGAAAACATCTTGATGATCCCCAAGAAATACTCTGTGGTCTGAAGAGACAAACATTGAACTTTTTGGAAAATGTGTGTCCCATTACATCTGGCGTAAAAGTAACGCTGCATTTCAGAAAAAGAACATCATACCAACAGTAAAATATGGTGGTGGTAGTGTGATGGCCCAAGGCTGTTTTGCCTCTTCGGGACCTGGAAGACTTGCTATGATAAATGGAACCATGAATTCTGCTGTCTACCAAAAACTCCTGAAGGAGAATGTCCAGCCATCTGTTCGTGACCTAAAGCTGAAACCAACTTGGGTTCTGCAGCAGGACAATGATCCAAAACACACCAGCAAGTCCACCTCTGAATGGCAGGAGAAAAAGAAAATGAAGAGTTTGGAGTGGCCTCGTCAAAGTCTGACCTGAATCCTGCTGAAATGCTGTGGCATTACCTTAAAAAGGGGCTTCCTGCTGGAAAACCCTCCAATGTGGCTGAATTAAAACAATTCTGCAAAGATGAGTGGGCCAAAATTCCTCCACAGCGCTGTAAGAGACTCATTTCAAGTTATTGCAAACGCTTGATTGCAGTTGCTGCTGCTAAGGGTGGCCCAACAAGTTTTTAGGTTTAGGGGGCAATCACTTTTTCACACAGGGCCATGTAGGTCTCCCTTAATAATAAAAAGTTTCATTTAAGAATAGCATTTTGTGTTCAGTTGTGTTGTCATTGACTAATATTTAAATATGTTTGACGGTCTGAAACATTTAAGTGTGACAAACATGCAAAAAAAAAAAAAGAAATCTGAAAGGGGGCAAACACTTTTTCACACCACTGTATACTGCTCTCGTGGTTTAGACATTTGGTCATTCAAGTGTGTGTGGTTTCAATTGTCTCCTGTTTTCCTAAAATTGGTTCTTTTGTTTACGTGGTTGTACAGCATGTGTATATTGATACGGACGTTGCGTAGCATTACCATAGCAACACAGAATTAAAAGGTTAAGACAAATTTTTCTTTACTTTGTGAACTTTTGGGTGTTTGAATTGTGAGGCACCATTGTGTAGCCAATCAGTTCATTTTTAATGAGGCCTGGTGTTCTTTGTACATGCTGCTATGTGTGTGTTTTTTTTATTATTAATGTGTATTTCATGCCAAATCCTTTGAAATAAGTCTTCAAGCTGTGCTTGAGGGCTGAAAAGCAGCTTGTTCAACATGTAAGATTGAGGGCAGAATGCATCATCAAAGAGGCAGAAACACACATTCTCACTGCCAGCTTGACAAACTATAATAATCATTCAGTTATACACACTCAACAGAACATTGACCGACATAGTTAACGTCTCAACAATGCAAAGCTGAGCTGTAAGCACTGTCGCTGCTATCCCTTAAATACACACACACAGGCACATTATACACACGAGTAACACACAGGAAGCACTCGGGCCAAAGAACACATCACAAACCTTGCATCACCTTCCTCTCCCTCTGTGTTGTCTCCACTTTGTTCCAGAGATGGGCGTTATTCGACTATTGCGTGTGTTGACCAATCAGCACAGTGCCACACTGGATAGCAGCCAATGGCAACAGGAAGATAAGAGGCGGGTGTAGCTGCAAGTGCAGCATGGTAGGCTGCCTTCTCAACTGCTGAATCCTGCCTGAGCTCTCACTGAGATGTTTAAATGATGGCATTACTCAAATGTCTTATGAATTTAATTGCTTTTTATGTTGTACTGAAAAGTATTTTTTCCAACAAGACATTCTCTACTATTTTTCCTATCAGAAATGCAGTTGCGGATGTTAAACGAGGTGTTATTACATATTTTTCTAATGATTATGGACTATGTTTTTATGTGAGCACTGAGCTCTGTCATAAAATGTACATCTTTGGTACCGGTACTGAGTCCTGCACTACAAAGGATTTCTTCTTTTCCAAGGTAACTTTGAGGATGAACTTTGTATATGTACTTGTAGTACAAAGGAGCTGGGTAACTTCTTAGCAGGATATTGCTGATACAGATACTAATACTTTTTACTTACTGCCGGGTGTGTCCACTGGGGGTGGTCACAGTAGGGTAGTTGAAGGACTGTTTTGCATCTCTCCCCCAAATATTGTCTCGCTCCATCGGAAGAGTGTCCACTAATGAGCTGTTTTGCCACCAGACAGGTGAACGACTTACGCGCCAGAGACTACACACTTAAAATTTAAAACTGAAGAAGCCTTTTGGATTACAGTAAAGGTGAAATGTCTTTTAACAAACAAGAAAAGTCAAGTTGCCTCAATCCAAACCTTGCGGATCACAATATTTGTGCAAAACTGAATATTTGACTATTGTACAAGTGTAAAAGTTGACCAGAAAAATCAAAAAACTTAAAAACTTCACTACATGCATAGAATGACAAGATAACATGGTTTAGAAAACGTCTTTTGTAATTATTATGTAATTTTGTAACTATTTATTATTATTATTATTATTTATTTTATTTTGATTTAATTTAAATTTAATATTTTATTCAAAGATATCTTTGAATAAAGAATAAATAAATCAACGTATTACTTGTTCTCAGTATGTCCCCCATTTTTAGTCAATGCTGACACCATACCAGCAGATGCCGGTAGTGAGCAGCGAGGCCATGCTGACATGATAGAAAAAAAACACAAACAACTCCTTAAAAACCCACCAAACCAAGATGGCGGTGCAGGAGACAGCTTCTCAACTATCCATGGCTCTCAAAGTCCAAGAATACCCCACCCTGAAGGTAAACACCGACCGCAACTGACACCAAGTGACCGCTTATCGCATGTGACTTTGGCCAAACCCGCGACGTGCTGGCGGAAAGTGTGATTGTCTGTAAATTGGTCACGATCTTGACAGCGGATGCTAACGCTAGCCGACCTAGCTTAGCCAACCACGTCCATTAAATGCTTGTCTTTCACCCATCATGAGGATACATGTTGTAGTTTAGCTGGACATCCTCGGCTGGTGGACTAGCCCCCATAGCCGTGTCCCGCTTATTTGTGCTGGCTGTTACGTGTTGAGGAGCTCACGGCTACCTAGTTATTAAATTGTATTTTTTAAATGACATGTCAATCTTAACATGGCATACTATGATATCGTTGCTGTATTTGACGACGGTTCGTAGCTGCGTTGTTTGACTTAATTTGCTTTTGGCGTCACGCTGTAATCGTTCTGACTGTCAGCTGCAAGCATGATCCAAGTGGAACACGAACCAGAACACTGGTCGATCTTCCCCACAGCGACGTCAGCAAAGTGACATGCAAGACATGCTTTAGTTAGCTTAGCTTAGCATACATGCATACTGATTCCAAGCGGCTGAACGGGAGAGCTGTTGGGAGCAGTGTTTGGGGGGCGGAGGGTCGAGCCCGTCTTCACCGTGCCACACAACGGAGCAAATGTTCATCACAAAATGGCCAACGAGAGAAAATGGGAGTGCAGCCCCGCTCTCTCTCGCCGCCTTCGCCCATAATAACGAGCTGCGACACCGCCGCTGAAAGACGAACCAGCCCGGATCGCTCCGACTCCCAGCCCCCTTCACTCGTCTGGAGCTTATCGTCGTAAGTAGCAATACAAAGATCACATGTTAAAAGTCAGGCGTGTGTGTGTTGAGGTGTCTTGGCTTTGCATGCTGCAGTCAGGGGATGATGATGGGATCCATTTTAAGTCTGCGTGGTTAGAACTGGCACTAAATGGGGGTGGGGGGGCCCACATTCTGCAGATTGCATGTGTGCAGGAAAGATGATGTCACAACTGCTTGGCTGCATTGCAACAAATACTGTTTCAGATCCATTTTAAAATATTTTTATTTGTTTGTGTCAGCTGTGTGTGGTATCAAAACATAGCTGATGAGTATACATGCAAGACATTGAAATACAGTCTAATTACATTAGCTTTGCCATTATGGGCCTTATTACAGAAGTAAACTTCACCTTGGTCTAATGCAGTGGTTCTCAGTTATTTCTTGTCATGCCCCCTCCCCCCCAGGAGACAGAAATGCCCACCCCCCATTTGACATATTATCGAGGAATTGTTAATATCTGTTTATCTGTACTGTAGAGTGGGGTACTGTGGGGCATGGCTCAGGTGGTAGAGGGGTCGTCTCCTAACCTAAACGTTGCAGGTTCGATCCTCTGTCCTCCCACGATCATGGCAATCCCCCATTTGCTCCCATCATCAGTAAGTAAATGTGCTATCAGTGTCAAAGTGCTTTGAGTGCCTTGGAGGTGGAAGAGTGCTGTACATATCCATATATTGGTTGTTTTGTGATATTTTTAATGGACTTGTTCAGACCTGCCTTTTTTAGTAGGGCGGAGTTCACTCAGGTTCATTTGTTCTACCAACCGTGAAATAATGCTAAGAGTCTCAAGTGAGGTTTACAATTTAATATTAAAAGGAGAAGATAGAAGCAGTTGCAGTGCCGGCGCTGGAGAGAAGGATCAGCCCACCAGCCAAGGTCTAGTGAGGTCAAAGCCATCTCTAAAGTGAAACTGAGTTCCTCATCCCCTGCTGTAGAGGTGGTCACAATGATCAGTAAGCGTCCTGTTAACTGTTTGGTAGTGTATTAGTCTGATCTGATTTCAACCAATCCTTGGCTAACCGAATGGTGACTCATCATGAAAATGTTTGTGTTTGTGTCAGATTAATTAAAAAGAACAGGGTGCCTTTTTTTTCCAAGTGAAAGGTCTTGGTCACTGTGTTTTCTCTGAAGTGGATAAGCACATGCATGTTGCCATCTAGAACAGAGTAGAAAATATTGCATTCTTAACAGACTTTAATAGATTAGTGTAGACTTATGTTGTGGTTTTCCATATAGTTTGTCACTGGAAACCAATGTCTGCTGCATGAACTGTTAGTTGGCTAGTTGACAGGATCTGACCTTAGCAGTGGCAGGGGGTGCATTTCATACTTAGGCCTTCGGTGGGGACTGAAGCAACAAAATCCACCTCAGTACCACCTGTACTACGTCATGATTATTAAAACCGTCAATAAAATACAAAAAGGCGATATAACGATGGGTAGCATTAGAGAATTGTGAATGAATACCATTGTGACTAAAGCCAGTAAACCTTTATCTTTGAGTTTATCATCTCTAAACAACTCCAAACCTCTACACTACAACATCACATGGAGCATTTCAAAATCAATATTTATCTAATAACATAACATGACAGAAAAACCCCAAAATGAAATAAAATACATCACACTCACCACTGACTTGTAAGTACTGGTTTGGAATAATTCCAGTGGAAGTGTCGAACAAATCCTTTCCCTCGCTGAGTTCTATATAAAATATAAAACTCAGGTATTTGTTCATGTAATGCACACAATCAATAAACAACACAGTGTCTGTCTCCTTTCTTTGTCTCGGAACAGGATTAATTAAGCTCTGCACTGTTCATGTAATGATCCATTCAAGCGCACTGGTAACTTTTAGTGGTAGGCTTTCAGACACCTACCAATCAGAGGACGGAAAAATGCTGACGTTAATGTACGCCTTTTAAAGTAAGAGCCACATTGCTAATAATGTTTAAGTGACATGGGCCAGCACTACTGATTCTGAAGGCCCTGGGTAGATTACACTGACATGGCAACATGTAGAAGCTGAAATCTGGACAAAAAAAAATAAATGCACATATACATAATTAATACAATTTCATGGAACAAATACTCGAATGTAAGTTGTAGGGCAATGCTTCTGATGATGTAAGCTTTGCCGGTCCTGACTGGACACCACAGGGTCTTAGTTCCCGAAGCCATCAGAGAGAAAATGGTGTCCTTAATGAGCATTTTACATGAACAACACCACTGACGATTGACTGGTCCATATACAGTACTCACTCATGAATCCCTCCATGCTTTTATCTTCATAATCACATACTATTCAGTTTACATAAAGTATTTTGCAAAGGTCATTTGGTTACAGTTTTCCTCGTGAAAATGTACATTGAAAAACCCGTGATCTTTATTTTGTTTGTGGTGCCAAACGTGTGCGCCAGTGGACAAATTTGTGAAATACCAGATGATACATTGGATTCATTGGTCGAACTGAATGCTTTTGTCACAGTAGTTTAGATTAACACTTAACAATACTTTATTTGTATCATTGCGGTTTTCCACTGATAAACCTTGAACACTTCCCTGCTGGTCGTTGTCTTGCAGGTGCCCTACGAGACTTTGAACAAACGCTTTCGAGCGGCCCAGAAGAACATCGACAGGGAGACAAGTCACGTCACCATGGTGGTCGCCGAGCTGGAGAAGACGCTCAGCAGCTTCCCCGTGGTCGACTCTGTGGTGTCTCTGCTGGATGGAGTGGTGGAGAAACTCAGCGCCCTGAAAAGAAAGGTAACACACACACACACACACACACACACACACACACACACACACACACTAGGTACACTTGCACATAATCTGCTGTTTCAAAAATCCTTTATACAAATGATTCTTTGACACTGTCAGGTAGGTATAATGGTTGAGAGAGGTATTAATAATGTTATTCTTGATACATAAAAAAATGCCGTCTAGGGTGCTATGATCCCACTAACCCACATTGTTTTGTCATTTCAATATACATATGTTTTTTTTTAATGGCTCCCTTAGGCTGCGGAGTCCATCCAAGCGGAGGACGAGAGCGCCAAGCTGTGCAAGCGGCGCATCGAGCACCTGAAGGAGCACAGCAGCGACCAGCCAGCCTCCGTCAACTTGTGGAAGAAGAAGCGCATGGACCGCATGATGGTGGAGCATCTGCTTCGCTGCGGCTACTACAACACCGCCGTTAAGTTGGCCAGACAGAGCGGCATCGAGGTGACTTCTGCTTGGCTCCTTCAGTGTCATTCAGAGGAGCACAAAGTGACTTCACGGGCTGTTTAATATACATCTACTAGGGGTGTAACGATTCATCGACTACATCGATGTATCGATTTATATTCCTATGATTCAACTACATCAATCTGTGTCTGGCAAGTTTCCATTACGGATGACCTATATCGATTAAACATTGTTTAAAAAGGTAATCGATTGCATCGATACTAGGAAATAAGGCATTGAATTTAAGCACAGCAGGCTTTATACGGATGTGTTTTTAGCACTTTTAATTGAGAGACGTTAAACGCTACTCAATTGAGTCCGCCTGTCTGTGTCTGCGTCATCGCCATGCTGCGACATCATCGTCGTGTGCCATCAGACAACAAAACGCAGCACGGCGGAGGACAAGCTGGCAAGCGAGAAATAGTTAAGCCACAATTGCTGTCAAGTGTGTGGATACACTTTGGCTTTTGTAAAGAAGGAGATGTTCTAAATAAGTCGCTCACTGTTCGTAGGATATGTAAATTTCAAGTGAAATACCACGGAAACACGACAAATCTCCCATGGGATTTCACACAATGCTGACCGTCCAGGCACCTCTCGTTCCCGCTACAGCATCAGCACAAGGTCATGTCAGCTCTTACTGCACTTACTGTATTTTTATTGAAAATGTATTGAATATTGAAAATGAGAGCAGAAAGGGTTAAGCCTCCTGTTAATTCAACCTGAAGTGTTGGTTACACTTTATTCAAATAAAATGTGAATGCATTTGGCATTAATTGTTGTTTACTTGTTTAGTTTAGTTTTTTTAGTTTAGTTTAGTTTTTTTGAACATGAAGGTTACAATGGAATACATCTCATGAATCATTTTTTCACAGTTCCACATGTCCAAAAGGAGTAGGAAGAAGCAGAGCTCATTTAATCCTACCCCCCATCTTTTCTACATCTAGTACAGTACATGTTGTTCACTTCCTGCATTCCATATCATGTTTTCTGTGATAGTCAGAATAATACATATCGGTAAGTCCCAAAAAAATAAATAAGTAATAATAGTAATAATAAATAAATAATTAGATAAATATGAATAAAGATTTTTTTTTTCTTTAAACAAAACAAAACAAAACAAAAAATAACAAACCTGACAGAACATCATTGTGATAATCAAGACTCTTCTGCCTTGTATTTAGCAAACACCAACTGCTTGTATTGTTTTTTTGAATTTGCTCATCACTGTACATTGTTTGAGTTCCTTACTCAATCCGTTCCATAATTTAATTCCACACACGGAAATGCTGTGGGTTTTTAGCGTAGTTCTTGCATATAAATGTTTTAAGTTTAGTTTTCCTCTAAGATCATATTTCTCCTCTCTGATTGAGAAATACTGTATGATGTTTTTGGGTAATGAGTTATTAACTTTATGCATTATTCTAGCAGTTTGAAAATGAACTAAATCTGTCAATTTTAATATCTGAGATTTTAAAAATAAAGGGTTTGTATGTTCTCTATACTTGGCATTATGAATAATCCTCACCGATCTTTTTTGCAGTACAGTGAGTGAGTGAAGATTACTTTTGTAATTATTATATATCTCCACACAATACGTTAAATATGGTAATACGAAGGAACAGTACAGAGTGTGGAGTGATTTTTGATCAAGGACATATTTTGCTTTATTCAAAATAGAGATATTTCTCGCCACCTTTTGTTGTATATATTTAATATGAGATTTCCAACTCATTTTTTCATCTATTATAACCCCGAGGAATTTATATTCTTCCACTTTTTCAATATCCACTCCATGAATTTGTATTTGCTCATACATCTCCCTTCTGCTATTTCCAAATAGCATTATTTTAGTTTGACTTATGTTCAGCGATAATCTGTTCCTGTCAAACCATGACTTTCATATGACCATTTCATCCTTGACCTTTTTAATGAGTTGTTGTGTGCTTTCACCAGAACAAAAAGCGGTGGTATCATCGGCGAATAAAACCAATTTTAAGTCCTTTGTTACTTTACAAATGTCGTTGATATACAAATTAAACAGTTTTGGTCCCAGTATGGACCCCTGGGGTACTCCACACGTGGTGTATAAACTCCCAGATGTGTATTCTCCTAGCTTTACAAATTGTTTCTTCTTTGCTAGATAGCTTTTAACCCAATTCAAAACTAATCCTCTAATTCCATACCTTTCTAATTTTGAAATTAAGATATTGTGGTTAATTGTATCGAAAGCTTTTGTCAGATCCATGAATACAGCTGCTGCGCATCTTCTGTTGTCTATAGCAGTAGTAATTTCCTCCGTGATTTCGATCAGTGCCATAGAAGTTGAAATGTTGGCTCTGAAACCATATTGACTGCTAGTAATTCATTCTTATTAATAAATTTGTCCAACCTATTATTAAATACCTTTTCCACAATTTTAGAGAATTGTGGTAACAAGGAAACTGGCCGATAATTTGTAAATTGATGTTTGTCTCCTTTTTTGAAAATTGGAACCACCTTATGAAAATTGGAACCACTTTATATCTATAATTAATTTATACCTGATTCACTTACAGAAAACAACGGGAATCTAGGAAACCTCACCTGCACTGTCCAGGTGATTTTTTGGCTAAAAAATTACTGAATCGATTTAAAGTTACTGAATCGTTCCGAATCGTATTGTTCTAAAAGAACCAATATCGCCCTTGAATCCTATCAGCGACCACAAATCATGATACGAATTGTTATTTAAACAAATCGTGACACCCTTAATATGTACTCTTCTTTTTCAGGATCTTGTCAACATCGAGATGTTCCTCACAGCAAAGGAGGTGGAGGAATCCCTGGAGAGGCAGGAGACAGCCACCTGCTTAGCCTGGTGCCATGACAACAAGTCCCGTCTTCGCAAGATGAAGGTCTCTGTCAGAATAATAGTGTAGCAGGAATAAAATGTTCTCATGTTAGTCGTCCTCTGCTGTGAGCGCTTACATTGTACCAGCTTTTGCGTTGTCTCTTCTGCAGAGCTGTTTGGAGTTCAGTCTGAGGATCCAGGAGTTCATTGAGCTGATCCGGCAAAACAAACGAATGGATGCCGTCAGGTACCATCACTCTGCAGGGTTTACAATTCCAATTTGCAAACATTGAGTGTGTATTTACAACAGTGATAGACATATAGAGTGCATATATAAGAGAGTACGTGTGGAGGTTATAAAACACAGGACATAGGACAGGTAGCAAATGGAAGAGAGGTTTTGTGTGATGTCGAGAGATTTGATAGAATGTGAAATTGGCTGTATACTAACAAAAGACTTAATAAATATAAGGCGGGGGAACAAGATAATGATACATAGTAGTCAAGTAGTTGTGCTGTATTGGAGAGACAAAAAACGAAAGGAAAATAAATTGCACTTGTGCGTATAATAAAAAAAAAAAAAGGTAAGATGAATAAAAGTACAATTTAAATTAAACAAAATACAACAAAAATACAAAGTGAAATATTAATAAACTATGGTCATGAGCTTTGGGTAGTGACCGAAAGAACAAGATCGTGGGTACAAGCAGCCGAAATGAGTTTTTCTCCGTAGGGTGGCTGGGCTCTCCCTTAGAGATAAGGTGAGAAGCACTGTCATCCAGGAGAGACTCGGAGTCGAACCCACTACTCCTCCGCGTTGAGAGGAGCCAGATGAGGTGGCTTGGGCATCTTGTCAGGACGCCTCCCTGGGGAGGTGTTCAGGGCAAGTCCGACCGTAGAAGGCCTCAGGGAAGACCCAGGTCACGTTGGAGAGACTAAGTCTCTCAACTGCCCTGGGAACGCCTCGAGATCCACCAGGAGGAGCTGGACGAAGTGGCCGGGGAGAGGAAAATCTGGGCCTCCCTGCTTAGCCTGCTGCCCCCGCGACTCGATCTCTGATAAGCGGGAGAAGATGGATGGATGGATGGATGGATGGATGGATGGATGGATAATAAACACAATATTATTTATGTTTGCTGACCGGTTGACTGAGAGGCAGATATTGTTTGCACCCCCAGCACACCCCCCACCTCCACCCCATAACCAAGACCAGACAAGCCGCCACACATACCCCCCAAAAAAAAATCCTAATTCTTGTTTTGTCCCGTTACCCATGTTTCTCTCTATATTTGTGTGTTCTGCGTTAAAGCATTGCACTTACCCTATCCTTTCATGTTTCCCTCTGTATGTCAGTGCATATGTCGTGCATTAAAAAGAGTGGTCGGGCATGTGAGGCGACATTGCTTTCACTAGTCCAAAAATTTAACTCCAATTTTACATCAGCACTGCTTCATACTGGTTGTGTGTGCTTGTGTGTCAGACATGCGAGGAAACACTTCAGCCAAGCAGAAGGCGGACAGCTGGATGAAGTTCGGCAGGTGATGGGCATGCTGGCCTTCCCGTCAGATACACACATCTCTCCGTACAAGGTAACACAATTGTCACTGACAATAAAATGATTAGTATTATAGCCCCAGATGACCTCAAAGCTTTATGTAATTAACCTTAATTACATGTCAGCGTGTTTTGACAATTTGTCAATCTCTTGTGCAAAGGAGCGATTGCATTAATTAAAAAAATGACGCAGTTTTATTTTGACTGTGTGGATTCGTTTGGAATATAGCCATCAATTTCAGTTATGAAAGTTTGAGAAATATAACCGTGGAGGAGCGATTGATATGACACTGCACGTGTGCATGCATTAGTGTCTTGTTTCATCAGCCCACAACCCACAGATGCACACGTGTGCACCCCCTATATGAAACTAGGAGCGAGTCCATTACAGGTGGCTATGCTGTGCGTGTGTTTGTCTATGCCCGCCACCACAAAACTGTAAACCTGGGGGAAACATCAATTTGTTTGACAACTACTCTGCGTTAAAGGGATAGTTTGGATTTTTTGACATGAAGTTGTATGACATCCCCATCAGCCGCGGCCATCTTGTTTACATATGTGTTCTACAGCGGAAGAAGATGCGATTTTCTTCATCACATACACGTGAATGCACAAGGTGACATTGCGCAGGGATATGGCAGGAGAAAAATATAACGCAGAGCGTTTTGTGAGGTCCAATTTTTCGAGGCATTTTTGTGATACAAATATATTACTCTTTTGAATGCATAATGTTTTGACAATCCAAAGTCTTTACTTAAACGATCTCTGGGGGGGTAAGTCACTGTTGCTGTAGTACACTGCTGATGGGGATGTAATACAATTTCATGTCAAAAAATCAGATCTATCCCTTTAACAGTACAGAATGTCAAAAGAGTGAGTACAACCCTCACATTTCTGCAAGTACTTTATTATATCTTTTCATTGGACAACAATAAAGAAACAACACTTTGATGCAATACAAAGTAATCGGTGTACAGTTTGGATAACGAAAATTTAAATTTGCTGTCCCCTCAAAACAACTCAACACACAACCTTTAGCATCTAAACCGCTGGAAACAAACACGAGTGCACCCCTGTACAGATTGGGCTAAATTAGCCATTTTTTCCTTTCCTGTGGTCATGTGATTCGTTAGTGCTACAAGGGCTTAGGTGTAAATGGAGAACTGGTGTGTTAAATTCGGTATGACTTTCATACTGGTTGCTCGAAGTTCAGCGTGGCACTTCATGGTAAAGAACTCTGAGGATGTGAAAAAAATTAGGGGTGCACTCACTTTTGTGAAATACAGTATGTTGAAGAGGAGCTGTGTGACCTTTGGTAAAACAATTCCCTCCACATGCAAAGTACACTGATTAATGTGGTTGTTGAATCATGTCTTCCGTTCTCTTGCTGTCCCAAAAGGATCTTTTGGATCCGGCACGCTGGAAGATGCTGATCCAGCAGTTCCGATATGACAACTACAGACTGCACCAGCTGGGGAACAACTCTGTCTTCACCATCACGCTGCAGGCCGGCCTGTCTGCCATCAAGACGCCGTATCCTTCCACACTGCTGTTCGTAGTTATGGCCTCTTCTAGGCCTGTCATGATAACAAATTTTGCTGGACAATAATTGCCCTACAAATTATTGCTGATAAACGATATTATTGTCAACATGATTTTGAGATCCATTTTTTCATTAAAGTAATGATAATGTATGGTATAATAATGCAAGTACACTGTATCAAAAGCAATAAACTTTAATTTCTCAAGCGTATTTAATTGTAGTTGGAATGTCAAGAGCTTTTAAATCAAATAAATTAAACAACATAATAAACAAAAAAACCCAATGAAAATAAAATGGACACTGTCGCTTTTGGTAAAAATTGTACTTAAATAAAATGAAATAAAAACACATAAATAAAAAATCACAATCACGATATTTCTGATTTAGAATCAGAGTCACTTTTGGTTTTAAAAATTGAGAAATAACTCAGAAATACTCTGAAGTTCACATTGTGTCAATGAAGACGTCAGCTCCTTTGCATATACACTTTCTTGATTCACTTTTAACATTGTGTTTGGAATACGCTATTTATGTTTAATGGGGTGTAACGTTTTGTCTGAGTTTGGTCAACGTACATGTTTTGAATGCAGCAAAATGCGTTTGCTGCACAATGAGGTGATTTACTTAGGGATTCACTGAAATGTAACCCTTTTCTATTTGTCTTTGTCACAAACTTTTTCATGTCACAAAATGATGATGCGCAAATGGGCTGAAATTGACATCAGATTGTGTTTTATACACAACAGGCACAAACAAAGTATCAGGTCGTGCAGCATACGACACACACACCAAACAAGTTGTGCACTCACTAGCGTGTAGCAAAGAGACTGAATGACTGACAGGAGGGTTCACTCACTTCGTTCATTCACTATATAATCAACATGCCCAGGTGTTGAGAGAGATGCAGGAGTGAACCCTCTTGTCATCTGTTTGGTAGAGAGAGAGGAGGAAAAACAACACGCATGCACATGTCAATATATCGAGGCTGGCAAAATGATCAAGGTTGTTTTTATTTATTTGTGCTGTTAATAGATAAGTGATCTCCCTTAACCTCCATGACTCATTCAGTCAGTGCTACAAAGACGACGGTACCTCCAAGAACCCTGACTGTCCCGTGTGCAGTAAATCCCTAAACAAGCTGGCCCAGCCTCTACCCATGGCTCACTGCGCCAACTCCAGACTAGTGTGTAAGATCTCTGGAGAGGTCATGAATGAGAACAACCCCCCCATGATGCTGCCTAATGGTTATGTGTACGGCTACAATGTGAGTGCAGCGCAGACAATACTCCTATTTTCCAGATATTCTTTTAAAGGAGCTTACCTACAAGGCTTTTTTTTTTTATTCCTCTACCAGTCGCTGCTGTCCATCCGCCAAGACGACAAGGTGGTTTGCCCCAGAACCAAAGAAGTCTTCAACTTCTCACAGGCTGAGAAGGTCTACATCATGTGATGATACCAGCGACACACTACCATCAGGATGCAAAAAGGCCCGTTGTCGCTCAGCTGATGTGATCCACCTGTTTGATCTGTGATCCCCTCGCCTCTACCATACAAATACGCCCCCCCCCCCCCCCCCCCCCCCCCCCCCCCCCCCCCCCATCCTTTTGCTCTCCCCCAACACATGATGAACTCACATTGACCAAGTTTCCTCATTTGGCCATTTTTATCTCAGTCGCCGGGCGCTTCCCTCACGCGATCAGACGAGGTCAGACGGTCATCTTTTTACAGGCCTTTCTTTCAACAGTAGACTCCTGGAAGTAGATGTTCAGATTTAGTACAATGGATGAATACACTCTCTGAGCTCAACAAGACTCGCTCCTCTCTGAGAACAAACAGCTCATTTGGTAGCAACCCTGTGTGTATGCGTGAGACACATCAACTCCTCTGTGGCTGGATGGAGCGTGGATCCACATGCCTATGTCATTGCCTTTCATCCCCCATCATCAGGACTGCAGACTGGCTTTTGAAATGTAAATAGGAGGCAGGCTCTGTGGGGGAGGAAAGACTGCAGAGGCCAACCTCCTGAACAGCAAACTGAACAAGTCTTTTCTCTGCTATGAACAGCTGGTGGTGGTTTAACTCCTTGTTTATTACTAACTTGCTCATGAACATCACATTAATAATCTCTCATCAGTATTCTCATGATGGCTGTCCTTGATGAATGAATAGGCGGTATTCCTTTGCTTGGCTAAGGTTTAATTGTCACCGCCATGCAAAATGTTGCTTATTTATTCCACTTTCCGTGGGAATTACACCACACAGACTAAGGTACTGGGACACCAAAGTGAAGAGCAGCTGTGACAGCTTCCATTCTTCCAGGAAGACCTTCGACAGTATTTTGAAGTGTCTGTTTGTGGTCACTGATTCTTGTTCTTCCACACCAAACCCCGCAAAGCATGCCTATATGGACATTGCTTTGTGCAATGGTAGGAGAAAAGACCCTTCCCCAAAGTGTTCCCACAAAATTGCTAGAGAATTAAGATTCAGGAACTAATTACTCAGATTACAAGGTGTGTCCCAATACTTTAGTCCACATGGTGTAATGTGTCATCCTAATTATTTCAATCAATATTAAATTTTAGGCTGTTTTTGAATAAAAGAACTGTCAACCTTGTTTTTTTTCCTCATTAAAAATTAAATAGAAAAAAGACAGAGGTGATCAGGGGAACTTAAGTGTGAATTATAAAGCACAAATGAGCAAAGTATAGTCACTAAATCCCCACACAGAGCGAGTGAGACTTGGAGGAAGATGACATTTGTCTTCATCGGCAAGCCAAATGTTGCTGCCACTGAATACGTTTGGACCGTCTTGTGTGTTTCTGTTCTTAGACCATAGGGAGAGATTGTTTCATGATCAATATGCCTCATAAAGATTTTACCAGACTTTTGAATTTTGCTTGTGTGTGTGTGTTGCTTCCTTTTTTCTTTTACCGACTCTTGATGGCTGAGGGTGTGACTTACACATTCCTGACTTTACTCTCTTGACATGGAAATTACAATGTGCCTGATCTTTCACCTGAAACTAAAGCTCCATTTTGGGCAAATTTCTGAGGGTGTGTTAGTGACGATCGGCCACAGAGATGCAAATACTCAAGGCCTCAGGTTCAGTACTCTAGTCAATTTAATCAACTTTTATAAAAACTTTTATTCTGCTAAATTGAAATGTGTCCTTAGTATTTTTAATTTTAGTATTGGTTACTCAAATGCTCGAAATAAACTAAACCAGTTAGAAAATTTGAGGCAGGCACACTTAACAGAAAAAGAAGCTAAATTAAACAAATATTGTTTAACAATTTGTAATCAATGCCAGTTAATCCCTCAAATTTAAAAGCCTTCTTCCGGGTTTATCCCAATTAAACACTTAGAAAAATAACAGCAAATATGTGTTGTTTGTGTTAATTCGTCATAAAGGTGCGCTTTAATCATTTTTAAAAGACGCCGTCCCTTTAAAAAAAACTGGACCGGAAAAGGCGTTCTCAACAATGGAGCTAGTCTGACGTCACGCGCGTGCCATATAAATCTAACTGCGTTACTGGTTGGTCCTCCATTTTGAGATTCTACGGTTGATCTTGCAGAGTCACTGTAATCGCAGCGCTTCTCAAATATGTCTGACCAGCTCTGTAAACTCTTTGTTGGAGGCCTCAACGTGGACACCGACGACGATGGTCTGCGTAAGCACTTCGAGCAGTTCGGGGTGCTGACCGACTGCGTTGTGGTGGTGAACAAGCAGCTGCAGAGGTCTCGCTGCTTTGGCTTCGTCACCTACTCGACGCCGGAGGAGGCAGACGCAGCCATGAATGCTAGGCCGCACAACGTCGACGGCAACTCTGTTGAGGTGAAGCGGGCCATGTCGCGAGAAGACGCAAACAAGCCGGAGGCCCTCGCAAAGGTGAAGAAAATCTTCGTCGGTGGTCTGAAAGACGACATCGAGGAAGATCACCTGACTGAGTATTTCTCCCAGTATGGTCAAATTGAAAAGTCTGAAGTCATCTCCGAGAAAGATACCGGCAAGAAGAGAGGCTTCGGCTTTGTTTACTTCACCGATCACGACGCCGCCGACAAAGCGGTGGTGGTAAAGTTCCACACCATTAATGGACATAAGGTGGAGGTGAAGAAGGCCCTCACCAAGCAAGAGATGCAGGCGGCAAATAGACCCGGCATGGCGCCGAGAGGAAGGCCAGGCCGTGGCATGAGGGGAAGTCAAAATGGCTTCGGAGGCAGAGACTATGGCGGAAACTACAACTACGGAAATGGCGGAGGCTACAATGGCGGCGGAGGATATGGTGGCTATGGCGGACATTACGGGGGTGGCTACGGAGACCAAGGAAGCGGATATGGTGGCGGAAACGGCTACAGCGACTTCGGCACCGGCTATGGCCAACACTCCTCTGGCTACGGTCCCATGAAAGGAGGCCCCTTCGGCGGTCAGAGGAACCCTGCCCCATACACCCGGGGAGGTGGCGGCGGTGGCTACCCGAGGGGCGGCTACTGTGGCTACTAGATCACCACCCTCTACCGATTGCCTCCAGCCAGGATTTGGACGTCAAAAGTAAATCACTAAAGGGGTGTCGTCTGTCATGGCGGACCCCGTAAACATAATGAAGACCGCAAAGCCCCAAACAGGTAGGAAGGTCACTTCCCGAAAGAAACCTGCCTAAAGTTAAACACAAGCAACTAGGACACTTACATAAAATACATTGATGTACCATTTCCCCCGTCACCAGCGTGTAGTCGACGTTTAAATAGATTTTTTTATTTGCGTTCACCCATTGTTGAAGGGTTGTTTTGGTATGATTATCTTAATATTTACATTTTAAGCTTATTAGATGCTTGTTTTTTTCCTCCTGAATGAAATTTGTGTTTTGAATATAAGCGGGTGATTTTGTGTGGTTTTTGTCAAAGGGCGTCCTATTTGATATTCCCCTCAAAGATGGAGGCAACACAAATTCTCTTCCATCATGTGTTACCAAATCATCACGCTTAGCTTTAGTTACAGCTCCAGTTTCAACTTGTTATTACCCTTCACCTGTAGCCACTTCATATGTATGCTATGTACTTCCTTGTTCATGAGAAACTTATTACTGTTTCAAGACACTTCTGTATGTTTTTTTTTTTTTTTTTTAAATAAAACCTTACACCACATAGCTTAGTTTTACTTACTTATTCCTCAAGTTTATCCACAGGTCAGCTTGTAGTTACGAGGCTTCTTTCCCAAAGTTTATTGCCTTACAGTCAGGTGGGTGAAAAGGTTACAGACGTCTGCCCACAGCCAATGCATGTAGGCTATCTAGGGTTTGACCTTGTTTCATTATTTAACTGTGATTTTCTTTAATCATCTTTCTCTAGCACATCTGAATCCTCGTTTGTGGACACATTTTATCTTTGCTTATTCCTTTTGATTATTCCTACATTTAGGTGTTCTTACTCGTATTCCAGTAGGCTATCCCAGCCAAAATAGCCGTAGCAGTTTGTTTGTAGGCTACATCAGGACCCTGTTGATTACCTGGGGTCGATTGTGATAGGAGTCTGAAATATCTCTTTAGGATATCCACATCCAGCCAACTAGGTATGTAAATCAACCTGTCTTTACTCTGTGTTGGTCAACCATGTATCTTATCTTACTACAGTAATCCTAGCTAATTATTACTAGTTATGTTAAAACCATTGGGGGAGGGGGTGGCACTTGAATTCGGGTCTTAATGAGTTGGGTGGAGGGGATCCAAATGTTGTTCCACCATTTAAAATTAATTATTGGAACAAGTGGTGGTGTTCTGGAGTCTCCTCCATGTTGGAAATTTTGATTTGTGCACAATCTCACATGTCTTGTCTTTCATTTCCTCCAGGTTGCAATGGTAACCTGGTCGGGAGAGCGGCACCCTGACGGTGATGGGGGTGTGCGAGTGCACATCCACAGGGGAGGATCCAGAAGGTGGTTGTCTTCTCCCCTCAGGTGAAGTCCCTTTTCACTAAGGACCCGCCTCATTGGCTTCTAGATGAAGTCATCTTGTTCCCTACCAGTGATGTTTGGTTGTGAGTGAACGTGCATGTAGACCCCAGTACATTTGTCTACAAAAAGTCTTCTTTATAGAATATATTATGCTGTTTCCCCACAGGACTGCAATCTACTCATGGCTATGGGGGTGGGCTCTAGAAGACGTCATTGTCTTATTTGCATAACTGGCCATGACTAAAGTGCATGTAACCTTTTTGGATTGTTGGGGGGAGGGGGGGGGACAAAAAGTGTGTCAAACAAGAACAGCAAAACAAATGTGATTACAATACAAATTAACTTTTGTCAATTTTTTTGTTGTTGCAAGCAAGGCCTGTGACTATGGCTGGAATCTTGGGTACCTCAATATTTTGATAGGTTGAACTACAAAAAGTACTTTTTTTTTTTGCAGCAGCATAATTTAAACCACAATACAAATGTCATTCAGAGTACAAATAGCAATAGATCAATAACAATGATTTGTTATGGTGCAACATACCTGTAAACAGGGTTTTATTTTAGGTGTCTCATGTCTATCAAGTAGGTAAAATAAGTAAAAACCTACAAAAAAATATTTTGGTGTAGTACAGTGGATCCTGACCGTGCCAGTCTGTCCCAAATTGTCCGACTCAAATTGAAATTGCTTTTCCCTAAAGAAATGAAGCATATCCAATTAATCTGCACCCAAAAATACAAAATTGTTTCACAATTAGTTTACATGCAGAAAACAGTTAGAAGTGCATATAAATGACGAATGAAATGGCAAATGAACCTATGTCACTTTCACTTTTTTAGACTGTATGGCTGTAGGTTTCTTTAATGCTACATCTGAAACGATAGCTAAATTTTGACAGTTTAATGTACCAGGAAGAGTGCAGGAGCAAGTCTGAGGCACTTAAGGTTAGATGTCCAGGTGGTGGGGAAGGCCATCATGCATACCTTCTATGTGCGACAGAGGTCTTAGCTGGTTGCCGCTGGTCGCTTCTAAGTGTGTGAAGAATTGTGATAATAGAAGAATTGGAACAATGCAAGGCCACAAGCAAAAGATAGATGCAGCAATCAGCTCTGGTCCACCGTCTTAACATATGCCAAGAGAGGCCTATATGTACAGTAACTACTACATCTATCACCTTGATGGTTGAGAGACTGCTGTAAAGCAGCAAGATCCACGCGGACACCACCTTAGTGTTTCGCTAGTTCTTTCTTGAATTCAGTTGTGCGCAACCTTTTATCAAAATGCTGGCGTGTGCAACTTTTACTGCATTGTGTTTTGTTTTGTTTTGTTTTTTTTGCAGCCTTGATGAAAGCAGAAACGTGATTTAACGGTTGGCAAGGAACCACGGTCAAGCGCGGATGCCACAAAGCTGAGAGGCGTCTTACTCTTCCGGTTTCCATGCTAATAGGCTGCTAACTGGCTTCTTTGTGACTTAAACATACATTAAACATACATTACAAACACAGTTGGACTCAAGCAAATTGTTAATATGACAAGATGTGTATATTGTACGGTAACCTCAAAATGTACTTGCACAGGGGCAAACATTTTGGACATAATCCAAAACTATGCTCACCAATAGTAGTAGTGGCATACCGACCCCAGCTGCTCATTTGAAGAGCAATATGTCAGTCTTCAAGTGTCCGGTAAGGCCAGGAAAAAATGGCTAGATTTATTAGTAGTCGTAATTTAATAAACAGAATCTAGAGCAAATGACAACCAAGTCACCAACACTGATTCCTCCTGCAATGTGTATTGTCTGGCAGATCAGGTGCGTTAAGCAAGTTATGCCTTCTACTGTACGGAGTTGAAACAAGCTCCATTCAAGGCTGATTATTTTCCTCAGAGGGGGCGTACAAATAGCGCTAGATGTATTTGTGCTGGGCTGCCACAAATAAATGAATGTCTGGGAAACACTCATTCAACACTTTATTCACTACGTTGAATGTCTTGCTTGGGAAGATATTTTTTCTGAAAATGAAACGAGGTCATTGATTTTACAGATCTTAACATGTTTTAGTATTTGTGTCCAGGTAAAGTAGTGCTGCTTTTTTATACTTGGTTTTTCTCATGTTTTTATAGGTTTGTGGCGCTCATGGAGATCTGACCATCATAAAAGACCCTATTTATAATTGGTCAAGTTTTTGGTTAAATAAATATTTCTCGATGCAATATCCTTGTTATGTCAGTTTTTTTTTTTTTTTTTTTACACAGGATTGTGGCTGGTGGCTATATTTTCATATATTAATGAGGTTTAATATATTGAGGATGTTATACATGAATAAATTGTTGGATTGCTGTCTTTATTGATGTACACTTTGAAAGGTTGTGATTGCAATAAGAAAAAGGTCACTATTGGTCTTTTCCGTATAACTTGAATCACATGCTTTTCATCATTTTTGGTGTAAGTACAAAGCTTTAATATCCACCTAGACTTCACAGCTTGGAAAAATCTTAACTGTTTAAACTGCAGATGTAGCATCGACTGTATGATGATCATCATTTTTGGTGTAAGTATAAAGCTATATCTACCCAAACTTCAGAGCTTGGAAAAATATTAATTGGGTATAAACTGCAGATGTAGCATCGACTGTATGAAGGCAAAATAAGCAGTTTAAACAGCTGCATAGTCGTGTGGCTGTGTTTTTGACCGAAAGTGAGGGTTAATAAAACTGCTAAGACTTGAGATACGCCAACACTTGAGTTTCTATTATCTTTTTTTTAATGAACACAACGTATGGATTATTTAGATAAGTGAAACTGATGCACAACGAGCGCCTACACAATTTAAATGAGTGTTAAGTACGGCTGTTAAAATTGACTGAAAGTCGTGAAGCAAGGCGGTTTTAACTGATAAATCTTTGTCCCGACGAAACGTTCAGTAGCCACACATTTCCCTCCATGCGTGGCGTTTGATTTTTAGGATTTTCAATGTTAAATGCAGTAGCGTGAACGTGATTGGTTCGACTGCACAGCGGGGCGTTGATTTTAGTTTAAGCTGACCAATCTGCGCTTGCAACGTTGTATGAAAGGCAGCGAATGAAACGGCCCGCCCTGAGCGTTGTTCATTGAAGAAGGAGAGGGCCGCTCTGTCGCACCTTCCTCAGCACGAATCCAGTCATGGCGTCCAAACTTTGCAAGCTTTTTGTCGGAGGCCTCAACGTGGAGACGACAGACGATGGTCTCCGTGGCTACTTCGAGCAGTATGGGGTGCTCAACGACTGCGTGGTGGTCATGAACCAGCATCTGGGACGTTCCCGCTGCTTCGGTTTCATAACCTACTCGACGCCGGAGGAGGCCGACACAGCAATGGCGTCCAAGCCACATGTCGTTGACGGACACAACGTGGAGCTGAAAAGAGCCGTCGCTCGGGAGGACGCACACAACCCGGACATCTCGGCCAACGTCAAGAAAATCTTCGTCGGCGGCGTGAAGGACCACATTGAGTCCGAGAACCTGAGCGACTACTTCTCCCAGTTCGGCGTCGTGGAGAAGGCCGAGATAATCACCGACAAGCAGACCGGCCGGAAGCGTGGCTTCGGCTTTGTCTTCTTCGAGGACACCGACTCTGCCACCAAGGCGGCGCTGACCAAGTTCCACACCATCAACGGAAACAAGGTGGAGGTGAAGAAGGCCATGAGCAAGCAGGAGATGTCTACCACTGGCCGCGGCGGCGGAAGGGGTCGCGGCAGAGGGATGCAGAGCTTTGGCGGTGGCAGAGGCGGCGGCTTCGGTGGGGGAGGCTATGGAGGCGGCTACGGGGGAGGTTATGGCGGCGGCTACAATGGCGGCGGCGGTGGCTATGGAGGCGGCTACGGGGGTTACGAAGAGTACGACAATAGTATGGGTGGCGGGTACAGCAACGGTGACTTTGGGGAGGGCTACGGACAGCAGCACTCCAGCTACGGTGCGATGAAGGGGGGAAACTACACCTTCAGGAGCGGGGCCCCATACAACAGAGGCGGCTACGGCAGGGGGGGCTACGGAGGCGGCTATTAGATTTCCCTCCACTTTTCATACAGCAGCCATGGGGGGAATCCAGCTTCCAACGAACTTACACACCAACATGGGTTTCTGAGTTGAATTAAAGGGAGAGGTGCCCATCACCCATGCCGAATGAATGAGTCTGTCCCCGGGATCCCGACCACCCCCACCCGGACCCCCATCTGTCCTCTTATTCCTCTTTATGGACGTTACTACTAAGAATTGTGAATTATTGAAATGTAATTATGTTATGTGGGGGGTACGTGCTCTGGACAAGTTTGTCACTGTTTGTGAAATCGATTTTTTTTTGGTCTCAGGGTTTTAAGGGAAGTGATCGCTTGAGTTTCCTGAACCTCGACATTTTTTTTTTTTTTTTTACTATGACAAAGATCTTTCTGCAGATATGTCACACGTTGTTTAATTAGAAACTGATTTTCCACTTTGCTTTCTCATTACATGTTTTGTTTAGATTAAAACTGTTTTTTTGAAATGTTCAGCACACCCCTATGTTTGGTTTTATTAAAGTTTTTAATGTTCGGAAATCAACAATCCTGTCTTTCATTGTACAACATGCATGCCGCCTCGATGGCCATCAGGGGGCAGGAGCGTCGCTCATTGTCTGCTCGAGCTGGGCGATATTACAAATTTTGGTATCTACTAGATACTGACGATTCAATTGTATTGCCTTCTAATTTGATCACTAATAAAACGGGACACAGATGTAGAATGAATACAATGATACAGATTTATTATACAATTGTAGTCAATAGTGCACATTAACAGCGAAACTTAATGCCCTTAATGCGTATGCTTTTTTGCCAAATCCCTCCTGTATCAAACCATTGTATCGGCAATACTGTATAAACAAATTTGTGAAGAAAAGACAAACTATTAATCTCATCACGCTAGTATCGATCCGATATAGATACGGCCGGTATCGGTGCAATTGATATTTGAATCGATCCACATCGGCCATTTTATTTGGGATAATATGAGGGTGAAGGTAGAGCAGGGAGCACCGAGTGAATGATTTTTTTTTAAGCCTATAAGATATTTGCATACGTTAGGAGCTGTTTCTAAAGATTGCCTCACATTTGGGCGACATTGTTTTTGTTCTGTTGGATCCCCCCCAAATCCCCGCTCTGATTGTCTATGCTTACAAGCGGTTCGAGTTCTCATGTTTCACCATCCGGCTACAACAATTTCATTGTCTTTTGGTTGTTCGCAATGCACTACTAATAAAAATGTGTGACCGCTGTCCTGTCTGTACAGACACACATTGTATAATATACAATACAATATAAATGAATGTATAATACATTTACTGTGTGGTGGAGGGTAAACATTTATAATATTATTCATAACAACCAAGCAATGTGCAGGAGTAGTCGTACTTTGAAAAGAAATAGAGTGGCGATCACTCCCCAAATGACAATCCTTGTGTCAGTGGGCGCGCTTACCCTCGGTGGTGCGGTTTAGACTCAGCGAGGATGGACGATGTGTCGCCGGGGTAAGTTACCAAGCACGGTTATCCCGTCACTCCGCGATTAACCATGCTCGCCCGTTTATATTTTTAAAATCACACCTTATGTTTTATCCACAAATGACAGAGTAGCGGCATGTCCACGACCCCTACCCCACCCTTTGCTAGCTAGTTATGTTGACTAGCGTCGTCAAGTTAGCTAGCATTGATGACAGTCCCGTTGTCAACTAAACTCTTCACTATTGGACAGATTTTTTTTTTATTGCCTAACATTGCGTTTTAGGCAGATGAGTACCATTCAGTGGTTTACGCTACTAGCTGAGCAACAGCTCATGGTAGTCAGCAGCAGGTAGCTATCATGTTAGTTAAAAGTGAATGGCTAGCACGCCATCATGTTAGTTAAAAGTTAAATGGCTAGCCGTGCTAGTCAACGATCTCAACGTGTTTAATGACTACTATCTACTTGCCATTTTTCATCTGTGCACTGTGATTGAGGCAACGACGAGCTTTTCCTCACGCCAGTCAACTGTCCTGGGTGACGTAGTCAGTGTTGCCATCGTATTTACTATGACAGCCCACACTGTTACATCTCTGACTTTGTAGGATTTGCTCCTGTTAGATAGCAGACATGTCACATCTTCAGGTTCCATTTGACAGGAAGCTGAATACTTTGACTTTAGTCAACGGTAATTCAAAGGGTAAACTAACTAATCAAGTCCAGTGGCTGAGCTAGAAAGTTTTCTTTGGAGTGGCCAGTGTGAGACAATTACTCACATGGGGTGGCAATAAGTTGATACCTGAAATGTCTAGATGGCCACTGGGGTGGCCGGAGAGGTAAAATTGTCAGAGGTAAAATTGTTCCATGTAATGTGGAAAAATAAGGACAAAAGTTTTGAAGTGGCGGACAACTGATTAGGTTATTCAGGTGTTCCGAAGGTGTTCCATTTGGAGAGTCTTCACTAATTCCATGCAAACAAAGCTCCATGGCTTCCATACACATTTTCAAGACAGTTTTGTCATGATTGTTTGGAAAATAAAGACAGAAAAAATCTGGTGCAACATTGATGACGTTGATGTTTTTCTTTGTGCCATGATGCAGGAGTTCCCGATAAAGCACCACCCAACAATCAGCATATCAGTGTTTTCACAATCTCATTGGCTATTTAATGCATTGTCATAAAAACTGGATGTAATTAGCCCGAGCTACGTACATTTGAAGATGGTCTGGTATGTTTACGTACAGAAATTCTTTGGTTATTATGCCACTGCAGACACAAGAAACAGCTGTCTTTTTGGTCAAGTGAGTTGCCAATAATACGTTTTAACTTTAAGCATTTTGGCTAACCCCTAATAAACCCCTAATAAAGTGCGTCTGTGTAGGATCTCAGTCGTACAGGAGTTGTCCATCGAGGGAAAGGCTTCTTGAGACGTCATCTGTACTTCTGTGAAGAAAGTGTCGGACGTTTCGCTGACGAAGCTCTTCGGATGAGGAGCGAAACGTCCGACACTTTCTTCACAGAAGTACAGATGACGTCTCAAGAAGCCTTTCCCCTAATAAAGTGGCCACCTTAAGGCCCGCCTTCTAACCCTAATGACCCAGAGCCATCATGTCATGTGTCTCCAGTGAGGAGGTGCCATCACGTTTCAAGTGCAATGCCGAACCGGATGAGGACGAAGCAGGAAATGGCGGGATGCTCACCTTCAACCATGCGCACATGAGGAAAGCATTCCAGCTCATGAACGACCTGAGGGGGTGTGTTGCTTTTCAGATGCCCCGGTGACATCTTGCTCCCGCCTCCATGTTCATCTTCTCTGTCTTGCAGTAAGAACATGCTATGTGACGTCCAGCTGGTGGCGGGAAGCGTCACGGTGGCGGCGCACAGGGTGGTCCTGGCTGCCTCTAGCCCCTACTTCTGTGCCATGTTTACAGGTGCATGCCCCCGACTATGTGTGTTGTTGCACGTGTACGCTTCAGTGCTGACGTGCGTGGTTGTAGGTGATATGAGCGAGAGCAAGGCCCAGCAGGTGGAGATCGGCGAGGTGGATGGACCGACACTCAGCAAGCTGGTGGACTACATATACACGGCTGAAATAGAGGTCACTGAAGACAACGTCCAGGTGAGATGTCCGCTAGGAAGTTAGAAATATCACACTTGAAACGTGACAGTCAGACAAACAAAAGACATTTTCATACAGAGATGACAAGTTAAATGCTCCGTGAATGGTATGATATTTAGCATAAGCAGTAAAAACACATATTTGACAAAATGTATTTTTAGTGTGCAAAAAATTCAATTTAATTTATCCATTTAACCATTCATCCATTTTCTACGCCGCATGTCCTCACTAAGGTCATGGGGGTATGCTGGAGCCTATCCCAGATCTTCGAACCCAGATCTTTCGAGATCTGACCGTGTGGCCAACATGCTAACCACTAGGAATTGAATTGAATTAATAATAATAATTAATAATAATAATTAATAATAATAATTAATAATAATTAAAAAATAGATTTTTAGGTACACAAAGACTTTCAAGGCAATATAAAAATGTCTACAACAGAAAACAGTTTAGATTGAGTAGTAGTCTTGTTGTGACACTCATCATGTCATCTGAGAATCAAAACCTTGCTGTAATGGTCAGACTTTTCAGTGAAAGCCCACATTTGATTCCAGCATTGTTCAGTGCACGCAACAAGATCACGTCGCTTCCTTGACACTTCCTGTCATTATCAAGCCCAGGAAGTGTGCATGGAGAGAGGCCGGAAATCCTCCCACTGTTAGCTGCCGAGTGCCTCATCGGCTTTTTTACTTTCTTGCGTTTGGGATGGTCCGACGAAGCTCGTATACCAGGAAGAACGTCAGTCTTGATACGACATACATACCGTAACCAAAACCAGTATAATCAATAAACCATTATTTATAGAGGGTTTTAGAACTGGGAAAAAACTACTCATCACACAGAGGTTAAAAAGTGCCACCTTTGGTGAAAAAGGTATTTAAAAAAAAATACGGTATTGTGTAACAACAGCTGGTCTTGCAGGTTCTGCTGCCGGCCGCCAGTCTGTTACAGCTGATGGACGTGCGTCAAGTTTGCTGCGACTTCCTGCAAGCGCAACTTCACCCCTCCAATTGTTTGGGCATCCGTGCCTTTGCTGACCTGCACACGTGCACACAACTTGTCAGCCAGGCGCACGCCTACGCTGGTAAACTTCTTGTAATACCTGTGTGTGTGTATGTGTGTGTGTGTGTGTGTGTGTGTGTGTGTATTGTATATGGGGATACTCTTTTGTAGCATTTCATTGGTTGGGCTGGGAAAAAGTTGCTGGAATTCTATCATGTGCACAGTGATTAGATGAGAATCAGTGTTATTATTGAACTACCACAAGCCAGTCAGTCCAAAATGTTAATAAAGCTAAAAGCTGAATTTAAAGTCAAAGTTAGCTTTTGCCTTTAATTAATAGTACTACTACACAGTAGTACAGTTTAGCATACATACTTCAGGAGTAGTTTAGTTGAGCATATGTACAACTGCACAAAGGACTACTCTACAGTTCTAGTTTAGTAGTGCATAAATACTAAGAACATCGTTTATTAGTGTGCATACTTCTAAGCAACTCAGCAGTAGGGATGCTCCGAACAGACCTTTATGCTGCCGATTCCGATATCAATCGATCCGATATCAAGGTATGGCCAATACTGATACTGATCACCTGGCTTCACTTAATATATTAATTTATTAAAATGAGTGTTATTGGCCAGGTGTGGCATATAGGTGGGAAAAGTTAGGTCAGTTCCAAGCAGGGGCCCCAAAAAATAGATAATTATTGATGGGGGTGCCCAATGTGATTTATTTATGTATTTATTTATTTTTAATTTTTATGGGACCCACAGAATTTCTGACCCCTGCTATTTGTTATATGATCTGAATAAGGAACCATAAATCATCTTAAAATTTGGACAACATATTTTACTTACTTTTTCAAGAGAACATACTATATATCACTTGTAAAACTAAAACAGGATGAGACGCCTTCTTTAAGGAGACTTTTTATGTGATTATCTGGTGGAGCTCTAGCATGCCACATCTGTAAAATATTTCCTTCTGGGTAGTAGGTAGCTGGGCTCCAAGTGAGGGAGTATTTGGTGGAACCTGGTGTCCTCCACCGCTGAGAAAGGCTTGTCATGTAGTCTGGTGAATTCAGTTATTTTTCGGGTTATGATTATGACTGTCACACACATACAGGCAAGTGTTTCACAGCAACACACCGTGATCCTCGAAAACTCATCAAACTACTGTTAAATACATTATAGTCACATAATAGGCCCCAGTTCAATGTATGTCAAGTGTTTGTTCTTCAAATGGTGTATTAAATTAAAGCTATTTAACGTGATACCCTGGCGAGATATTTTTTGTGGCATGTGTTGCAGGATGCAAACTTTACATCACTCTCACAAATAGACATAGAAGTTCCACACGGCAGACATGTTTGTTTTGGTTTTGCGGCCACACGCCTGCGCAGTGTGAAAGAAAGGTGGAGGGGGACTCTACCCAAGACTACTACCACATGCACGACACTGCACTGCACGCAGGGTTCTCTGCAGGCTGCAATAGTACAAGCCACAGGTGATTGTTATTTGTGATCGCCATTAAAAGGCATTTTCGGCGTATGCTGATCACATGCTTTTTCACGGAAATTGTCCCATACCGATTGGTGGCCAATGGATCGGAGCATCCCGACTCAGCAGTAGTTGCGTGCGTGTGTACTACTAACTGCGTAGGACTACTCCACAGTTGTAGTTAAGTAGTACATACAGAAAAGTATGCAAGTAGTTTATTAGTGTGCGTACGACTAAGTACTACACAGCTGAAGTTTAGTCGTGCGTATGTAAAACCAACTACATAGGACTATTCCACAGTATTAGTTTAGTAGTGTGCACATGTTACAAGGTGTGCAAGTAAGTAGTGTACGTACCACGAAGTAACTAGTGCACAGCAGTAGTTTAGCCATGCATATGTGCTACTGACTACCAAGGACTACTTCCCAGTTGTAGTTTAGTATTGCGGCAGAATAGTAGCTCAGTGAGTTGTAGCTTAGTAGTGAGTATGCACACAGTTTAGGCCTTACTAGTTACTTACTAGTAGTACACTTACTAGTTAGTGTACTAGTTACTACATAATGTACACTTACTTGTATGCACTAAGTAGTGTGCATTATTTTGTAAGCACTACAAAGGGTACACTTAGTCGTATGAACGCTGGCATGCTTTTCGTAGTGTGCACTATGTGTTACTCTCTATGTAGTGTGCTCTTAGGTAGTACAGACTCCATAATACACTATACGAAGTGTGTACTTGATAGCAGGCACTACATAGTGTATGCGTAATAGTTGACACTCTGTAGTGTACTTTACATAATGAGCCCTTAGTAATGTAGACTTGGTAGCACACTCTAAGTAGTATACACTTTGTAAAAAAATCACTTTCAAAATCATCATATACTGTAAATACTTCTAATTGTTGTACTACACATTGAACACAGCTGTGATATGATGAGTGTGTAGTCATGGTGTGTGTTTGTGTCCCACAGAGCAGCACTTCTCTGAGGTGGTGCAGTGTGAAGAGTTTGTGGCTCTTTCCTTGCAGCAGGTCTGCAGCCTCTTCTCCAGCGACAAGCTCACCGTCTGCACTGAAGAGAAGGTCAGGCAGACAACGTGGACACGTCCTTCAAACACACGCACACACATCACAAAATAACAGGAAACGAGTGACTATGATAGTGAAAAAGAAAGCAGGGAAGAGGTGGCTAACAAGCTACTTAGTAAGGAAGAAGTTCAAGTTGTTTGCAGAGCCAAGAAGAGCTTTTGCAAACTACCGTAATCATCCACATAGTTTCATTCCACTGTGCTTCTCTATGTGTTTCCATGCAAAGTAGAAGCAGTGAAAGCCAGTCAGAAAGGTGATAGGGCGTTTAAATAACAAAGCCGTTTGCCTCAGTGAAGCACAGGAGATGAGTGATGTGCCTGTGAGTGTCAGCAATGAATGTGAAGCAGGAGATTAGACACAGCCTGCTTTGTCTGCACTCAAACCCATTAGGAATGTAGACAAGGTGCCGCAAATGGTCAGCCGACACCCGCCGGGGGGAACACACGGCGACTGCAGACTCACAGTCAGCTGATTAAAATAGTCGTTAATTAGTCGTCATGTCCAGTGAGTTAGCTCGATGCCCCTCTGTCACTTCACTCTTAAATTGAATGTTTGTGTCGTTTCATGATCATCTCACCGTCCACTCTTCGTCTCCCTCTGCAGGTGTTTGAGGCCATGATCTCGTGGATCAAACAGGACAAAGCGGCTCGCGTGGAGCACATGCCTAAACTGATGGAGCACGTTCGCCTGCCTCTGCTGTCTCGCGACTACCTGGTGCAGGTACGTGAAGGCAAACGCCTGCCTCATTATTGGTGTATTCATATTGGATTATTTTGTACATCATGCAACATGTGTCCAGCCCAGGGTGTCCAAACTTGGATGCAGAAGCCATTTGTAGGTATGCTAAGAAGTTATTTCTTTTTTTTGTTTTTTGTTTAATTATATCTTTATAATGTTCTGCAGGCCAATAAAAAAAACAAGCTACAGACACCATATGATCCCGGGCCGTACTTTGGACACCCCATATTTAGTCTATGTACCCTCAAACTTGGTATTTAAATAACAAACATTCTAAAATTAAAATTAATATAGAAAAAAATAATAGTTAATTGATCATGAATTTTCCCACTCAAGGTCTAGTGGTTAGCATGTTGGCCACACAGTCACAGTCACGAGATCGGGAAGATCTGGGTTCGAATCTCCGTTGGGCATCTGTGTGTGGAGTTTGCATGTTCTCCCCATGCGTGTGTGGGTTTTTCCGGGTACTCCGGTTTCCTCCCACATTCCAAAAACATGCATGTTAGGTTAATTGGCGACTCTAAATTGTCCATAGGTATGAATGTGAGTGTGAATGGTTGTTTGTCTATATGTGCCCTGCGATTGGCTGGCGACCAGTCCAGGGTCTACCCCGCCTGTCGCCCGAAGTCAGCGGGGATAGGCTCCAGCATACCCCCACGACTCTAATGAGGAGAAGCAGCATAGAAAATGGATGGACGGATGGAAGCTCATTTCTGTGCAATGCGTGTTCAATGAATATGTCCACCAGGGGGCGTCCACTGACTGTGTTTGCTTGCAGATAGCAGAGGAGGAGGCTCTGATAAAGAACAACAACACCTGCAAGGACTTTCTCATTGAGGCCATGAAGTATCACTTGATGCCTGCTGACCAAAGACACCTCATCAAGACGGACAGGACGAGACCACGGACGCCAGTCAGCATCCCCAAGGTGCTGCATCTCACGCACTCGAAAACGATATACATGTGTATGTGTGTCTTATCCGTGTGTGTGTCATCAGGTGATGATGGTGGTGGGCGGGCAGGCTCCTAAAGCCATCCGCAGTGTGGAGTGTTATGACGTCCAAGAAGATCGATGGTACCAAGTGGCCGAGCTGCCGTCAAGACGCTGCAGAGCAGGTGTGTTTATTAGCGTTACCATGGCACCACACTCGGCACACATCCTATTATGTGTGTGTTTTCAGGTGTGGTGTCCGTGGCGGGTCGTGTATACGCGGTTGGCGGCTTCAACAGTTCCCTTCGAGAAAGGACAGTGGACGTCTACGATGGTGTGAGGGACCAGTGGTGTCCCGTGGCGAGCATGCAGGAGAGACGCAGCACGCTGGGAGCGGCCATGTTGGGAGGTCTGCTCTACGCTGTGGGCGGATTTAACGGCAGCATAGGTACACACACACACACGCGCATTCACAAAACACATCACTTGGTGTGCCTCATTTGCTGTTGCTGTGTGTTGTCAAGCAGGTTTGTCCACAGTAGAAGTGTACAATCCTAAAAGTAACGAGTGGACGTACATCACGTCGATGAACACACGGCGCAGCAGTGTTGGTGTCGGTGTGGTCGACGGTACGAGACGTCTTTTTCTTGTTGGAGGACATCTCACACTGTTAACTGCCTCATCATTGTGTGCGTGTGTCCTTCAGGTAAGCTGTACGCAGTGGGAGGTTACGATGGAGCGTCTCGTCAGTGTCTCAGCACGGTGGAAGAATACAACCCTGCTACTGATCAATGGTGTTACGTTGCTGACATGAGCACACGACGGAGTGGAGCAGGTCACACACATTCACTTTGTTTGGCCACTTTTTACATACACAGTCTAATGAGACCCAAATACCAGAGTTCATAATATTTTATCCTTACACATTTGCATACTAACTACTTGTAGATTACCGTAATACTGAGTACATACTAAATGTACCAAATACACACCTATCTAGTACGCGATACCTTTTGCATGCTTTGTAGTACTCACTGCCTTGTACGCACTTTGTTACCAGTGCGCAATACCTAGAATGCACTTTGTGCTTCAACAATTAATCGATGAATCGATTATTAATCGGTTATCCAGTTAATCGACAACTATTGTGGTAATGGATTAATCGTTTTATTTAAAAATGTCCTGTAAATATCTTAATTTCGGCCTCGCAAATGTGACTATATTTTTATGTCCTTAGTCATCCATGTAAGCAGACCTATTATCTTTGTGTTTTAGGCAAAACAAGATAGTCAAACACATCATCTTTGACTTTGGAAAAGAGCAATCGACATTTTTGCCTCTGATATGTTGCGAAGCAGAGATGCGTGCGTAAGAGCATTCCCCACACAAAGTATGGGATTTATCCACATGTACTTGTGCGGAGGAAAATGCGTACATTTATGCACAACTCTTTCCATGCGTACACACAAAACCTAGTGGTAGAACAGTGAAACTACAAATAGCTAAGGCTGTGCCTGTCCAGCGCAGGCCATAGCAGCTTGCTACGTGCTTCACAACTTGACCATCAAACAGCGTACCGCCCCTCCCCCTAGAGCAGATGAGCTGATGCCAACCGTAAAGCCTGCCCCTAAAGTTTATTTATTTGTTATTTCTTTATTTATTTATTGGCCATGCACATGTAGCAGTCTGTGCCAGTGACTCGTTGATTTGCAATCAATTGTTTGTGATGTTTGTCATTTGATTGTTTGTTTTTACTTCTCTACTTCAATTTCGGTGTCAGAGAAATTCCTCTTCGTCGCCCTCTTTGCTATGATTTTGGGGAAGGAAAAATTCCATTCATTCATTCTTAAAGGGATTGCTGCTAAGAGGTGGAAATTTAAAAATGTGTGTTTTTTTTATTGGATTCATTGATTAATCAAAAAAATAATCGACCAATTAATCGATTATTAGAATAATCATTAGTTGCAGCACTACTTTGTAGTATGCACTTATAGTTAATACTAAATACATAATAAGTAACGATTACAGTTACTTACACTAGTATAGTAGTGAGATTAGTAGTACGCACTATTTGTGTAAAAGTACTAGTACTTTAATAGTGAGCACTTGGTTGTATGCACTACCTAGTATATGCTTTGTCGTACACACTACCTCGTAGGCACTTTACCAGTACACAATACCTAAAACACAATTTGTAGTATGCACTTATAGTTAATACTAAATACATAATAAGTAACGATTACAGTTACTTACACTAGTATAGTAGTGAGATTAGTAGTACGCACTATTTGTGTAAAAGTACTAGTACTTTAATAGTGAGCACTTGGTCGTATGCACTACCTAGTATATGCTTTGTCGTACGCACTACCTCGTAGGCACTTTACCAGTACACAATACCTAAAACACAATTTGTAGTATGCACTTGTAGTTTAATAGTGAGTACGTACTAAGTAACTACATTTACCTACACTACCACAGTAGTAGTTTAGTTGTGAGTACGCAGTACTTTGCCTAATAGTACTAGTAATTTAATAGTATGCTATCTAGTATGCACTTTGTTACTGGTACGCAATTGCTGGAACGCACTTTGTGTAGTGAGTTTAATGCTCAGTCACTACGACAGTTCCTTAGTACTTGTAGTTTAATAGTACGCACTACTTAGTAGCGCTACCTAGTCCACACTTTGTACACAGCAGTAGTGAGTGTATATGAAGTAACTATGACAGTACATGTACACTACTACAGTGGTATTTTAGTAGCAATAATAATACCAGTAATTTGTCTGCACTACCTACTATGCTGTAGTACGCATTACATTGTACACACTTTGTAGTACACACTACATACTCATACGATGTAGTAGTTCTACTCCATTGTAGCAAGAAATTTTGAGACAACTTTGCTGAAATAGTGTAAATATGATGGATAGCAATATCACCTAAATGTTAAAACAATATTTTAGGAAAATTAGCTGCTATTTGTCCTAGAAAGTGAGCTAAAAATGAAATGTAAGGCTGGTTAAGGATGTTTTCAGGGTCAGCCTGTGTATCAAGTGTAGTGTGGTATGTGTTTCCAGGTGTTGGGGTACTGGGGGGACAGCTGTATGCAGCCGGCGGCCATGATGGACCTCTGGTGAGGAAGAGCGTGGAGGTTTACGACCCGCAAAGCAACACGTGGAGGCCCATGTGCGACATGAACATGTGCCGCCGCAATGCTGGTCAGAGGACGGGGACATACACACACACACACACACGTGTAATTGTAATAACTGTTATTCATACATGTAATAATAAATATTTGTGACTGTGCAGGAGTGTGCACCATCAACGGTCTGCTCTACGTGATCGGAGGAGACGACGGCTCGTGCAACCTTTCCTCCGTCGAGTTCTACGACCCGGCCGCCGACAAGTGGAGCCTCATCCCCACAAACATGAGCAATGGGCGGAGCTATGCTGGTAGGCTCCAGCCTTCCTTCCTGTTTGAGTGTGATATGTATAACCGTTGCTTAATTGTTTGTGGCGTGCAGGCGTCGCAGTCATCGACAAACCCTTCTGAGCGCAGGAAGTGCTCTTGACATTGGAAACTTGACGAGCAGTCACAAAAGCGAGACGTCCACGGAGCTGAAACGAGCCAATCAGGACGGATCCTGGCGGGTTCTGGATTGTCGCTGTTTACACTGTGGAGGACACTCCCGGTGATAAAAAAAAAAAAGAGACGTATGCACTTTGGTGTCAAAAGCACATTTTCCTTCTCAGGCTCTCAAGCTGGAAGGAGCTGCTGCCATGAGGTGCATGTTGGAAGATGCACCACCAGGCGGCGCTCTCACTGGAACGCTTCTTTGTTTACTTTGAGAGAAAGAATTTTCATATGCAGGTGAGCTTTATGAGCACCAGCAACACTGCTGAGGTGTGGACACTACTGATGATGATGAGATGAGGGTCACATGACTGATGTTTCAAAGTGCCAGTAGTAATCACATGTGAAGAATGCTGACTTTGAAAGAGTCAAAATTCACTGTAGAGTTTAAACTTTCTGGTTATTTATTACATGCAAAGCATTTGTTAGTGTCAAAGTCATGTTGCCTTAGTGCTTCACATGATTTTACATGTTTCCAATATGCTAAACTACATGGATTTAAAACATTTAACGACCCATTCTTGCAGCTTTTTACGGTTTAAGCCACTTTCTACAATTCTTGAAGCGCCGGATCATTTGTGTGACGTCACCACTGCGCGTCAACAGCGACGAGGACAGCACAGCTATGAAGCCCAGCTTCGGACATTATTTCCGGGTTTTCCTTCTCTGGGAAGCGCCAAAACGTCCGTCATAACAAAAGAAACGGAGGAAGTTGAGCGTCTGAGAAAAGTTCGCAAATAACCCATAATATTGTTGCGTCCTAATAGTCACAAAGACTGACGCCCTTTTTTAAGTTTTATTGCCAAACTTGACACCAACTGTAGTGCAGTTCCAACAGTCAGCTCGCATACACGCCTTTTCCTCGCCACAATCGCAACACGACGAATAAAATTCATAGCGAGGTGCATTCAGGAACACCAGAATTTTGAAAGTCAATGTTACAGCCGGCAGTTTCAATTCGTTAGTTTTATATGGATGTCGCCAGGCGCCATTGTTTACTACTACACCAGAAGCTAGCGAACTAGCTAGTCCAGGAGAAAAGGGGTTTGCGGTTGCGCTGACTCAGGAAAAACGCGCCCCTAGCGTTATAACGGATAACTGCTGAGTTAAAAAAGGAAATACGTCGCTGTAGCATACTGTTATTCAATTTAACTACTCGTTCGCGTGCATAAGTATGGAACATTGCCGTGCACTGTCGGATGTTGCACTCAACAAGCTGTACCCGGTGAGTGCGCAGTGCGGTACCCTCAGTAGTCGCCATCTTGGCTACATAACGTAAAGGAGTGATGAAACTCGTTTTTTTTTTAAATTACAACACACACACACACACACACACACACACCATACAAACACACAAACTTGGCAGCAACTTTAAGTAACACTCAACAAAGAATCAGAAGAGGTTACTGAACTCGAATTCCTAATTAACAAGCTTGTAAATGTGGCGATCGTAATTTCCGGTAAGTGTACAAGGCAGTAATGGATTTGTGACAGCACTACACTCTCAAAATTCATGCCCTCTGGAGTTAAGTACACAGCGTACACCGTACAGTAGATTGCCTTCCTTTTATTACCAAAGAAAGCCTTTAAAAGTACTGACTTGTTTGAAACAGAAAAAAATAAAATAAATCCAAGCTGTCGATCGTCCACACAAACTTTTATTGCTGCTTCTTTTTATGGCACAAATAATAGAATACATTGTGTAATTGTTGCTATGCTGTAACATGCAAGCCTTTTTTTTGTTATTTTTTTTTCCATCACAGAGGACGAGCAGGATCACACACTAAACGTCTACATCTGCTTTGTACAGTTAGTGACTAGAAACAAGTCATTGTTTTCACACACTACGGTAATTCATGGTTGTGACAGCTGATCATCGTCATAGAAAAAACAATCCCAGGGTGAGAAAATATCAGGAGGCAAAAAAAGGGAGGGGGGGGGGGGGCACACGTGAAATAATTTAAACATTTCTGACATTCATCCTTCAGATGTTTGTTTATACAGAACATATATTTATTCATATTTATATTTGTAAAGAAGTAGTGCTTCATTTTGAGAAGACAAAAAACACAACAGGGCTGCATTCAGGGAATGCTGTGCAAATAACATTTCTTTTCCTTGACAAAGCTCTCCACTTTCAAATGAGCAGGACTGTCGGACTCACGTGACCTGCCAGCAGGAAACGACCACACGACGGTGACGCTTGCACAGTGGACTACCAGGGGGAGCCGCTGAGTGAGTTGCGCTTTTGTCTTCTTTGCGACAAATGCCGACCCCAGAGGACGTGCGCGCGTGACCTTCAAACGTTAAAACCGAGGATAAAAGGTCACCTGACGTCAAGAGCGATGACCAAATCGGATCTCTTTGACGCCGGGTGAGGAGTCGTGCGGACTGGATGCTACGCGGGCAGTGACTGGCCGAGGGTGCTGTCAATCAAACGGCGTGCGTGTGTGTGCTCCCTTCGAGTCACACCATTGCTGCTCTTTCAGACAGTTTGGCAAATCTTTGTGATGACTCGAAGGCAGCAACACGTGGACACTTCCTGTCACATGGTTAGCTGTGTGTCTTCTAGATGGACTTGGATGAATCTTGCTTGCTGATTAGGACCTCCAGGAGGCGGAGCTTGGCCTTGACCCTCTTGTAGGCTCTGTACTCGTCCATCATGGGCTCGCGGTCCTCCTTCTGGACGTTCCTGTCACACATAGGAGGTTCTGTGTTAAGATTCGTCATTCTGGGTCGTGTGGCTTCAAACATGAATAAATGACCACAGTTTGACTCTGGAAAAGATCATTTCCATCTAAATTTGGATTCTAGATGCAAAGAACCTTTGAAGATCCACAGGAATGGCACTAGAAACATTGTGAATTTCCAGCATTGTGTGTGTCTGTGTGTGTGTGTGTGCGTGTTCCACCTACCTGCCGTTATGCTGATAGAAATCTTCCTCGAAGTCTCGAATGGTCTTCCTCAGTTTCTTCTTCTCTGCTCTGGCTTTCCACAGCTGTTCCAGCAGCTCTGGCCTGAGACGGAAAAAGAGGACAGGAAGTGAGGTCAGCATCTAAACCTGATTGGATTCTGTGTGTGTGCGTGTGCGCGCATACATGGACGAGGTGTTGGACGTGGACAGTCGCAGGTCGAGCGCGAGCTTCCCTGAGCCTTCCTCCATCTTGCTGCTGATTGTCCCTCCAGGGGGGGCGTGGGGATCCATGGCCATGATGACCTCTGAACTTTGCATCTCCCCGCCACTGCTCTCGCCTTCCTCTTCCTCTTCTTCCTCCTCCTCCTCCTCCTCTTCGTCCTCGTCTTTCTCTGCCTCCTCCTCGTCCTTGGCATCTCCTTCCCGCCTTCCCTTGCACTCATCCTCCTCCTCTTTGATCTCCTCCCAGAAGTGGGCCGTCTCGCCCTCGATGATCGGCTGGAGGGTTTGACTTCGCCTCTTGCTGGAAGGAGACACCTTGGAGAGGAAGTGAAGAGCGTGTGTGAGTGATGCTAATGCTAACGCTGCTACCGCGTGTACGGGTGTGCACTCACAGTGGCGGGTGTGATGGTGACTCTGGTCAGCATCTGTTTGACAAGCCGGTAGCGCTCGTAGAGAGGCTTCACCACCAGACGCTCCTCTTGAGTCACCTGGAACACACGCAGGACACTTGATGGACTCATACTTTCATCCTTGCATGCAATGAAGAATGAATATCGTGCGGGGGTGACTCACCGGTCGGCCGTGCAGGCCTTCGTAGTGCAGCAGGTTCTTTTGCAGGACCGTCTTCTCACAGGACAGCTGCTCTTTGGTCATCTTCTACACAAAAATGGCAGGTTTGAGGCTTCATTGAATTGCGCCGTCGCCTCCACCAAGACGCACTCGCTCACCTTGATGTCGTCAGGCCAGCCGTCCTCCCGCCGTTTGCCCGTCACCCTGCGCTGGATCAGCTCCAGGGTCTCCTCCCTGCTGGGGTGCTGACCTTTCACCTCGCCCGCCGACGCCTCGTGGGCTCCCTGGTCCAGGGTGGAGCCAAAGCTCTTGGGCAGCGTGTTGCTGCGAGGACGAGTCAGGGGGCCGAGCTCGCTCTCGGCGCGGTGTTTGGCGTCTGAAGGGGGTGGAGGAGGACGACCACAGGGACCAAGGTCAAAGATCAAACAAGAAAACGGCAAGTGAGATGAACCAAGGATGGAAGAAAACTGGAATGTAAACATCAATACCTCATGGAGATCACAACACGATGTGACACACACACACACACACACACACACACACACACACACACACACACACACACACCTTCCTAAACCAGAGGTCGGCAACCCGCGGCTTCGGAACCGCATGCGGCTCTTCAGCCTCCTTGTTGCGGCTCCCTTTGCTGAGCTCAGTGATTTAAAATGTTTTTTTTTAACACAAGTACGGGAAAGTGCATGTTCAAAAATAATTTGAAATATCCGACTCACTGCAAGTCCGTGAATGCATCTAGACTGTGTTCTGACTGCTGATTGGATAAGCAAGGGAAGGGGAGGTAGGCTAGTGTATGCGGCGAGTCTCACTGGAGAGAAAAAAGGTGACTGAGTTTGGAGTTGAGTTTGAAGCAAATTACTGCACAGTAAAATGAAACTATTGAATTTACAAGAGCATAGCGATATGTTTTAAAACAATAAGTGCACTGTAGTGTGTGTTCGAAGCACGTGACACGCTAATCGCCGAGGTGCTGACTCTGGGAGAGGGAGCTGGCGGTGTCAACCTGCTTGTAACGGCTACAATATGTTGTTTCACCTTTATATCGCCAAATATCAGTCCCTACATTTGTCGCCAGTCGTATTTGGGAAAACAAATCACCAACGCAAGTTTATATGCTGTGTAATGTTTTGTGGCTCCAGACTTTTGGGGTTTTTTTTTTTAACTGGAAGAGTAGGCAAAATGGCTCTTTTGATGCTAAAGGTTGCCGACCCCTGTCCTATTTGTTATTTAAGACATAAGACTCATGCTCGTGTGTGTTGCAATGAAGTGATGTCAGGGTTTCAGAGTTGAGTTTTAACTGGAGTGGATTGCAACCGCCACAGTAGCCTGCGTTATTATCATGATGATTATTAATTAGTATGTTGTTATTGTGCATGTTGTGAGATCACTTCAACCTGCAATAAAAGCCTGCTGTTTCGGCAATCAAATCTGATGCTTGTGTGCCTCTCTGAACATTACAGTAACATTACTGACACCTGGTGACCAGTGTAGAATACTACATATGATCGCGTCTGAATGCGCCTTCTGAATGCGCCTTACATTTCTATTTTATTTCATTTAGCCATTTTTATGTGGTGAGAGCGCCCCTTTCCAAAGCCGTCTATGAATTATTCATTCACTCCACAGTTACGCTACATCTGTAAGATGCAAGAAAATGAGGAGAATGTACACAGTCTACTAACATCACAACATGTCACCACATGACCAGACATGGCATACATACATACATACATACATCGCATGGAGCATACATGACATGAGCACGCACACACATACACGCACACAGGTGGCGGCCATGCTGCGCCACCACAGGAAGGAAGCAGGATGCTCTCACAGCGCCACCTGACAGTGGAGGTGTCTACTTACTGGCTCTTTGCTACTTACTGAGGTGACACGCTCTCGAGCTCAGGCCCGAGTGGGGATGGGCCAAGGGGGCGTGTGCGCAATGGGAGGGGGAGGATGGGGGCGGGGCATGGTGGCGCCTGTGTGAATGGAGCAAAGCCTGGTGCCTCAGCGTGCTTCTGGGGAAAAGATGGTGCTGGCGTCCTGCGCGGCCGACCGGGGGTGGGGGATGTCAATCAATGGACCAATCGGAGAGTGGGCGGGTGGGTGAGAAAGGGAGGAAAGTGGAGAGCGGGGGTTCGTGTTATTTGTCGCCTTCACGTGAGTGCAGACAGAGAAATGCTTCGGCCAGCTAAGGAGGGCGGTGGCGTGGGATTGGTTTGGTATGATGAAATGATACACATGTGTGGGAGACATTCTAGCTGCGTGTGACATGTTTACACTTATGATCAATGATTGCTGCACTTTCACATACGTCCCACCCCCCACTAGTGAAGAGAGACAGTTCACACTGGAGGGTGGATGTGTGAGAGCCACAGGTTAGTGCTGCATGCAAGGTTGTTTCCAGGGTTACAACTCTGTGTGTGTGTCTGTGGCATGCAGTATGATGGCACACACACTCCGTGCGTACACACACACACATCAAAGAGAAGGGTCTACCTTTAATCTGCCGGCGGATCTTGGTGAGGTCAGTCATCCATTTGAGGACTTTGGTGTTAGCGGCCTTGTCCCCGTGAGACGGCTGCATACAGGAAGTAAGGAGTTACACACGCAACATTTTATGGTAAAGCTTCTTTTCAAATAGGTGACAATTGGTGATTTTACACCAAGTGCAACACAATTGTAAGTTTTCACTTGTACCTTGTAGTTCTTTTCCTTCTCAAACTGCTCCTCAAACTGTTTGATCTTCTTCTTCAGGTGCTGAAGCTTCTTGGTGAGCTGGTGAGTCACTGAATCTCCTCCCCTCATCGCCTCCTTTGAGCCGAACGACACTCGCCTTGGCCTGAGGTTGCATCGAGAGTCAGAAGCGACCCAAATGACACAAACAAGCAAACGGCGGTTAGAGGGCGCCGTGCCACGCGTCACCTGTGCGCTTTGGTGGGCGAGGTGGCATCTGCGTCCTGCTGGAGGAAGCGCTGGGCGCCGTGCACACTGAAGTCGAGGAAGCGCCGCGCCAGGACGTGCGGGTGAGAGCGGGAGGACGACGGAGAAGCGTCCTGCCTGCCCTCGCCCTCGTCCCCCTCCCCGTCCTCTTCTAGGGGCAGCAGAGGAAGGGGGACCATGCGACCCGCCAGAGGGGAGAGCTGTGCCTCGCCACTTTCGCTGTCGTCCTGCCAGGACTTGAAGGCAGGAACTGGATCTGAATGAGAGAGGGAGGGGGGGAGGCAGAGTCAGAGCTGATGTTGTCTTTGACCTCGCTGGCGCGGCATGATAGCGGCATTGCTTGATGATATGGCCACACCGACGCTCCCTTTCAACTCAAAGTGCAGACTACAAGGCTTTTAAAATGGAGAAAAGAAACTTTCGGTCTAGTCTACTCATTTCTCATTTGTAAACGCTTTCGGCACAGGAAGGCAGCTAGTTTCAAAGTGAAAGTAAACATGCCATGAAACATGACCCCACCTTTCCTCAATCAATCAAAGCATGAACAGTCTAAACAGCGAGGGAAAGGTGAGCCAACAGTGACACCAAGTGGCCAAACCGATGCATTGTGGCTTTAAGCGGCCAACACAGGCCTGCGTGATCAAGGATGTTATATTCAGCTTTTTTAAGGTGGACAAAAAACATGATATGTTATGTACATCGCTAACTGCCTGAGGTGCCACCTGGCTGAAGGCAAATAATTATTACAATTATATATTATTACATTTTTATTATTTCTTATTAAAATTATTATAATAGCATATAATATTTATTCATAAAAATATATAATCTTGCATAATTTTATCATTACAATAACAATTATAACAGTTTAATTAAACAAATTTAACAACTATTTGACTACATTTGACTGTTGAGGTGTCAAGGTGGGACAAAAAGCGATGAATGTGCTTGTCGCTGACGACAGGAGGGAAGGAGGGCAAAAAACAAAAGAAGTACATCAAGAATGACACAATTACAATTTATGGTTTTCTTTCCTTCGGGAGGGGTGGATCGGTGAAGTTTGTTGTTGGAGGGGTGGGGGCGCGGATGTGCAACCACTCACCTTGGCCTTCCTTCTGCAGGTGCATACATGAGAAGTCTATGGGAGGGAGGTGGAGATGAGGAGGAGGTGGCGCTGTTTGGATGAAAGGGAGGGTGAGGAAGAGGAAGAAGAGGAGAGACGGGAACAGCAGAGAAGACGAGCAGTGAGGTCCACCTGTCAGAATGTCACTCGGCAACTTTCATTCAATGCAGACGTACTTTTACTACGAATGAATGACAAACACTTGAACACACGATGCGGGATCATGACTCATGTTTTTAGTCATCGGGTCTCACCGACAACTAAATATTCTGCAGCGTCACATACCGTCCCATTGGCTGTCGGGGAAGAGCTGAATGTTGGGGGTGTGGTCACTGTTTGCTGTTTGGCTGGTGTTGGCGTTCTGGTCGCATGAGTCCTGGAAGGTGACAGACACTCAAACACAAAACCAAGATGAAGAGCAAAGTGTGTGTGTGTGTGTGTGTGTGCTCACTTACACAACTTGTGTTGTCACACAGCTGATTGTTCTGCCTGAAAGATGCAACACAAACATTGTTAAACCATAGTGGTGTCACGAGATCCCACAATATTAAATAAAACATGACGATATTTCTCATTTGGAGAAAAGATGTCTCACAAGAACAGGGTAGTCACTACTATAGCGACTATGAATGATAACAAACCTAATATGGAAGTGGCAGTGTGCTAGGCGGATGGATGTTTGTGGATGTTCCCCCCCCCATCGGAGTTGAATTAAGTTAATATCCAAGTAGAAGCTGCAGTATTCTACATTTGATCAAAGTTACTTAAGATGAGCAGATCAAAACATATTGATGTTCGGACTTGTCTGCACATTTAAATCATCAACATCAATAATGGCAGCATTAGGTCTGCCCAGAGCAGGTGTCCGACAACAGTGCACCATGGCGGCCACAGCAGGAGGCTCCTTCTGCTCTATACTGTGGTTCTCCTGACCTCCGGAGAGGCAGCGGGGCTGGAGCATGTGTCCGACATAAGGGCGTACTGTGGCAACCATAACTCTGCTTCATAACACACCTCATACGTAGAGGAGTGGGGGTGTGCATTAGTCAGTCTTGGATATTTTATGGAACTGGTTGGAAACTCCGTTATACGAAAAAATGCCAAAAATGGTCCTCTCTCGCAAGGTTAAAGAATCCTTTAAAAAATTCCTGGACCCAGACGCTGATTTGGATCACCCCCAAAATTGAATTAGTTCTTGCATATCGCGTCTCCTGAAAATTTAATCCAAGTCCACTCAGAACTTATTTATAATAACAGAAGTTATTTTGAACACAAACAAACAAAAATATAACCTCTCCAATTCCGCAACTTAACAGAGTGAGAGATGACATATTAAAGAAAATATTGCATTATTATTATTACATATTATCATTATTATTTATTGTTACTATTGTATATGATCATAACAGTGGTTTATTTGGTCTCAAAAAATGTAGACAATAATATAGCTAAGCGGCAATTAGTGGGACAAACATTTCAAAAACGCACATTCATGGTTTTGTGAAATAGGTTTTTAAAGTTTGTTTCTTCAGTCCTATTTTTTCATTGTACTTTTCTTAAAATTTCTCGTTCTCATGGACCCCATCTCGTGTATTGTCTATGAGAGGGGGTGTCAATGTTATTCTTCAACGAGGAAGTGTTCGGTGCCAAATTAACAGAGAAACAGACGCACTGTGAGGGAAGTGAACGCATCACTTCTCCAATGTCATAATGAAACGTCACAGAAAGCAGCCATCATACCTGGCAGTGTTGATGTTGTTCTCAGAATCTCGGCCAGTGTCCAGCTCCATTCCTGAACCCTCCTCCACGGCGCCCAAGGGCCCCAGTGCATTCTGGGGGAAAGAGGCCTAATTAGAACAAGTTCAATCACCCACGAATCTCATTTAGCAACACAAAAGGAACTATGTGCATGCTAGCATGTGTTCCCGCCCATGTGGGTGCCTCCCCCTCTCTCACCTGTGTGTTGTTCTTTTGCTCCCGATCACCATGGTGACCAGGATCCGCTGGCTCGCTGGCAAAGAAGATTAAAGAGCATCAATAAAAGCATGGAACAGCAATGGAAAAAGGTTGGATAAAAACAGTCCGTGATGATGAAAAGTTACAGCAAGTGTCGGCAGGAGAGGCGACTAACTCCGGGACAGCTGCTCCGGCCCAAGCGTGTCGTCATAATATGCACACTTTGCTCGCTAACGTGGCGTGTTGACACTTTTACTGGTAAGATGAGCATGGCGAAGATTGTGTACTATGTTCAACGCCCTTCGATGTCTCTTTCATCAGCAAGCTCCAAGCCTGTGTGTGAGGCTGCTCTCCAAACTACTGGTGATGTGGAAAACCCCTTGTGTGTGTGTGTGTGTGTGTGTGTGTGTGTGTGTGTGTGTGTGTGTGTCACGAGACGCAGCAGTGTAACGCTATATCAGTTAACAGCGTTTGTCTCACCCTTGGCTGGCAAAGTCGCTGAGGTCTTGGTCAATGGAGGTCTTCAGGTCAAAAAAATGTTGCTCCACTGCGGCCCTGATGGTTCGTTCAATGATCCTAAAGACACACAACACACACACATTGTGTAGCTTGAACACACAACTTGAAATATGACTTACAATTTTGTGTGTGGATAACTTTCAGAAGTAGGGGTGTCACGAGACATGAGATTGGGTCTACAAAAACAAGACGGGACAATATGACAATATTTACACTCTTATGCACTTTGTGTGTATGCTAGCGGGCCCTGCCTCCACCCATTGAGACAAACAGACTGTATGACTGACAAAAACTCTCACTCTGTTCATACCAAGGTGCTGAAACCAATGCACAGAGTGAAGCCTCGTGCTGCCTTTTTGGAGGTAGGAGACGAGGAAAACAGACATGCCTGCACATGGCAATATATTGAAGCCGGCAAAATGATTGAGTTCATTTTCACTTATTGCATGATGAATGATTTTTTTATTATTGTCCCAGTCGTAGTCCCCACAAGACACTTTTTTCTGAACGAGAAAAGACCTTGTGACACGAGACCTTGTGACACCCCTCGTAATCAGTGGTGATAACCAACAGGGAAAATGTTGATACTAAGAATTTAACTTACAAATTAACTTACTACCAAAAGTGCACAAAATTGTTTTACTATTAACAAGCGATTCATGTAGTGTATACTAATAAGACATATGTTGTAATATTCAGCATACTTGTTGATGTATTTATTTAAGAAAGACACAGTGCATATTAAAAAACATTTTCATGTCAATATGCAACATTATAGCCAGTGTCTTATTTTCATCTTTAGTCCCTGAGGGCAGGTTGCTGTAAGTACAGTAAGAATAACATTTGACATAAAACAAGAGAGAAGAAAGAATAAATAAAAACAGTAAAACCATAGATTTGGGGCCATAGAGTGCGAAAGTGTTGAAGCATTAAACTACTTGAGTGCTGCTGGTGTCATTACATGTTTTGACATAATTCTTACACACAATGTGTGCAGGTGTTATCACATTGTATGCTTCCTCTGAGCTAGATTATGACAAAAAAAGAATTGTGGTCTGTGACGAGCTGTCCTCCATACTGTAAAAGGTAATAACACCCTTCACTCTGACCTTTCCTGGACGGATAAGCACTTGATCCTCCGGATCTACCGAGATTCTTTTGGGAGCTTTCTTTATCACCTCCCTCGCTTACTTTAGCTCAATGTCCTCTCCAGTTAAGACAGAAGATGAAGTCAGAGAACGTAGCAGAGGCTCTCGACACTCCCCACAACATCGCCAACTTTGGGCTTTGGGCTATGCATGAAAGATTTCAGACACACATGCACGGTCTAGAGAAGTAAAATGTGTATCCAGCTGTGTGCTTAATGTCAACTAAAGCCTCCTGAGCTCCTCAGCTAGGAAGATGTTTGCACGTCGCCATGACAACCCAAAGATTGGGGCAATGTTGAGCAATGACAGTAAGAACTGTCAGTCTACATGGGTAGATTCTTTAGTCATCTCGGGGGAAATTCACAGCTGTCGCCGACTTTAACGTGGATTTAATGTGGACAATGGATTGTCAGTGAGTTTGTGTTGTGTGCTGCCGATTCAAGTATGACTTTGTTGCGCACTAAGGAGACTGGCCGCACACGGCTGACAGTCATGTGAGGGCATGTGACTCTTTGCCGCTCTAAACACACACAGAGGCAAGCACAATCATTTTGTATCCGAATGATCAAACATACTTTGTCCCAATTTGCGTGCAACACTGTTGCCGCTATCACACAGCCATCTTCATTAGGTGAGATAAAACTGCGTGCACATAAACAAAGCATCATGTGCATGGGTCACATCAGTGTGTGTGTGTGTGTGCGTACTCACTCTGCAGAGTCAGCAGGCAGCATGGGCACAGGGGAGAGATGGGAGCTGTAGAGGGGAAAGATATGGTTAGAACATCACGTTCTCCTGGACTCCCATTCCAGACATCAACTGACCTTGGAGGGTGAGGGTAAGAGTGTGTGTGGGAGTGGGAGATGCTGGACAGCGGCAGTCAAAGCAGGAAGGAGCGTCACAATAAAGACGCTCACAAAGGCGTACAAAGTTGCAGTGAGTGGGGCCACTCTGGGTGGGCACATATTTATTGAGGCTACTGAGTTACTAATCAGATACAAGAGAGCGTGTGAGAGGTCGTATTCGTACTGTCCTCTGCACACGTGCGTGCCCACAAAGCTGCGATGCAGCTAACATGTCTCCGCGGATGCTCATAAATACACACGTAAGCACATATTACCACAGCACATTTATACTGTACAACACAACACACACCACAAGGTCATTTATGCAATGTGCGAGCGTGTGTGTCTCATTAGTAAAACAGCGAACTTACGTAACCTTGACACCTCTCTCCATCTTAATGTGGATGTGTGCTGTTCTGTTCTTGTTTGTTGTAAAGCAATTTGGGCTTCAATTGCATATAAAAAGCTACTGTGCTAATGTGTTATTATCAGTCTCATATTACAACAATACAAGAGCAGCTCACTCAGTTCCTACCTGGGAAAATGAGTATACATCACAATCTGCTTGAGTTTCTCTTCCCCCATCAAAGATCACTCCATCAATGGTCCATCAAATTTCACATAGATCCCAGCGAGCACTTGGGCTGCTGAGTTGCCTCCGGAGGCGGCAGCATCACTAGCGCTACACGCCTGACAGCGCAACACGGGTGTTACGCAATGTCCACTGGCCTCAAGGAGCAAAAATAATCTCTGATCTCACACCGCTGTGCTCCAGAGGCCCTGGACGAAAATGGTACACCTTTCAGGCCCTTCGGGAGCTCCTGACCTCCTCAAGCTCCCTGAGACAAAGATAACAATGCTATTAAGTGGGCCCTCAGGGCCGCCACATATCAGTCTTCATCAGGCGCACTGCAGCTTCCCTACTAGGGGTGCTGTGGAGTAAAGACTGTGTCATGCTGCACTCAGCGCCTTTACATACAAAACGAATAACACAGTATCAGCAGTATTTGTAGTATGTAGTGTTTGCTAAAAAGCTCAGTGGTTTGGGCCACAATAAAATACCATTACAGTGGAACCTCTCAAATCAAATGCCCACAATTGGCAATTTGATAAATAATGCCTGGGAAAATATGTCTATAGTGCAGTGGTTCCCAAACTTTTCACAGTGGCGTACGCCTTCAGACATTTTGAAGCCATGTACCCCCTACTCCTGCACACTTAAAAAAAAAACATAAAACCATTTTAAAATTTTCATTCAATTGAAATATTAACAATGACTAATTGGTTAATTAATTTTATAGTAAGTAAGTAATTCTGGTACAAAATTGTGTATTTTGCATGGTCAAATTTTGATAAAAAGGGGCTGCACAGTGGTCAAGTGTTTAGCATGCTGGCCACATAGTCACAGTCAGAAGATCGGGAAGACCTGGGTTCGAATCTCCGTTGGGCATTTTCTGTGTGGAGTTTGCATGTTCTTCCCATGCGTGCGTGCGTGCGTGCGTGGGTTTTCTCCGGGTACTCCGGTTTCCTCCCACATTACAAAAACATGCATGTTAGGTTAATTGGCGACTCTAAATTGTCCATAGGTGTGAATGTGAGTGTGAATGGTTGTTTTTCTATATGTGCCCTGCGATTGGCTGGCGACCAGTCCAGGGTGTATCCCGCCTGTCGCCCGAAGTCAGCTGGGATAGCTCCAGCGTACCCCCGCAACCCTAATGAGGAGAAGCGGTATAGAAAGTGGATGGATGTTCATTTTGATGAAAGTTTTACGTGAGCACTGATAAATAGATAAGATGTGATCATCTCTTGAAGATGAATAAAGTATTCATCCTACATATCTTATTTCAGCCATCAGCAACTCTCTTCTGCTCTATCTGCAGAATACGACTACCTACTGCAACACACACACCCACACCAATCATAAACAAGTCTGCCAGCCGCATGTGAAACATTCACAAACATTTACAGTGCTTCATGTGGGAGGCGACAGCTTGAGAGCACACGTCTGAATGCAAAGCATCCAGTGTATAGACAGAGGAGGTCAAAGATGAGTGTATGGTTTCTGCATGGATACACGTCACATGCTAACGGAATCGTCACTTTGAATAAAAACCTTTTGTGGCCTTTGGTGCTTTATTCTATTCTCATCCATCCACCGAGCCAACAATGACCAAGAAACAGAGACCAATCTCAATTACCTCGCTTCTCCCATTCATAATTCAAAATTGGGAGTATTTAAATGGCCGAGCATCACTTCAGTGAGCAACTTGGAACACTTTCCGAGCATAATTAGCGCACATTCATTCAACTTGGCTGTCATTCATTCACGCAATGAGGTGCTCCAGTCATACAGTGGAGTTATGCAACCATAATGTTTACCTCTGCAGCAGAACGTCACAGGCCATTCTCATGGCTCCTGTTGTCTTTTCCCTCTCTCTGAGGATCCAGCCTGGGAGTGTAAGTGGTGACGTATGACAGCCTCGAGCTGAAGTCAGCAACTGTAGTTGGAGCTTCCAGATCTGCTGCTACTGCTGTTGTTTTTTAAACCAGACAGATAGAGTGGCAACTAAACCCAGCACCTTTTCCTTCTTTTTCCTGTTAATTGTGGGCCAATATCCAGCGGCTTGCCTCCAGTGTGTCCTTGCTCAGTTATCCCAGCCGAGTGCAGTGTTATTCAGCAGCAGGTCAGGCAGCAGAGCCAGGGTAGAGCCTGGGTGCATTCTGTGGACTCGTCTCATCGGCAACTGTCACCCGGCACTCTTGTGTGCCCAAGTGCTGCAGTAAACATCCAGGGCTCCGCTCAAGTATGTCCTGATGTAACTAAGCAACAACCATGGGAGGCTGTGAAGACCAGTGGAATGGGAGGGGCTGAAGTTTGGAGCCAGTTAAATGGAGGGAAATACTTCCAGGAGCCAATAAGCAGCAAGAGACTGGGAGGAGTTTTTTGGAGGACTACAGTGAGCAGCTATTACAACCAGTCGCACGCACGCACGCACCAGTGTTCAACATTCAGAAAATGATTGACAGGAGTAAAGAATGGCAGCTAAATACACAAAAAAGTCATATTTGAATTAGGGCTGTCAAAAATAGTGCGTTAACAGCTGTAGCTAATTTACTTCATTAATTACATACTTTTTTTGTGTGTGTAGTTAACGCAAACACATCATGCAAGCGACGCCTCTCTGTTATGACGACAGACGCAGGCACAGTGTAGCTCTTCACAGAGTCACACAGAGCCGGACGCTCTTTTATAACTTTATTCTGACCTGAAGACAACAACAACAGTGCAATTCCAACACCATATACCTGTACTGTATGTATCTCCAACTCACAAACACGTATCTAGTCCTCCTCGGAACGACTCTTCCTCATTGCCACTCAACTACAGCGAGGTACATTCAGGAACACTCCTAACATCACAACAACGTCTTATGTGTGAATGTGTGGTCTAAATAAACAGAAAGACAAAGAAAAACAACTGGATATTCTTATCACTCACTTTGTAACTATTAATGTAACCATTTATTTAACCCCTCAGAGAGAACCCCTCATTGCTGATAATAACATGGTTAAAGTGTGATTCAAATCTTTTAGCTCGATTAAAATTTTCAGTTCATTTAAAGCTGTTAATACAAACATATATAATCCTGTCCTGTATTTTATTATTCTTTCAATAAAGTACAGTAAAAATGGGCATATTTCAGTCATAGTTGCAAATAGTGATTAATCATGATTAGTTGAAACTGATTGATCTGATTTAAAACAATTCTAATCTAAGAGCCCTAATTTGAATATATGAAGAAATATATGAAGAAAAAAAACTCTTACTAGCATGCATTCAATGTGTTCACGCTGTGGGAAACCAGGGACTGAACCTGCTGCAAGACACTTGCTATGCCATGCTATTCTTACAGACAGACATATCTGCTGATTGTTTATACAGTATGTATTGCAAAACAAAGCACTGCTTGCTTCACTTTGTCCTGATAAGCTATGTACACATTCATTCTTCTACTGTGCACTGTGTGACCTGGAGAAGGGGCACTGAACTGCTTCATTTCAAGCGACTGCATTGAGAAGCAAAAGCATCAGTCAAGCTTTACTGGCTGACATTTGTGCTGATTCAACTCCTTCTGCTTCCCAAACTCATAACAGTGAAATAGTGAAGTATAGTTAGATAGCTATTTAGCAAACAGTATGATGGTTTTATTCTGACCCACATGATCACATCACAACCTTCCATTCGGAGACCCTTTAATTTTGAACAGGCTATTATAGAAAAGTATCAAAGTTTCAGAAGTAAAAATGAGCACACAGAAGAACAACCGTTTTGACTTTTTTTGTGACTCAAATGTTCAGCATCTTCTTGTATTGGTTGGATATGTATTTTTACTCACTACATCGAGGGGTCTTGCCCTGAACTGTCACAACCTCAGACAACTGGGAACTGGGAGTTTCATCAGGAAAGAATATACGGAGCCACAAAAATAATGTGAAATAATGTCAAAAACTCACTTTCTGTGGTGACCCCTGATGCAAAGTGACTCTAATGAGTTGAAGTAAAGGGGACCTATTATGCTTTTCCTCTTTTCTGACCTAGAAATGTTGTTACTGTTATCAGTGTCCTAACTGTGTTTATTTTGTGTTAGTAATCAGGCAAAAGGAGTTCAGCAGCTGTCCGGATGTCCTCGGGAGCGCTTGGGAGTGTGAGCAATCACAGCGAAATGGGCTCGGCGGGAGGCGTACCTGGAGGAGGGCAGGGGGTGTAGTAACTTACACAGACCGTTTGGGAGAAAGGCAGGAAACACTGCAGTAAGAGGTGCAGAGTCTGGAAGATCTAGAAAGCTTTCTCTGCAGGTTATCGTGTGTAGCTGCTCTATAGGAGTCCAGAAATCAATACAAAGGCCAGGAAATTTGTATAATAGGTCCCCTTTAAGCATATATATTTTGCATTATACAAAGTCAGACATTGTCCTGCGGCAATAGTGCTGCATACTAAAGTGAAATTGCACGCAAGGAGCCCTGGTGCAATTAAAGTGACCAAACTGTTCCATTTGATCAGCTCTCCAAATACAAAGCTATGACTTTTTGCATTATTAAGCTGGTAAAAAGCCAAAAAAATGTATTTATTTAGTTATCCTTCAAGATGCGTGCGTAAAAGACTGGGGTGCTGGGATTAGAACTGGGGACTGGTAAGGCATGTGAGCCAATGTGTTATCTAGGTCAGTTAGTGTATCGTGTTTCACACAGTACCCGGCGCTGGGCCGAGGCCATGCACATAATCAGGAAGTGAAGGTTGAGGACAGCGTGTAAACGAGGACGCTCGTGAAAAGTCATGGACTTTTTCAGGCGAATTTGTAGTCCATGATTGTTTTGACTGATTTTAGATTGCTTGCTTTTTTTTTTTTTTTTTTTTTTTTTTTTAAGTAGGCCTAATTAAGGATCAGTATAGGAGCTAAAATGATCCTCTCGCTCATATTTTCCTAAACAGTGACAGCACACAAATTCACGTTTTGTTTTTAGCCCACACTGACCTTCCCTTTACACCGTTTAAGATGACAAATGTTGCTGTCAGCGGTACATGTGAGCTTTAGTTAAATGATGCTTAGTCCACGCGATGACACTCGGGTGATGTTCACGCTCAGCCGATGATGGTTCTCATAGTGAGAGGCTCCACTCTGCTAATTATTTACAAGCACTTTGGAATGTCTAACTTCAAAATTTATGTACATGATTGTTTTCATGTCTTCTTAATTTCTTTGACAATGGTATAGCATGTACAGTTAATGAAGTTTTTACCATGACAAACATTAGTTTTTGAGAATTTGGATTGGCTAGTTAGTTCTCCAAGCCCTTTAACGTCAGAACATAGAGCACCTACACCGCAGCTGATGCACACTAACCTACTTTTGGTATTTATGTAACTGTATATGGCATGTGGATATGGAACATGCAATGCTACATTTTATAACACCAGAATGCCTCAGCATGCCTGACTGTCACAGTCAACCTGTAATTATGTCATAATTATGGTAATGATTAGCATCAGCACTGGAGGTAAACCCACTCGCTAGTGACTAGTCAACTCTTAGAAATAACAGAGAAGATTGATATTGAGTGAAGGGAAAAAAAGAAGCACGACAGCTAATCCTGAGCCCAGTAAAAGGTACATGCAACATTTGTAAGGTGTATTTGTATATTGTGTGTGTATTCAGTTGATGAGCAAGCATGTCATCTGAATATGCACACACTGAAATATCAGCTCTCCAGCATGTTGTATTAACACCAGCCATCCATTTTCTATGCTGCTTATCCTCACTAGTGTTGCGGGTATGCTGGAGCCGATCCCAGCTGACTTCGGGCGAGAGGCGGGGTACATCCTGGACTAGTCGCCAGTCAATCGCAGGGCAGATATAGACAAACAACCATTCATGCTCTTCATACCTATGGACAATTTAGAGTCGCCTATTAACCTAAGATGCATGTTTGTACCATGGCATGTCTGTACCAACAGAGATTCGAACCCAGATCTCCTGATTGTGTCGCCAACATGCTAACCACTAGCCCACAGTGCGGCTTCAATCTCTTTACCTCCAAATAAAAATAACAAGGAGGGAATATCACTTTAGGGGTGTAACGGTACGTTTATTTTTTGGTATAGAACCTTTGCTTTAGTACAGATGTGTATACATTTCCCACTTGGTACAAGAGGGACAAGAAATGTAACCCTCTGGTTATTCTAAAATATAAGTCATTATTAAAGAGACATTATTAGATATGACAATAATTTGCTTTGTCATCAATACACAAATACGTTCATTTTTGTTCATATAGTCTACTACTCTTAATACTCGACTGTCGCGACCATCACGAAGGATAAAGATCGTGTTGTAACATCCACCGGACATTGGAAAGACGATGCGGAGTAGGTGGTCGATCAACAATCTCGCAAAAACAAAACAGGCTACTGTCAGCCACAACCGAGCCAAAACAACATCAGCAAACACATCTGTCCTCCCTGCACGCAGCCCTGCTCCTCTCGCACCCACCCACACAGCCTGTCAGAAATCATGTTCGCATGTTAAAGGATTGGATGCTATGAAAGCGACAGTAATAACTAAGCAGCATAGTGCTTTTTTTGTTCTCTATTTTTTTTTTAAATTACGGTTTCTTTTAATTCTTATATTTAGTGTTTTTATTACTCCCCTCCTTCATGTGTTGTGTATGCAGTGTGAGTGACTTCAGTGTTATTTTAGGTACGAGTTCCGGCTAACACTAAAATTCGACTTACAACGCGTCATAGGAATGAAACACTTTCCCTAATCCTGACAGAATTTTTATTTTTTATGAAAAAAACTTATTTATTGGAGAATTAGCTGTCAGCAGGTTGCATTGTTTAATATTTTATTCTAAAATCATTAAAGCTGTGAACACAAAACCTAAGCAGTTTCATGTTTTGCATTACTGTACTGAAAATGAAACTAACTGTGACCTTAAAACTGAGCTACATACATAACCGTGATTATGGTATACAGTTACGCGACTGTACATGTTGGTGCACAAATAAATGTAGAAACATTTATTTCAATGGTTTTTTTCCTGCGCTGACCTTTCCCCGATGAGATTCGATATTGCTCTTTTCCCCAAACAAATCAATAAATCACTCTCAATGTGACACTATTAATATCTCTGTGCCTTTCAGTTCCACCCGGCTCAATGTGAATCCCAAGAATTCAGACACAATATTCCACAGGCCTCATGGAAAAAAAGATTCTAGGCAGTGGATAAACTTGTATCAAATATGTTGAAGATTAAAATGCAGGATTCTATGGGTTTGAAAGACTAAGTGCTGCCAAGATGCAAGGTGAGCGTGTTCTCAGGTCATGTTACAGAAGCATGGCAACAGCAGGAGGAGACAGACTCTCCTGTCAGTCAAGCAGCAAACAACTCGGTCACAGCTATTGACTCACTAGATGCTAGCCGTCTATTTCAAAACTGTTGCAATCTGCTAGAGTAACTGGTGCAAATGCACAGGTGAGTGGACTTCGCTTTTGGTTCTGCTCCAGAATTCCAAGTAGCAGGCTAACACCATCCCCTTTTAGTGCTATTAGCAGCATCACCGTGTTGACCAGCAGGTTGGTGTGAAACAGCTCTCAGGATTGTCTAGCAGCTGTTTAAACACCGACAGTTCATGACCACACTGTAACCTTAAGAAGCAACACGAGGGCTCCTGTTTGTGTCTTTTTGGACAAAGAAACGTCATACTGTGTTAGTTTATTTGTTTCAAATGGCACATTGGATTGTGTTCGACCTTTGAAAACGGCATCACTTTATGCTATTACGCGGATTTATGAACCTTTTTAATGCAAATGTGCATGGGAATCATTGAGTTATATGCATTAATGATTTTTTTTTTGTGCAGCCATATTGACCGTGACATTTGACCGACAATCAGCTCTTCCTCTGGTCACGACCATCGAATACTGTGTGGCTGCTCAAACTGAGCACTTTATCCTCACGCTACGGGTCAGTGATGATCAAATGCTTTGCTAATGCAGGCTGTGGACCTGAAAGCTTACATTACAACATTAATTCCTGCACGCAGCCAGACGCTCCTCTTAGACGGGGCTGCAAGCCAGCGACGGCTAACACCCACCCACACACACATACCAACGGCACCAATCACAGAAGACTTAAAAGATCCAGAGAGTCTGGCCAGGATCGTTTTAAATATGTTGGTGCAAATAAATCACCTCCATCTGCCACAGAAAGCCTTCCACATACACACGTGAGCAAATCCCGCCGTGTTGTCCCACAAACAAACCATTTACCACAAAGATGTGGACAACGTGGACGAGAACGTCCTCTGTAAATGTGCTGATGTTATTCAAGGGCGAAGTTATCATCACACACAGTTGATCCAAAACAACTGTGATTAATTTAGACTGACATTTATGCAGTGTCTCCGTCATAAAGGAGGTGATGCTTTATAAAGTCTCGTATCAACAAATGAATGTGCTAGGGAGTATGATTTAAGAAAAATCAATGTGTGCGCTTGCTGGATGACCGTCTCCAATCATCTATAGTGCCAGCAGGGGGCAGGAAACTGATTGGGCGCATGCATGCATATGTGCAAAAGGCACACAAATCTTCACTCCCTGATTGGCTCATCTTAGGAGACTGTTTGTTAGCAGGGTTAAACACAAAAATCACTTGACCATATTAGGGATGAGTGGGGCAGTGGGTCTTGGAAGAAACCATTTCATTTTCAGATAAATTTGGATAAATGAGTGGAAGGTTTTCATTGACTTCTCATTAAAAAAAATGCATGGACCTTAATGCCAAATGACGCCTATGACTCGTGTTGACTTGTTCATCCAAATGGATGTAAATGCATAGTGTCAAATGTGTCGTGTAATGCGCATTAGTCTGAGTGCAGTAATCATCTTATAGGAGATCAGCAGGTCAGACGATGTCCCTTTAAAGGGGCATCTGACTCTCCTCCCCCTCAGGTCTACAATGTCCCTTTAAGGGGCATCTGACTCTCCTCCCCCTCAGGTCTGTCTCCAGGAAGACGTGGCTCCGAGAGTCATCACGCGCCTCTCCTGCCAGTTCAGCCCACCAGACTATGGGGTTTATCTTGAAAACCACTTTTGCTGACACTTTAGAGACATGCTGAGTCATTTTAAGGTCTATAACCTGTCAATGTATAAAGCAAGTAGAACTCCACCAAGGCCAAGCCATCCTAAACACGTCACTGCCTGCTGCCACACACAGTAAAAGCTTCTGTTGCTGGCACACTATCTAAAGCTGAACAACATACGGCGATGAAAACATAACCTTTTGCCTGGCAACTTTTCAGCATGGTAATAAAAACTTCTCTAGGAATTATTAGTAAGTATTTCAACACAAAAGGCAGAATTTTGTGGTTCTTTAACTGGACGCGACTGCTGTTAAATTGTCAAGGTTAGGGTCACAGACGTACGCCCGTATTAAATCACAGGGCCATAGTCAGAACATCATGACAAACTTACGAGTAGCTGAAAAGATTAATGATCTACTGAATATGAGCAGGGACACACGTTGAGCTCTATCTTGAGCCACTCACTTTCTATCTCGATTTGGATGATAAACACTTGCCTGGAAAGATCTCTTTACTAATCCGTGTTTTCCACAGGAGTGCAAACTTTGTGGTGGTGGTGGGTTGAGTGGGGATGACGTAATTATGGGGTGTCCTGATATGATATTGAAATCAGTCTGATAGCAACAACACCAAAAAAATTGAATTATATTGGCCTCCATCTAGGCCTGTCACAATAATCAATAAATCGATGAATCAAATGCAACTTTTGCTAAAAGAGACTCAGAGTCCCTTTAATTTTCATTAAGTTTTTTTGTCTTTTGTTTGTTTCATATATTATACTTGTTTAATTTATTTAAAGGCGCTTGACATTCCAATTACAATGTTAAATACTTTTGAGAAATTAAAGTGTTATTGCTTTTGATACCATGTACTATAATTATTAAGCCATATAATTAATGAAAAAATGGTGTCAAATTTTGTTTTAAATATCGATTATCAAGAATAATTTGTAGGACAATTATCGTTCAGCAAAATGTGTTAGCGCCAGGCCTACCTACATCTAAAATCTTCGAAATTGGCTATCCGATATAAGCAGTCCATTCCAGACTCCGCCCCGGCCCTTCTATTCAGTAGTGCGGATGGAGCCCATGTGAACACAACAACAGCAGGTGCTAACGTGTTAACAATTGCAACGAGTAGGAGTGATGTCACCGTGTGGCAGTATTTTTCATTAAAGTCAGAAAAAAGAATTGCAGCTGGAGTGTAAAACCTGTCATGCACAAGTGTCCTGTGGTGGCACAACACCGGGAAAGTTGAATACGACCAACTTCATGGGCTTTGAGCACCATCACAAAAAACATGGCTTGACGATTTTCACATGACCATGGCTCCCTCAAACATCCAATGCTGTCCAAAACATTTGAGAAGCATGAGAAACTCCAACATGATGGCAAAAAGGCATTAGCTATAACAGAAAAGAGCCAGTCCCTGGTGAGCAATGTCGACTTTAAACATTACACTGAGCACCACAAGCCTCCCTACATTATGCATATTGTGGATAAAACTATGCACCAGATGCATCAAGATGGATCGTTTTTTCCTCATACCTACTGTTGCTGATTATCTCTGAGTAATATCACTTGAAGCCTTTTCTGACATTCAACACTACAAAATACTTAACTTACCGTAATTTCTGGTGTATAAGCAGCTACTTTTCTTAAACTTTAAACCCTGTGATTTATACAGTGGTGCGGCTAATTTATGACCATGTTCTAATCTCGTGACATCTGCTATACTTCAGCAATACTACTAATTGTTGAAATACTGTGTCGCTCATGAGTCAGTGAGAAAATGGTAGCTCTTTTTTTGGTAGGAGCCAATCAAGAGTTATAAGGGAACTCATGACAAGCTCGTCAAACCATCAGAAATCGCAGGAGCCCATTACTCAATATAAACAGTCTGATTCATGGGAACTCGTGGCAACTTAACACTCAAAAGGTATACCTAAGAAATATTTAAACTCGTATTGGTACTTGTCGTGTATATTTCTTAGGTATACATCTTGAGTGTTAAGTTGCGGTGTGATGATTTTAACTTCTTTTTTTTTGGAAGATGACACCCTACGTCAGTAAGTACTTGTCGTGTATATTTCTTAGGTATACATCTTGAGTGTTAAATTGCGGTGTGATGATTTTAACTTCTTTTTTTTTTTGGGAAGATGACACCCTAAGTCAGACTGTTATATTGAGTAATGACCTCCTGCGATTTCTGATAGGTTGATGAACTCGTGAGATTGCTCAACGCTCGTGATTGGCTCCTGTCAAATGCCTGGTCCTCACGGATTCGTGCCTGCCAAAATAGGTCTTTTAATGACGTGGACATGATCTTTATAGTCAGGTGTGACTTATATATGTACAAGTCAGTTTTTCTGTCTAAATTTAGTGGGTGTGGCTTAAACAAATTATCAGTACACTCCTAGACGTAATCAACAAATTTGCATCCATCCATCCACCGTTTATCCAAGGTTCGGTCGCGGGGCAGCAGCCTAAGCAGGGAAGCCCAGACCCTCTCCCTGGCCACTTAGTCCAGCTCCTGCCGGCGGATCCCCAGCCGTTCCCAGGCCAGTTGAGAGTCATAATCTCTCCAACGTGTCCGGGGTCTTCCCCGAGGCCTCCTACCAGTTGGTCGTGCCCCGAACACCTCTCCAGGGTGGCGTCCGGGAGGCATCCTAACCAGATGCCCAAGTCACCTCATCTGGCTCCTCTCAATGTGGAGGAGAAGAGGTTCTACTCCGAGGTTCTCCTGGATAACAGTACTTCTCAACTTATCTCTAAGGGAGAGCCAGCCAGCCTATAGAGAAAACTAATTTTGGCCGCTTGGACCTGCAATCTTTTCCTTTCATTCACTACCCAAAGCTCATGACCATAGGCGGTGGTGGTGGTGCTGACCATAGGTCAAATTGACCATAACACATTTACATAAAGGTAGTAAAAAACATGAAACAAATATATTTACAAATGCAAAGAACTTTTCTTCAGCTGCTTAAACAAGACAGAGCCACCTGTGAGTACTTTTAGAGGGTGGAGTGTCCACTGCAGCAATTGCTACTCGTTTAATAGCAAAATGTGCCTTCATGTCAGACTCTCCAAAAGTCTGGTCACATGTTTACTGCTACTTGCGTCTCCTCGCCATCTACTGTAGAGGGGTGGTCTTCTTATTCTCTGGCAGACAAGGTGCGTTATAATGTGTTTATGAGCATAGCGCCAAATCTATTTGTGGCAGCCCGGCATATAATATTTGTGCTTAAGTGTACTAAAAGCTGCTACAAACTGGAATACAAATAATGTGATGTTGCGCTTTATGTTTTCGAGTGATGTGACCAACAGACCACCCAAAAAGGAGCTCTCACCTGTCCGCAGGGTTATCTGTGTGTGTGCGTTGCGGTGAGTTTGAAGAGGCGGGACCCTCGTCACCATCCTGAGGCAGCTCTTCGCACTCCGCCTCACACTTGTCGTCATCCAACAACTCTGTGATCTGAAGACATAAACACACAGGTTAAAAAAGTTGCAATTTCAAACGTGTTCTAAAAAGAAATACCGCTGTCACAATTCTCAAAAAGCATGTGGGCGGGAGCGAACACATTGAGAGAAAATGAGTGTACATGATGGAGGTGCGGAAAGGTATGTCACAGCGGCATTTTGCAGCGGAGTGAGAAGACGTCAGAGGTCACAGTTGTACATGTCCACTTGAACGAGCCAAGGTTACCTCCAAATATCTTTGGAGAAAAACAGATGTTCCTGTGAAGACTGCCGCCATCTAAATGTGATGGCGTTATGTAATTCGGGGACAGTAAATTTACAATTTGCCTTTAAAACTTGTGATGTCAACTCCTGACAAGCAACGACCTTATCGTTTCATGAAAGTTAGCTTTGACATTTAAGGTGTTGAGATGTAAGAAGGCAGTGCAATATGAGGTTGTTTCATAACACATCTAAATATAGACAGGTCCAACCAAGCAGGTGAAGGGGGAGAAGAGGAGGAAGAAGGAAGGAATGAGGGGAGAGAGAAGCGGTAGATGACAAAATCTTATTAGCAAAGCACACCAATTGTGGACAGATATTGACAACAAAAAACAATACAAATGGTTGTGATGCTGCATGGCATACTATTCACCCCCATTGTATATTATTTCTTTAAAACATTTATAAACTTACAGTAGTTTGAATAAACTAATGAAACAAGAACAAATGCAGAGGTACTTTTTTTTGCATTTTTGTCGCAATGTTAAATGTTTCAGATCATCAAACAAATTTTAATATGAGTCAATGACAACACAACTGAACACAAAATGCAGTTTTTAAATGAATTTCTTTTATTATTAAGGGATACAAAAATCCTAATTTACATGGCCGTGTGTGAAAAAGGGATTGCCCCCTAAATCTAATTGACTGGGCCACCCTTACCAGCAACAACTGCAATCAAGTATTTGCGATAACTTGCACCGAGTCTCTTACAGCACTTTGGAAGAATTTTGGCCCACTCATCTTTGCAGTATTGTTGTAATTCAGCCACATTGGAGGGTTTTCCAGCATGAAGCGCCTTTTTAAGGTCATACCACAGCATCTTAACAGGATTCAGGTCAGGACTTTGACTAGGCTACTCCAAAGTCTTCGTTTTGTTTTTCTTCAGCCATTCAGCAGTGGATTTGGTGGTGTGTTTTGGATCATTGTCCTGCTGCAGAATCCAAGTTTGCTTCCGCTTGAGGTCATGAACAGATGGACGGGCATTCTCCTTCAGGATTTTTTTGGTAGCCAGCAGAATTCATGGTTCATTTATAACAGCAAATCTTTCAGGTCCTGAAGCAGCAAACCAGCCCCAGGCCATCACACTACCACCGCTATATTTTACTATTGGTATGATGTTCTCTTTCTGAAATGTGGCATTACTTTTATTCCGGATGTAATAAGACATACACCTTCCAAAAAGTCCATCTTTTGTCTCGTCAGACCACACAGTATTTTCCCAAAGGTCTTGGGATTCAAGATACTTTCTGGCAAAATTGAGGCAAGCATTAATGTTTTTTGTTCTTTTTGTTCATCTTAGAACTCTGCCATGTAGGCAGTTTTTGCCCAGTGTGTCTCTTATGGTGGAGTCAAAATCACTGACCTTAGCTGAGGCAAGTGAGGCCTGCAGTTCTTTGGATGTTGTTGTGGGGTATTTTGTGACCTGCTGGATGAGTCGTCGCTGCGCTCTTGGGTAATTTTGGTTGGCCAGCCACTCCTGGGAAAGTTCACCACTGTTCCATGTTTTGGCCATTTGTACATAATGGCTCTCACTGTGGTTTGCTGGAGTCCCAAAGCTTTAGAAATGGCTTTACCTTTTCTGGACTGACAGATCTCAATTACTTTCTTTCTCATTTGTTCCTGAATTTCTTTAAATCTCCACATGATGTCTAGCTTTGGAAGATCTTTTGGTCTACTTCAATTTGTCAGGTAGGTCCTATTTAAGTGGTTTCTTGATTGAGAACAGGTGTTGCAGTAATCAGGCCTGGGTGTGGCTAGAGAAATTGAACTCAGGTGTGATAAACCACAGTTGATTTATATTTTAGCAGGTGGACCAATCACTTTCACACAGGGACATGTAGGTTTGGGTTTTTTTCTCCTTCAATAATAAAACGTTTCATTTAAAAACTGCATTTTGTGCTCAGTCGTGTTGTCATTGACCAATATTTAAATTTGTTTGATGTTCTGAAACATTTAAGTGTGACAAACATGAAAAAAATAATCAGGAAGGGCGAAAACACTTTTTGACATCAATGTAGCTCAATACAACTATTACAAGGGCTTGACTTTTTTTTTTTCAATAATAAATTTGAGTGCAACTGTATATTTAAGAAATATGATGGATGGTACAATTTTTAAAGTGATTAACACACTTTCCATTTTTTTTTTTTTTAAGGAATAATGCATACCAATCATGTTGTCTCTTCATTCGCTGTTGTATAGAAACAGTTCAAGCCGGGAAGATGACAAGCGGTGAATATCATAATGGAGCATAATGCAATACGGTGTGGGGTCATGACATTGCTAGGGTGATATTTCTGGGTTAATCTGTGAGCACCAAAACAAACGCAGCATTAGCTTTCTTTCCCTGCATCCTCTTTGTCCTCTCCTCTATTCTCCCCTTCACTTGTCTCAACAGCAAACCCATCTGCTGCTGTCTGCGGTGTCGCTATGGCAACATCTCCGCTCCAGGATTCTTATTGGCTGCTGGGAGATTCTTGCCTCGTCACATCCAGAGTGCAGACACACAGGATGACTCACTGAACGCCACTGTGCCAGTGTGAGATTAGGCAAAAGAAATCATTATCATAGGCTGCTTGGACTGATTGCATTATTTGTTTTATACTTAAAGATGCATCACTCTCTCACACACTGTTTGCACTCCTGCAACTACTGTAATGTGCTCCAATGCTGCATAGAGCACTTTACTCTGAGGCCACTACAGGGAAATAACCCTATATGTCACCCAAGATAGTTCTCAAGTGCATTCCTTTAAATGTACTGGGTGACATCTTGAGCAATGAATCTAGGCAGTCTGACTCCTGCAGCTCATTCAGATGCTGAGCTGACCAAGTAATAAAAAAGGCAGTGTGACTGTATTAGAAGAGACTTACAGTTAAATTCAGCATGGCATTCAGTGAGCAGGATGTATGTGTGCAACATTTTAAAATCACCAGAACTGTTCTTTCACTTTGTGTTTCTGTCATAATGTAACAATAATGTAATAACACCTGGGAGGATGATCTATTTTGTTGTTTGTCAGCCTAAGGAAGCAAGGATACAACTGGAGGAGAAAACCTCTTCCTCTTGGGGTTAACATTAGTTCCAGGGAAAAAAATACCGTCAACAACCACTCTAGGAGTTCAAAAACAACACGTAGAATGAAGAATTCAATATATTCAGTGATGTGAGATGAAATCGGGAGCTTGGTGAACTTGTTTACCAGTAACTTGCTTCTTGGACTCGCTGGCTTGTTATAATTCAGCTTTTTCAGCCTCCCAAGTATGATGATCTTTGTGCTATTTTGTAGTGGAATAACTGTTACTGTGTTATGTTAACATACCACACACCTATTAACTTGTTGTTCCGTGTGCTACTGTGCAGTTAAATACCTTGCCTTTCCAGATTAAACATCTGTTCTTGGTCATGAATTTTGCCAAATAAATTTCAAATTCAATTACAGTCCAGTGCGACTTATACGTTTTTTTCCTCTTGACGCATTTTTTGACTGATGTGACTTGCACTCCTACTTATACTTAGCATCCAAGTGCTGCAATAGTTCTTGATGGTGCTGAAGCTCACTCTGTAAAGACATGGCTTTAGCTTGAAGCAGACAGGAGGAGGAATAAGAGGAGGAAGTAAAAGGAGGCTGAGGCGAGAGTAACAAAGCGTGCGTGGGTGTAACATATCACTGCTGCCCAAACTAGGACACCCCCTCTTCTTTAACGAGTCCAAGTTGGAAAAGATTGTTGCATCTTATCACCGTGTGACAGTATCATAAAGGTTTATCTACAATCTTGATATCGTTTTTTTGCTTTTACTGTTTTTTTTTTTTTTACTGTTCTTGTACAGAATGGCTCGATGGACATAACTGATCAGAGTGGGTCAGATCACTCTGTTTATTGTCAAGGTATGTTTTGTCAGATTTTAAATGTTTCGTCCACATTATGAAGGTTTCTTAGCAGGCAGGCTATAGGTGTCAGTTGCACGGTTATATCATCACTAGCTTCTTCTCTCTGTCCAAATTATCCTGGCTGCTTTCTCTTCCGCTACCTCCCCTCACATTTTGCGCCTGGGCTGAGGGAGACACACAAAAAGTGAATCACAGATGGTACCTGTTCGTTGATGGAGCTGTAGTCGTTGGTGGTGGAGACGTCATCGTCCTCAGAGTCAAACAGGCCCTCCTGGTTGTCCAGCAGCTCTGCCAGCACTCGGCTGATGGACTCCTGGTCACGAAGGTCCTCGCCTTCCGTTGACAGACTGCACGTGGATGGCAGGACAAGAAAAGAATATGGTGTAATATCTGGTAAGGAATAGAGTTGGCACTGAGGTGGTTTTGTGATGTTGCCTTTGCAGGAGGTCCTCAGTCTACGTGTACGAGTTCTGTTCCTATGATGCCACTGTAAATCAAGGTTTAGTGTAAGTCTGATCTTATACCCAAATGAACACGTAAGTCACCCGCTTTGTACACAGAACACATGAAGGACATAAAAAACAGTAATAAGATTAAAATACAACAAAGAAATCAAACTGTAATGAAAAAAAATCCCTGTTGTTGTCTTGCATATTGGAAGGGGTGTTGTAAGGGAGGAGGGAGTCTCAAGAATGAGACCTCTACGCTACTTAGTCATCACTGTCCATTTCTTAGGGGCAGATCCTTTCACATGTTCAAGAATACCATATTTAACTTTGATGATGGTTGCGGCGTTTGAGCGGCTTGGACCGAGCATGTATCCAATGTTAATTTCTCCACTGTCTAAGCAATGTCTAATTTCACTTCACTGTTCACTTTCACTGTCCTTTGAATGCCTCATGCTTGGGAATTAATGAAGGGGAAAAAAGTTTACTAGAAAGAACAATAGTGATGTCCGTCCTCAGTGTAGCAACGTGCAACTACGTATTCTTTATGGAAGTACATCACTACCACAAAATGTTGGAAAACGAGGACCGCCTGTATACACAATGGATTCGAACTAAAACACTCAACATATGATTGAAAAATTAAGACTTGCAACGTGTCGTTAAGTATAACTGATTTGTGTTCAGACATCATGTTGCAAGAGGAGCAGGGACTGGCATGAGGACAACTACGGCATGGGCCTACGGTAGCGTCTTACTGGAAGATGTCGGGGCCAAAGACAGCAGCGAGCGCTCCAATGTTCCAGCTCTCTTGCTGAAGCGACGCCACGCTAGCCAGGAAGCGGCACAGGAAGCGCAGCAGGCCGTAGTTCAGCTGTGGAAGCTGCTGCAGCAGGAACTTCAGATTTCTGCACAGCTCCTCCTCGCTGCTGTATTCTGAGGATGCCGGGGGGAGATTATATCAGCAAAAGCAGGCATGACTGTTTTAATCACGGTCACCACTTTGATTGTTTTAACTGGAAGGACGATGTGGTTGGTGCAATACAACGAATTGTTAGAAATCTTCCTTCAGAAGAATGCATAGGGTTAAAGAATAGGACTAATCAGGGCCATTATTTACAGTCCAGGAAGATACACTGATATGGCGACAGATGAGATTGTCATCTATTATGTTGGAAAGGTGACATAGGGTGAAATGGCGGCTCAAATGGCCAAAAAAATGTTGTGATATCAAAGGCAGAATTTAATGAATGACAGTATAAAAACTCCCCCATGGTTGTCAAGGGGATTAGAATAGATTATGTGTGATAATAACTGAGTTAAAAGAGGACGGGATGAAGGAGTAGAAACAGAAACCTAACAATAGCAGCAGTGATTATGATTCCATTAGAAATAATCCGCCTCTTCATTTTTGGACAAGCTTATCTGCAATAGTTAAGGTACTGTAAGGCAAATAAGTCATGCATATTAAGTGCAATATGCCACACAGTTATAAAATGATCATGTATATTTGAATCAGATTCAACCAAAATATTTCAGTCCATATAATCCCCAGTAATAACATAATCACACTGTGTCTTTGTATGAAAGAAACTCTGACATTTATGATGAAGATGTTAAGCACCACCTTAGATGTCGTAAACAGAACAACAGGACATTACCAAAATTTACAGTGTCCAAGCCACCACTTTTTCCCCTCACGCTTTGACCCCTGCGGCTTATACAGTGACACGGTTAATTTATGGTTACGTTCTAATTTCGCGACATCTCGTATACTTCAGAACAGTCATTTTGCGCTTCATGCACACACTTTCATCATGGAAAACACATGACGAAATGCGTATGGTGCTTTCAAGTCAAAGGCAATCAATCTAGCAACTTTTACTCAAATCTGCCAGTGGATCCTGACATGCGTAGTAGTGAGTAGTGTAAAAAAAATCCATAATCACCAACGGGGTTTCGAAAAGCGTGATGAAGAGGCGAGAACAAGCTCAAGGGCTAATTTGCCTCGAGATGACAGTGACACAGAGCGACAACGAAAGAGAGCGAAAGACTGACAAAGTGTGTGACGAAGGAAGTATGAGGCTGTTCAATTCCGACAATGAAGAAAAGGCAGGAGCTGGAAGGTGAAAACAGCGTTGAATGACTTTTCTGGTAGGCTACTGTTTAACCAACCATTTTACATGCACTGTTCGGCACTGTGTGGAAAAAATAATTGATCTAATTAAAAGGTAAAAAATCTTTCTGTGTAGTAAATATCCCATGTTAAAATGTGGACACCTGCAACTAGAGAGGTGTGGCCTATATATGTATAAATCTTTATTTCTCTTTAAATTTTACTGGGTGTGGCTTATATTCCAGTGCACTAAATAGTCCACAACAATGGTCACCAACCTTTTGATCCCCGGTCTTGGCCGTGGACTTGTGCAAGATCAAGAAAATTATATATATATACACACATACACAATATATGCTTTGTGTTATTGGTTGTTGGTTTCAACATTTCAGCTTTTTCTCATTGTGCCTTTTGCTGTATTTGTATAATTTTTGCTGTTTTTTAAATTTTATTTTGTTTCTGCAGTGATACAATGACAAATGAGCCATGGGCTGCAGATGGCCCCTGAGCGGCACTTTGGGCACCCCTACAACACTACTTTTGTGGCTCTCGGTCAGGGTTGGGCTTTTGGCGTCGGTTTCATGCGCAAACCAAAACTCTTGTTTGTTGGCTCAGTGTAGTGGGCGAGCGATGCAGACCGACGAGAGAGGGGCTGGTCAAAGCGCTCAACAGTCAGCACTTAACGCTCAAAGAGTTTTTTGGAGGTGCACGTCTATGGAGTTATATTTGTGCCTTAACTTTGAGGTAGCAAAGGCCGATTTTGAGCCCTATTCACAAGCAATAATCACTGTTGTGTGAGCAGGAACATCGCTGCATGCGTTCTGTCACTCCCTCACTCTCTCGCTTGACCTTTTTGCTAGCGCAGGGGGGTGAGTCGGTGTACGAGGTGGGCCGGTGTACTAGTGTACCTCCGACCGGGTTTTGGGGACTGGTCTCCTTGCTGGGGCTCGCGGGTTGCTGCATGAATAGCGGTGAGGCATACAGGCGTGTTCTGTGGACAAAATGCGTGCCTGTTGGTCTCTCTGGGAAGTGAGGGCACTGACGTGATAATACATTTTTTTCAAATGTTCTCGCGATCGACTGGCAAACTCCCAAAGATCGCCTAGCAGCTCACGATCGACGGGTTGGAGACCCCTGGTCCAGAAATTATGGTAGTTAACTGGGTAAATAAGAAAAAGAAAGTGAAAGATGCAGGAAAAAAAAATGGTCGGTTACCTTTTAGATACACTAAAATGAAACACAGTGTGGGTGAGAAGCGGGACTAAACAATGGTATCGCACACCTTGATGCAGTTGTAGTATGTGCCCCTGGATGGCCAGTGGTATAACAGGCTCGGGGAGCTCCTGCAGGAAGAGTCGGAGCAGACTGATCGCAGACGCCAAGTCCGCCTCCTTGTCCAGCTCCACCTCCGCGCCGCTGTCGTAGCGCTGCCGCAGCCAACCCACCCGCTCTGCGTTGCCGTTAACTAGGAAGAGACCCTCAAAGTCCAGATGACCTGAAAGGATGAGTCATGATTGGGTATTTAAGGGCCACACTATACACGTAAAATGTTTGTTTAGCTTGCATGGCGTGATGTTATGTAATGACACGTGGCGGAACTATATTCTTGAACTTGAACTTCTTGAACATACATATATATGTTCAAGTTCAAGAATATACAACAAATGGAGACTGTTTTCAGTTATGTAATTTATCATTCTCATTTTTGAGATAAATAGTATTTAGCATTATGCAACAAACCTTCAAGTGCTGTAATTTTCCATTTCAGTCTTATTTTAAAATGTACGGTAGTTTCACAACATCCTTTTGATGCTGAGCACTTGCTAATACCTCAGTCATCACACACAAATTAAGAGATTACAGCTTTTTCACAGGCTGAATAACTTCCTGACTCGCAGCGGGGACCTATTTCACGTACAAGCAGAGACCCGCCGGGTTTAAAGCCTTATTACATAACCTCATATGGTCAAGAGGCCCCCTGCACGCACAAATGGACAATGAGGAGACTTGAGGTGAAGCCTCACTACACGAGTTACATAAAATAAACCCACTCTCCTTTACAGTAATATTTATTTTAAGACCGCACGAAAAATAACTCCAGCCAGGATGTTTAACACAAGATATGAGTAACGTTAGGAAGTTTTACTGTGGGAATGCTATTGTGCTTCCAAAAACAGCATATACTGTTACTATCTGATGACAACTGTGCATTCATGTTTTTTCTCTCCCTGTAGGCACTGTGATGTAATTTGGTGGCTGTGTGCGTGACTCACCATGCTCCTCAATGTAGTCAACGATGTCTTTTACTAATGCAGGAACCTCGTGGCCGCTGAGTGTGTGCGTGCGCGTCACCTCCTCCAGTGGGACGCCGAAAACCCGCGTGGGGCCGGGTGAGCCCCCGCCTTCGTTGCCAGGCAACGGAGACACGCTCTTCCTCATGGTCTCCTCCTCCTCCTCACCACAACCCCGCCAAGACCTCACGTCTTTGGAGAGAAAAAAGAAAAGGCTAGAGGACAACATTCATAATTTGCTGCAATTTTTGTGTATATTTAATACTAAATTGCCAAGCAGCTAAATATTCCAAATGACAGTGTGGTTCCATGTTGGGGGAAAGTCACAGTTTCATAATTCCACTCTTATATAATCCTCATTACTTACTCATTTAATTCCCATCCCACTCAGTCTATTTGGTCTTGTAAACATCACACTTGAGTTCCCATGCAAAGGCAGTTAAAGTGAACGCAAATGGAGCACGAGGGGGGCAATCTGAAGGTAAACAGCAGCAGATGATGTCCAGTCCACTCACAGGAGGAACACCACTAAGAGTTTTTAGCACTGGGGTTTGATTCAAGCAAACCCGTAGAGAAAAAGGGAAAATGCATTAATTACAAAATAACACTAAAAACAACAATAATGGTAAATGTTGACACAAGTAGGGTTTTGTTGTGCACAATCAGTTCACAAAACTTAAATGGACCACAATGACCAAAAATTTGTCTTCATTCGTCATGTCCTGAGGTTTCTTCCTGAGGCGGTCAAACGGGTCCTCCTCTTTAATCTCTTGACAACCATCTGAAAACCAGTTTATCGTATTGACGGTCAGCTTCTTGTGCAATGCATCGTTTGAGCAAAGCGGTGCATTTTTCTCAGGGTTGCAGTTAATTACTGTCAAATGTAGTTATTGGGAGTGTCACAAGACGAGACGATACGCGGGATTGGGTCTACGAGAACGAGATGAGAAAAGATGAACATTTTTAAGAAAAGTAAAATGATTATTAATCCCCATATTCTTGTCAACATTATTTGACACCAAATAAATCACTAATGTTATAATACGCTACCGGTCAAAAGTTTTAGAACACCACAATGTTTCCAGTTATTTATTGAAATTCGAGTCGTTCAAGTCCAATGAATAGCTTTAAATGGTACAAAGGTTATATATGTATTTTTATAATTTGCATGCATGACCGTAAGCATGGTGCTTTAAATGTTGAACTTCTGTCCATAAATTGAAACAAAAACTACAAATTATTACTTAAAATAATGACGGCCGTTGTAGCTGCCACTGCTAATCATTTATGTTGACATGTAGTTATGTAAAGACACATGTACAATAGATTGCAGATTGCAGTGGATTGGCTTTACGTTTACTCTAAAAGAACTACAGTTCCTGTGATGCTTAGAGTGCGGAAGCAGGAAGTACAGTCGGTCCGAATTAGACTCTCACTATCAGAAGTCATGCGCAGAGATCGTGTTTTGATCTGACAAATCTTATGTAACTTTGATCAAATGTAGAATGACTACAGCCTCTGTTTGGACATTAGCACAGTGGAAGCTGTTGAACTCTGACAGAAAACAACAGTCACACGCCGCAAGTGAGTGATGCTGGGAACGGCAAGTGCAGGTAGGATTGCAATGATTATAGTGTGTGTAAAGCAATGTGCGGTTCTAATCCTGCCTGGTGCACTGCCACTTCCATATTACGTGTATGATCATTCACAGTAGCGATGCCACAGCTCTGTCTGACTTCTGGCTGCCCTCTTCCAGCAAGATAGCTTTTCTCTGAACAAGAAATATTGTCACCTTTTAATCTCCTCTAGTAGTTACTGTCTTCTTTCATCAGGGAAAGAAAATTAAGTGAAATATTTTAGAAAAAGAGCCGTCGTACAAGCCCATGCATTTGGAATGGGCATTTGAGTATACTTCCTTGATCGATGAATTGGGAAAATGGGCATTTGAGTATACTTCCTTGATCGATGAATTGGGAAAAGGGGCATTTGAGTAAACTTCATTGACCAAAGAATTGAGAAAAGTAGGCCTGTCATGATAACAATAACAAAACTTGCTAGTCGATAACAAAATTTGCTAGTCGATAATTGTGCTATCAATTATCGACGATAACCGATAATTTCAAAGACCATCATGCCATGTCATGTCACATTTGAGCAACTCGATTGAACTCAAGGGTAGTGTACCTTTGTGAGGGCCAGAAATTACCAACATTAATGTTGATGAATCATGGGAGGTCACCAATTCACATACCAAGCCTACTCATGGTGTCAAAAGAACTACACACAGCAACGCAATAGGTGGATAAAAACAAACAAGACACTACCAACGTATAATGCAGAATGTTAACCAACTACTATGTGAGCACTAAGTATGTACTGTACTTCCTAGCAACTTACAAAAACTGTACAGCAAAGCACACTGGGAAACAGGAAGTGCTCGACACTGTGATCGCGCACCATTTTGTGCTGTTTTGTTTAATATTTACTCTGCCTCAGGAAGGCTCTGATACACATCCACGCTGGAACTGTGGCACTCGGCTTAGAAACTATCGCTTTTGTGCCTTGATTCCCATTCGCGTCTGCTTGCCAACTGCTAGCATTCCGTGTACTTAGCCCCTGCCTCCACTACTGGGACAAAGAGGCTTAATAGCTAAGACGATGCTCACTCTCTTGATGTCATATAGAGCCAATGCACACAGACACATGCAGAGTGAACCCTCTTCTCATCCGGCCTGTGTACCACAGAAAGACTAACAGATGGAGCATACCGCATATATGTACATGTCGATTTATCGGGGGCTCATAATTAGACCTGTTTTTTTTTTGTTTTTTTTAAATTGTTCGTTAAATCAATTTATCCATTATCGTGACAGGCCTGGGGAAAAGTATTATTTGGTTATATTTTAAATATTCTTTGTATATCAATTTCAGCAGAGAACATCAAACTTGTGTTTTGATGCCACTGTCATATTGATCAGACTAATGTTGCTCAGAGGAGGTCGCATGGACGTGGATCAACTTCCCAGAGCAGATGCAATGCAGTCTTCTTCGGAGTGAAACTTGTTGAAACAAGAGCGCCTCTGCTGGTTGCAGCCTTGTGATGCACTCCATTTTGACAGTTTCCCACAATCATTTAGCCAGCCATTAAGAATTATTGGCGCATCTAGATATAGGCTAGAGATAGGCATAAGCTCTAGTCGGCATGGTAATGTTGAATATAAAAACTATTGGTGCAAACATATTAATTACTGGACTGGAGAAGTGCATCTTTACACACTATTTAAAAACAAAACTATTAAAAATGTTCCTTGCACATTTCAGCTCAATAGTTACTGCACATGGCGTTATTGTTTTGCATCCCATTGTCTTTATTTATGCACATTTTACTGCATTTTTGTAATTACCTCTTTGTTCCTATTTTATTACATTATTGTACAATTTCAGGTTGTGTGTGTGTGAACTCACCGTGTAGCAGTGAAAGTGTGTCCTATGCTCTCCTCCCCTGGCCAGTGAACCACTGAATCACCTATGGCTGCTTCAGGTTGTGGCAAAAGATGAGCCGGTAGTTCCTCATTGACGGACCGCAAATCCCTCTTGCAGGATTCCTTTTCAAGCTACACTGATGAGAGAGAAAAGGGTGGGGAAAAAAGGAAAATGAAATGAGATTTTTTTTAAGGAGGGTGGAGACAAATCTAAAAAGAAGATAAGCCGGTTGAAGCAGATTGAAGTCATATCTCCAGTAAGAAAAATGTTTGCTTGCACGAGAAAAGTACACATTAACAATGGTGACCATCAGTTAGACTGCTGCCTCAATTGAGACAGTGTCAAGTCTTTCATTCATACAAACAGAAATCGAACACTTAACACTGCCCCATTCAGCTCACGGTGATTGTCTCCTCTGATGGCTTGTTAAACGAGAAACTTGAAACCACCTTCAACGGGAAGACGATGCTCTCCCACAGGTGAGATTCATTTCAAAGTCTCTTGTTTTTGTGTTGGAGCTTTCTATGGGCCCATTCTCGCTCACTCCATTTCATTCTTACATACACTTGAGAGCTTGAGAGGTCAAGACTGTGCTGTGGACGTGCACAGACCGCAGTCATTAAAGCAACACCGACTAAGCTGCAGACCTATGTTCTGTGTGTGTACGTGCATGTGTCCTGCACGCCTCCGCAGACTTTGTGCAAGTCAACTGTGACTTTGTGTTGGCTAATTAGGGTTTATTAAAAATGTGTGCAAGTGCGCTTTCTGAGTCAGTAAATGAGCAACTGTGAGAATGGAGCTCTCAAAGGCTTGGTAGGAATTTGGTCATTTTGTAGAATATTAACAAAACTGTTCTATATTAAAGCAACAGTAAAAAAAATAGCGACTTGTATGTTACTATAATATTGAACTAAAATCACATACAAATGCATAAAACTTCATTTTCTCCAATCACACTAACCTCCACTACACAATATTTCACACTGAGCAAATAGTTCTGGTCCAAACTTTTTTGGGACCCAGCCACAAAAGTATATGAGTGGTAGCTCGTCAAAGTTAAGGGGAACTTTTTTTTTTTTTTTTGGTACTTAAGAATGTTAAACTGTTATTATAAATTATGCTCTTCTAATGGCAAAAGATAGACACTCTAAGAGACTCTAAGTACATTTTGCATTATTTCCTAGGACAAAAATGGAATCTAAATTCTAACAAATCCGAGGACGGACAGACACAAAAATTAATTGTTTCCTCTTCTACCAAGGCCTTCCTTTCTTCCTTCAGTTGAATGTTACACAAATGACCTGACCTTCAGCTTGTCTGCAACACCTTGACATCAATCAGCAAGGGGGAGACAAGAACAAGTGCGAGGGAAATATGCATTCTTTCATGCTCCGTCTTCCTCTGCTTCTGGCGTCTTGTGTCAATTGTCTTTGTGTTATTAAAGCCACTTAAGTTTTGTTCGTGCCATCTCAGAGGCCTCCCTGCTCACTGCACCACAATGGTTTCCTATTCCTATTATTAGATATCAACCATCTGTTTTCACGATATTCCTGAACATCACACACCAAAGACACAACACAATAAAATGTGCTAATGAAGCTTGCAGAGGCTTTAAAGGCATTATTTAGCTTGCGTGCCTTCCAAAACCAACTGGACTCAAGTCTGAGCCTATTTAAAAGTTGAGAAAATCCCATTATTGGAACAAAAATTCCTGCATTGGTCCAAAGCCTCGAAAATGCAACAAAATGGAAACCGTAAAGCTGTTTTCTTCTCTGGAATTACAACAAGCAGCCAATGATTGTGTTGTATCTTTAATACCAGCGTCAATAGACAGCAGCTAGCTAAAGTAAAATGACACTCTGCTGATCAAGTATACTTGCCAATCAAGTATTTTTCACTGACATTTGGTTAACCTTTTACCCAGCACTGCGTCTACAAAGAAAACAAGCTGGTCCAAGGTTTCATTTTCAACAGGTAGATGAGTGCGGTGACTCAGTAGAAAAGAAGAAGGGACTAAGTAATGTCTGTCATGAAAAGTCACCCTAAAAGGCCTGGCTACCAGGGATTTGGTCCGTAATGGAACAGTCTAGAATGGCGCTGACAGGGTTTCTTTGTGTCTGTGAGTCTTAATCCGACATATCACACTTAACCTTCAGCTCTACAATGGCGGACATTGTTTGAAGGCAAAGGGAGAAAGTTGAAGTCACAGCGCTAAAAAGGGGGATAGTGAGGAAGGGCGGGAAAGGGCACTGAATGGAAATCTGCAAAGTGCAGAAGTGTTTTAACCCTGTGCTTCCTTTACAAAACATTGAAACATGAAGCCACACAGACAATCTAGTCCAGATACAATACAATTGGCTGGCAGAGACCCGATGCCCTTCTTAACAACTTAACAACTACTGCTTTGCATCACTTCTTGTATGGGAATGCGTCTACCTTTAGAGGATAAATACTTTGGATCCGGCACCGAACCCCTGAGACTAGAGTTGTCCTACCTAGTTGTTGCGCATGAACTGATGAAGCATGCACAGATGAGATGTGAAACGTCTTCTAGGACAACATGAACAGTCCAGTTGCGATTACTCTTTTGAACGCATATTGTTTTGAGAAGCCAAAATCTTTAAGTAGCCCCACCAATGAACCGAAACTACATTCCTCATCACCAAAATCCGACTAGTGGGGGGTGGGGGGGTGTTGTTTGGGCAAGTCACTGTTAATGCAATACACTGCTGATGGGGACGTCATACTACTTCATGTCAAAAAATCCGAACTCTCTCTTACAGTCTAAGACTATCAATGCCAGCATGTGTGATCACTCACCTTTCAATGCATTCAATCAACTTTTCTACCATCTTTGTTTACACATTTTGCCTGGCTCTCACTTTCTTGCCTCTCTGGTGGGAGCTAGCTAGCTAGAGTTTTTTTTTAGTTTTTTTTTAACACCACAGTGAAATTTTACCTTTAAAACTAACAAGCAATGCAGTTTGTTCTGAGCTAGTTTTTGTCCCACAGGGAAGCTACAAGTGGCCGTCATGGGGTACGCGCTAACTTTTTAAGTGTCACATAACCTTGCTCTCTGCTCTTGCTCCCTCCGCTGTGATTTTGAGTGGCTCACAAAATAATATTTGTTTCAAATCTTAGTACTTTTATAACTCAATTCAGACATTATGCCTGTTTTCAATGACAAATGAGCACAAAATAGCATAAACACAATGAGCACACTGTTTGAGTGGAGATGTGCTTTTTCAATAAAGTGCAGTTGAAATGTTGGCAGTCACATAAAACGAAAATAGCTCACTTCTCCTTTCTTTTTGGCAAAGTAGCTTTAATAGTGCTGGAAGTTGGATACACCTGCACTATCAGTTTATACTGTTTTATAATAAGCAGGCCAGATTTTTCTGAGAAATATATTTAAATCGTTCTTTTTTTTTCTGTTGTGTTATTTTTAGCCCCAAAATATATCATTGAACAATTATTTTCCCTTGTATTAGGAATGGGTTGGTTGGCCCTGCCAAGTTGGCAACCTTACCAGTTAATTTGTCGATTTTATTTTATTATTGAATATTTTTTGTTGATGACAAACTGACTATTCCACACTTCAGCCCAGTAGTTGAAAATAACGTGCAAGTGAGCTACTTTGCCACATTAACTCCTAAAGAGAAAGAAAGGAGCCGATGTGTGTGAAAAGACAGCTGTATTGGCGTTACTAGTATTTATCAGTAATACAGTGGAAATTACAGGAAATGTGAATGTTCACTTTGAAAGTCAATTTTGGTGCACGCCCCTAAATTTTCTGCTTACGCTCCTAAAATGTTAAGTTAGGGGCCACTGGGCTCCTAGTAAAAAAAAGTTAGTCTGGAGCCCTGATACGGAAAGCATTTTCTTTTTAGGATCCAGTCATGACGCTACTACCAACAATATACGGAATCTGCAGATTAACATGTACGCTTGAATATTCTTATTGCTTGTGGATGCAAACACGTCTAGTTTTCAAGAACACATGAACCTTAACCGGAATATTGCGTGCATGTAAACATAGTGACTGTGTGTTAAAGTATATATTTAGGTATGATGTAGTATATCTGTCTTCATGAAACAAGCAGAGTCTGTAGCTCGGTGTGCTAACCATTCAAGTGGGGAATTACCAACAGACAGACAGCTCGCTTAGTTTACAGAGGTCCACAGCATCAGAAAAGCAGCAACAACAGCAGTTATTTAAGTGTTCTTGAAATACGAAACATTTCACCTCCTTATCTGCACAAATGACAAAACACAACAAGCGTCACAAGACAGGTGCATTCTTCAATTCCACCCTACACAAAACATGCGACCAAGAGATGCTTATCTGCAGAGATGGAATGAAACAAAAACATGACACCGCTTTGCTCTCCTCCCGTTGTGGCTTTTTTAGCTGTGTTAGAGGTCACTCCTGTGGTTGTTTTCTGGCTGAGCAACCAACAATTAAACAGATGTGCACATGTGGAGGGGTGTACAAGTGTGCTGTGTCATACTGAGGGCTTCTAATGTTTTGACCTTGTCATGTAGCCAAATTAAAAAAACACCTCTCAGCATGACGATGCCGTTGCACTTCAACACCGTTGCAAACATTCATTCATTAAAAAAAAAGTCCTTTTGTATTTAAACATCGATACGAATGTATGATGGAGACTATGAATCACAGCGTGAACGACCGCTGACGCAAATAATTCATAAACACACGTAATCTAATTTCACAAACAATATCCGACTGGAAACTTTAAGCCGTAAGCCGTAAGTTAGCACGGCGCCATGCTAAGTATGGCTAAAGCTGATTAGCATGGAACTGAGTGGGTCCCAATCGTGCAAATGACTCAGACAGTATGTGTTCTAAATGCTACATGCAGTAGTGTGCTGGGGGAGCAGCCTCAAGAAGGACGCCACATGCCTGGACAAACTGGTGAGGAAGGCAGGCTCTGTCATTGACACTGAGCTGGACAGCCTGATATCTGTGGCAGAGCAAAGGACACAGAAGAGTCTCCTTTCCATCATGGACAACCAGCATCATCCAATGCACAGCATCATCTCTCAACAGAAAAGCAGTTTCAGTGGCAGATTACTATCACTGTCCTGCTCCATCGAAAGACTGAGCATATCATTCCTCCCCCATGCCCTGCGGCTTTTCAACACAACAAAGGGGGAGCGGTAAAATACACAGGACAAAAAAACACAGGACCGGACTTATTAAATTATTATTATGTATTATTAATATTTTAGGAACTATTGCACTACAAATTTGACATGATTTGTTCCATAATTATTTGCTTATTTATTCTTATTCTATTTTCTTATTTTTCTTGTCTCTCATGTCTTGCCTTAATTGTTTTATTTTATTTTGTGATTAAGTGATTACATTCACTATGACATTTTTGCAGAGCTGCTGGAAAAATGTGAAATTCTCTTGGAGATCAAGTATCTACGTAAAATTGCTAATGCTAATCATTGGTGCATATATGGGAGTTTCAATGTAAATTACCATCAAGCTAGTATACTTGTTTAAATGTATTTCGTTTCTGTTAAATGTCAGAAAACTTATTTTATACCTTATGTACGTTATAATTGACATGCTTTACTCCTATATGTTCAATTTTACAATGCTTCAAAGTAAAGCTCTGAAACGGAACATCACCGGAGTCTTTATTGAGAACCTGTTATCGCTCTGCTGAGCTAGCAAGTACATACACTTTTTGTTAAAAACATTTGGGGTAACTGGTTGAAAGCGTACTGTTCCGCAAATATGAGTTTTCTGCAATTTGGGTGATGGGTCTCGCAGCCAAACCAGTTGAGATCCACTGGTCTAAATGGTGGTCAAGGGATGATCATAAGACCAAAAGAGGATAGCAGAGAGGACGTCCAAGAAAAACATACAACATAACAGGAAGAAAATGCAACAGTCCTATCAGTCTCCAGCTTTGAATCAGAGAACGTCCTCGCCTAGTTTAGACATTCCTCTGTAGCTCGGCCCATCACTGATAAATTATTGAGCATGTCCTGGGGGTGGGGGGTGGCAGCTATTCAGGTCATGATATCTCTCTCCCTCAAAAAGCTTGCAGACTCGTTTCATGATTGCCACGGCGCAGACAGCATCAAATTTTGAATTTGTTTTACATAAACGCATTTGAAAAAAAGAAGTGTACAGCGCTTCTATGGAAGGCCTTTGTCCTGAGGTTTTTTTGTGCAACATGACCAAAATATTCATTAAATAATGTAACAATGTCATAATAATGTTTACATATGAATACAGCAGAAACTACCTCAGATCTGAATAGGTATTTTTTTAACAAAAAGGGTTATCTTTCCATCAGTATAATCATCCTTTTCGTAGCTATGCATTTAATTGCCACTCTGCCACATTCATAGCGACAACGGCCCAAAGTCTGACGCCTACAGCGGAAAGACTGCAAACAAATGCACTGCTTATTGGCATGTGTGGGAGAACACACGCAGCAACATTTTGTTCTGGACATTGTGCACACAAAGTAGACTTGTCCATCATCACATATTCTTTAACTGTTTTTTTTTTTTAAGTTATTAAACCAAGAAACGTTCATGAATTTTCCAAAAAGACTCTTTCATTAACGGTGTCCTCACAGGGCTCAGCCCCATCTGAGACTACGACATTGAGTGTTATTGATTGGTCTTTATCACCCTCGCTCCTTTCTCTGTCTGTCTGCCTCATTCTGATGGAAATTTCCACACCAGTCCACACTAACACCAGCAAGAGTCTGCTTTCACCGGCTTTAAAAAAAACACAAAGATAAATAAAACACATCTCTCTCTCGCCGTTGTCATTCCCAGCCTTGGCGCGGTCCCCGCGGCTCCGGAACGTTTTTCGGGCCCTCACGCGGCAAAACATTGAGACTGAAATAACGCAGAACGGTACGCTGCCAGCGACGGATCAACACAGCAGCTGTGATGAAGCTGACAAGCGATTAGGGAGGAGAGCGAGAAAGACCGGGCAAACTGACTTTCATGCAGTAAGTAACAGGTCATCTTTGGTCAAAGGCAAGGAGGCTTTTGCACAGGCAGCTTCACCTATATTTCCAAATGGTTTTGAGTTAAAATTACGCTCAAATTTGGGTTTCCGCAAGTATTTTCATGAAAGTACAGTGGAACCTCAGTTTTCGTGATTAATCCAGCCCAGAAGGTGGATTGTGCAAAAACCGAAACACTGTAAATCTAATTAATCCGTTGCAGATACCCAAAAATGATAACACAAAACACTTTTCATAGAGAACAGTTTTACATGCAGAAAACAATGACGAATTAAATGGATAAATGAACATTTAACATCACTTTTACCTTTTTTTTTTTTTTTTTAAAGACACTGGATGGCAAAGACCGATAAGTCACCAACGAATGGATGCTTTGCATGGGCATTCCATTCCGAGTTAGGAATAAGACTAATTTGTTAGGCACAATATTTAGCCACATGAAAACCGAGAAATACATTTTTGGCAATGATTTTAATACCACATAAAGTAAACCTGCATATACTTTAGTGTGTACAGACTGTACAGCAGTATAGATTTACTAGTCGGCAGGACGGGGTAACGTTACACACTAGATCAGGTGAGACTAGCTTGTAGAAAGACCTGCATCGCCTTTGGTTAAGCCTGGCCTCTCTCCGCAGAGTCAAAAACAACGTCTCGCTAGCCTGGCAACAACAATCCCACACTGTCGGCAGCTGGCTAGTCGTGACACTGCTGTGTCTGCAGAGTGTGTGTGTGTGTGTGTGTTGGCTTTCCGTATTAAAACGCAGGGGTCGACTTACATACGTGGTCCTATCTCACACGGCGGGAGGTTGGAGAGTTGTGACACTGCTGGAATGCGCATACGTGAGATCTCGCATGCTATGGACGTGAAGCTTGGCCGTGCCTCTTTGACCACACATTTTATCAACACTTGTATTAGCATTCGATACGGCCAACTGTGTTTTAGTGTTTTTATGACTCAACATCAAGGACAGTTAACTTATTTTTACACCGTTAAGGATGTTTAAATGTTACTTAAAACAAATGTGTCTACTGACATACATTTGAAAACAAATGATATTGCACCGTATTAGCGGAAAACGCCAAACTATTACAGTACAATGTGAAACTGATACAACAAGCAGTCAAGAGACACATTGTTGCGCCGTCACATTACTTCTCATTTGTAAGCGCTTTGAGTGCAGGAAGGCAGCCGCTTGGAAAGCAAAAGTAAACAGGCAACGGAACATGAAGCCACCTTCCTACTGGTGAATCAATCAGTCAAAGCAGCAGAGGACATTTGGTTGCGGCGCGAAGGGTAAGCCAACAGTGCCGTCACGCGGCCAACTGCCATGGAGACGCACATCACGGATCATTCAGCTTTCTTGAAGTCAATGACGCTTTTTGGGGGGGAATGGGACACATTATTTGTCGTGTACATAATTACACGTTACACATTTTGACCGTAAATACAACAAAAATGTCATTACCATGAAAAAAAATAAACTCCAACCACACATGTGAGGTTGTACTGGATAAAAGGAAAGCAACTGAGGCAAGATAAACAGTTCTTAAGGTGAAATACAAATGTAAACAACAGTATGTCAATCTCACCCTGGACTTCAAAGGGTTAAAACATGTCCTCAAAGGAGATGCATGTGAATTATGAGTGTTATGAGCACAAGGCGTGTTTTTATAATGATCTTGTATTAGATGTCACTATATGGGGAGGAAAATCCATGGTAATTCAGGTCAGTGGCCGGATGAGATTATGCAAAATTCATAACATTTGTCAAAGTTTTGCTGTCAAGTCAGAAACATCAATTGGAACAATTAACGAAACAAAATCAAGCGTCAAGGAGAGTCACGTCATAATGACATGCCACAACATGACCCCTACAAGAGCATTCCAAAACAGGGAAAGAATATCAGAAACTGTACGTAATGAAACATGTGCACAATTAAGACTGCAAGGCGCACGTCATGGCGATAACATAAGACTAGAATAAGACTAGAACAAGAGTCATTTAGTGTTTTAGTGATGTGCTAAAAATGTCAAAAACAGGTGATCGACGCGAGACAGCCTCAAAGCAACGCAACAGATGCAAGAAACTAAACGCCTAGAATATATTTAAAGTGCAATTTGCAGCATGTGTACTTAATAATAATAAAAAATATATTTACATATCATGTTCTGCCTTCGACGGTTTGATGGAACGAACCGAGCTAATCTCTAGCTAACAGTTAGCCCCCAAGAAGCGCCGTTTTTTTTTAAAAAACGCTACACTTTACACAATTTAGTGTGCGCTAAAATGTCTATCTAAGCACCCAAACGTGGTTTATTAACTCACTCCCAGTCCACAATCATTGCATAAACGTAAAGAGCGTTAGCTTAGCATTGCTAGCATTCGATGCTGTAATACGTATGAGTGGAGCAGAGCTGTTAGCAAAGCAAGCTAACAATCTTACCAGGGCAAAAACAAACAGCAACGCGGGCCGACAAGCATCAATTTCCGGCTCCGGCTTTTCGGTGGCCGCTGTCCGTTTGGAGTGACGGCAAAGTGGACGTGCTGCTCACAGCAGGCGCAGCAGACAACGCGTCGGGCTCATGTCAGAATATGCTAGAAGTGGAAACGAGTTGCTGTTCGATTTCCTTGCTTGCAAGTCGTCTACCGCGCGCGCACACACACGCGCACACACCCCTCCAGGGACAGAGCTGCCAAATCCTGACTCCGCCTCCTTCCTCAGTCGCAACAGAGGAGGAAGCAACTGCCAAATACTGACCCACACCTCCACGAGAACATTTATTGACTAAAGGTAAATATTTGTGACTTTTCTGGTCGATAAACGAGATAAAGACAAATTTCTGAGTCACATGTGTCTTGACTCGCCTTTTTTGAAGGGTCTTTGGAATACAACCTGCAAGTTGGGGTTGAGGAGAGGATCGATCGAAATATCGAAAGTAGGTCGATAATAGCGCTATTAGCTGGCTATTTAAAAAAAAAAGTTTTAATATTTTGTAATAAAATAAATAAAATAAAGTAACTTTAATTTTTAAAATGTCGCTAGCTCTTGTCTGTCTTCACAAATATTGTGTTGTTCACATTGTTGATATTTACTTTTCATATTGTTATATTTTGTTCACATTGTATTGTATGTAATAAAATAGAATAAGTGAATACTTTTTATTATTTTGTCGATATTGTTTTATCGCTTTATATTGTTGCATTTAGGTACTGTTAAATTGTTCACAAGTAAATATTTTGATAAGAATTTGCCTCAAATATTTATATTCTGATTATAATCATAAAACGCCAAATCAAAGGCAAATATCACAGAATCATTTAATATTTTGAAGTAAAACGTATCGCTGGTCCTATGGATGAAAAAATGTGCAATTCTACTACACTGCCCCCTGGTGGAAGTACTTGTGACAGCATTTTGACATTCTGGCTTTTGGAATGTTTGTATTTCTGTTGTCAAGAAATATTTTACACCAGTATGTTGAACTGTATGAGCGATTTTGAGAAGCTACCATGAGATTTACATAGAACTCTTTTTTTTAATTGCACTTTCACTATCCCATGTTTACATGTCCGTGAAATGAATCCAACATAGGTTGCTTTTAGACGCTTTATTGCTGTGTTTATTATTGTTTTTTGTTTTTTTTTTTACACACAATGGACTGTTGAACGCTTGAACACCCACCCGGTCCCAAAACTAATTAAATAGCAAAAAAAACAAACCGAAACTATAATGCCGCCATTCAACATACATGACACTATAAAGTCTTTCTAACAAATAGGCTGTTTACAAAATGCACTTTACATTGGAATGCATACAAAACATGAGTAAAATGTGTTCTTTGTCATATTTGCAGGTATACTTGTGTGGCAATAAAACATTATTATTAAAAATTGTAGTAAATAAAATCAGCTCATTTATTATCAACGTACCGTCCGATAGCTTCTGGGGGAGCGGACCGAATGTACCACTCAACTGTTATATTCATTATCAGAAGTAGGAACTACAACCAAAACCCCCCAAAAGAAAGCCACTAGTTTGATATATCAATGTCAGCTATACAGTAGATTATCTCTTGATGGCTTGAGGAAGAAGAGGAAGTAGTGCAGATTTTTTGCAACGTCAAAAAACGAATAAACAAAAAAAAGTCCCAGTGGTGTCCTAGTTGTTGTCTTGTTTTTTTTTTAATTATCTTCTTGTTGTGATGACTCGCCGGTGATTTAGGCCTCGTAAACCCTGTTGGAAGAAAAAAGATCATTCATTTATTTATTACATTTTTCTTTTTTTTTTTTTTTTTTTACTGAAAGCGTCTTTTGTTTTCCTGCCAGGTGCTTTCCACACTAAAACAAATCACGTGTGTTAATATCCGAGCTGCGATGTTTGCTCAACTCAACCATCTTCTTTACGGCGCCGAACCTTGACCTACAACCTTCTCCCCCCACCGCCCAGTGCAGAACAGCAAAAATCCAGATAGGTACAGTATATACTTTATTCATCTCCAAGAGAAAGTCACAGTTCTAACAGCTTGATATAATATACAGTAGATACAACAAAAGGCACACATGCAGGTTAATAAAAAAACAAACAAACGTCATACCAAAAAATAATAAACTATAAAAAGTAAAATTGTAAAAAAATAAAAAAAATACATTAAAAACAATACAAAAATACATATATAAATAAAAATAAAATAAAAAAGTAAAATTCTGTACAATAATAATGCAAAAGAAACCTATCAACCTATATAACTCAACAGAAAAGCTGGGAAAGTCTAATAAATGCAGACAGTAAATAATGCAGTAAATAATGTAATATAGCATAATACCCCTCTGGTGAGTGTCATTACAAGTAGTGACAATATATAATGGATAGGAGGCTGTATTTGTTTTTTTCTTTATTTGTATTGTGTTTTATTGATTTTATTTTTATGTTCTTTTCTTATTTTACTCCAAATTTTTAAATTCTCATTTTATTATTGTTGTACTACACTGTCTGTCAGTGTGGCTGCTGTAGCATAGTCATTTCCTGCAAAAGATTTGACAGTATTTATCTTTCTACCTGGCTATCTTGACCCCTGTGTGTGTTTCAGTACATGAAAAACAGATTTAACTAGTATTAAAAAATAATAATAAACGTGCAATGGGAGAATACCACATAAAATGTCTTTAATTTGATTATAGTGCCCCCTGTTGCTTATTATGCAAAACAGCCACTCTTGTGATTTCGTTCTGTGTGTAAAAGTTGAATTCATTTGAGCAGGAAAAGAAGACAATAATTCCTTCGGTTGATGTTACGTGTAGTCGGTGCTCAGAATATGTCATTTAAGCCTTTCGCAACATCAATGTATCTGTTCCAGGGGTCACCAACGTTTTTCCCTGTGAGAGCTACTTTTACAAAATGAAAATGGCCAAGAGCTACTCATTTTTGTAACATTTATTTTCAGAGCTTATTTTAAACCCAAACAAAGCGAATATGCTTGTTTAACCAGAACATTAACAAAATGCTGGTGTCCACAACTCACATTTTGTATTTCAGAATGCATTTCTTTCTACTGTTCTTTCATTATTAACTGAAAACCTGAATGGAAAGCAGGCTTGTGGGCACCTCATGTGGTCGTGGGGGGCTACCTGGTGCACACGGGCACCACTTTGGTGACCCCTGATCTATTCACTGCATCAAGAAACATGAGACTAACACAGAATGCTGTTGGCCAAATACTGCAATGCCACTAATAGAGTAGTGTTTGACCCTGACCACAACTGACGTAAAAGACTGAGTCTATGGGTCAACTTACCTGTGTTTGTCTTTCCAGATGCGGAACCATTTGACCAGATTCTTGGTGCTCTGTAGTTTGGGATGAAGGCAGTACTCCTGACCCTTGAAGCGGGACACGTTCTCCATTGTCACACTTTAGGAAGAGAACAAAACAAGAAATAATCAATAGAGCAGCACTTCCCATGCGAGCTCCCCGGCTTAGGGCTTTTTATGGGTGTGTCTTTTGTTCATGGTTTTTCACTATTCGCTGGGGGTCGCTACACCCATGAACAGCCGTATTCTACTGCATATGCAAAATAAGGATAACAGCAAATAGAATTCTGGAATTGTTTTACAGTCAAACCTCAGTTTTCAAGCACCCTAATCTTTGTATGATTCTGTTTTGGACAAAAATTGTCACCAATCTATTCGGTTTTCTTACTGCGCTGTACTGTATCGTTCCACGGAGTACAGCACCCAAACAAAGCAACCCACGCGTTGCTGACTTGCTGTCCGTGCATTTTTTTTTTTCTGAATGCAACTGCTAAATAATCCACCATGGGGCCAAAGAAAGTTGCAAGTGCCAGCAATTTGATAAACAAGGTGAGAAATGATGGTGCCCGCCCCCCACGCCCCACAGCTCAGCTACTTGCTGATGTTCATGTATTCATTTCATTCGTCATTTATTATTTCATGTTTCCTTCATGAAAAACTATAATTATTCTGTATAAAATGTATTTTCTTCAAATTTTTGGGTATCACGAATGGGTTCATTTGATTTACATTATTTCCTAATGGAAAAATTGCCTCGGTTTTTGCACATTTGGGTTTTCGTCTGACCTTTTGGAGCAAATTAATAACAAAAACCGACGTACTACTGTATTTGAATATCCCTGCTCTATTGCATTTGTACCGTCCTGTGTCATTTTGATGATACATGGATAAAAACAGAGAAGAAGGCATAAAAAAGACAAAACCTTTAGTGCCTGCATGTGGCATATTCAGGCCAAAGAAGAGAAATGTGGGAAAATCACCCAGCATGCTCTGGGCCTCACCTCTGCCCCCCCCCTTCTTCTTGAAACCATGAATGTTAAATGAGTTGACTTGGGGAGAACAGGTTTGAAAAGGCACATTCAGTGACTATCAGGATTAGATTAAAAGCTTTGCCAGCTATTTTCCGGCCTCTTTAGGTTCTTTAGTGGGATATCACGGCACGCAGTGCAATGTGTGTGCACATGAAAGTGCTTCTGTTACCATGTGGTGCCGCTTTGTAAGGCACCCACTTTGGTTTTGGACTGGATTTGGATTTGTTCGCTCTTTCGCCTGCCAAATGGTGACGGAACATCTTTCCTTCTGTTGTTTAAATAACAACTTGGGGTGTATTTTTGATGATTTATCTGCATTTTATTTTCTTTCTTTTTGACTTTTCTTAAAGCTGTAAATATGTGTAAATATGCTGAATGCTTATATTGTATAGTTCAGGGGCGTCCAAGGTGCAGCCCGCGGCTGTTGCTTTATTGGCCCGCGGCACATCCTACAAATATAATTTAACAAGAAAACTGACAACAACAGCAGCAACAGCAGCAGCGAAAAAGGACAAATCCGCAATAATTTATAGAATAAAATCAAAATATTAACTAAAAAATTTGTAATCTAACAAAAATTGCTAATTTTAGGAGAATAACGTCATAATATTTTTATATTTAGGTAGCATTAAGATGAAATACTAAAGAAAAAAGTAGTTTAAAAAAATGTTGTAATATAATGAGAAACAAACAAATCAACAAATAAAGTTGTAATTTTTGGAAAATGAGGTTACAGAGAAGGTTCTAATGTTACAAGAATAAAGTCAAAATATTATAGTAATAGTCATAGTTATGAGAAGAAAATTTACAAGAAAAAAGTTGAAATAGAGGAAAAAAAAACAAAAAAACAGCAGAAATGGCCAAAAAAACAGGACCACTTTTACAATAAAGTCTAAATAAAGTCTAAAAGCTATATTCTAAGGAGAAAAATATCGTAGTTTTAATATTATAAGGGAAAAAAATAGAATTTTAGTAGCATAGAGTTGATTTTTATATTATGAGAAGCAAACAAAACAAATAATAAAGTTCCAATTTATGGGAAACTAGGTTGGGGAAAAAGTCATAGTATTACAGGAATTAAGTCAGGATATTGCGGTAATTAAAAAAATTAATTAAAAAAAAACTAAACCAATTGGTCCAATGCTAAAAAACAAATGTCACATGACTGTACGTGTATTCACCAGAGTGTATGACAGTTCTTATGACAATTATGATGCTAAAAGTGTGCGTCCTGTGTGATGGAAATTATGATGACTTGGTTAATGGCCGACTGGCGACCAGTCCAGGGTGTACCCCGCCTCTCGTCCGAAGTCAGCTGGGTCACTCCAGCAGGAGGTGGGAAAGCCGGGTGCCCCTGCTGCTGATTGGCTGTCTGGCTGCTTAAAACTTATTGTGTGTAGCTGGGAGACGCCAGTTCTTTCTTCCATGCTCGGAGGACGAGCTCACTTGGACTTCTACTTGTTGGACATTTAATTTTATTTGTGTCTTCTAGTAGTATGCCCAAATGTTTCCCTGCCATCCAGCCTGCCCTTGGCTCTGCTTCTCTTTGCTTTAAAACAGTAAGTTTTCCTGGAGCCTTTTGCCAGCTCAAGACAAAACTCAGTTGGTGCCTGCTGCTCCCTCCTTTGTTGGCTTTGTTGCACTTTGCGTGATTCTCATTGAATGAACTATATCTGTTTTTCGGCCTAACGCCTCTGCATCGGAGTGCGTATCATCCAAATTTTTAATGTGGATTCCAGACAAAACCACAGTTAAAAGTGTATTTTCTCCAGAAGGTGCATTACAGTTTCACAATTTACACATTTTGTTCTCACAAGAGTAGAAAATTCCAACAAATCCAAAGCCATAGCTGCTAATACAAACCAGCCGCCATTCAGCTACAAAATAACACATTTCAGAGAGAAAATCCAGCTAAGTGAGATGATTCAGGACTATGTGTCTTGTGGTAAGCAGCAACAGCAGCAGGCCGGAATGCCAAAACAAGCTAAACAAGCTGCGCGAGCCAAAACCACCACAAGACAACAAAAGCTAGGGTGGAACGGGGGTCTTTTGCTTATTTCCCTCCCTCTATCCTTTTCCTTTTCGTGCCTTTCCAGAACCTGCTGAGACTAATTTTTCACCGGGCACCAGTAGGTGGTGGCCCCTGTCACATGCAAATAGAGCAGCACACACACACACACACACACACACACACGCACACACACACACACACGTCAGGTTTGTGAACAATCACAAGAATGTGAAAGCAGAAAATGGTGAAAAGCATCCATTAACTAATCAAAATATTATTATTGTTAAAATATTGTTACTATAACAGCTTATTAAGGTGAATTTAGTCGCACACAGGAACCTTCCCGTTGTCATTTCCCCCATGTGAACTGACGCTAGATGTAGTTTTTCTTGTGTGTGTGATGCCACATTTGGCCGGCAGAGGGCAGCCCAGAGCGCATCTTACGCAACTGTGGCCTGGTGAGGCTGACATAACCGCCCCTGTTGTTGTTGTCCCCTTCACTGCACCTTCGACAAAACTCCATGTAAAACGTGAGTACAACTGTGTTAAAGTATACAAATATGTTTTAAAGAGTATGAATGGATTCTTTACCGCTTATAGTGGAATGCACACGCAATGTTTACATATGTTAACGCAACACACGTTGGTGTTTCATTGGATTGCTTGACATGTTAGGTGTTAGGGCAGTGAGGAAATATAAAAAAGTTAACTGCCTGTGGAAAAACAGTAAAACAAAAGTAAGAGGAGGATGTGGAGGAAGTCTTAAAGGTGTGGCAAAAGATAATAAAAGGGGACGAGATCATCTCCGTGCATGCATGTGATAGAAATAATACTACTAATAAAAAGTAACTCACAATATCATCTTTTCCTGGCAGTAGGGATATTTGGGCTTGATCTCCAGCTTCTGCACATCCTTGTATCGGATCTTTGGTCCTTTTCTGGTGCACCGGCACTTGTAAGCTGCAGAGGAGGGGAACACAAAGATAATAAACAATCACAGCAGACTTTGTCTTCATGAAAGTCGCACCCAAGACCCAGGCTTGGTTTTAATTAGGGCTGTCAAAAATAACGTGTTAACGGTGGTAACTAAATGACTTTTATTGCAGTAATTCCCCTTTAATGTTGTTAACTGGTTCCAGACCCTACTGTGAAAAGTAAATTCCCGCAAAGTAGGATTCTTTACTTATAAATGGAATATTTTCGTCATTAAGAGCATACAAAACCTGTTTACGACTGTGTACATTAGTTTTTTAACATTATTAGAGCACTCTAGACATGAAATAACGCCCCTGTAGTCACCTTTACACTCATATTAACCAATATAGAAAAGACATGTAAGACATAATCTGCTACTTTTTTACTTACGGTTTCTGTACAGTACTTCCTGCGGTGGATATTGTCTCTTTAATGCAACATTACTGACACCTAGTGACCAGTGTAGAATACTATATATCACAAAATGTCTTTGAATGAGTCTTATGAATGCCTTATATTTGTATTTTAGCTTATTGAACCATTTTTATGCTGAAAATGCTTAATTTAGGTAAAAAAATGTAACATTTCCTTAAATAAACATTTTTTTTTTACCAATTATATGCCATAGTCAACCACGAAGCAGCAATGATTAATACATTTTGATAAACATGATAGAGTGAAGCCACGATATTCGAAGCAGGAAGTGGCGATTTTGCATCATGGCAAGCCACACCTCTGTTATGACCGGCACAGTGTAGCGTACCCACAGAGTGTGACACTCATGGATAAAGAAACAGAAAGACAAAAACAATAAGTGGATATTCTTAAGACTCACACAAGTAACTCACTCTTGATGTAAAACATAATCATTAAACTCACTTATTGGTTCATATAACGCTAGCAAACTAGCACTGTGCTCTCTGAGCTGGCCCTCACATGATGATGATGCATTCAGTTAACTGTTAATGCGGAAGCACAGTTTGCTGCATTTGGATATCGTAGAAAATACACTCAAAATATGTAAATCCAACTTAAATTGCAGTTTGTGGTGTCTTTGCACACAACCCCTCATTGCTCATAACAACAGTTAAACTGTGATTCTTCTATGGAATAGTTTTAGGCAAATAGAGTTTCAGATGTGTCTGGTAGCTCGATTAAAACTTTCAGTTCATTTGGAGCTGTTAATACATACAAGTATACATAATCTTAATAAAATACTGCAAAAATTAGCATATTTCAGACATAGTGGCAAATGATGATTAATCACGATTAATTAATTTGAAAACTAACATGATTGTCAGATTAATCTAATTAGAAATGGTCAGAATTGTAAGAAAAAAGGCAATTTTTCTTTGCAAGTAGTCGACAAAGTGACTTTCTTAATTGTGAAGGTTTGCTTAAAATAGTCACTGTTTAATGCCATTGCTAATATTCAACAGTACTAGGGTCACTTCATTAGGTACCCTCTCTAATGGGATCCCGTACCAGTACTCCATCTCCCCCTGCTGTGGTTTACGGGCCATGTGTGAGTGCCTAATAAAAGCAATTTATTTTGGAGAGTAAGATGTTTGTGATGGGTGAGGCGGGGTGGGAGCTGTGGGAGTTGACCACCGTTATGGTCCAAGGTTTGCAGCATCCATCAGCCGCCTCACCGCGTGACAATAAAGCTGTCACATCCCTCAGCCAACACAGCGCAAACACCTTGCGCGACAACAAAGGCCAATAAAAATAAAGCGTACTGAGATTTTTTTTTTTTTTTTTAAACACACAAATTTTGCAGACACTTATTTTGTCAATGGATAAAATACTGGGGCACTTAATCTCTTACTGTCATATCCAATGTCTCTTCCAATGGCAATGTGATAGATGACACAAACAGAAAATATCAGTTGTTGCTAGGTAGAATTCATAGGTCTCAGTCATAACCGCCCAAGAGGCCAATACAAAAAAGGCATATGCCAACCACACAATCTAGGAGGTACGAATGGTGAATGCAAAGTTCATTTATTGACGATGTCCAATAAAAAAACAAGTATCTGCAAGGTTTGTGATTTTTGTATAAAATTATAAAACATATATTCTAAAAATATCATTTTTAAAAATATATTTTGTTTTGGGATCAAAACAAAAAATATCACAACAATTTGGATATACGGGATTTTCATTGTACGGCAACAACAAATGCTCTGTATGATAGAAAAATGGTATTGTATTGTGCCCTGCCTCCTATACAGAGCGCTGAAGTAATGTTTACTACACCAAACACTTTTACACACAAGACATCTTTCCAAATATAACCAAATGCAATACATGATCACATCTAAATCTGGCATTTCTCCTGAAAAAATTTGAAAACTTGTGCTGCATTGGGCAATGTTTTCCTGCTCCCACGTCTATTAATTCATTTGATTCCATACTCAAGCCCCCCTGTAGCCCTTTTCTATATGCGCCCATCCATGCATGGAGCCTCTAACGAAATAAGTTTTTTGTTCTCCAGTGACAGGTCATGTTGAAAAAGCTTGCAAAGTCCACAACAAAAGTGGGATTTCATCACCTTATTACAAGATAATGAAGCAGCAGCTTGACAAAAAACATGTTTTTTTTTTTGGTTTACCTTCTGCACTCAGGACGTATAAGGCCACCACCAGGAAAAGTAGGACTGCTGTGCACCGAAGCATGTCTGCACAAGTGAGAAGATGAAATCTTTTTTTTTTCTCTCCTCAAAAAAATCCAAACACTTTAAAGAACTCTGGCAGAAAATAATTTGACCAAATGAAAAAGGCTCAGAGCTTCAAATCCACTAACTGTGGAGCAGTGGAAGTGATGGAGGAGGTCCACTGCCCGCGTCCCGACGAGGCTCCACACACACTCTCACCCCCCGCCTGCTGGCTGCTGCCTTTAAAAGCGTCCCGCTGCCCCCCTGCTCATTAACATGCACCACCAGACAGCCAATCAAAACACCCGAGAGAAGAGGAGAACATGGAGTCCATTTCTAAACATTAGAAACACTGTGCGTGTGTGTGTGCGTGTGTGTGTGTGTGCGTGCGTGCGTGCATGTGTATGTGTATGTGTAACACTTGAACCACTTCATTTGATGCACAACCTAATGAAATGCACTACAAGAGCTGTAACAAAAATAAACTAAAATAATACGTTTAAAGTGGTGGTGTGACACTTTTTCCACGGGGGGCCACATGCTGAAAAATCAAAAGGATGAGGGGGGCCACTTGATATTTTTGTCATTTCTTCAAAATTTCATACAAAGGCTAAAAAAATTATAATGTATAGATTTAAAGTATTATTATTATAAAACTATTGTTCCCAGTTTTGCTATTTTTCTGGTTTAATTTTCTTTCTACAATGTGCCGATGGCCAATAAAAAACTGCAAATGGCCCTTCACTGGTGGCAAATGGCCGCACTTTGGATATCCCTGCCTTATAGTACGCGTCTAAATTTAGTCTACAGTACTGCACTTACAAAACGTGCAGTTACACAACATCATGTCTTGTCGAAGCATTTTCCTGCTGGAAAATGTTGAGTGAATCGACTAGTGAGACAGCGCCCTCTGCTGGATTCATAGCTGCAGCACACTTTCCACCTGCAGATAGCGCCATCAAACCACTTTCAAGTTAAGTCATCGTTTAAATTTAACTTAGTTAATTTATTCAATGAAATTTTGCACATACAGTATCTCCAAAAATGTGAACATGGTGGAACATTGATTTGATTTCAGGAGTTCAACTAAAAGAAAGCAAAGAATATTAAAACCTTTTTTCAGTTTGTTTTTTGATAACCACCCGAACAATTAGTTTACAATTTTTAACTTTTTGACAATTTTTACATGAGATACTGTATTCGGGATGTTCTTTACCTGTAAATTACCTAATCATCGAAAGAAATTAGGAAATACAGTACATTATTGAAATATTGCACTCTGCACAATGTGCAATTTTCACTCTCTGAATTGAACCGGTTTTTAGTATCAACTTTTCAGCTTTTTCCATTTTACATTGCGCCTTTGTGCTCCATTTTTCCATATTTTTTCTGTTTTTGTTTTTTTTAAATTCTACAATATGCCGCAGGCCAATAAAAAACAAACTAAGTGACGCAAATGGCCCCCGGGCTGCACTTTGGACACTCGTGGTTTAAAGGGATAGTTGGGATCTTTTGACATGAAGTTGTATGACATCAGCAATCAGCAGTGTACCTGTAGTACAGCAACAGTGACTTACACCCCCAATTGGTCCCGTGAGTCCAGTTCTGGTCAGAGATCCATGACGAGAAACATAGTTCTGCTTAGTTGCTGGGGCCATTTAAGTAGAGTTTGGCTTGTCAAAACAATATGCTTTCAAAAGAGTAATACATTTGTGTCACAACAATGTCCCCTCAAAAAAATCAGACCTCACAAAATGCTCGGTGTTATATTTTTCTCCCGGCGTATCCCTGCACAATGTCGCCTGCGCATTCATGTGCATGTGATGAAGACGTTCGCATCGTCTTCCGCTGTGGAACACATATGTAAACAAGATGGCCGGGGCGCTCCGTCACGGAAGAAGAGTGGCATTACCGCCAGCCTCATCACGGATCTCCGACCGGAACTGGATTCACAGGACCAAGTTGGGGGCGGGGGGCGTAAGTCACTGTTGCTGTAGTACACTGCTGATGGGGATGTCATTCAACGTCATGTCAAAAAATCCCAACTATCCCTTTAACGTGTTAATGAACCTGCAGTTTGCCAACTTCCCACCAGGTAGAGCCACTACACTCTACTCCATTTGCAAGAATAGTCCCAGCAGGATACATTGTTGTCGCCTACAATCCTGTAGATTCACAGTTACATTGTAAACTGCAGGTATCCATAGAGAGAGAAATAATATATTTCTGTGACAATTGTGAATGAGTGATGTGTGCATATTAACAAATGTACGCATTGTCACTGGATCATCACTGACCTGTAAGAGATAGCCCTGAGAAGAAGGTTCCCCCCTTCCCACCTGGGACCCCTGAACCACAGCCTTCATTAGCCTCCTCCATCAGCAAACAGGCATGTTGTGTGTGTGGGTGTGTTCACACAACATACGATCACTCAAGTCAGCGACCATGAAGTGTCTACCTGCACGGTCACCACACACATACTTTACCTCCATGTGTGCGCGCAGATGCATGTGAGCCCATAGCAATAGAACAATGTGTGTGTCTCACCTGATTTAACAAGCAATGCAGGACGAAGACGCCAGCTGTCGTGTGATCATACGACCCCCTGCAAAGACAGGGTCCTGTCTCGGACCGTTTTGACTGGTGATTTGAATCAATGTGTTTGATTTTAGATGTTACATCATCACGGAAAATCTCTCCACAAAAAGCAACACCGATGCAAACTGGCTTGTTTGGGGGGGAAGATGTTGCTGCCTCAGTGCAAATGAAGTGCACGCGTACCTCATGAATTGTCTGGTGGGTGTCTAAAGTTGCTGCCTCATGTGGACGCTCATAAAAGTTCCCTTCCTTTCCGCAGATAATAATAATACCCTGAGAAAATCCTCTAACCGGCGATAATACATGTAACGCGTCTATCTCTTGATCTGGTGTGTCAAAACACGCACTGAAGTTGCTGAGGCGAAGCTCGTTACTAAAAAGTCCGTCATTATCTGATCAAAGAGTGCTGAGAGCCCGAGGCACAAGTTCAATTTCAGAAGACACTTTGCAAAAAAAAAAGCCCCTTTGAAGAAAGTATTAGCAGCCCAGCGAATGGGATGGCAGATGTTGAGGCATCCTGACCACGTCTTTGTACGCTTACATAAGCTGCGGAGCGCTTGTTTACTCCGCGGGTCCCACCGGCTGGAGCTGCACTCTGTCTGCACACTTTTACTGGACCTCGCAGTGCTGAAAGTGTGGAATAAATCAACAGAGTGCAGTTCAGCCTGGAGTCAAATATGGCGTGCATGCTGCATTTGGGGACTGTTTGGTTTGTGTGGGAATGTGACAGAAGACAGAAACAAGGACTTAGGAGCGCTTTTATAAAAGTTAAACATGACATTTACAACCCGTAAAAACCCATACAGTCAATACTCGGTTTTTGTACACCCCAGTTTTTGTATGATTCAGTTTTCGTTGAAAATTTGCAGCAACATTTTTGTACTCTGTCTCAATTTTCATATAGTATTGCAAGTAAAAAAACAGTCCATTCTCGAGTGCCCAAACAAAGCTCCCTATGTATTGCTGACTCACTGTCTGTGCATTTTTTATTGATGTGACTGCTAAATAACCCGCCATGGGGCCAAATAAAGTTGCGAGTGCCAGTAATTTGATAAAGAAGGTGACAAACGCGATTGAATTCCATCTCGCCAGGATGTACGGGAAGTCTGTATAACCCACCTGGTCCATCAGCAATGCGTTCCGCCCAGGCTTGGACAAGGGTTCATCAAGTTGAGGGTCAAGATTGCTCGGCATCGAGCTAAAGTTCCATCCATTCATTATTTATAATTACAGTATTTCACTTTGTTTTCTGCTCATAAAACAATAATTATTTTCTATAATATATATTCATGTACACTCGACATATTCTCTCATATTCTCTCGACATGCCAAATTTTCATGGGAATGGACGTGCATTTGCAGCCCTGCGAGGCAAACACGCACACACACACACAGAGGTATGCAAAAAGGTGTGTGCATATGGGGCAGTGGGCGGGGCTGACAACCCCAGGTAAAGATGTAATTATTTTTGACTGTCAATCTTTTGTTTCTAAGTGTGATGCTCAAAAGTGGAGCCTACGGGCGTGTGGAAAAATTGAGCTGAACTATTTGTAGGACTCGAATTAAAACGTCTGTTATGTTTTGCAGTGATTTGGTTTAGGATGCAAGGACATGGCCGCGGGTTGAACGAATGAAATCTTTAATGAGTGATTGTCGGCTCACACGGAGCGGCAAAAAACAAAGTACAAATAAACAGAGGCAAATGCCAGGCACTGCAGGAAGATGCAAAAAAGCCACTTCAAAGTCTGTACCATAGATGGTTGGAATCACAACAAAAAAAGCCATAACCTGTCATGTGCAACATGACAATGACATCTTTATTTTCATGATATATCACTGTATACCAGCATTATTATTTTTTTACATTAACTTAATAGGAGAACTCAGGCGGTTGTACTTCGTCATCATGAGGCATGCAGGGTCTGTTGTGAACACTAAAGGTTACCAAATATGGTTCCAAACCAGATGACTATCACTCAAGTGCATATGCTGATCAAGTGATCCATATTTAGTTCTTATATAACAACAAGCCCATTAGACGTGCACCAGTGGTGGTCCGCTAAGGCCAGCAAGAACTTCCCTAACCTACACACAACAAAACTCAAAAAGTCTTTTCAGTGACACACTGCCATAAACATGAAAAGTAAACAAAATACCTGTACCAAGGCTGGTAGGAAAAGATGACACAAAAGGACTGCTCGCCGCCCTCAAGTCCAACATGGTGTGTGCCTTCATGAGAGCACCTGTGCACCTGGGAGAGAACAATGCTGTGAATCAGTGAAAAGACACGAAGTTCAACACAAGAGCGAGTCAGCTTGAATGATAAATACATCAAATAGCACATAAAGGATAAGCCCACCTGACTGGGGAGATGGGTACCACCCAGAATGCAAACACGCTGTATTGTAAGATAGTTTCCATTCGGAAGTACAAAACATTGAAGCTCTGTTTGTGCATGACAGAGTGGCTAATAGCGCGTATTAGCATGGTAGCATATAAGCCACTGAACTACTATCGATACACGATGTTGTAACATTACCGCATCAGACACATTGGTAACGTGGTGTTACGCTTACGTTGTAACGTCACAGTGCAAGTTTTACTGATGTCACTGTGTTACAGTGCCATTTACACTGATGTTGTAATGTTGCAGTGTAGTTATACCTATGTTGAGATGTTACAGTGCCAGATACAGTAGACGCCCTTACAACGCAAAGAATCCGTTCCGAGAACCCTTATGTTATAGGGTTTTTATGTTATACGAAGCGTAAAATACATGTAAATAGCCTAATCCGTTCCAAGATCTTCCCAAACTCACCCCTTTGGCACTTCAAAATATTCAAAGTCCACCAAATATGGTGGGAAAATATAAGAAAACGTTAGCATAAACATAGTAGAGTAACATTCCAATATAAAATAAAGGCAATATCATATAAATAAGATTACTGTAAATGAATAAAACTGAAAAACAAAAACAATCCTACCGTTCACGAGATGTCTTGATCAGGAGCCAAGTGGAGGCTGGAAGGAGGAGGAGGACTAGCCTGAGTCGAAACGCGACTCAAAGAGTCTAAGAGTCATCTGGTCTCACAGACAAACGCACACGCACTACACGATAATGCTGTGTGCAACATTTTTATTTGTAACTTAACTTAATTGTTTAAGTTAGTTTCAGGGGAACTACCAAGAGGAAGGAAGTTGAAGGGACAAGCCTGTCTCTCACACAAGCTCACGTACGTGCTGTATAACTCAGCCAATGAGATGAGAGCGTAGGCGGTGCCCCGATAATCAGCCAATGAGATGAGAGCGGAGGCGGTTTCCCCCGAAAATCAGCCAATGAGAGCGTGAAGCGTCAGAAGGCGTCACCAAGTGTTAGTCTGAACTTGCACCGACTTGAGGCATTAATAAAGTTGATTGAAAAAAAAAGACTTGCACTGACTTGATGCTTTATGTTATATGGAATTTCTTCTGTAATACGAAGCAAAAACTTTACATAAATTCTTTATGTTCAGTGGAATTTATGTAAAAGGAGGTTTATGTTATGCGAGGTACTACTGTATATTGATGAGGTGATGTTCCGTTCATGCTGTCATGTATGCTTTGTGACATTTGGGACAAATCCCACTGTTAAGTTACACTGACGTTAAAGAGCCAGTGAGGCCGATGACGCGATGCTACAGTGTCAAATGCAATGATTCTTGGATGTCACAGTGTTGCAGTGTATTTTGTTGTAGGACTAGTAACATTAAAACTGTTACAAAGTCAGTGACATTGATGTTGTGTGGTGACGGTGTCAGGTACACTGATCCTGAGACCTGACAGTTACATCGATGTCACGATGTTACAGAGTCAGTGATGTTACAGTGCTAATTACCATTATTCTATGATGTTACAGCGCTATTTACATTGTTGTTGTGTTGTCAGGATGTCATGAGATGCAAGATATAACCAATGTGATCACAGGGTTTGCATATCATGAATATACAACTTCTGTCTTTTATGGTCGATCATCATCCTCCTCAAATGTGTTGCAGTGTTGAAGCTGTGTCGTCCTAATGGTTAACAAATCACCAGTCTGCGCATAGATGTTTTAAATTTCTATTTGTTTCTCGCTTCTTTTGCCAAGACAGATGGAGGGCGTCAGTGAACAGATGCAGGAGGGATGTGAGCCATTTGTTTCCTGTTTGCACATCAACAAGAAAGGAAAAAAGAGGCTCAAACAAAACAGGAGGTGTCCTGACATGCACCCTATTGCTCAATCTCTCACACACACAAAGTGAAGTGCTGAGAGATGGAAAGTGTTTTGTGTGAGACAAGACATGTTACACAAGACGAAAACTTGTTTGGGTTGACTATAGAATGTGTTGTTGAATTCTAACAATCATCAGCACATAACATTAATAAAGTCAGCTGAATCGCTCCCTATTAAAGAAAGAGTATCCTTGTCAACACAAAAACCTGACATAAACATAAATATTATGTCATGTTGGAACTGCTGCTGCCCTATACTATATGTGCCATCTGTCAGTAAGTGAAAATTATGGACGACAACGTAAAGATTAGGGTTGATTTTCATTGCTCACTTTTAATATTACATAACGAGCCAGCGAGTCCAACAAGCAAGTTACTGGTAAGCAAGTTCACCAAGCTCCCGATCTCAATCCACATCCCTGAATCCATACATGTTAAAAAAACATGTTAAATCATATATCATATATCACATAGCCAAACTATGAAAAAAGTGTGACTTATCTTCTGGAAAATACGTTAACATCTAATAACACTGTATATCTCATTAATAACAAACTCATTTTATTTTTAGAATATGGTGAGGGCCAATAAAACAAGCTTGAAAAGGCTCCGTGTTGTACTTGACACCCCTGCACTGAACCAAAAACCAAAATAAATCTAAACATCTAAAGAATAAATCTAAAGAACCTTTTTCACGCCAGGAAGTTTCTATGGGATCCAAAGCTCACAGGACTTTACACGACAGCTGAGACAGGAAAGTGAAGATAGACAGCAACAACGCTGACATGCTAGCTACATTTGCGAAGGACCATGAGAGGATTACAGGAAACATATCTGGATGTACAGTATGTGTGCTGCTTAAGCAGTGCATGCACGCTTAACGCTTTCAACATGATATAGGTCACACAATCGCATGAAGACGGGGACATGGAAACATGATCCGGCACCCGTATTATTCATGTGGAAAGAGATACTGTAGCCCGCAATGGAGGTTATACGGTTTATGTTAAATGAATCTTTACAATATCAGCCGGTTATTGAATTATTAATTGTCACATACTACATGTATGTATCTGATGAGGTCCAATGCAAGAGTTGCTTTACAAAGAATCGTTCAGTAGAATTAGCTCCCGGACAGCGGCCATCGAGACACCATTAGTTCCGCATGCTAGTCCAATATAAGAGTTTGACTGCAGCTGGACCAGCTCTGCCTTACTTGGGTTGCTAACTGAAGCAGTGGTCTTTGAGACAACAAACTACCCTGTCAAAATGTCACTCAGGATCCCTTTGACATGTGAGTACCACAAACACACAACACACACAAGTGATGCACAGATAAGTGCACAAACTGACACGTGAGACTTCCTGTCATTGTAGGTCACAAGTCTCAACTCGTTAACTTTGTAACCTAACCTGTCACAACAGTGTTGGAAAGATGACCAGCGCCAAGGAGGAAGCCAAACAGAACCCGCAGTGACAGCAGGGAGCTGGTGGGTCATGTGACATGATGTGAAAGAATGTCAGAATCATAATGACATCAGAGAGAAGACTGTGTTCTGGTGGTTCTACTTGGAAAGTCATGACTTGATGGGAATCCTTTGACTCACTGTCGCTTCCATTGTGCGACACGGGACTCGGTGTGATGTGGAAACAAAGTGCTCTTTTCTTCTCGAGGCGAAGGCCGCGCAAAACGACTGACGCGTCTCTCGCCTACATGAGTTGCTCATGGCGCACTTGCAATACGACCAGCTCGACATATTTGCAGGGAGATAATCAAAGTTCATTTGGTGACGGAAGTTGGCAGCAGCCCACATGAGTATGCGGTGTCAGTTAAGCAAATCCTGATCCTACACACAAATGATCATTGCATGACATCACACCGTGGAATGAAAGAACCACCCATAGAACATTTTCTTCTCTTCAAAACTTTGTATGTAGGTGTGTGACGAGACAAACTTGGGATGGATTACCAATGCGCTCTGGTAAAGGCCCAGTCACACTGCCTGAACTTTGCTGTAGCGTTCCTGGAGTGGTGAAAAAAATTCACCACCGCTCGTAACCGCGCACCACCGTTTAACAGAAGTTGGCCCCCGTTAAGGCAACGCCGTATACGCTCGGCCACCGCTGATGGTCCCTCTTACTGCTCCGAAAGTTTTGAGCTGCACAAAATATTGCGAGCGGTGAGGAGCGGGCAATGTTCCGCCACAGCAAAGTTCGTCACCGCTCCAACAAGGCCGAGTCAAAATTTGGCGCCGCTAGACACAAGTTCGTGGACGCTTGGGTCCGCTAGGCCAACGCAGAAATTTTGAACGCTGGACCACTGCAGCTTCGCCAGCTTTGCCTGGGCGGTGATTAAATGTTGCACAAGCGGAGCGGTTGTAAGCGTTTTACGAGCGGACACGGAGTTGCTGGAACAGTGTCAGGCGTTGAAGCAGCGATGAAGCAGCGATCCATTGCGGTGATGAACTTTGGTTTGGCGTTGGTATGAAGGTGTCGGAGGGGGACCAGAATTTGGCTATAAATACGGGGAGAAATGGACCAGGAGCCCATTTGGAATAGCCGTTGAGTGCAGACCTCAGTTATATCAAATTTGCTCAAAGTTACAGTAAAACTGTACTACCATGGATGCCGAGAGACTTGCTATGATTGGTGCACTAGTCCAGCAGCAGAATCAGAACCTCCTCAGATTGCAACAAGCTGTTGACAGAAGGAGAAGAGAGAGAAGAAGGAGAGACAGAGCTGATGGTGGAACTGAGGAATGAGGATCCACGAGCCTTCCAGCACTTCATGAGGATGCCACCAGCCCGCATGCGCAGAACGCCGCTCTATCAACGTTCGCGTCACCGCTAAACCAACGTTCGCTACCGTTAAGCCAACACTAAAGCGGTGCACTACTAGGACAACGCCCGTGTTTTCGATTTTTTTCCCATTTTGTGCGCGGTTACGAGCGGTGATGAATTTTTTTCACCGCTCCAGGAACGCTACAGCAAAGTTTGGGCGGTGTGACCGGGCCTTAAAAAATTTGGCCGAAGCCACGAAAGTACGACACTTGGGCGGCACGACAAACATGCACAGCCACCATGTTCGCCACCACCTTTAGCTCGTAGAGAAAACCGCGTTGATTAACTCGCTTTTTTAGTTTAGTAGGTTATTAAGAGCAATACAGTAGATCGCCACTTTTCACGCTGTTAGGATAATGGATATGGCCATAAAAATGTCTATTCTTACACAAGGCTCGCACCTCCCCCTCCAAACTCTCTTGCTAGTTTGATGTTGACATTCTCTTCCAGTTTCAGATCATTGGGATTACTAGATTAGATGCAGCTCCAGAACTCTCACTCTTCAGTTGCCATAGTTCACAAGCAACGGAAGCTAACATGCTAAATGCGCAATCAAAATGTAACTTATTAAATGCATTTAAAGTTTGAAATGTGTCCTGTAAGTACTCCCCACTCATGACTGATGATGACCAATTGGTCAAAAACATTGGCTTTTACGTCTGTGGCTGTAGGCAACCTGCTGTTTTTGACTCCACAAGATGGCAGTCAGTGCATTTGAAGTATTGGGTTAGGGGTAAGGGATTACGTTTAAGGGGTTAGCGTTAGTATTCAAAGCAGTGCTCAGCATCCAGCAGCTTTATCTACCTCTGCATGCGTAAATCAATGTAAAGTCAGTTGCGTGACATTTTGCTTTTCCACTTTCTCATGCACTCAAGTCAAAATAATAACTTGTTATCCACAAGGAGTTTTCACATTTAGGAATTAAAACCGCTCTCTAAATATTACCTGCATCCAGTTAACCACCCATCCTCTTTACTCATTAGGTAAATAAATTCACTGTTGCGATTCACCATCACTGAAACGCTGCATTTGCCAGGAAGAACGTTCTTCTGGCCATACAGTTTGGTCTTAAAGCACCACCAAATCTGTGAAATGAGGAACTCCAGTGTTCCAGTTAAATCATTTTCAGCATCAACGTGAGAAAAAAATGTGTTTTCATTAGAAATCTAAAATATTTGAAACAGCTCAGTACGATGCAGTATAGTTGTACCCAGTAACACACATAGCATTAAATTAATACCTCTGAGCATTATTACCTTTGTAAAAGCAGAACATTTGATACATTTCCTATACAGGATGGTATTATAATGTAAGATATAGATGACTTTGGTCGTCGTAAAGTGAGTTCAAAGACGCAGGTGACAGAGGTGTTGTACTTTTACCCTCATCAGGCAGCGCCGACATGATTTATTTTTAACACATCTTGAAGTCACCATGTGTCCTTGGGGATGAACGACGGAGGATTTTATGAGCATTCTCCATCCAGCGATTTTGCAGATATGAGCGCCTTCTCGCGACTAATCCTCTTAGTGGTGATGATCTGAGGCTTCCTTTCCTGACAGAACAAGGGAAAAGACAAAATGACCTGCAGAGTTTCAACAGTACACATACTTTATACAGCATTGGCTTAAAGAAGACATTTTTTTTACAGTGAAGCACGTAAAGTCACACGCGTCCATTTTGAACGGTAAATATGTGCAGGAAAGTTTGTATTCACGTGATGCGAGTGAGTTAGTTAGTCCGTGGGGAAGCTGGAAATGCAAAAGCTGACATCATTATGAGATAACACTTGCCCACTTAAATATTCACATATTCAACATTTAGAAATCAAATTGGGCTCTTGGCAGTTTGTATTTGCTTGGGAAAGCAATGTGTGGAAAACAAGTGGAAAACAAGAAGCAGGGTGTAGCGTGAAGATTCCTGAACGTGTACCAACACACAGTGACAATTTTGCGCGTCACAAAGATCCAGACAGACGCTGGAACACAAACACGTCCGCATGCATCCTGCTATTAAGGCTCTAACGCTTCCTAATCCCAAGTGCTTGATTCAACGTGTGCGAGCACGTGGGAAAGTTTTGAACTCACTTCTCCCTTTCATCTGCATGAAAAAACGAGTAACTGTTTTAACTGCACCCTAAGAGTCTATTCGCTCTCAACAGCAAATGCAAACGTTGTTAAAGTGCTGTACTTGAATTTTGCCATTCAGTTTCTTGTTAGAGAACAGAAAGCACTGAAACATTGAACAGTTGGACAATGGCATTCAGAAGTACTTCACGGTTCCAATTTTGCTGCTTCACTGTATCACATTTAAAAAAATATATATTCATTTATAAATCATGCTGTTTTGTGGTTGAATTATTAATCAAAACATTTTATATTAAAGCATTTTCAAGCATAAAAATGATTAAATTAAACTAAACAAAAATATATGTACAGTATAAGGGATTCAGAAGACACATTCAAAGACACTGTCAATTATATATAGTATTCTACAGTGGTCACTCGGTGTCAGTAATGTAACAAACACACAAACACAAGACACGATTGCTGGAACAACAGGCTTTTATTGCAGGTTTGAATTATCTCACAACAGGCACAATAATCCCGAATAAAAATCCCTGATGAAAACACAGGCTACAGTTGCTGCAGTAACCCACGCCAAGCTAAAACTTAACTCTGAACCCGCAATGTCACTTACAATACCTGATGCTGAACTTCGGCAGACTGAGTTAGAACGAGGCACAGCTGGTCCAAGCTGAAGCAGGACCCACAGCTGAGCTTAGAGTATACTATACCTATATTCACTTTTTTCTATCACTACGTTGCCATGCAGTCAATATGTTAAGGTCAATATTCCGGTTTCTGAAACATTCAGAATAACCCGTTTACATGCATGATGTGAAAAACCCCCCCGCACGGACTATGTCTCGACGCATGCTTCTTCTTCTTGGATCCAAAAACAACAACAACACCCGCCCAGCGGATAACGCCTTTGTTTGTGCTTTGGTGTTGGTACTGGCCCACCCCGGTACTTGACACTATTCTGTGTATCACTACTCGGTGATACGAACGGAGCGAAAATAACACAGAGCGATTGAGAGGTCTGACTTTTTCGTGGGAAACGGTTTTGTGATGCAAATGTATTACTCTTTAGAACGGGTATTTACAGCAACTTGTCCATACGGATTTACAAACCTCAACTTCATTGTAACACATTGTTACATTGCTTTATCATTTTCTTGTGTCAGAACTGGCAAAGGGAACATGCTGAATAGGAAATGAACAAATGTATTAGTAATTGATATTAAATGTATTAACAATAGCTAAATGTATTAGCTATTGATGTGAAACAAAGAGGGGGTAGTATTGAATAAGCTCCGCTTCTTCCTACTTGTTTTGAACATGTGGAATTGTGACTTGTGATATTTGATGTATACTGAAGTGAAATGAAAAATACAAATGTTCAAATAAATCAAACCTAACCTAACCTAAGCAAAACACTTTACTTAAGTGACCCCACCAACTAGCCAGGAACTAACTCGGCTTACGGGACAAAATGGGGGGAAAGTCATTATTGATGCACTACGCTGTTGATAGAGATGCCATACAACTTAATGTCAAAAAATCCAAACCATTCCCTGTAAGGTAATGCAATTTAATGTTATGTCTCATCAATGTAACATTATTGATTCCTAGTGACCACAATACTACATATAACTTGTCTTTCAATATTTTTTGACTAATAATAGGCCATAGTCAACCACGAAACAGCGTTAATCTATTAATTAATACATTTTTCAAAACCCGTGATGCAGCGAGGGACAACTGTATTTACAGTGAAACAACACAACATCAGCCAAGTATTACACCAAATATAAATATATGCAACACTAAAAGACTACTGACCACAACAGGAAACAGCACGAAGGAGATTGATTGACAATGGTCTACAGCCCCTCTACAGTCCCTCTCCTTTCGCGCATTCTCAGTGACAATTACACGCTCACACATTCGTGCACATTCATATACATCAGGGGTGTCAAACTCGTGCCATGGAGGGCCGAGACACTGCAGGTTTTCTTTCCAGCCAGTCACTAAAGCGGGTGATTTTAATGATCAACCACTGATCTAAAAAAAAGACTGGATCGAGCAACCTATTGTTTTCACGCGCCAAAATTTAAAGCCAGATTTTTTCGATCGCCGCCATCTTGGTGAGACCACCTTACGCGCCACAGCTTTGTGATTGTGCTGGTATACGAACGCAGAATTAGTGAAAAATCATCAAAAACATCAGGAGTGCCAGTGAAGGAAGCGAGGATGAGGAAACACAACTTAAAAAGCACTTCCCAAGAACCTTCCACTCGTAAGTACTTTTACTTGGCACCTTTTTTTGACCTGATATATGTGCCACTACTTGAACGGCTTTGCTTTGAAAAGTTCTCGAAATGTAACCAAAAGTTAAAGTATGAACTTTGATGGGTGGTTTTGCAAGAATTTTCTAGTTACACCTTCCTGTAACAACTAGGCCTTTTTTTGGTGCCAAGCCTAGCAATCAATGATAAAATTATTTCTATGCAGTTTTTTACAGTAGGCTTTGAGTATTTGCACTTATCTAATGTCTTTTTGTACCAAAAAACAGCTTTTTTAAAAGCTACCACAACTACCAAGTTACATTAATTCTGATACCACACATGATTCACGCAAAGGTAGAAGACATGTGACAAAATTTCTGCTTTCTTCCTGCCTTAACCTTATCCTGAGATAAAAAAAAATAATGGTTTACCGTAGGAAAATAATTAGACAAAGATAGACTTTAAATTCCGTACGTAAACAATGTTTGCAGGCTGCCACACAGCCAATTTTTCGTCCGTCTCGAAGCTAAAATACATCTTACTAGCTTGATAAATGACACAAAAGCGTATAAATCTGAGTAGTTATAACCTTTAGCAGTTGATTTTGGTGGCTATACGATCAATCGAAGTTTTACCAGTGTGTTGCCATACTGTTGTCTCACAGCAAAGTGGTCTCACCAAGATGGCCGCCGCAAATTTCCATTGGCTTCAAAAATAAAACAATAGAAGCTCGATCCAGTCTTTTTTTTTAGATCAGTGTGATCAACACCTTCAGTTTGAGGGAAGAAGCTCATCAATTAAATCACCTGCTGCAGAAACTGGTTGGAGAGAAAACCTGCAGCGTCTCGGCCCTCCAGGGCACGAGTTTGACACATGCGATATATGATGACTTACACACATAGATACCTGTACACACGTACATATGCATACTCACAGTACATACGCACTTCCCCACATTACTCACTGAGTTAACCAGGGTGTTATTATGTTGTTGGTTTTATTACAGTGACGGTGATGTCGGCAATATGATTATAGTTTTTACAATTGTGTGCATTACAGTGATTGACATTCTGACCACTATCATAGTTAACAATTTAATTGCTACTAATGTGTATGACTGTTTCAATGAAGTATTATCATTGTGGTTGTTGATATTATTTTGTCCTCTCCGTCACAGACCTGTGCTGATGTAGTCCTGTTTGTTTGTGTTGTTTTGTTATTGTTGTTGCAATTGTTGTTGCTGTTGTCCTTGTCTCTCTCTTTATTGTCTGCCTCTTGTCCCCACACTCCCTCCTCTGTTTTCTTCTCTCTTCTTCTCTATCCCGTCCTGCTCCGGTCTGGCCACCAAATTTAGGAGAAAAAAAAAAAGACAATTGTCTACAGCCAATCAGGACGCAGAACACAATGGGCGGGTTCTCCCTTAGCCAATAAGGACCATTGTGGCTCTATATTTAGCCGCTATTGTCTAACGTAGGTTCCTATTATGCTCGTACAGGCACATAATCACATACTGAGGCAAGTTGGAGTCGCACACGTCTTCAACTCTCACATGAGGGTACCACACCCTCTACTGGTAGCAGTAGTAAATACAATAACAGACACATACAACAGAGCACCAATGGATTGATCTAATACACCACAAGAACACAGAACAAAATGCGCGTTCATACTCAATTGGGGATGGTGCAAGACAAATCCAAACATTTATTCTCTCAGGTTGAGGTACGACCCAACCAAGACTGGTTTCACTTTTTTGTGGTGCAAAACAACAGTCGTTAAACTGTAGTGGAGTGAGATCTTGAGTGGAATGAGGGTGATTCCACCCAAAGCACCACTATAAAAAAAATACAAGACTCCAATTGCATGCAGACAAATTTTCGGTCAAAAGGAATCAATTTTGACAAAACAAATCTTCGACAGCCATTATTTCCAGGATTTCACGGGCCACAAAAAACAGGGTGGCAGGCCGAATCTGGCCCCCGGCCCTTGAGTTTGACACCTGTGGTCTATGAGAATAAGATGAGACAAAATTTTAACATTACTTTTAAGAAAAGTACAAGTAAAAAGCCCCAAAAAATATCTGATTTAATTTAATTTCTACTATGTTACACTCTTCTGCACTCTGTGTGTATGCTACTGGTCCCGCCTCCACCCACCGAGACAGAGACCGTATGACTGACAAAAGGGCTCACTCTGTTCATGCCGTTGTTCTATGGTGCAAATGCGCCATGGTGCTGAAACCAATGCACAGAGTGAACTCTCTTCCTGCCTGTTTGTAGACGAGAGATGAGGAAAACAGACCCACATGCACATGGCAATATATTGAGACCGGCAAAATGATCACGTTCATTTTCATTTATTGTGTGATTAATTAATTAATTTATTATCATCCCAGGCCTCGTGCCCACAAGACATGTTATTCTGAGAGAGAAATCTTCTCACGTTTTGATCTCGCAAGATCTTGTGACACCCCTAGTAGCAATTATTCTCTTGTTCTCTCCTGTTTGTGTGCTCCCGGCTGTGCTGTGTGTGTAACGCTTCTCTCCTTCTTCTGCTCAGTTTTGACACTTAGGACTGGACTTGCATTTCCACAAGAGGATGTGTAGGAGGTACAGCATGGTGCCTAGCTCCACCTTATACAAATGGGCTGTCCTGGGATACTGCGACTGGTACCCCAACAAAATCGTGCTAAATTAGGTCAGATATGTTGGCGCCCAATGGAAATGCTGAAAAATGTGTACTGCACAGTCGTATTATCAGCTCAATGAAAAGGATAAAGTGAGAAATATGTGATCATTCTGGAGCAGCTTGCAAGTATCATCTCATGGACCTCAACCAGGAAGCCTCTTCACGCTCGTTTCTATCATCCTCTCGCATGGCTCACACGTGAAGATGTCACGTTGCGCGTTGATCCGCTTCTCAAACAAGCTGGCTCACGTGCACATGCATCCACTCCTCTCCCCCAGCGTGTGCTCAAAACTTTATAGATTGGTGTACGCTCTGCCGTGTCGCTGTCTGCCACCTCCCTGAGGGCATCTTGGCATGGCTTCATCCCGTCACGCTGCTTGCTTGCTTGTGGTCTGCTGTTGTCTACCTTCATTGTCTGCTTGTTTGTCACAGCTTTGGTAAACTTTCAAGACAAAAAACATCCATCACTGTTCTAGCTGTAAGACTAGACTAACGGAAAGCATATGAGGTAACAGGACAACAGGACATACTCGACAAACATCATCATGATGACCTGATGAAGGTCAGGAGTGAGGAAGAGCAGCTGGTCATCAGCTGTCATCGCTGTGCTGATGTGCATCCTTCGGAGCGAGGAGGATTTAGTGTGGTTGCACACTGGGAGCAAGCAGCAGGGGAGCAAGCAGGAGGAGATTCATGGGTACAAGTCAAAGTCCACTGAAGGATGTTGATGTGAGACAGTCAAGGCATCACATCGGCTTTCCTGGCACTCACTTGGGACGCCGTTGGCCAGTTCCTTCTTGAACCAGCGCCCAGAAACGCTCGACAGCTCGATAACGGAGAGCTGAGGCTCCAAACAGACAGACGCAAACCGTCAACGCTGGTTCACACGAGGAGGAGGACGAGGAGGAGGAGGCTGTTCTGATCTCAGGACATTCCTTTTACATAAAAAGTGAAGTTCGGGTCAGAAAGTGTTCTCATTCCCAGCTTGCCAAATGCCGTGAAAACATGTACTTATAATGATGTTGCATAACATTTCATGGATTGTTTCGATTACCATCAAAAATGGGTCTTGCTCTGACAAAGTATCCATGAGGAGCAGTGGGGAGGAACAACATCTTATATCCTATAAAGCTGCGCTTCTCAACTGGTGTGAGTGGGTTGAGGACAAATCAGGTTAATACAATTTTGGAATAAAGAAAGAAAATGAATGGGCATGTGTCAGAAATGTGCAGTATTCTAGGATTTTAGCTATTCTCATTTGATTGACATGACTGTTGACTGACAAAGCGTAACTATGACTGCTTTGATAAGCTCACCTTTTGACATCTGTACCTCATTTTGTGTCGGGCCCTATGATTTCTGTGTTAAGGAATCACGGACGAAACTGTGGAATTGGCCAACAAAAAATGGAATCTACTGTTAAAACGTGGAATCTGGTGGAAATTGACATAATGTGAATGAAATGCTGTCATCCTGAGAAGGAACGTATGCGTGGGGAAATATTTCCCCAGCGGACCTCTCAGTCTTGTGGAATCTCCCTCACAAATACTACCCCACCCCCTCCTGAACTAAACATGTCCAAGCGGCCACGTGAAACAACAGCGAAAGTTGGCAAAACAACTTTGAAACTCACCCCTTAAGCAGCCTGAGTGGAAGATGGTAAAGTTAGCTTAGTTTAGCAGAGCATGCTAGTGCGGCTGTGTGTGTGTGCGACTCAGGCTGTATGAGTGTGTTTACAACATGTTGTGTTTTACCGCTTGTTTACTGTAAACGAGAGAGTGAAATAAGGACGGGAGGCAAGTTCATTCTTGCACCCAGCTTGTCTTAACCGTCAAGAGACATTCTCACCACACACGACACATTTTCGGCCTTGGAAATAAGAACACTGTGCGCCACATACTGTGTAATTGTGCAAACAAAATAAGGGTGCATCGTCTTCCTCAACTACAAACATGGGCATTACAGTCTGTTGAGGATTTTGTAGCAATGTGTGCAGAGGCTGACATCCCATTAGAAAAGTTAGCCACGCTACATCTGTTTCTGAAATACTGGGCAAAATTGTCCAATGATGTATTGCATCAATAAATGTAAGGATTTTTGTATTTTATTAAGGGGGCATTTTATTCACTTGCCCCCAAAGCACACGCTCTATTGTGGTAAAAGGCATATGGTATGGTAGGTGGTATATGTTTGTAAAAGGTAAAAAATGGAATTGTAAAAATTGACAATGGGAGAAACAGAATTTGGGAAGGGCCCTATTTGTGGCCTGATTTATTTTGTGCAGTTTTAATATTTGAATTTTACTTGATTATTGATTTTTGACACATTCATTATGTTCATTTCTCCTGTTTTTTTTAAATAATGTAATCTAAAATACACTTTCCAGATGTAAAAGTGTAATTGTGTGTGTATTTTTTAAAATTATGACATAAAGGTGTTTTTGACGGCTATTTTTTAGAAGAAAATTTGCTTCTAATGAAGGGTGTCGACAATGGTTGACAATGACAACGGTTCCTAAATGGGGGTACATGTGATTTATAAAAATTATACTGAAATGAGTATTTCGTCCTCTGCTTATTTTGTAAGTTTACCCCCTTCCAAAGATATGAACAGTACAGAACTTTGTCACAGAAAGAGACAGATTGTAGAAAATGTGCATTTGTCTTTGCATTCAAGGACACATCTTTATTATAATCCCAAAAGAGGGCAAATTAAGGAGCTCGTTATTTTATGTGTTCACTTATCATTCATTGTTTATATGTTTTTGTTTTGAGTTATTTTATTTGTGGTTTTATTTTCAGATGTTTCATTGAAACGAACACAGGGTCAACAGACAGAATACTACGATCATGGTGCGAAGACTAAAATTACAACATGTAACAGGCAGGTGAACACACATAGGGCAACTACTACTTCTATGGGTAATAATGAACAGCAACTACGTTAACTCTACGTTACTAATTTTAACAAGTGGTGCAAGGCATGCTGGGAAGAGCGACTCTATGTAAGAGGAAGTAGGCAAGAGAATGTTCTGAAAAACCTAATGCGACCCCAGGTAAACTGGGTGGAGACCTCTGGAATAGAGGTTCAATGATCCCAGAAAAACAGAAACAGAAAATACAAACCTGCACCGACTTGATCTTGATATCATTCAAAATCATTTGTGGGCTTGCTTTGACACAATAACTTTGCTCATTAGCAAATTCCCTCCAAACATTGCAGATCTTCTCCCACTTTGAGCACGTCCTGCTTTCTTAACACATTTGCATCTGTAAATCCGACTGGATTTAAGCATCCCTCTTGACAGGAAAAGGAAAGGAAAAAAAAAGAGATAAAAGCAGTCAGACGAGAGGCAAAAAACACGACGCAACAGTGTAAAAGGCAGCGCGACTAAACGGAGGGATTTGTGTCATCATTTGGCTATAAATCCCCCTGCGCATAGCGACACCAGGCCCGGCTGTTAATGGAATAAAAATAGTGCCGCTGGTTGATGCAGCAGTTATATAAGTCGTCATATCACTTCAAAGCTGCTGCCGCTGCTGGTGATGGCGATGATGAAGACGATGGTGTGACAAAAGCTGCCTATTGCTGGCTGAGTGCTACACGCCAATATTTAGGTAGTTTGTGCATGAAGGCGAACAGTGACATAATTTGACACTGAATGAGAGATCATAACTTTATTCTAATAAACACTTATTAATGGTACACTCAATGGACAGACTCTTTCACTCATGAAAACTCACAAGATGCGAGACAGTACCGTTCCTTGTAGGTGGTAGTAATGGTCATTACAAATGGGCGGCTACAAGTTGTTATATAGAGTGGCTCTGATATGAAGTGTAACTGCATCCTGTGAAATGATTTTCAGTGGAAGCCATTATTCATGTGCTGTTTGCAAAATACGCACACACTTTCTGCTACGCAGATAATACTGACGACGTACAGGAAATGAACAATCATTACCTTTCGTGTCACGCACATTAATTAGTGTGGGTAGCCTTCTGTTTTGCTTCTCACACACACCAGCTGCAAAGCAAGAAGGTTAAATGGGGCCAAACCACTCCACGTGAACAAAAGGTTAAGTTAATTATGTCGATATCTAACAATCATGTGGTGTCCAATCATCACGACTGTTATTGCTGACATGAATGTTTTGTGAGTGGAAGGTTTTATTTGCTACCATTTTTCATGAACTCAACATTGCATGGTTATTACCGGGGGGTAATAATGGTAATGGTTTAATTCATTTTGAACATGCATACAATGCATAATGCTCGGCTTTAAAGTGATCATGACACCGAAACATGTTAATCTTGTTATTTAAGTTGTGAAAAATGACAATGAAAGGCATATTTCCTGTGTTAGATGTGTGCTCAAATATTGAAATGTTTACAATAAAAAAAAAAATTGTAAATCAATTCTTCTGGTTTTGGAGGAGGAGGGGCAAGTGACGTCGATGCTAGACGGTCCCCGCCGGAAGTTCTGGTTCACTCCAATGCTTTCACAAATGTTGTGGTCCTGTTGTGGATGAATTGCTGTTGTTTATTATATATTTTTTCATATTGTGCCCACTCATTGTGTTGAAGACTTTTGCTGGAACAATCGAAAAAACAGAGTAAGCGTTTTTACGCTTCTAAAAGACACAATTCGCCTCGGCAAACTTCATGGAACGAATGTCTCCATACTGCCCCACAGATGGAAATTAAAAAGTCAGAAACCCACAAGACTTTCGACCGCGGAAAAACATGCTAAGGTGGCAGTAAGTCAATTGACATTTCTCTGACTAATATACTCTATAGTAGCCAATTCCTAAGGCACTAGCTCGACAGCTAATGTGCTTTCTGTTGTAGCCATCACTGCCAGTAAAACACAACACATTACTAGTGAACGTTATTATCGTTGTGTATACTGTATGCCACTTCCTTCGTGTGCGTTCATGGTTAAGTATTCTAGATAGGGATGTAACGATTCATCCACTACATCGATGCATCGATTTATATTCCTATGATCCAACTACATCGATCTGTGTTCAGCAAGTTTCCATTTGATTCAATCAATACTACGAAAGAAGGCATTGGATTTAAGCACGGCAGGCTTTATATGGATGTGTTTTTTTTTTTTTTAGCACTTTTAATGATAAAGACGTTCAGCGTTATTCAATACAGTCTGCCTGTCTGTGACATCATCATCTTCCGGGTATGTGGTGGTCATAGCAGTTGTAGTGGACCTGTGAAATACAGTTGATTCACTTCTTTTGGTCAGTTGATTCACTTCATTCAGTATTCATATTTAGTTCATCTGTCCTTATTTGAAACTTTTTTTTACAGTAAGTGACATTTATGGGTACAATATGCAAAATAAGGACGTTTTGTACGCTTCTAAGTGGTAGTTTACGGTCCAGTAGCAGTGACGCTTCGTGGCGTCATCATCCAACACGGCGTGTCTAGGTCAAAACACGACAAAACTTCTGTCATTTGTGTATTCTTGCTAGTTGCTGCACCGTTCTTTCAAATGGCTGCTCTGATCAGGAAGAATATCAGCACAAAAAAAAAACCCTGCTACCATCGGCCTGTATAGGTGAGAAAGTTTCAACAGCTAATTGAAGATACCATACCACATTCATTTGCTGAGGAATTTGCATAATGTCCCTCACTTTTTGAGTGCAAGGTGCAGTTTTGGATTGCACTATTTAAAGTAAATAAATAATCCATGGCAAGCTATACCACCCTCTGTTCATCCTGATTTTGTATTGCATTTTTAACTAATTTTTTGTACTCATTAATAATTTATTCTTAAGTATGTCAGCATTATTAATAATTTATCCCTGATTCCCTTACAAAAACAACAGGGAATCTAGGAGACTTCTTCTGCAGTGTCCAGTACCCAGGTATTTATTTCACAGTCACACTGGTTTAACTTTTGGCTAAAAAGTTACTGAATCGATTTAAAGTTACTGAATCATTTTGGATCGTATCGTTCTGAATGAACCAACACTGTCCGTGAATCGTTTCGGCAAGCACGAATCGTGATACGCATTGAATCATTATTAAAACGAATCGTTACACCCCTGATTCTAGACCTGAACTGCCTGCAGTCACTCGTCTTTCTAGCCTATCTTGCAGCAGATCTGTCAGTTTCAGTAAGTAAATCCATTTTTTAAAATTCTATTCTACAAATCTTAGAATAACATTATGGGGTTTCATTCCAGGGCTAACTGGTCATACTTATCATACGTACTTATCACAACACAATATCAGCAAATGTTATTATTGTGTTATTGTTGTGAATATGTCACTTTCTTGGCTTTGCTGTGAGTTCACGGCTGCATGTGTCAGAATGTGGTTCCCGGAACGTAGTCTGGCAGTGACGTTACAATCAAGATGGCGTCGATTCAGAAAACTCGCTGGGGGTGGCGGCATGTCAAAATCATCACTTCATTTCACTCCTGTTTCATAGTTGGTTATTTATCTATGACAGCAGTATGGCAGCAGTATGTTTTTGGTGTCTTTTTGGTGTCATGAGAACTTTAAGTGGTTCTGTAAGGGAGGTGTTCATTTAACAATATATTTATTATTTTGTTTTTAAAACAGCACCATTCCTTCACCGAATGTGACTTGAATGAATAAGACCAGGATGTTGAGATTGAAAAAATAACAAGCTCACGCAGAACTGGCTGGAGCGAGCTGCTAGATTGGGTGCGGAGAAGGGCAAACATACATATTCCATGTGCTGTCGGACCAGATGGAGGCGCCCCGCGGTGGCGGCAAAGAGAGAGAGCGAGCTGTCATTTCATGTCATGTTGCTGTCTTCTATTATTACTCCTCACATCGTCTCCTCTCTCTGACCAATTTAAGACGCTTTGACATATTCACGTGTCGAAACGTGATGAGGGGAATTGAAGATTGCACCTGCGGCTTTTTTGTTGTCTCACAGCGAGTAGCTAATGAAGTAGCCACAAAGTGCAAAGCATCACGTTTGCTGACACGAAATGTCTCAACGAAGGAAACGAGAGAAGATTCCCCACTGAGGAATCATCTCGACATCAAGAAGGGGACTCAACAGGAAGTCCACCTGTTCCCAGCGAGGCGAATCAGGGCAGAGCGTTGGTTGATGGTCGCCCCAAGTAACTGTGGGGACAGTTGACAGGGGACAGAAGTTAATTGGAAAACTAATGAGGGACAGGTGTGTGAGCGTGCTCAGCCATGTCAGGAACATGTGCTCATAGAGCCACCTTTTGAAAACTTTTTTCCTGCCATTTATTTACATACAACAACGTAGCAGGAGTGGGACCGGAGGTATATGTTCGGGACACCACCGCCATAGTTTAACAGCTGGGTTAGCCTATTATATTAACACAAACAAAATGATCAAACGTACCGAAACGCGGTACCATAATGGCACTGGTGTCCATGTAAACGCTAGTAACTGGACTGGTGCCTTGTTTGGGTGCTAAATCAACACAGACTCAGCCACCTGTAACCAGTGCTTGAAGGTGATTGAGGCATCCTGACAAGGCGCACTTAGAGTCTGACGCTCTTTTTAAACTTGACCGCAGACCTTAACACGGCAGTGCTCAAGCCCAGCACCGCACACACATTTCGTCGTAGAGCGCTCCACAACAGCAATGCGACACGGCCTTATTAACCACCAATCACGGTCACAGCGATTGAGGTGCATTCATGAACAGCGGAATTCTGACCGTGATAATTGTGACAATTTCTTGAGAATTTTATTTCATATTGGCAAATGTATTACTTTGTTATCAGTTTATTTAGATTATGTAAGTATTTAAATTACCATTCTGTTCAACTTGCATGCCACACGTTCGGGCACCGTTTAAGCACCAGAACTTTTCCAAAAATACCGATTTGGCACGGTATCGGATAATATGTAAATGATACCCAACCCTACGTACACCTGACAGTTAGCTGACTGACGATGGTTGGAAGAGCTCCAGGCTTCATTTTATGATGTGTAGCAAAGCCTGATTTTGGACAATGTGGTTGGGTGCGCTCATCTAGCTCGGGACGGGTAAGAGGGGGTGGTATCATGTCCATGAGGAAGGAGGTTCTTTTTCTTCATATCATTATGAAAAGCCGCAACTTCACCAGCAACTGTTTAGCAAAGCCATCAAGTGAGAGCGATGATAGGTGTTTCTCATGTTTGGTGCTCATAAACAGGCTAAGGACAGAAATGATTATTCTAAACATCGTTAAAAAGTCACCAGCAGAGTCATCTTCTTTATCCACTCACGCACGTTAAGGCAAACAGAGTTATCTGGGAGCCATCCGGGAGCCTCCAGCAAGTTGCCGTGGAAAGCGAGAGATAAAAGAGGCAGCTGGAGAGGGAAGAGAGATGTCGAGAAAGAGATAGAAAACGAGACGGGGGGCGATGAGGAGTCATGGACAAGGACAAGCAAGGTCATGACAGGTTACGACGACAGCGGCCATTAAGTAGCTTGTTAGGAGATGATGAGTGTCATTGATGGCGTGGACGTCTGGTTTCCACAAAAAGAATCCCGCCTGCAAACGACTGAGGATCAAATTAAGTCCTTGTGTCACCTCTCTAACTCGATTTTATTCCATTCCATGTTAGACAGCAGCAAAACTGTTGATTTTAAATACTATTCTATCAAAGGTGTGTGTGGATCTGTAAATCTGTAACACATCACTCATTTCCTGTGCTGTTCATGATGAACCCCATCCGTCCATGTCTGCCGTGTTAACATCCATCATCTTGTGACACTTCACAGACCAGCGACACTTTAAAGATGCACGATTTTCTCATCAGCGCCAGCATTAAACTGATAATGAAACCAGACTCATTATTGGCTCTCTATTGGCTGTTTGACCTCCATAAATATATTACAAATGGCTTCTTTCTGTCTCTGCTGCAAGGTTAATCCCTCCTTCATTCATTAATTCGTCCATCGTCCACCTCTTTCTGAACGCTTTTGTGTTTCTACTGTGGTTGTCTTCTGTGTTCATTCTGTTCCTATCCTCTATGGATGGTGTCTTTACTTAATTAACACCATCTAATACAGTGGTACCTCAATTTTCGTAGGCCACGGTTTTTGTAGAATTCATTTTTTGACAAAAATTGTTGCCAAAATATTTTGTGTCTGCCTCCTTTCTTTCAAGCATCATGAAGTGTTCAAGCGCACTGTGTAACTCTGAGTGTTACAATAGGTTTTCAGAGAGTCTTTGTGTTTTTTTACAGAGCACGGCAGCAAAATAACCCATATTGAATCTAAAGAAAGTTGCAAATTGCAGCATGCTACTGTGGGGTTGCAGAGTCATGACAGTGTGACGAGTTGTGGTGTAAAGCACTGTCTCGCGGATGCGTGTGATTTCATCAGCTGAAGTTGTTCTTTCTTGGATATAACACGAGTGCAGGAGGCAGTTTGATGAGTAAGGTGCGATGAACTGGATTTACATTGTACATTTGTCATTAAAGACAGGCGCCATGTTTGAATAGAACACTTATAAAAATACTAAGAGGTGAAGCAAATATTGTTTGATGAACTCATCAACATCGGATGGTGAGCTACCTGTTGGAGACTCCTGTGATAGCGTCACCGTCTAAAGCTGTACACACTACGTGGTTCTGTTGCACAACTTTGACACACAACTAGTGTTTTGAAGACAAGTGACCATTGGTATTACAGTATAATGATAACACAAGAGCAAGATTGTTAAGTGACACTTTAAAAAAGTAAGTGTGATGATGATCGATGTATCCCGTGAACGTAATAGCCAAGCTAGCTAGATGCCGCCAGCCAGGCATGTAAAACCCCGGTCACACCACTTTGCTGTAGCATTCCTGGAGCGGTGAAAAAAATTCATCACCGCTCGTAACCGTTCACCATCTTTTAACAGAAGTTGGCCCCCGTTAAGGCAACGCCGTATCCGCTCGGCCACCGCTGACGGTCCCTCCTACCGCTCCGAAAGTTTTGAGCTGCACAAAATATTGCGAGCGGTGAGTAGCGGCCAATTTTCCGCCATGGCAAAGTTCATCCCCGCTCCAACAACGCCCAGTCACAGTTTAGCGCCGCTAGACGCAAGTTCGTGGACGCTTGGGTCCGCTAGACCAACGCGGAAATCTTGAACGGTGGACCACTGCTGCTTCGCCAGCTTTGCCCAGGCGGTGATTAAACGTTGCACAAACTTTGGTGGAGCGGTTGCAAGCGTTTTACGAGCGGACACGGGATTGCTGGAATGGTGTCAGGCGTTGAAGCAGAGATCCATTGCGTGGGTGTGGAGGTGTCAGAGCGGGACCAGAATTTGGCTACCTTCATCAGCAGCTGCCCCTTCCTGGGCTGTGGTAGCAGTGGCTGCCCCTGCCTGGGCTGTGGTAGCAGTGGTTGTGGCTGTGCTACAAGTGGCGAAGGGTGTGGGCTGACTGGTCTCTGCAAAATATAGCAATAAATGAATGAATAAATGAATGAATAACAGTATTTTTTCACAGATGTTAAATATTTCTTGACGCAACCAGTGGGCCACATATATTTACCTGACTCCATTGGTTCAGCTGCCATCAAAAGGTACATCTTCTTGGGGGCTGCTGCCTTTCCTTCTCCAGCCTTCCTCCTATTTTGTCTGCATGTCATGATGAACTTCGACTTCGATCAAAAATGTAGAACTAGCGATCCATTGAGCTCCGTCGTCAAAAGCGGAATGGAGTTATACCAACTTTATACACCCGCCGAGCCAACGCCCGCATGCGCAGAACGCCGCTCTATCAACGCTCGCATCACCGCTAAACCAACGTTCGCTACCGTTAAACCAAGGTTCGCTACCGCTAAACCACCGCTAAAGCAGCTTCAGCAGTGCACCGCTAGGACAACGCCCATGTTTTCGATTTTTTTTTCCCATTTTGTGCACGGGTACGAGTGGTGATGAATTTTTTCACCGCTCCAGGGATGCTACAGCAAAGTTCAGGCGGTGTGACCGGGCCTTAAACAAAAATGCCAAAAAGTGTAATGAGGTTGAAATGTGAGCGATCACACACACTGGCATAGATAGGCTTAGCATGTGCAAGTTGTTGTCAATTGACTACACATTCTACGGGCTATTGTTCATTCTCCCGATAATATGAAACAAAGTGAAAGTCAACGCAAGGCATGTTGCCTATCTGGTCACATGCGCAAGTGCCAGCAAGGCAGACAGGCGCTTCCGGTGCATGCTTATCAAAATTATGATATTTAATCGTTTTCAAACTAACGTGCGTAAATAATAAGCTATACAGTATATTTATCTAGAATAGCATATACTGTATATCCATTCATACAATATATTACTTAAAATTGTTTTCAAGTTTAAAAACAAAACCCTCATTTTAAAGGTGTGGCAGTTTATTTTTTGTAGTGGCGCACCACCACGTTCAATTACATGTCCTGTAAACCCTGGTGTATCTCTCTTTAGCGTAGAAAATCTGATGTAAACAAATGCTATTGCTCTAAAATGGAGCCCGCAGCCCACAATGCATTGCGCGATCACATGCAAGTATCACAAGATTTCGTCTTCGGCGCGCGATCCAAGATGGCGGCGTAAACAAACCGAACAGTATTTTGGATGTTAAACAAGCGGGCGAACGCAAGCCAAGGGAAAATTTTAGTCGGATGTTAAACACGTTATCACTGCAGTTTTATACTTGAAGCACAATTTGAATTTGTGTGTGTGTGCGTGTGTGTGTGTGCGTGTGTGTGTGTGTAGTCATTGATGGTGTCTCGGCCTGAGGGGCTGCCAGGACAGCTTGACTGGTGAGAACAGATGGCATCCGCTAAGTTTGAGCGCATGTAGAAAGTCTCTGCACGGATGAACTGTGTGTGTGTGTGTGTGTGTGTGTGTGTGTGTGGTTGTGTGCATATGTACATTAGGCACACAACCTGATGAGATCCAATACGAGAGCTGTATCACAAAATCTGCCTTATCAGTTGGGGTTTGATTGACACTGTTATGAGTCAGGAGCTGCCTGCATTTACAAGCCCTTTTCCCGCTTTTGGACCACGACATTCATGACAAGTTGACTTCAAAAAGGTGCCGTTTTGCAGGTGTGAAATATAATGCACACTCCTGAACAGTATCTTAAAACCAGGGGGAACATTACAAGTATTGCTGCTGAGGTTGGCTGCAGTCGGATGGTGATTTTACATTTCTTAAAAAAAGTCCTGATTATATTACATAGTTAAAAGGACAAAAAAGTAGTAGACCCCCCCAAAAAATTCAATTGCACTAACCGCCAGCTCTGACAGGCTTGTCTTTGACCCAAATGAAGACCCTTGCTGATGCTGATCACAGCCCAATAAGAGAGAGAAGGGCTTCAAGATGGAGCTTCAGGTTGTGCGGTAGCATCAGTTGGTTGGCTATGTGAAGATGTTGCAGAGTGGAGGTGGGAGATACTGCAAATTTTGGTATGAATATGATACCAAGTAAATACAGGCCCAGTACTGCCGATGCTGATACTGGTATTGATTGATTTTTACTTTAAATTTTTCAAGCTCCTTGAATGATTTCGTGATTTTTGCCTTTAATTTGTTGGTGTTTTCTTCCACGCAGCGCAACTGAAAGAAGGCCAGTCAGCCATCAAAACAAATCGTTAACATTCCAGTTTGGGCTGACAGCTCCGGAATGTCTTGCAGGCGTTTCTCATTTTTGCGTAAACGTCTTTTTTTTTTTTTGCGCCTCCACCTCCCTTGCTTCCTGTTATTCTGCTCTGACCTGGAACACGAGCCAAAAACACTCAAATGGCACACCGATGGAGCCAAAGGACTAAGGGCTGAGTTAAAACCGAGCGCTGGCACATGTCAAACACACACATACACAAACAATTCCAACGCTGTTATTATAAATACACTTACTGGACACATTAATCATGTGTTACACAAAATGTTGCTTTTACAAAGATTATATTATTGACTTGGGGGCGTTATACTGTAACATGTAACAAAATCTGTCTCATCAAGCCAGACTTATGGCTGGCACGTGTGTACTTTGTACAGGCGCCACTTGGGTACCATCTGCTGGTTCTCATGGCAACCATCACCAGCTTTTTTGGGCTCTCTCTAACACACACACAGACCGCCCATTTGCGAGGTCTCCTTGTTGAACAGTTTGACTATCGCAGCTGCTAACACTTTCTTTGGTTCATCTTGTTTTCACGTTTAAAAGTCAGCCTAACAGTGTTGAGGTGCTAGTCTGTGTCCACCACCAGGGGGAGTCACAATGCCCACAAGTCAGCATCATCTTTTTGACCTTGAGAGAAAGGAAGGAGAAGACGGAACCTCTTTTGGAGCAAACAGCAGCAAGGAGTGCCGTATCTGATTTATGTGCCAATGGTGCCCTCTAGAGGCTGCATGTTGTTACTTACACAACATTGTTACTTACACTGCTAACATTTAAATTGCACTTTATTTACAAAGCACATCTCCACTCAGTGTGCTCATTTGTCATTAAAGACAGGCGTCATGTTTGAATAGAACACTTATAAAAATACTAAGAAGTGAAGCCAATATTCTTTGGTGAACTACTCAGCAACAGCTGTGGAGCTGCTGCTAGCTTCCGTGCTACCTGTTGAAGACCGCTGTGATAGCGTCACCGTCTAAAGCTGTGCACACGACGTGTTTCAGGTGCACAACTTCGACACACAACTAGTGTTTCGAAGACAAGTCATACGTATATGGATAACAAGAGAGCAAGATTGTTGAGTGACACTTTAAAAAAGTAAGTTGTGATGATAAGCGATGTACCCCATAAACGAAATAGCCACTTGCAGCTCGCTCGTGCGACAAAAACAAAAAAAAATGCCAGAAACACACACAGGCATAGATAGGCTTTGCATATGACAAGCTGTCGTCAATTGGCTACACATTTTACGGGGTATTGTTCATTCTCACGACAATAAGAAACAAAGTGCAAGTAAACATAAGCCGTGTCGCGTATCTGGTCACACATGCCCAAGTGCCAGCAAGGCAGACAGGCGATTCCGGTGCATGCTTACCAAAATAAAGCGTAGTGAAACATTTTTATGATATTTTTGATTATTTCCAAACTAACTGAGTTCAATATTTGCGTAAATAATAATCTATATATGTATCTACATTGCATATATATCCATTCATGAAATATACTACTTAAAATAGTTTTCAAGTTAAAAAAAACAACAACCTCATTTTAAAGGTGTGGCGGCTTTTATTTTGTCATGGCACACCGTCACGATCAATTACATGTACCAAACCCATCAATAATGTTTCATTCATCATTTATATATACTTCACATTGTTTTCCGCACGTAAAACTATAATTATTTTCTCTAAAATATGTTTTTTGTTGACATTTCTGGGTGTCCAGGATAGATTAATTGGACTGACATTATTTCCTATGGAAAAAATTTGCTCAGGTTTGCGTACGTTTCGATTTTTGCCGGACGGTTTGGAACAGAACAATGATTAAAAACCGAGGTTCCACAGTACTATCAGCCGGTCTAAGACGGACAGTTGGCTTTTTCTCATAGAACTGAATAGAAAGACTGAAAATAATCCATCAAGTCAGTGTAGAAAAGGACACTGTGGATGACAGATAAGCGGCGAGGGGGCAGGCGATTGGAGGATGGAAGTGACAAGACAAAGTTTTTTTGATGGCCTGAGTCGAGACTTCAGACATCTTGGCAAAATGAACCAGCCAGGCAGATGAAAGCGCGACGGATGAAAAGAATAACAGAAGTGGGTTGGAATGGGCACTAAAAGAGACGTCTGAGCGGTTTGGAGGGAGAGGTGGTTGCAAGGGTGGCGAGGGGGGTAGGCGAAAAGGAGGGAAAGGACAGAGTTGAAGACGAGGGGAAAGCCTGATGAAGGCAATTTTCCACATCACAGTCAGAAAATACCAGCTAAGAAAAACACTTTAAAAGACGGATGGAGGAGAGCGAAAAGAAAAGTTCCATCGGTGCTGCAGGAGGTGGAAGTAAAAGTGCTGACAAACAACAAACAGACATGAAAGTGGATGAATAATGAATAACTGCGATTTCCCCTTCTATATAAACACACACAGTGTTCAAGCTCTCTTTTAAGTGTACAACTCAGTTGTCGACATAGCCAAAACAATTGCTTGCACATTGACTTCTGACTTTTGCCATAGCTATAAGGATCAGCGGTGTGCAGTCAGGGCCAGCAAAGCCTTCTCTGCTGGCCTAGACACTATCAGAAGCACTGAGCTACATTTACAATTTAAATTCTAGTGTTTGTTTGTCTATTCCTGACAGTCTATTTTCTTCATTTCAAGGCATGTGTCTTGGCTGCACTGCTTCCAGTAGTGTAAGAGGCAAAGATTTCAGTTTCTATGTGTTGCCAAGTCAATCTAATCTGCCCATGGCCTTCAGAATCAGGACTGCTGGCCCACGTCATTTAGACACTATAAGGAAAGGGACTGTTTCTTTAACCAATCAGATTTCAGATTCACCTCACAGAGCCTACAATAACGTTGGTTGAAGAGAGCAAAATTGGTCAAAAAACCAAATCAGGCCCACAGTGGCTGAGTGACGAGGAGAAACTGACATCTCGGGTGAGCAGATGTATTTTATTTCAAACTTTTATGTTTTAGTCATGTTTTTAGAAAAGTATGTGTTTGAACTGCTCCAGATGGCTTTCTAGTGTAGAGGTTTGGCATTGTCCGAATCCAAGCCGTTCCATTTATGCTTGTTACATTTGGCTAACCAAATTTGCAAGCGCTGCCAGTTACCGGTGGAAGTTACTAATACTTGAGGTTACTTGCAGGGATGAAAGTCAGGCGAATCGGTGATGATGTATTCAAAGATAAAGGGTTAAGTGGGTACTTTGCTTGATTAATAATGGCATCGTAGCAACCTGGCAGTTATGTAGAGTGTCACAGTTCATTGTTTTTGCAAGCAGCTGGATGGCGCAGTGGGTAACGACACTGGAGCTTGGCACAGGGTACTGGGGTTTCAGGCTGGGCGAATGGCAGTGCACGCCAATTTAATAATTATGATCATTATTGCCTGTGAATATTCTCATTCATCCAGGTCATTGGATTCTCATAAAATAAATTTGATCGCAACTGGACTGCTCCGGTTGTCTTTGAAGACGTTTCGCCTCTCATAATAGCAGGCTTTATCAGTTCATGCTCAAAGACTAGGCGGGACACACACCAGTCAGGCTAGATAGGACAGATCTAGTCTGAGAACTTGGTGCAAGAGCCAATCTATTTGTCCTCTAAAGGAGGAGGCATGTCCAGACGTTAATGGTTTGGCTCTGTAGTGGTATCAAGTGGCTGTGGTTAGTGTACAATGGAGTGGGGACTCTGCCAGCCAGTAATGGTCGTTTGGGTGGGTGGCTGTTCCTTGTTTGTTTGTTAAATGCTTGCTAAATGCAAGCTCTCGACTCTTTTAGGAAGGGATGAGAGTCGAAACGTCTTCTAAGACAACCTGAACAGTTCAGTTGCGATCGATTCAATGCCCTGACAGTATTATCATTAGTTTAAAAAAATAATCATACTGGCCCTCACAGTGTCTCCCGAGAAAAATTCTGTTCAGTCCCACCAATGTACCCACTACTGTATATCTAAATTATCCAAACAATACTGCTTAATGGCTGGGAGCAGTCACCTGCTTCTACTGCTTTTTCAACATCTACTTAAGTTAGAAAATAAAAAAAAGCAACACCTTGGTGTGTTGTTTTTGGTCCAATGAGAATGTGAGCAAACACTTTTGCAGGATAGTTCTCATAAGCAAAGCTGCTTATTTACAAAGGCCAAACATCCAGCAGGGGTGCTGGAGTCCGTGTGAGGACACGAAGAGGAAAGCGGTTGAAATTACATCCCATAAAACACAACCACTGCATCCGGGCTATCCAGGGAACAGAGCTGCCTTTCAAGTTCAAACAAGGAAACACAATGACGTCAGGGAGTGACACATGACAGCACAACATCGATTCCCGTCTCCAGCGGGGAGATGCAACTCCAGTGGAGGGAGCATCACGGTAACCATGGCGATGGAAGTGGGCTAACTTTAAGGAAGTTTGAATTAGTATGCCAGAAAAATAGATACACCATCTGATGAGATGTAAGGCGAGAGCTACACACTGATGTTTAGTACAGGGGTGTCCAAACTTTTAGGAAAACAGCTCTTGTATTAAATCTCCAATTCAGCTCTTAATGAGTGAGCATACGTACATGCTGGAAACATGGCAAAAATCATTTAAACAAGAAGCAAATGACAATAAGCCAGACAAATACATTCGTCAAAAAGCTCAACTAACTGCTGTAGGTTATGTCTTGTGAATGGTTAAGAGGCTCAGTACTTTCTGAACACTAGATGGCAGCAATGCATCAGGCTATTAAAGAAGCTGTGCATAAAAAAAAACAATATGAAGCTGAAATTGTGTGTGATGACTGCGATCTGCACGCTCACACACAAACACATATACTGTATTAGCTGGGCGTCCCTGGAGGTTGTTTATGCAAAAACAGACCCACCCACGTGATGCTGCGTGCAACCTGATTGACCAGTGCCTTCTAAAATCAATAAGCCTAACATTTTATTGACGTCCAGGGGACAGAACGAAAGGTACCTCTCTGCCAGCACGTACCCTTCTGCTGATGTGGAACAGATTCAAATAGAAACTCCATCAGGCCGACACTCGGTCATTTCCTGTGCACGGCACTGTGACAGCTGACTGAACCCCGCTCAAAGGAGATCGCCCTCCCAAGTCTGTGTTAACACCACCTTGCCTTCCTGCTAAGTCGGGCCCACACTATCCTCTTTCCAGGCTTCAACCTGGAACAGGCGGAGGCAGGTAGCTTTAAATGCTAGCCAGGCCCGGATTCTCCAAAGGTGGGCTTCTGATTTATTGAACCTCCGGTTATGGCGCCCGATCCACTGACAGAAACTAAGTGGCGGTGCCATGTTGGGGGAAGGAGCTCTTCATCTTGCCCCCTGTGAATCATTTGTGCCGGGGAATAGACAGTAAACTCTTGGTTCAACTCCATCTTTGAGACCCACCGCACACGCAACAATAGGATGTAGTTGGGAAGAAGTTGCCCTTTGATCAATCACCTTTGTCTGGGATTCAATTTAAATCCTAATTCATTAAAATACAACGGCTACCTGTGCAGCAAAGACTGAATCTGGATCAGCACCAAGTTGTATGCCATCACTGACACCCACCTGCTGCATGCTGTCACTAAATTCATGCATTATTTTCTTAAGAACTCCTGCCGCATCCGACCAGACAGTCGCCCCACACAGCCTGGGTTGTGTTGGAGGTTTCTTCCCTAAAAGGGAGTTTTTCTTTGTCTACGTCGCCAAGTTCTTGCTTATGTGGGGTTCTCCTTAATGTATGAAGAGTAAGCTTCAAGACTTGCTCCATGTGTAAAGTGATCATTTCTGTTGTGAACTGCCGCTTTATAAATAAAATTGACTTGGCTTTACCAATTTTAACCTGTTTCTTCTTTCGAATCCGCACCAAAATTTCATGGGTTCTTAGACTATTTCATCAAGTCGCTTTTTGCAAATGGATACTCTACTCAAATACTGTTTTAAACATAAAATGCACATGGATGTCATGCCGTTTTTCAAAGAGCCTCCACACAAACATGCAGAAGGAGGATGTTGACTGCGTGCAAATAAAGATGCTAACCACCACGGTGCGAATGGTTGCAAGTAGTTAGGCAGAGCAACTCTCCTTGAAGACACAGAAAACGCTGCATGAAATGATCCCTGACTGCCTTATGGAGCAGACATGCACATGTTTATGGCATTTTAACAACAGCAACTGGCATGCCCAATGAAGCAGCTCTGTGTGTGTGTGTGTGTGTGTGTGTGTGTGTGTATGTGTGTGTGCGCAGCTGGGCTGTGATATGATATGTCTGTGGCTCTGGCTGCTGAAGCAGTCACATATGATTATACTTATCAGCCTCCACTTGAAGTCGCATAGGTGAGGTGGCTGAGGAGGAAAAGAGGAGAAAAAAAGAGGCCGAGTGGAAGGGCGAGAAATTGTTGAGTGAGTTGTAAGGAATTACAGCGAAAAATGGGATTCAGAACGAGTCTTACGGGCGAGTTAAGGCAGAGCTGCAGTCAAAGCAGTGGATCTTGAAGAGTAATAACAGCAAAGATGTCTGAAAGGCTGCATGGACTTCCATTAGCCGCCCATGTTTGCCTCGGGACATTATTATGCAAACACAGAGTAAGGTTACGATTTTGGTGAAATCGTTGTTTATTTCTGTAGATGGTGCAAAGGTAGGTGTGTGTGTGTGTGTGTGTGTGTGTGTCCTCAGGCGTGTTGTTAATTCGAAGTAGCTTCTTTGGAGCCATTGGAGCATTGTGGTAGAGCATCTCGGCAGCATCACTGAAGCATCTTCATTATACACCAGCTTGTTCTTTAAAAGGCATAGGCCTGTGTTTACCATCTAACTTAAAACCACCAAGTATTTTTTTCAGAAACAAAAAGTGCCTCAGTTTTTGTTTCCTGCTGCTCATTTTCCTCACCTTTGTCAGCTTGCTTGTGATTGTGTGTGTGACCCAGGGGTGTCCAAAGTTTTTCTAACGAGGGCCTCATATGGAAAAGTCAAAGGTTGCAGGGACCATTTTGATATTTTTTATTTTGTAAAAAGGCTAAAAAAAAAGACATTTTAAATGGATTTATTAATTATTAGTATCACCATTTCAGCTCTCCGTCCTTACGTTACACCTTTTTGCGGCACAACACGTTCTAATCTGTCACATTAGGCCTTAACAGAAAAAAGCAGCGAAAAAACCAGCCCCGTTCACTTCATAGAACCTGCTACTGTCGTTCACTTCAAAGCGCCAGTTTTAATGGGCTATGTTCACACTGTAGGGTATGATGCCAAATTCAGATTTTTTGTTCAAATAAATGACCGCTCGTCAGAGTCGGGGAACATTTCAAGGATTTTGTGCACTTGGAGTCCATGTTTTCTTAACCAAATGATTTTGAGTAGGAGTAGGAGTTTGTTATCAGTAGGAGTAGGAGAGTAAGAAAGAAGACAAAACATTTTGTTTTCACACCTGACTGTTTTTTTGCTTCTTTATCCGCCATTTCTCTTTGACCAATTGTGACATTTGTCACCTTTCGACAACGTGTAGGTTGGGTATAAAAGACCCAAATGTTCAGAACGCATTAGCATAAAATACAGTTCAGATTTATATCTACGTACGTATGAAAGAGGCCTGATTTACATTTGAAAAAATCTGAATTGTACTGTTCACATTGACATGAAAAAAATGAGAGACAGGTCACATGTGAGCAAAAAAATCTGAATTGACTTGCAGTGTGAATGAACATAGCCTTAGTTGGTGAACGACCCATTGCTACTGGTTCAGCCAAGAAGAGAACAATGCAGATTTGCCCTGAACACAATTTGAGATTTATGGGGTATTTTATTAAAAAAAAAATAAAAATACTATAATACCCTACTGGAATCCAATATTATCTTAAAAGCCTGGGAATTGAGCAGAATAAGGTCCCTTTAAAGACTGGACAATACTAACTAGCCTTGCATGTTCTCTTCTCAAGCAACCACACAATGGAACAAAAAGCTTTACTATAATGGCGTATACATAACTTAAACTGCAGTACAGTAAACACACGTTGGCGGTATGCAAATATTATTTCAGGCTGGTTCTTATGTATTTTCTGTTAGACAGGTGAGCTTGTGTCACAAATGACTCAAAAGTAATATGGTTCTTGCTCTGAACGTGCAATGCAATTCAATATACGAGAGCAGGGGTGTCAAACTGAATTGCATGGGCGCCTACTTTAGGTTGCGGGCCGAAGTGGACATTATCCCTCCATAACACCCCCCGACTTTGTATCGTTCTTATTATTTATCCTGATATTTTCAACACTTGTATATTTCTGCATATTGAAAGTATTAAAAACCTTAAAATCTTCTTGTCCTTTTTACCAATATAATTGGTGAATGAAGCACACTCATATGGATCATCAGTGCACACACACACTGATGCGCGTTTGAAGTTGCGGACAGAACAGGACATGTCCCAATAATCCAGCCTGAAAAAAATAGTCGGTAGTATGGTCAGATTTTGAGAAAATGTCTCATTAGCACTGCCGAATACATAAGTAAGCAACCTACACACCTTTTATCCCGGTTCCCCCTGCACAGTGCTGGGATTGGAACCTACCAATATAATGCACCCCTGTAGAGGCATTTTCAGGTTGGGACAAAATCCGCATGACGGCTGGTGAATGTGTTTTTATGTGGACATACATTCTTAAAATTTCACTCGTGTGGATGGACATTTTTTTGGTTTACATCGGAGTGAAGGAAATGTGCATTTTTTGTGTCCTTTCATTCCTGCTTGAAATTTCTACTTTCCCATAGTCTGTGGATACACGACTATGGTTGTTTTGGCGTGGTTGTTCGTTTCAACGACCACCTGGTTACCAGGTTAACCTGGGCATTGTTTTTTTATTTTTTATTTTTAATTGCATTTATAGTTTTATTAGTGTCATTATTTTTGTCCATGGTTTTTACCTTTTGATTGTCCCTCAATCTACTATCAGGTGTGTTGTGTAGTTTTGTGATTTATTGGCTGCTGTACAGCACATAACTGCAGTTAACTGTTGTAAATGTGCTACATAAATAAATTTGACCTCGACCGTGACCTCTTTGTCATTCTCTCAATGTCCGGGCAAAATATTTTATATCAATACAGTAACATCACAATCTGTGAGATTTGTAACCCGGAAGAGTTTCAGCTGTGGAATGGGCGCATTTAGCCAGCATGCTTTGCTGCAGTTAAAATGATCACTTTTGACTGCCTCTTTAAAGCGTTATTTTGTACAGCTGCCGTTTTTAGTTGTGTACAGTTAAATTATTTGGACTTTTGGTTTGAATCTGGCACGCTTATTAAGACTGGTTGTGAATTTTGTGCTCTATAAAATATTGTTTCCACTAAAATTATAGTGCGAAAGGAGTAGTTTATATCGGACTAATCACTTAATTATGCAGATCGCTTTAAGCACTTTGTTTGATAAGGTTCGCTAGGCGGGCCAACTCAGTGCTATTTTCCAAAGAGTTCCGCAGGCCGGAAAAAATTGTAGCACGGGCCAGATTTGGCCCCCGGGTCTGAGTTTGACTCATATCTACTAGAGTACGTTTTTGGTCCGTCTCGCTGCATTATTTCTAACCAAGAGAATCTAATTGAGCCCTGACGAGAAGTAGAGGTGCATCGCAGCTGAAATTGCGTTTTTTTACAGACTCCGCGTCAACAAACACGGCGTGCGGCTCTACGCTGACACCTAATGGCACGCTAATGACATTGTTATCGACTGTGCTGATGGCTTGGCGTGCCGTTTGCTGAGGAACCGTCGCTTGGCATTCACGAGGCGCGGTGGATTAGATCAAATGAAGCGAGTGTCAGCTGCACACGTTTAATCCGGCGCCGAATGAATGGCGTGTCGCCTTACAAATGAAAATCTCTGACTGCATGGAAATGTGCGAGGGGGGGGCAATAAACAACCTGGTGTTTCTACTGCCTTTTATTCTTTAAAGCTCATGATGCAACAAAGTCCAACATCGCTCTGACTTGACATCAGGTGTTGACGGGACCATCAGTTGCAAACGAACATGTGACGCTGTTGCATGTTTTGTGCTGACTCGTCGTATAGCACCACCCCGCAGGGTAATGAAGGCGTTCACTGATAGATCACGTGGTGAATGCGTGAATGCATGATTGTGGCTCTGCAAATGAGGGTCTTATTGATAGCGTTCCCCGCAAACTTCATTGTTTAGCCGCCACTACGTGGTATTTGTCTTGGCGCGATGCTTATCGACTTTTGTGAGACCTCATGTGGAAAATGAAGTGTCATGTGTGCGAAAGGAGGTGGCTGAGCAAAGGAGGTAATACCTTTGTTCTACGGCGGCTATTAACAAGCCTCACCGTGCCGCAGAGGCACCCTGTAGGTATATTACTTACAAAAAGTTAGGGGTATTACAGATACATTTCAGGATGAACCTCAAATGTACCGTATTTTCCGGAGTATAAGCCGCACCAGCCAAAAAGGCACAATGAAGAGGAAAAAGTCGCACTGGACTATAAGTTGCATTTTTGGGGGCAAAAAATCAGAGACCAAAAACACACATTTCATCTTGAAAGGCAAGTTATCGTAATAACATTAAAATGGAGAACAACAGGCTAAATAGTGTCTGTTAGCGTAACGTGAATAGGTGGTATGTTTATGTAACTTATTAACAGTTATTCACATAACTATAGCCTAAACAACCCGCAAAGTCATCTACTGTATATTCATTGCCTTGGCACCTACCTGGGAGTGGAGACGTAACTGCACTGTTGACAAGCACCCATTTGTGAACTTGTTCCTTTAGCTGCGGCCATTTAGCTTTTAGCCCGTGATTAGCTTTTTTTGTTGTCTTCATTGCAGTTAGAGTATCCTTTGCTTTTCGCGAGTCCCTCACAAGTTTCTCATTCACTCCAAACTTTCTTTCTGCTGCTTATTTACCGTTATGGGCTGCATATTTCACTACTTGTGATGACTTAATATGACTTTCTTTTTGGGGGCATTTGTGTGCTGTCTTGCTCAGTTTTCTTTATAAGCGCTGTGTGGCGCTGTGAACAGGCACGCAGACGGAACAGTGTGACACTCCAAACCATAGAAGAAGAAAGAAGAAAGAACGGATGCACTCACTTCTTTTTTCTTCTATGGTTTGGAGTAGGGCTGGGCGATATGTCGATATTTTACTTTAAGCACAATATCAAAACCAACCATATCGTTGACATCGATATAAACTGGATATGCGCTGTATCTCCCTCGTCCCTGCATGCAGGAGGAAGGAGGGGCGGAGCAGAAGCCTTTACACGTGAATTTAATTTGAGCTTGTCTAACATGTTCGAAACTTAATGCACAAGATGCTGTTCTCTAACATAACAGTTGTGCATATCCCTAGCTTTTGTGAGCCTGACACCTCGCCACGCTCTGCTTTGCTTCGGCCTTTAATACATTTAACTTGCTTCTTTGGACTCCTTTGAATGGAAATGGCTTTTAACAGAAGTCTCAGAGAGAAGATTACAACCTATCAAGCAGTTTGGCTGTTGTGTTACGCCACGTAATAGCATCATTATTTCTTCCTTTGCATGTAGATGGAAAAGGCACGGCCAAGATCTGCAGCAGCCTTTGTTTTTGTGCTCGCTCAATGGCTGCTTAACAGCAAATTAGCATTCATCACAGAGCGGCAGACCAGTTTCCATTTCGAGTCTCTCACTCTTTGGTGTGCTTTTTAGCTCTGAGCGGGCAAAAGTCTCCAGAGCTACTACATTTAGGACCCTGTCCCGCTGCACCTAAAAAACAAAAGTGCACATTTGGAATTTTTAACTTTACTTTTACTTTTTTATGCATTTTTCAGCTGGTTTACAGGCATATGTAGATGTTGACAGATGGCTGGAGCTGTTCTAAATTTTGGACTTGTTAAAAAATTTCCGACAGCAAGCTTTAGATAGCAAATAGCAATTGTCATATGTGACAGTGGCTGGGTTGTTTTTTGCCGTTTTCACCTTTACTCGGGCGGAATCTTACCGTTTTTAGACTAGTAAGTAGGGGTGTCCGAATACAAATTTTTCCAATCCGATACCGATATTGCATCTTTGAGTATCGGTTGATACCAATATCAATCCGATCCGATATCACCACAAATCATACATACTTTTATTACTTATTTTGTAGTGTGGGATGTTAGACAAGACTTGCTCAAGTGAAATTACTCAAACAGAGTAGTCAGCAACAGTAGGTATAAGAAAAACGCACTCTCTCATGCTTTGCGGATGTATCAGAGGGCGTTGATTGGCTTGGAGGGACGGAGATTTGTTTTTTTTTCCCGTAGTCTTGCGAGGATTCCCATGATGTTTTTTTATGGTACTGCTTCAGATGCGCGATAGGGTCGGTCGTGTTTCCGAACTTCCGAGGCTCTGTGCAACGGACTTTGGCATGGTGAGCCCATGGTGCAAGCCTTTTTCTGACTTTTGACATCGCTCTTGCTCCTTTATTAGCATGTTAGCACACGCTGTTGTTGTGATCATGTGGGCTGTGTTGCTGGAGCGTTGTCTGGAATGGACTGCTAACGGAGCGCTGACATTGGCTACTTTAGCTGCAGGCAGACATAATCTGATACTGATTTTTTGCTGATATCGGACCAATAGCTGATATCAACATTGGATCGGGACACACCTACTTATATAGTTGTTGGGCAGGCAGACAGCTCAACTGCATACAGCCACACAACGCACCATACGCAATATGACATTTATATGACAACGATAGAATAAAACTGATTGTTTTTTTATACAGCCATGACATGATATCTACTCACATATTTCATGTAGGCAGCTCCCTCCACTGCTGGACAATAAGTTGTTTACGGGACTCAACAATTTCCTTCTGCATGACCTCAAAGTGTGATAGTATTAAAAAATAATAGCATTCCAAGATAATAGCGATCGAAATATAATTTCAAGCGCTGGGGACCGTCCAGGACCTACGACTGTTGTGATGAGGAGATGGGCGGAGTTTGGCGTTTTATAAGATGCAAACTGGATGTTGATAGACATAATTCATTTTTCGGTCGTTCGATTCAGTACTCATACTTAAGCAGACGTTATTCAAGCATTCGATGTTCGTAAGCTGGACTGAATGAAGACATGGCTCATTACTACATATTAGGACGTTATTCATGCCGTTCTACCTACCTACCGTCTGCTGGAGATTAAATGCTCCACAACCTACTAAAGGTCAAAGGAACACTTTGGAAAATTAATTAAGCCAATTTCACCTCCCCTTTACGTGTTCATTAATCTCTAGTTATGAGAAGGAAACACCAAATTAGATTTACAAAATGTATTGAAAAATAAGTCAGACAGAATATCTTAAAAGTCTACGAAGCATAATAAAGCATTATTTCTATAAATTACTTGTAATCACTCACTCAGTTATTGGATTAATTGATTAAACAGTTATATCTATACTTTACTTATTTTAAGGCACTCGACAATAATTCAATCAATAGACATAAATGCAACCAGTTATTCTAAAATCTACCTGTAATAATTATTTACCCACTCAGTAAATTAATTTTTGCCTACTAGTCAAATTTATTCAGACGAGGCAGTCGGAATCATTAAACGGCAGTATGGGACAGGGCCTTTAGCATTACACATACTAACGACCCCCCCGTATTGATGCTGTCATGCATATCTGAAACATCTGATGTACAATGAACAGATATTCATCCTGAAGCGCCAAGGAACACAAATATTCATTAGGCCATGTACGCTAGTGATTTACAAAGGCAAAGTCTGGCATGCTTAGCCAGTGTGAGCGCCCACATGCCCACACGCAACGTAGCCAAGTCATACAATGACAGGTATGCAATCGCTCCTCACAGATTCTTAATGATGACTAATATGATCAGATTGCAGCACGCTCGCTCACCGGCGACTCCATCTGTATGCGTAAAAAGACATGCTGCCACCTTGCTCAAAACAAATAATCAGTGCGACTTGAAATAACACTGGGGATAATCCACAAAGTCAGAGAAATTGCGGTTAAATAGCAGAGTAGTGAAAGGTGATGGGACGAGCAAACAGGCCGTGGCATGAATGCTCAGTGTTAGCGCAGGCCAGAAATGAAGTCCAGTTGCTTCAATTGAACTTTTGCCGATGACCATGACCTGCATGACTGACAATCCACACAGATATAAGGCCACAGCTTGTTTTCCAAGACAATTTTTTGGGTTTGTATAAGAGCTATAGCAGCATATCATGCACTATTTTGACTATTCCTGTGTCAAAGTAATCCTTTGATAAAAACAACATTACAGTTGCTCCTTGATTTCTTGCCACTCACCTACAAATCTGCTGCCCAATGTTACACAGGAGACAGTGTGGGCCAAAATGGATGTAAAAGATTGTATCAGGCAAGATGAACCAAGGGCCGATTGTCTAAGAAGGCCAGGAGGGATTTCAAGAGGGGGGGAAAAACCCCTCCCCCAAAGATGGGGTTCTGCATGTGCAAGATAAGTGGGCCTCGAGAAAATCTAGCAACAAGAACACTCTGAATTTTATCTGTAGACAACCTTCCGCTTTTTTACCGATGGGGCAGGAGATGGAAAGTGGCACCGAGCAGGTGGGGGAGGTCACTGTCTCTGTAACAACCTGAGTCAACCTCTCTTTATTCCATTCATGTTGCAGACGCCTTGCACTCTGTGGCATACTTGATGAGGAGCGCAGGGTGGTCCCCTGACTTTTTGAAATCAAATCGCCTCCTGGATTGGTCTCCGCTGACATCTGAGGGCCCCTGTGGTGCTATTCTAGTCGGGTGGGAGGGGCGCATTAAGAGTGAGTGAGCTGCCCTTTCCTGCTTCAAACAGGCGACAGTTCTCCTCCTTAACTGCCAGCAGCAGCAGTGGCGGCGGCGGCATCTTGGACCAGAGCCAGAACCACACACTTTTTTGGGGATGAGAGTCGTTCCTGGGAGAGGCAGCAAAGTAGGCTGTGAGGACAATCGTAGCCGCTAGTCTCTCCTGGGCTAATGAACATTGTGGAAAATAATTAGTGTGTTGCTGCAGGGAGTGTCGGGTTTGACCTTGGCCACCTTCATCCTGCTCCTTTAGCAAACACATCCAGTGTGCTGCCGCCGCCTGTGATGGTTCATCTTTTCTATGAACCTTAGTGAAGCGTTGGATATCATTTGCCTGCCAATAAGCACTCATTGCTTACAGCATTAGGTACACCTGAATCGTGTGCTGCTGACCTGTTTACATGAGTGAAAATGGAGGAGCGCCTTAGCTGCGCAAGTTTATATGTCAGGCCATTTACCGACAGTACAGGACAATGTATTTTACTGGATAATGGGATATCAATATTCAATGCTGATGCATCGATACTGTACTGTGATAACTTTAGGAGGTCCTCGGTCTATGTAAGGTGCAAGTCGAGTTTTAGTGTAAGTGGGAACTTGCACATAAATTATACCTAAAGTTACACCTAAAGGGCTCACATTGTACACATGAAGGACATAAAATACAGTAATAAAAACTTTAACTACAATAATTAAATGAAATCGTAATAAAAAAAAGAACAACTCTTAACTTTTATCCCTGTAGTTGACTTGCACACTGGAAAAGGTGTTGCAAAAGAGAGAGACTCATATTTGGGAGGAGAAAGTCTCAATAATTAGACCACTACGTTGTTTAGTTATCAACTGAGATTATTTCATAGGAGCAGGTCCTTTCACATGTTCAGTGATGCCATCTTTATCCCTCATGATAGTTGCCATGTTTGACCAGCTTGGACCAGACATGCAACCAATGTTGATAAGTACGTGTACCGTAAATTAATAGTGATCAAAGTTACTTAAGATTTGTCAGATCAAAACACGACCGTAAGACTTTAAAATGTGATATTAGCGCCCACTTCACTACTCTAATTCACTAAAGGGTGTATAAAAAAAATAGGCTCTCCAAAAAGTAGCCACTAGAGTTACAATTGAATATTTTCATGAAATGTCTTTATTTGCATATGTTTGTATGGACATCATCCTTCGGCCCATACCAAAATTTATTGCATAATTGCATGCATGACTGAACACGTTTTCTTGAACGTCGTTTTCTAGTGGGCAAAAAAAAATTCCTCCAAAAAATGAAAGGGTTAAAATTTAGGGAAAAGTCTTAAACTGTGAATGAAAATGAGATTTTTTGTTCTTCTACGCTGCGATACCCAGATTAACCCTTTGTTTCACGCTATTTGCACTGCGGTAATTGGTGTATGTTTTTGTCAATGTCAATTTGTCAATCCTTAACGTGACCTCCATTTCTTTGGATGCACAGTTGCGCTCTCCTCCGCATGTCCTGCACTGCTTGCCTGATTGTTCCCGTCCTGCCGGAGGATGTTAACTTCAGCTCTGATTCGCTGTTCAATTCGAGGTCATGTGGTGGTGTCACATACACTTTTGATTTGACATGGCACCACAGAAAAAAGTCCAGCGTTGTCAAATCAGGTGATCTCGGGGGCCATTCTACTGCGCGGGTCAAAGATAGAACATGGTTACCAAAAAGCTATGTCAGCCGATCAGTTACAGTTCTCCTCTGGTGTGGTGGAGCACCATTCTTGGGCCCACCAAGCACGTGCCGACCGATCATTTCCTTGAAGACGAAAACGCGGCATTTCTCTGAGAGTACGAACGACATGCTCATTCAACATTTGGAGATAATCGTCACTGTTGATGTGCGGTTTAACAACTAAACCGTTTCCGAAAATCTTGTCGGAATAATATGGGTATCACAGTGTAGAAGAACAAAAATTCTCATTTTGCAGTTTATGACTTTTCCTTAAATTCTAACCCTTTAATTTTTTTTGAGGAAATGTTTTTTTTTTGTCCACTGGAAAACGGGCCCTGTGTTCAGTCATGCATGCAATTATGCATTAAATTTTGGTATGGACCAAAGAATGTCCATACCAACATATACAAATAAAGAAATTTTATGAAAATATTCAATTGTAACTTTAGTGGCTATTTTTTGGAGAGATACATCGTGTATTTCCTGAAACTGCACTCTAAGCAATATTGGAACTGTATGTCTCTGAATTTTCTCATTCGTCCAGGTCCTTGTACTCTCAGGGCATTCAATCAATTGCAACTGGACTGTTGTCTTAGAAAGATAACCTGATTCTAAGACAACCTAAACAGTCCAGTTGCGATCGATTGAATGCCCTGAGACTATTGGAACTGTAGTTCTTTTGGCCATAACTTAGCCGCGTCATTGTTTATGCTGGAGGGTTCAAAGCGTGTGAAAAATGGAGCGGCTTATAGTCCGGAAGTTACAGTAATTTCACTTCACTTTTCACTTTCACTTTTCTTTGACGCTATCAGAAGAGTCAGCCTCATGCTTGGGAGACAATGAAGGGAAAAATGTTATCGAAGAAGAACAAAAGTGACGCTGTCCTTCCTCAGTGTGGCAACGCAAGAGTATGGATTCTTCTGCTAACGTATTGTTTATAAGAGTGCGTCGTAATCATGACGCGTCAGAACATGAGGACTGCCTGCTCATATCACTATGATGGACTGGAAAAAAACAATCCACATACCACTTTTCACTTTCACGTTCCTTTTCTTTGGTACATTGAAATCAAAATAGTCTGCCTCGTGCTTGGGAGACAATGAACGGCAAAAAAAGTTAACTAAAAAGAACAAAAGTGATGTCCTCAGTGTGGCAACGCACGACTACATAGAATATAATGACTTAATTGATAACATTAACTCATTCTTTTTCTTTTTGTATAGTATTAATCGTTTATGGAAGTGCGTACATAACTACAAAACATCAGAACAAAGAAAAACGAGGACCGCCCTTTTATGATACGGTTAGCTTTTTTGATATTTTGTCCAACCTATAGTTGCAACTTGACTACAAACATTTAAAAAAAGGATTGTCCCAATTGTGGCCCGGGCGACAAAGATGCATTCAGATTACAGACGATGCAATTAAAGGGATTAAAACTATTAACCGTGGGACTGTAATGTCAGCAGAGCACTTGACATCATTTGCAGGAGAACCCACTCTCCTCCTCAACGCCGCCAGCTCGCCATCAACCGAGCCTGAGGTCCTCTTTGCTGAAAGATCAGCTTCTTAATCTCCGGGTCACGCTGACACTCAAAGTGAGGTGTGATTTATGAGGGACATTACAATTGAAGTGTTCATCACGGTAATAAGAATCCAGGATGCTGGAGGAATTTCATTGCCAACTTGTTGAGAGAAAGAAACAAGGATACAACTCTCTAGTCTTTTATGTCAGAACCGAGCTGAGTAACATCACCCTGTAACACTGGACATGTACTTGTAGAAGATATGAAACGAAAGTGGTCCAGCATCATGTTATTGTTTCTCAAAGAGGTGCCATGAAATGGGCTGAAGGATAATGATGTCATGCAGTAGGTGGAAGTTGAAAATATATCAAAATTTCCCTGCTACGATTAACATAATAGAAAACATGACACAAGATTCTTTTGTCAGATAGACACCAAAGTACTCCCCAATGAGGAAAGAAACAGAAGAGGACAAAGACCCATCTACCCATCCATCCATCTACCCATCCATTCATCCATCCATCTACCCATCCATCCATCCATCCATCTTCTTCCGCTTATCCGAGGTCGGTTTGCAGGGGCAGCAGCCTAAACGGGAAAGCCCAGACTTCCCTCTCCCTGGCTACTTCGTCCAGCTTCTCCGGGTGGATCCCGAGGCATTCCCTGGCTAGTTGAGAGCCATAGTCTCTCCAACGTATGCCGGGTCTTCCCCGAGGCCTCCTACTGGTCAGACGTGCCCTGAACACCTCCCCAGGGAGGCGCCCAGGAGGCATCCTGACCAGATGCCCGAGCCACCTCATCAGGCTCCTCTCAATGTGGAGGAGCAGGGCTTCTACTCCGAGTTTCTCCCAGATGACAGTGCTTCTCACCTGATCTCAAAGGGAGAGCCCTGCCGCCCTGTGGAGAAAACTCATTTTGGCCGCTTGTATCCGTGATCTTGTCTTTTCGGTCACTCCCCAAAGCTCAAGACCATGGGTGAGGGTAGGAAGGCAGATCGACTGGTAAATTGACAGCTTTGCCTTTCGGCTCAGCTCCTTCTTCACCACAATTGACCGATAGGGGTGCAAAAATAATTTTTTCTGCCTCAAGGAATCGCTTACGTCACCAATGCGTTTACGTTACCCACGCAGATGACGAAGAAGGAAGCAGTGGTTTGAAGGCATGAGAGAATGCGCCAGGGCAACAAAAGCGATGGAAAAGAAAATGTTAAAGACAGAAAATGTGGCTCAACAGCAAGTTGAAAACAGTGATGTGTATCCGTTGTAACACGTTGTAATACAAATACAAATACAAATACGGCACTTGCATACCACAACGGCACATCTTATATGTTGCATCATCTCCTCCCGAATGGAGCGGCATATCTGAGACAAAGTAACAATAGCGTAGCGCAAATGAGTGAGATTGAGGTTAATATACCTGACTAACATAACGTTAGCCGTGTGGAAGGCTAGCTTTCTCTTAATTATGACTAATGTTGAAAATGTGGCAGTTTATTACCATGGTGATGTGACTTCATACAGGGTTTACTTCAGCGACAGGGAGAGAGTGACATGCGCAATAATGTGCCTGCTCACGCAACAGTAATTATTGCATGTTCATGTGGCTCAAAATCTTCCTTTGCTACTTCAAAATGAAGGCACAAATATAACTCCATAGATGTGCACCTCCAAAATACGCTGCTCGTTAGGACTGACTGTTGTAACGCAGCCCCAAAACTACCATCACTCGCCCAAGCCAACAGGAGTTTATTTTGTTCATAGACCCAACGCCACTAGCCCGACCCTGGGAAGAACCACAAAAGTAGGGGTGCCCAAAGTGTGGGCCAGGGGCCATCTGCGAAACATAATTTAAAAAAAAAGTAAAAATAGAGCAAAAGATACAATGAGAAAAAGCTGAAATGTTGACGCCAACAACCAATAATAACACATCTTTTTATTTAAAGACAAAGAAGCACTGCTTTCTCATTGGACGACGTGTCGGTGCGATTGAGGTTTAGTTGTACTTTTTGTCACCTTTACGCTCCTATTATTCTTTGTTCACACTACTGTACATTGCTAATGCGCAGGCTACAGGATCACTGCAGGGACAAAAGAGACAGCCATGGCTTTTAGCATAACTACTTAGCCTCTGATTTATTTATTCTAAACTTAAGAAAGGGTTTCAAACGGAGTGAGGAAGAAGGACAAAGCCAGGAGCCAAAAACATACCATTTCCACACGGAATGGGAGAAGAACATTTTACGACTGTATTTCACATTTTTTTGCATGTAAAACTAAAGTTAATCTCTATAAAATGTGTTTTTTGTTAATATTTTGGGTGCGCGGAATGTAATTTATATTATTTCCAGTGGGAAAATTGCTTTGCTTTGATTACGATTCGGTTCCCATTTGTAACGGATACCCGCGAAAACCGCTGTATGAAGAATTTGAGTTGATACCGCTGTTGCATCCATGCTTTGAGGGAGAAAATCTCCTCAGCTGTCGTCTCGTTCGTCGTCATCTATAAACACGTGGATGAGTTCAAGCGTTGGGTCAACACATGCGACATCACAGATTGAAGTTATGTTAACGTGCATCAACGTCTGAGCACTGCTGCTTGCTGCAAACCAGAACAAAAAAAGATGACTCCCTTCATCTCGCCCGATGTAAAAATACCCACCCAATGACCCACTTTTAATTTGCCTCCTCCAGCTTGCTTGGTCCATGGCCAAGTTTGGCAGCATGCCTGAATCAGCCTGATTACTACAAACACGGATGACAACCAGAGAGCTGATGCGCAGAAGTTTTTTTTTTAATCTTCAGAACCAGCCAAATAACGGAGGTGAGATCGATAGGCCAGCCTCCTGTGTACTCCCTCCTCCCTCCCCAACGGGTCGTTATTTACCAGCTGTTCGCGCTGCCACCAACGCACTCAGCATGGGCCCATTAATGTGCAATTAGGATTAAAAATGAGACGAATATTTAACAACACAAGCGTTTCAACCCATTAAATCAGCTTCACTGGGGGGTTATTGATGGTTTCCAGGTTCAGTTTGCAGTAATAATTGCATGTTAGTGCAGAAGGTTCAAATTTTTATATTTGTCTGCATGTCAGCAAAGACAAGAGTCATGTGACGCATACTTTAATAAGGATCATTGTCTAATTTGAATAATTGGCTTTGACGCATGTGCATGTAATTGCAACGGAATAAGGTGGTAGATACCAAAAACATGACAAGCAAAACAAATTTATTTAGAGCTATAAATCAACTGTTGCTTCTTTTTGTCGTGTTTTTTTTTAATTTCACAAACAAGACCGAGCCGCCTGTGAGCGCCTTGAGAGGGAGGAGGGACCCACAGCAGCATGCGCTGCTTGTTGAAACGAGCTATACGTGCCTTCATGGCAAAGTCTCCAATAACACAGAAAAAAACCCTAGATTTCTCGCTAGTCGCTTTTTCGAAAAAGAGCCGACAGGGCGTCTGAATACTGAGCGTTAAAGTTGCTAAGTTGGCAACACCGATCCCTCCTGCTATGTCTTATTCCCCAGGTAAGTATGACGAATGTTAAGAAGCGGAGTCGTGATGCATACCGCCACTTCTCAACAAGGTACATTCTGAATATTCTGTTAAAATAATGTTAAATAATACAAAATCTAAATGTCTGTCAAATAGCTTCAGTAAAACAGTAAATGTACACAAAAATACTAATACTAACTGAAGCTTGTTGTTTCAATTAATGGAGTGATCAGTTAGGCCATAGATCTGGGGTCACCAACCCGTCGATCGCTAGCTACTGGTTGATCTTTGGGACTTTGCCGGTCGATCACGAGAATATCATCTTAAAGGTTATTACATTGGTGCCCTCTCCTCCCGAGAAGTGACCAACATGCACGCATTTTGACCACTGAACACGCCCGTACACCCTCCACGTAGCAACCCAAGCTCCAGCTACGAGCCCAGTCCCGAAAACCCGGCCGGAGATACAAGTACACAGGCTCCCCTCGCTGAGCTGGCAAAGGTTGCGTGAGCGACGTGCAGAAGGGTCAAGCGAGCGGGAGAGAGGGAGTGACAGCGCGTAACGATGCGCCTAAGCACACAACAGAAGTTGTGTTAATATGGTTTCAAATCTGCCTTTGCTACCTCAAAATTAAGGCCCAAGTATAACTCCATAGACCTGCACCTCCAAATAAATCTTCCAGCTGTAGACTATTGTAACGCATTGACTAGTGTCCCTCTCCTCACCACCGCTCACCCACGACACTCAGCCAACAAGCCGGGTTGTAATTTGCTCATCGAGCCCCCGCCACAAGTCCAACCCACAAAGTAGGGGTGACCAAAGTGCGGCTTGGGGGCCATCCGTAGCACATGGCTTATTTGTCATTGCATCACTGCAGAAACAAAATAACATTTAAAAAACAGCAAAACTGGTAAAAAATAGAGCAAAAAGCACAATGACAAAAAGCTGAAATGTTGAATAATAACACAAAGCTAACAGGCCAACCCTATTAGACAAAAATGGACGTCGTCTTGTCACCTCACGGCTACCCCGAAAAATCCTAAACAAAACCAAAAACAGGACAGGCAGTCACATCAGGACAGGCCAAAAACTAAAGGCTAACAAAAATATCAAGGCTGCTGCTCAGGCATTTCCAGCAGCCAGCAGGAAGCCGCTGAGGGGCCCAGAAAGGTGGAGACGAGTGTGCAGCGCGAGGAGCACACGAGCGGAGTGGAGACGTGCGGCGAGAGAAAGCAAACAAAAGCACACCTGAATGCATTTATATGCAGCGGAAGGGGCGGGCCAATCAGTTGATTCTTGAAAACACACAGAGGGGAAAAAAAAAAGGTGAGGCTCACAAAAAAGCGCCCATCCCAAACAACAACCACTTTTTCACACACACGCACAATGCCTACACCCCAATGGCCAACATGGTTGCTGAATAATGTGATTTTTTTTTCTCGACGCCACCTTACAGTCTATAAGAAATACATTCGACAACTGGAAATATTTTTTTTAAATCGGAAAATTGTTGTATTGCGCAATGATGAATCACAGGTGTGGGCCATTTATCCCCTGTTGACAAGCAGACTATAGCCTTTGCACCTTGGCAGAGATCGGAGCTCAACTCACTGCCTTTCCAGTTATCTTTGCAAAGGCAGAATTTATGACACAGCTCCTGGATTGAATGTCATCACATTGTGCAGGTATGACTGTGCAGCCCTGATGAAAACACGAAACCCTAAAAAGTATTTCTGGAAAGAGAGCAGAGAAATTCCCAGTGAAGCATGCGGTGTGAAACGAGAAAAAGTGTGTTTCACAGGGGTGGCGTTAAGGCAGCCAGCGCCTCCCTGCGCAGGAGACGGGGGGAAGAGTGAGGATGACTATGGTGGGAAAACCACCATCCAAACCCAACAGGCTCACGCTGCCGTGGTTAATATTAAAACTACATCCTGGTTGGTTTGGCAGAGCCGAAAGATTCCCATGTCTTCTGATGATTAATTCATACGCTTCCCCCACGTCCTAATCTCATCTTCTGATCGCTCTCACCTGACCGAGACTATTTCTCAGCTGCACTTGATGACGCTACACCACACCACCCCCCATAATAATCCCTGGCTGTGCTTCCATTTCATGTCATGTCATCTTTCCTCCCGGATTAACACAGGTGGCCTGAGGGCTGGCGATAAGTGCGGCCTCTCAGACGGCACCAGTCATTGATGTCTACTGTCGGGAACCACACCTGCACAGATATCTGGCTACGTGCATTAAAAAAATGTTCTTGCAGTTCCACCTTTTTGTCATCCAATGTTATACAGTATTTCTCAGCAATAGCAGTGTGTGCTAGACGGTGCTGTGTGTGTGTGTGTGTGTGTGTGTGTGTGTGTTTGGAGAGTCGACATTCAGTCAATTCGAAGTTACGTCAGATTTTTAGGAATAGCTAGCTCATTTTAAGTGGATTAGATAATATTTGCTTGGCTTCCAGGACCAATAATGAGTAAGCCCATGCCAGGTGTACGAGTGCACTCATTGTGGTGTGTGTGTGTGTGTGTGTGTGTGTGTGTGTGAGACTGCATAGAATGCACTTTACTGAATGTACAATCTTATTTTATGTCAAGTGGAACTTGTTCAAGTCGATGCCATTCAGACTCACATAAGTGTCTGTCAACAATGCTTTCATGTGCAAATTTTTCTGCCAGTGGCTAAAAATTTACAAAATAAATTTAATGGGAGCACTTTGTTAGTTGCTGTGGTAGAATTTACATTAATACTGTTTTGCTTTTTTTTTTATTAGTTATGTTGCTGTTCTTCATTCAAGAGGACAAGTAAACGTCTCTCAGTTCTATCTAGCGTCTGGTTTATTATTTGCAGAAAGGGGAATGAAAGAACGGCTGAAAAGTCCACCATGAAAGGAGAAAGGATCTTTGGTCCTGTGCGAAAACTATGAAGGGAAGTGGCAGTTTCTTTCCGTTTGCCCCTCCCACACTCATTTGTTTGCTTTTATTGATTTTGACATAACCACAAATCTGCCTTTGCAAAAACAGTCACAAAGTCACAAAGATGCAAATTTGTTATCAATGTTTTAAGCGTTCTTTGTAACCTATACCCCAAAAAGCACAGGGTTTAACAAAATCAAGAAAATATGCTTTACTGGTATCCATCCGTCCATTTTCTACACCACTTCTCCCCATTAGGGTCGCGGGAGCCTATCCCAGCTGACTTTGGGCGAGAGGCAGGGTACCCCCTGGTAACTGGTCGCCAGTTACACATATAGACAAACAATCATTCACACTCATTCTATGGACAATTCAGAGTAGCCAATTAACCCAACATGCATGTTTTTGGAATGTGGGAGGAAACCGGAGAACACGGAGAAAACCCACGTACGCACGGGGAGAACATGCAAACTCTACACAGAAATGCCCAACGGAGATTCGAACCGAGGTCTTCCGGATCTCCAACATGCGTGTGTGGCCAACATGCTAACCACTAGACCACCGTGCGGCCCCGCTTCACTGGTATACTAAACTCAAGTGCAGAGTACAGTTTTGAACATTGACAGCAATTTACCAGGATCTCAGGGGCCTTTTTTGAGATGCCTGACTCTGCAGGAGTTTTTTCCCTCAAAAATTGCGATGGAAGCTGCGTTGTGTGTTTTTAGGTGTTTGGTGAAAGTTGCAATAAATGGTTGTGATTTTGTCACTGTGTAATGATAAAAAGGGAGAATGTTTACTATGTAATCAATAAACAAACATAAACAACAAAAAGACTGAGAAAAGCATCTTACCAACATGTTCCACAAAAATGTGCAAAATTTGCTTTTATTCAGTACACATGTATTCCTGTAAATTAGGTTCTGTCCAAAGTGAGGCTCCACAAATCAGATCCGAAGTGCACAAAAATCAGCAGTAATTTGACCAGATTAAAGTCAAAATATTAACAAAAAATGCATATGTTTTGCGAGAATAATATTGTAATATTATGATGAAAAATAACGTAATTTTGGTAGCATAAAGTTGAAATATGATATTTTTTTATGCCGTAATATTATGAAAATCCATCATAACAACTAATAAAATTGTAAATTTGTAAAAAATTAGGTTGCGGAAAAAGTTACAATGTTACAAGAATAAAGTCATAATTACAAGAAGAAAATGTACAAGAAATTTTCAATTGTTAGAAAATGTAAAATTAAAAAAACAAGTTAAAGAAATTGAGAGAAATAAACTATTATAATATTATGAGGAAAAATAATGTCATTTTAGTAGCATAGAGTTGAAATATTAAAGGAAAAAATATATATATTTGTTTTAAGTTGTAACATCATGAGAAACAAACAAAATAAAGTTGTAATTTTTGGAAAATTAGGTTGAGGAAAAAGTATGTTGCATCTGCTGACATTTTTACACGTGACCAATTCACACACACACACACACACACACACACACCCACACACACACACACACACACACACATGCATGGTTGGGAAAACAAACACCATCAAAGGCTCCCTCATTGTCCGCTGTCTGCTCTGTCGTCCACAAGTTGCAGACATTCTCCATGCACGTTTTACACTTGAAAACTGCTTGTCTATCATAAACTTTTGTTTATGTTTCAACACATTATGGTACACATAGTTTACCCCGCTTTAGCGGAGAACATAGAGCGTGATCTATAGCAGTCATTTTTGGTGGTAAATGAAAGAAGATGAGAGATTATCATCACAAGCCGACGTGAGGATGTACATTGGGTGGGCCGTGCAGGGACACATTTGATCGATTAGACAGTTGACATGTGCGTTTGAGCGCTAGTCAGGGACAAATTAGATTGGCAAAAATGACGACGATCGGCCAAAACGTGCAAGGAAGTTGCTGGGATTGGATGAACTAGTTACAGTACATGACAAAGACAGCTGTCTCTGTCATGTCTGTCATGTAACTTGTTACATGATGCAACAAAACAAACAAGCCTCAACGGTGACCACTATCCTGGACAGGCAGGCGATGATTTCCGAAGTGGAGATGAGGAGGCTGCTCAAGAGCAAAATGAACATCCCCTACTTATACACATGCCAGAATCACAGTACATTGCTTTGGTTGAGAAATTTACTATATTCATAAATGCAAGGTATTCTTATTACTGGAAAATATTACCTGACATTGTTGTCGTCGATTGGGATGATATCAGTGCCGTTCTTGTGCAGTGTGACAAGTGGCCATTAGTAATGTAATTGCATGTGATGTGATATCGGTCATGTTATGTGACTGTATGTGTAGCTTAGTACATGCGTACGGCATGTAGTATGCCAGACTATGTATGGTCCTGTGGACCGCAGTCCCACGGAAATGTAGGCCTTATCATTTATACGTAAGTGTTATTGTTTGAGTGTTAATAATAAAATGGTGTTATTTAAAAACTGTCACATTGCTCCTAATTTTTTTCTGTTAGGAGCTCCTAGTGAAAAGGCTAAGCGTACAGCTATGTGTTCTGTGGCAACTTTGACGTAGTGGTCGTTCTTGCCTTCCCCCCAACACCGGCCGGTACTATTCTGCCAGCGAAATAGCATTTTTTTCAAAATGCTTTCATACAGCACTTTCAAATCAAATGCTTCTTTGTAAACGTGTTCCTTCAAAGCGGTTAACAGTGAAATTAACACTTCAAAAAAAGAACTTGAGGTGGGCTTTCTCTCATTCTCTGCACTTGTTTCGTCCATTTTTGTCTTAAACCTTCCTCTTTTGGTAAAGAAAATTAAATTACAGTATCACTCGGATACTATGAACATCCGGCAGCAACACAACATTTTGACTACTATTTTGATGAAAAATATACCAAACGATGTCGACAAGCTACCTCGAGAAGCATTTGTTTACTCTGCTTTAGCCGAGAGGTGTTCCGGAAATTACGCTTTGCTGCAACAACGAGTTCGTCACGGCTGCCGCCATGAAATATAAATGTAATTTTTTGCAAATTTACTGTTCGCTTTCAAAAAATGAACATTATAGAACATAATTACAAACAATACATAATGTACCCAATGTACTACAACATGTTTTCATTGGTTGTTCATATATGCAGGCTTAAGAGACCATAAAGAACCACTGAGATTCACATCACACATAAAAGTCCAACTCGTCACATCGTTGGGACGTCTGGCAGCGACAGTACGGACACTGTACGGTGACACCTAATCGCTTGTTGTGTGTTTGAAGACAGAAGACAAGCTCTTTGTCACAAGCCAAGAATAAAGCTCAACTAAAGTGGACACTGAGAAGCACCAGCGGCACGTAAAAGATGTCAACTTTTAAAAATCATATTACACCGTGTGCTTTTATTCTTAACTTGTACATTGTGAGCGATCCGAAAAGGACAAAATGGGATTTTGTCTGGCGGTTTGAAGTGAACTTTGAGATAAAAAGCCATGCGTTGAAAAGCACTTGCCGCCAGATAAGAAGAGAATCTTAGAGGCTGGAGAGAAGTGGAGATAAGCTTAATGAGCAAAAAGCAGCAGCACATTAGCGCAGGACAGACTGACACCTCACCTCTGCAGTCAATAGGTTTTCCATCAATATGCGCAGCACATTTCAGATGATACACAATTTTAATCATTTATGTCATGGCTTCAGAAAGAAGGAAAAGCAAACAGTTGCACACACTTGCACGTTACAAACATGAAATAACACAACATGAGAGGCTACCAACGTTTAACATGGAGCTTGCTTCCTCCCTTGGAATGCCTCCATCTCCCATGGGAAGTCTCCTGCTGGGTTACATGTGTTGGAACTTCTCTCTTCATTGCACTTCTAATCATTCTGCAGATAAGGCTTTTGTTCAGCTAAAAGAATATAATAACGGACACACACACACACAAACGTGAACAAAAAAAGAAGTTAATTAGTTGTTTTTTTTTTCTTCTTTGGCACCTCTAGAGGCCAGCGTTCCCTTAGCAGCGATGCCATTAACTCATTCAATACCAAAGACGTATTTATACATTTTTATAAACCCAAACGCCCGATCCCAAAGACTTTTGAAGCAGTTTTAAGGCATAAAAACGGCCACAAGATGGCAGAAGTGTATTTGATAAGAGCTCGTCATGGATCTTTTGCATGTAAAAACACACTTGGCAGCATGGAGGAAGTGGAAGAGCATGGGGGAGTGTAGCGTGCAAAAGGTTCCGCATTGTAGGGAAAGTTTAGCGCATGCACACGCACACACACGCATGCACACACACAATTTAGTTGCAAATGTTAAATTGCAAATATTTCATGATGTTATATTTGTAAATAAATTGTTATTTTGATGTAAAACAACACTTTTTTGTATTGTTCATGTTGCCCTGTAGTTGTTGAGATATTTGAGCTGTCACAAAAGCAAAAAAAAAAAAATGTGTCAAAGACAAATTTATGCTTGAAATGTATCTTTTTTACAAAAAACAGTTTTTCTTCCTTTTCTTGTCGGGAACTGATATTTTCCTGAAACGTAACTATGTTCTACTGCTGATTACTAAGGAACGGAAAAAGGTAGAAACAAACTTTTTTTCTGATGAAAGATGAGAGTCAAATCTTTCTTTTGGTAGGTTCCATTTTTATATAGGCAGAGAACACAATATTCTGTGTGCCTTGAAAAATCAGTCAAAATCATCTAAAATTGCCAGGACTGAAGGGGTTGTCTTTTGAAAAATGAAAAAAAAAGGGACTGAATGAGTTAAGCAGGGAATTGTACTGTGACTCAGGCACAAATTTTTGTACACTCACCAGCTACTTCATTATGTACACTTGCAAAATGTAACGGCGTTCATTGAAGTGTCAAGTGTAAAGGCAGGGGTGTCAAACTCAATCACACAGGGGGCCAAAAATAAATAAACTGCCCCCCCACACCACCAAAAATATGCATTAAAAAAAAATATCCGCGTTTATCTGTTCATTCCTGCTTTGAAATTACTACTTTCCGATAGTCTCTGAGGCCGTGAATGTATCCTGACTGCTGATTGGATGAGCCACGAAAAGGGAGGGGGTGATGGCTGCAGGTGTATGATTATTGTTGTTTGTTTTAATGAAGTGATTGTTGATCGACCACCTTCTTCCACCATCATGCTTTGCTGTCGTTAAAATGATACCTTTGACTGTCTTATGCCTCTTTAAGGTGTAATTTTGTACAGAGGGGTTAAAGTGGTGTAGTTTTCAGTCTTGTATGGTTCAAATTATTGTTACTTTTCGTCTGAATCTGGGACCGTTAGGTACTAATTCAATATAAATAAATATTATATTGTTATATATAATAAATATTTAATATTTTTAGTAACAGCATAGATAACCTGTTTATGACTTTCTAAATATGTGTTGTTTTTTTTTTTACCATTATTAGAGCCCTGTAGACAAGAAATAACACCCCTATAGTCACCTTTACACTCCCATTATTCTTTGTTTACACCACATTGCTAATGCGCAGGCTAACGGGATCACTGCAGGGACACAAGGGACTGCCACGGTTTTAAGCATAGCATGCTAGCAAGCTAATTAGTTAGCCTCCAATTTATTTGTTTTAAACTAAAGAAAGGGTTTCAAATGAAATGGGGAGGAAGGACAAAGGAAGAAGTCAAAAACTTACCACGTCCACATGGAAAGGGGGATAACTTTTTTTTCACTCTATCATTAAAAAAACACAATATAGTGAGGGACGCCTGTATGTAGGGCTGCAACTGACGATTATTTTAATAATCGGTTGATTATTTTTTCGATGAATCACATAAAAAACCCCACACAATTTTCATTTCTACCTCTTTATTCAGAAATAGAAGACTTGAGAGCAAATAAGTGCACAAACACCAGGTTGCCAATGGAATATTCTGTTAAAATAAGGTTAAATAATAAAAATAGATTCCGTAAATGTACACAAAAATACAATCATGATCATTTTCTTAGTCGATTAATCTGAAGCTTGTTGTTTCAATTAATGGAGTAATCGTTTAAGCCAGCGACAGACCAAATTAGTATGAAGCTAACACCTACAGTTAGTGGTTGGGTCCGCAACATATCACAAAAAAGGCAAAAATGCCCATCACTGTTTTCCAAAGTCAAAGCTGATGTGTGTGAATGTCTTGTTTTGGCGAAAACACAAAGATAATAGGTCTGCTTCCATGGATGACTGAGGAAATATTCACATTTGAGAGGCTGAAATCAGAGGATATTTACATATTTAAAAAAAAAAATGGTGACAATAAGAAATGAGGGGCCAATAAAAATGAGATATGGGCGACAATGACCCTAGGCCACACTTTGGACACCCCTGTCCTCAGAGCTGTGTCTAATATGTTGGTTACCTCATCTCGCTACCCGAGAGGGTCAGCAACCCCCACAATGATGCAGTACACATGCAGGAGTCTAATCATAAACATATTGCTAAGCAAATACCACTCTGCCGGTGTCAATCAAAAGTGGATTTTTGAGCTCGTTAGATGCAATAAAGTGTCAGGTGTGTGTATGTTCGCTTGCATCGACAAGCAGTACGCCAAGAAACCCCGCTGTCTTCTTTTCCGGGCGCATTTATTGCCAAGTTTAAAACTGGAGCAGCCACAAAGTAAGTCCCCAGAGAGGGAATACATTAATGGACACCCCTTAGCGATACAGGGACTAGGCCTGCTTTGCAATCCATCATGGCGATTGTAATCTCAGCCTGTCCCCCTTACACAGCAACACACGGAGCATCAATGCACACACACACACGCACATTTCTACATGAATTAATGCTTGGAAACACACACTGATGCCGAAGAACTACACATTCCATGGCTATTCCATTACAACTAACATTAAAAATGTAACAGGAGAGGAGAGGGACTCGCACCTTGTAGACCAGGAAAGGACTGTCAGAGATAAAGTCATTCAAAGGGAAGTGGGCCGGTTCCAGCTCATGTCCCCAAAATTGAGAGGAGTTTGTTTGGGATATATTAGGCTCCTGCGGCTGTGAGTGAATATGAGCTCGTATTCTACTTATTTTTGGCGCCTAAAGAACATATGTAGATAAAGAACATAGATACAAAAATATATTTTCTTGGAACAGAGAATTCTTTGGTAATGTCCATGGTGAAAAAGCACGAAGCACTCTGAAGATTGTATGACTGCATGGTCACCACATCTGCGCTAGCAATATAAGCCCCGTTTCTTCCAAGCTGTGTTTCCACTGTCAAACTTTGTGAACCAACTGCCGAAGGGTACTTAAGAGAAAACTCACTTCCAGAATGAAAAAAAAAACAAAGTTTGTATCCATCTTTTTGTAATAAAGACCAACGATGTCCACCATTGTTGCTCTTTTCACATTATTACACATTATGACTCAATCTCCCCCAAATTTGCGGTACAAAACGGCATAATGTAAAGAAGACTTGCCGTATTTACCCGACTATAAACGGCTCTGGAGCATAAGTAGCATCAGTCAAAAAATGTGTCAGGAAGAGAAAACAACATCTACAAGTCGCACTGGACTATAAGTGGCATTTAACGCAATTTGTGATCGAGCTGCTTTTTTCAACATTAAACTAGATCAATTAAAGAGAAGACAAAGCCAGAGGAAGGGGGCGATGTTTACATCAACAAGGAGACAAATTAAAGCTACACAAGCTGAAAAAGTCAATATTATACAAAAGTATATGCACACAATAAAAACGTACCTGCTTAATAAATGTCAGAATGTTCTCGAAGAAGACACTTTTAATAAGTGACGTGATGCTTGGACGAATCCCAGTGCGTAGAAACGTATCAAACACCTGAACCATGTTGTAGTCAATATGCATTCTTTACACTGTACTCTTTACTTGCGTATCTTGCTTGCTGCTGTAACAAGTGAATTTCCCCGCTGTGGGATAAATAAAGTACAAATACAAATACAACACACGTATTTTGAATGAATTAAAATAGATACGTGTGGGGTGTATTTAGTTAGTCAGTGGCTGACAATAGCAGCTACAATCTCCAAGCTAGACTCTATAGTGTCCTAATTAAACAACACTGCTGTCTAAAATACCACATTTCTGAGTCCACACAGGTATGATATAATTATAGTGGCACTTTACTTATACCCCTTTTCCACTGTGCCTGGTTCAGAGCTTTTTTGGAGCTGGTTCTCAGAGCTTTGGTTTTCCATTGTCATGGTTCCACAATTGGTTCTACCGAGGCCTGTCCCGATAAAAAAAAAGTCTGTATTCGATAAATTGACATTTACATACATGTTTGTTTTCTTCTCTCTCCCCTCTCTTTATCGTAGAGGCTGGATGACAAGAGGGTCCACGCTGCACATTGGTGAAGTTAGTTTCATGCCGGATGTTGGAAATTTGATTCCGTGGCTGTTTTCAAATTGGCTGTTGCATGTTCAGCTCCGTAGTAAGAGCGGTAGTTCCCCTTCACTGCGCCCGGACTGTTCTCATGGTGCAGGGAGCTCGCACGGGAAGAGTGTGTGGAAATTAGGGGTGGGGGAAATAATCGATTCTTAGATGCATTGCGATGCGGACATTGACGATTATTAATTGATTCATAAATGTCAATAATCGATACTGACGAAACAAAAAAAACGGTACAAAAAGACGAAAAGCGGAAGTCCCGCCCGGACAGTTTATGGTCGTGTACCTAAGTGTAAGACGCTACCAAAATGGCTGAGCGTAAACTCTGACCCGCACCTGCTGGATTTAGAGCGAGCGTCTGGAATCAGTTTGGCTTTCACGTAGTTGAAGGTAAAAATGAGCTGGACAAGAGCCAGACAATATGCAAGCTTTGTCATACAAGCTTAAAATATTTTGGGATGACGACAAATAGAAACCAGGAGGAAAAACAGCCAGCTCAAGTTGCTGCCAACCAGAGAATCATCTAATTTTCCACCCGACTCAGAAAAGGCTAAGCGAATCACAAAGTTAATCACAACTTTTACGGCGAAGGATTTGTGGCCATATTCGATTGTTGGGAAACAGGGTTTTGTTGTTTTTTCTTGTTGTTTTTCTCCGTGAGAAATTCACATTTCCAGCAGCTCTGCAAAAATGCCATAATGAACTTAATCAGTTTAATCGCAAAATAAAACAAAACAACCTAGGCAAGACATGACAGACAAGAGAAATAAGAAATAGAATAAGAATACATAACAATAAATAAACCAATAAATATGGGACAGATCATGTCAAGTTTGTAGTGCAATAATACATAATGAATAATAATAATACATCATAATAATAATACAACATCATAGTAATACATCATAATTTAATACTGTAAGTCCAGTCCTGTGTGTGTATTTTACCGCTCCCCTCTGTTGTGTTGAAAAGCCGCATGGCGTGGGGGAGGAATGATCTGCTTAAGTCTTTCAGTGTAGCAGGCAGTGATAGTAATCTTCCACTGAAACTGCTCTTCTGTCGGGAGGTGATGCTGTGGATTGGATGATGCTGGTTGTCCATGATGGAAAGGAGCCTCCTCAGTTTCCTGACGTCTGCAAGCATTATTCTTGTATGAGAGCTGCTGGTACAGAAATGTATATTTTGTATGAAAGCTGTTTGACTTTGCCATACAGCAATAATATTATTTTGTCAGAGATTCTACGCTCAGGATTTTAGTTTGAATTCAGAAGTTTATCATTTATTTACCTTCATTTTGACACATTTATATTTATACCTGTAAATAATGTTTAGTGTCAAGGACTAGAGTGAGTTGTGTGTTTTCATATAAAAAAATGGTCAACACTTGAAATTTCCTGTTATTTCCTAATCAGAGGCGTAACCCCTGGGATGTTATGACACGGCTCCCCAGGACTATAGACAATGAAACTGGTGATGAGTCAGTTCGCAGGCGATACGGTTCCACCCTGGCCTCAAACTTACTCCAGCACCAACCCCAAAAGAAAAAGGGGTATTATAGCCACATAGTCTCCAAGGCAGAAGCGTATTAGAAAGTACAGTGTTCCTTCACCAAAAATACATTAATTAATAAATCAAACTGTTTTCTCGTTGAAAAAGGGCTATTATTAGTCAAAAAATATGCATATTTAAGCAAAATAGCATATTTGCCTAAATTAAGCCCTGCGAGCGTAAAAATGGCTAAATGAACTAAAATACCAATACAGGTATAAGGCATTCAGAGAACGCATTTGAAGACATTGCGATAACATGCAGTATTTTACACTGGTCACTAGGTCTCAGTACTGTTACTGTAATGTTCGGTAAGACACACAAGCATCTGACTTGATCGCTGGAACAACAGGCACAGTAATAGTCGCCTGCACACACAGATATCCTTCTAAAATAGCTAAAACAAAAAAAAACCCACGCCAACTTCCAAAAATATTCAGCTTTGATATTAATGAGTCCTTTGGGTTCATTAAGAACATGGTTGTTGTTCTATAATAAAATTAATCTTCAAAAATACAACTTGCCTAATAATTCTGCACTCCCTGTATTTCGTAACAAAATGCGTCTGGTACGTGCTATATCATTCAATTTGTGCGCCTAACTGCGGCACCACCTCAGTTCAATGAATGATTGTGACCACTCTGTGTTACCAAAAAAAACCCCCAAAAACAACAATCACTCCATTTTAGCTTGAAGGCAGCACATGTTAAATAATATATATATTTCCATATGTAAGTCACACGTGACTAGAAGTCACAGGATCAGTGAAACTATGAAAAAAAATTCAATTTATAGTCCAAAAAATACTGTAATACTGGACTGGTGGATCCAGGGAGCTTTACCTGTCCCAAATACTTGACTGGGCAACTTCAATCTAGGTGATTGGGAGTGACAAATCATACCAGCATTCTTTGAGGTAAAAAAATGCGTACGAGTTGGCAGGTCGGCTTCATGGTAAAACTCTCTACATGAGCTAAAAATAAACTGATCATAAAGAGTAGAGCTGGAAGACGCCATGCTAATTGATGCTGTATACAATGCCTAGCATCTTGGTATCTTCTGCATCACACATGGAGAGGACGCCAGGGAAATCAACTTGGTGCACCAACGAGACGATGAAGCTTGCACACTAAATAGCCGCGGCAGCATTAGTGTCCAGCATCTCGGCCACAACGAGGCAGCATATGGGGAGAGACACCTCGAGGACAATTGCTGCCTTGCTCCAGACGCAGGAAAATCAATCTTTATTTCCACAGTTGGTGCATGAAGTGCACAAACACGCGGGTCAGTGCAGTTAACAAGGCTTACCTTCAAACCCCCCACGACTCCCACCCTTCCCTTGTTGCACTTCACATATGTACCGCCTGTCTGAAGCTAAGCTCCAGTCTCCAGGGTCAGCGCCGCAGTCATGACTGAGAGGGCAATTTCACCTGAAGCCGACGGATGACCGAACGCTGTCACCTTTGTTCACAACAGTGCCTGTGCGCCTTTAACATTCCATAGGAGGATGTCAATGGATGAAAGAAAGCACGCCTCATCTGGCTGGTTTGTGTAGGATGAAGCCGTGGTAGCGGCAGCTAGAAAGATTACGTTAATTTCCCCCTCAGGCCGAATATATGAAGTTGTCCTCAATTACAGGAAGAACATCCGATGTGTTTCTTAAAGGTGTTGTCCCTCTTTGGCTCCAAATTACGCTAGAACAACACCTCAGCTAGCATATGCTAATTGTGGCTTAAAAGAACAGATTGAACGACTAAATATATATTTCTCACAAATTCCAAGTTCAACTTTTAAAAACGTTAATTCGGCGACCAACAATTTGGAGTCATTGTGTGGTTATTAGGGATGAGTTGTCAACTCCCATGACTCACGGTGTCATCTTACAAACAACATTAAACTCATCACACAGCAACTTAACACTAGGGCTGGAACTAACGATTATTTTAATAATCGATTCATAATTCATCATAATCATAGCGATTAATAATTGATTATTTTTTTATTAATCAATGAATCTGATTTAAAAAAGCAAATTTTTAATTACCGCCTCTTAGCAGCACTCCCTTTAAGAATGCATGAATGGACTTTTTCCCTCCCCCAAATCATAGCAAAGACGGCGAGGAAGAGGAATTTCTCCGGCAGCAAAACTGAAGTAAAGAAGTATAAAAAAAATCACCTGACAAACATCACAAACACTCTACTGCACATCAACAAGTCAGTGGCAGAGACTGCTACGTGTGCATCACCAATAAATACAGATGAAATAACAAATCAATTTTAGAGGCAGGCTTTGCATTTGGCATCGAGTGTAGAGTCCGAGGTGTAGGACGTCTAGAGTCACTCTTGACAGGACAAAAACTCACAAACGTGTGCTCTTTGGAGAGGACGTGTTGGCTCCAACCAACCACACTATAACCCTTGGTAACCACAACAGTCGCCTTTACATGACGTCATCCGCGCGACAGGCATGAATAATCAACTTAGGCCAAATCGAACTGTTACACGAGTTTAACGTCTCTATCATTAAAAGTGCTAAAAAAAAAAACCCACACACATACACATAAAGCCTGTCGTGCTTGAATCCAATGCTTTATATCCTACTATCGATTCAATTAATTGGTTGATTACCTTTTAAACAATGTTAGATCCATATATGTCGTCCTGAATGGAAACTTTGCTGGACACAGATAGATATATAAATCAATGAATCAATGTATCGATGAATCATTACACCCCAAATCAACAGCTATTTAGGTAAATCGATTAAATCGACTTTTGATATAAAATTGTTAATATCCTCTGATGTCAGCCACTCAAGTGAATATTTCCTTTGTCGTTCATGAAAGCAGACCTATTTTCTTTGTGTTTTAGGCAAAACAATATATTCACACACATAACCTTTGACTCTGGAAAACAGTGATTGACATTTTTGCTTCTTTTCTGATGTGTTGCGGACCAAACCACTAACTGTGTTTGGTTCATATTGGTTTGGTCCGTTGAGGGCCTAACCGACTACTTGATGAATCAAAACCACAAGCTTCAGATTACTTGACTAAGAAAATAATCGTTTCAGCCCTACTTACAGCACTGTTGCACTGGCACAAAATACATTTTCATGTTCTTCTTGTGTTTGTGTGGGTTACAGTGGTGTGGAAAAAGTGTTTGCCCTTTTCCTGATTTATTTTTTTGCATGTTTGGATTTTTTTCTCCCTTATAAATAAAAAGTTTCATTTAAAAACTGCATTTTGTGTTCAGTTGTGTTGTCATTGACTAATATTTTAATTTGTTTGATGATCTGAAACATTTAAGTGTGGCAAACATGCAAAAAAATAAGAAATCAGGAATGGAGCAAACACTTTTTCACACCACTGTATCTCCAGGTATTGAAGCTTCTTGCATGCGAACATGCATGCTAAGGACACTGAATTGTCTTCAATGGTTACAAAACGTCTTCAGACCAGTGATCAGTCAATAATCCATAACAGGATAAACTCAATAGAAAATGTGTGCATGAATGGATATTCTAATGCTTGAGTGACACGACAATGTTAGCCCAATAATGACACAAATTCGTAGTCTAATACCGTTTTTCAGATGCTGAAAAGGTGAAGTAAACATCATTGCCTGGTTTCCATAGTTACAGTGATAACACGACATTGATCGGCCTCCTGTTTGACAGTGAAGTGCTAAAAGCAATCGCAAGAGACAAGCAAACACGGCCATTAACACATGCATGCAACCGTGCAAGTTACGTCTTGATTCACAGAAAAGTGACCTGAAATCTACAGAACAACCAGTCTGTCGATAAATTCCGGCTAATCACAAGTGGAATTGAACTATTCCTGCTGGAATACAAAGATGGTCAGAGGGACAGATTTAAATTCACTTAATTTTATGGAAAAAAATATGCCTAAAAAAGTTGAATAAATCTTGCACTTTAAACCAGTAAATCAATAATAAATAAGAAGTTCCATCATAAATTGTTACTTCCATTGTTTGAGGTGGCTTTAGGGGGTCCTGCTGCACAAACATCATTTACATTTCAAACTGCGGTAATGATGTTGTAGGAACACGGTTGCTTATTTCTGAATCATGGGGCAGTCTGCAAGAGTGTTACTTCACTTCTGCACAGTGCTGTCGGTTTAATGATGGCAGCGTTGGCTTCATTTCCCCTGTTGCACATACCTTTAAGCTGGGAACCACAGGTGCCCTTTCATGTAATCCATTTCCCTGCATTTGCATACATGCATAATGCATGACATCACGGCATCCCCCAGCAGAGGGTCCAATGAGACGGCGCTATTTTTAGTATGCACCTGCAGTCTGTGCTGCCCATCCCCATATCTCAGGTTAAATTACACAAGACTGAAGGCGTTTTTGCTCCACATACATCCATTTTCAAGACTGGGCCACAAGGGGATGGAGCCTATCCCAGCTGACTTAGGGAGGAGAGAGGTGGGAAATACACACTTGACAGATCACCCATCAATCACAGGGCACACAGCGACAGACAACCATTCACTCTCACGTTTACGACATTCATAGTCGTTTACGTGTCGACATAAAATTTTCCACCCAAAGAGGTAATTTCTTAGAAAAATCGACACAGTGATGTCGACATGTACTGTCACCTTCGTCAGGATCGCTAAGCAGTGTGAAGTGACAACAGGGACATACAGTATGTCTAGTTACACAACGCTACAAAAATGCAAAAATGGATTTCCTGTTCACTGCAAAGGAAGCTTCAAAATAAAAGCATGGCAGCATTAACCTGGATTCTACCACAGCAACTACAAAAATGTACCCATTTTGTTACATTCCTTTGTCCGCCCTATTCTTCACTTTGCCTGCCCTTGCTGCGACTGGAGGGAGGACAACTGGGCGTCCCTGCTGCTGATTGTTGCGCACTATGGCTGTAATTAAAGATTATTTTCTTAGTCAATTAATCCGCAGCTTGTTGCTTCAATTTTTTTGGACTAAATCAATATGAACCCAACATTAACACTTCCTTGTTCTACAACATATAAGAAAAGAGACAAAAATGTCAATCACTGTTTTCCAATGTCAAAGTTGATGGGTGTGACTACCTTGTTTTGCTGAAAACACAAAGATAATTGGTCTTCTTTCATGGATGACTAAGGAAATTAAAAGCATTCACATTTGAGAGACTGAAATCAGAGAATATTTACATTTTTTAATAATAAAAAAAAAAATCATCCAATACCAAAATAGTCATACCAATTGATGATCGGGATTCATCAATTGGTATAATTATTTTGGTACTGGATGATGTTTTTTCATACCAATTGATGATCGGGATTCATCAATTGGTCTAATTATTTTGGTATTGGATGATTTTTTTTTTTTGATGATTTGATTGTTGCAGCTCTATTGGCACCATCACCTTGTGTTTCTGCTCCCTTCTTTGTTGGCTTTGTTTTATTTTACTTGTGTGATGCTCGTTTAAGAGACTACAACTGTTGTTCAGTCGCATGCCTCTGGGGTTCAGACCTACTCAGCACATAACGCATTTAATTATTTATTTTTGATTGTCAGCCACAGGAGAGAAAGGTTTGCGCATGTATGCGAGCTTTATTGTCATTGTAATAAAGACATACAATAAAATAATATTAAATATATAAAAACAGAAGAATCAATGTGCACAAATGCAGGAAAACTGTGTCAAACTGCAGTAAGGTCAAAAATACTTTACTCCAACCCATTCTCCTTTGTCTCTGGCCAAAGTCACAAGTAAATGTGCAAGCTAGTTTCACTTTCAGTTATGTTGACGAATGCTTGCGTTGACGTCAGTCACCAAGTCCAAGGGGCGTCGACATAAACACTGTATATCGCTGGCAGCATCTCAGTGTGTGAGGCGGGATTCTGTGTGTGGCTGTTGTTCAGCACGTACTGTTGTGAATGTGTGGATGCATGTCCACAAGAGGGTGCAAGTAGACCTTTTTCAAGCCGGATGCAAACATTAACTGGAGGCCCCTCATGTCAGACTTCTGATCTAATCTGGAGGATTTGTGTCTGATGAGGTTTCGGCTCTAAGCAGAGTGACCGTCCGCTACCGCTGGCAGGAATGACGGAACGAGTGGACTGCTGGTAAAAAGTGGACAAGCAGCCATTAGCAGCTAGGTAATTGCAACCACCCTCCACCTCACACATCTAGCCCCACTGAATGACAGTTAATATTGCAAAGGACGACAGCAAATCATTACCTGGCACACAATAGCAGACTTTGCTGATGGCCACTGAAGCCCAATTGGGCTCAAAAATGGCTCATCATACAGCCCGGACCACCAATTTAGCCTCCAATGCTGCTGTGTCTGATAAAGGTCTGAAAACATCATTGATCCTGATTGAGGTTGTATATATTTTGTATATATTTATGCATTTTCAGACACTGTGAGCTGACAAGAGGTTGTTAGGTCAAGAAGAAGGCTGCTGCACCGACACTGCGATGCAGTGTGGGGGCACACAAGCCTGCTAATTGGATGTCTTTGGCGACTTACTCTAACCATGGGCTGTCTTAGCTTTGTAGGGAGGGAATTGACTGGAATAATGTGCCTTATAAACAGGCTGTGGTCCTGACGTTTGCAAGGAGTTTCATCACTCAGCAGTCATTCATGTGGAAGCTTTAAGCTCCCTTTGACGGCCCTTTGAAGAAAAGAAAAGACTTTGTTTTCGGATAAACATATTTTCCAAGTGCACCAAGTGTCTCATGCTGGCAAGGTTTACCCTTTTTTTTAAGGCAAAAGGTGCATACCATAGATATATACACCATGGAAAATACAGTACTTATGTAGTAAATGTGATTATTTGGCTTATTTAGACATTCAAAGATCTAGAGTGCACGTAAGTAGTGCTTGTCTCCACAGATTAGGTTGTTGATCCAATCAAAACCCTGTGAACTGTCATAATCAAAGCAGAACACCAACTTTTCCTTCTCCCATGTCACACTTTGCGAAGTTTTATGGAAATTGGAAGTCGTTTAATATTTCTGCTGACAAATAAACAATAACATCATGCTGATGCTGATGATGTCCTGCTTCATTTGTACTTGTGTTTGGCTGATAGGCCAGCATGTAGCTCCTGATGTTCCATTAAGTTCTTTCATGCCTTTCCGAGTCCAAATACACAACTAGCAGGATCTTATCAGCAACTCAGCTCAACTCGTTTCGACTGATTCAGTCGGGTAGTCGGTTGCTTTATCTCACGGCGGACAGAACCAGTGGACACTTTCTACTTCCACTGTAATCACAGCCTTCCCGCTCCACAGCCGGGGGTCATTCACGGCCATTCGCAGCTTCTGTCCATTGCATCCTCTAAAAACAACATTTGGACTGCAACTGCTAATGCCTGAAACTATCTGTTCATGGACCTGATTGAAATTAAAGTATTTTTCCCAAAAGAATAACAGAAATAGAAATACCGAGGAACTAGTTTAAATCGACGTCCCTCGGATTTTTTAATCTACCGCAGCTTAATATCGTTTTCCTCCATTTGTGCAGAAAGGTTGATGAAAGAATGGCTGAGAACTATATCAAACAAAAGAAGAAAGGACCTTTTAATGTTGTAGTAGTGCCTTTCCTTTTGCCCCTCCCACCCTTCTTCATTTATTTTCACAGATTTTGACTTAACCACAAATCTGCTTTTGCAAAATCATGCCAGCAATAACGATGACGTTAACACGACTACAATACGTCGACATAAACAGACTTATATTTTGTAGAAATGACCACTTCACGCTGGCTCTCAGACTTTGTCAATAAATCAATCGATGCTGTGGAAAACTTCCTTTAGCAACAGTCAAAAGAAGAAATAAACTGCGCAACGATAAATCGGTCTTGTGTCATATTTAGGGGCCTATGAAATCCCTTTTATTTTTTAGAGTGTGTCCTTTGGGACAGTAATTAAAATGTAAAAATCTTTACATTTATTGATGCAATACATCCAATTTTACCAATTTTGCCCAGTATTTGCAGCTTGTCTAACTTTTTTAATGGGATGTCAGCCTATGCACAAAGGATAAATGTGCCTCCCGTCCTTATTTCACTCAGAACTTGCACGACATCAGCGGTTACATTAAAGCGGTAAAACACATCACGGTGTACACACACACAGCTGCACTAGCATGCTCTGCTAAACTAAGCCAACTTTCACCAGTGTTTTAGGCCACCGTTTCAACATGTTTAGTTCACAAGGGGGCGGGTTGGTGTTTGTGATGAGATCGGCCAAAATTGAGCGGTCCGCCATGGAAATACTTCGCCACACAAACGTTCCTTCTCGTCACCATGAACGCATTTCATTCACATCATGTCAATTTCGGAGAGAGTCCGTGTTCAACAATAGATTCCGTATTTACTGGCCAATCTGCGATTCCATCTGCGATTCCGTTAATGCGGAAATCAAAAGGGCCCTACATATTTATTCTGCACAGAAGGAAACCGTCAAAACAAACCCGAAGCAGTCTACCACAAGTGTCCCACCGAAGGACGGGGCAGAAGTATAGTATAGTTGACCCCGTTGACATGGAACCACCAATGGGAAACTTGTTTTGGTCTCTAACCTTGAGCAGGCAAGTAAGATGGTGGTTCAGGAATTTTTTTTATGAATGTTTTTTTTCAAAAATATAAGCTGAATTGTGAGTTGCTGCTGTTTTGTATCGAAGACCTCGTTGGCATCTTTGGGTAGCTCAATGTGTCCACACAATGTGGCTTTACGTGGCTGAGAACAGTCGAGGCAATTCCCTACTGAGTTTCAAGACGGAGGCTCCCTGGCTCTGCTGATAAACAAAGCAATCAGTGAGTGATTCCGGCCGACCAGGACCAGGCAGCTTCCCAGTGCTGGAGGGGAACTGAAGGCGAGAAAGACATGGTGTAGGATTATCAAAGAGCAGTGAGGCCTGTATATCTAAAAGCTCAGCAGAGGCACATCAAACAGCAACGAGACTGGTGGGGTGGCAGACGGGGTCAAAGCGAGTGGGAGAAGGACCAGAGTGGAGGAATATTTATTCCAATGAAGCCGAATGAAGAAATTAGGTGCTCAAATTATTGAGAATGAAACCATGTCTGCTGACAATCCAAGTGGGACTTTGGGTCTTCTCAGGTGTTCGTTTGTAAAAATATGCAGCATGCCAAGGAGTGCATGTGCGTGTCTATGCACGAGCGTGCTCACAGTGGGCCGCACTTAGGGCAAGTTTCTCCTGGGGGCTGTTGTTTGTTTCTTGTCTGTCACATCTGGTATGAAAAAATATTCCAAACGGATCCCGGCAGACACCTCGCTGATGAGAGTGAACTTTGGAGGTCACAGAGTCTCCAAAAAAACCCCAAAAAACACTGCCCAACATTTTAGGCAAAGAAACGGATTATTTATATGATGTTTTCCTATGTCTAGGTTTTACATAAAGTGACAATGTGACTGATTAATATGGATGCAGTACACTCTCAAAACAAATAAATCACAGCTTCTGCAGGCAGGAAAGTGAAATTCCAGCAATCTACACATCAGGTGTGGGATGACAGACACCTGTACAGTCCTGGGGATGCTGTTTTGGAAATCTCAGAGGACGTTCAGCATACAAATGAGAACATTGTGCTAATAGCGTTTTATGACACGCACTCACACTTTCTCTGAATGACAATCAGGTTAATGGTTGACTGTGAATGAGGAAGTCTTATTAGTAAAAAATACTCAGCTAAATGAAGTGTCACCATGCTGACCCATGACAATTGTCGATGAGCCAATGTCTATCTTTACAAGTAACTATGAACCTCTAATGCTTCAAATAGTAGTAGTGGTGATAAAGGTTCTCGGAACAGATTATTTACATTGTAGGGGCGTCTACTGTATATATAAACGCTTTTTTTTTTTGCATAAAAGTAGGCCAGAACAGTACATACAGAATTTAATGTAAATTTAAAAATGCAGTCTTACAGGACAGCATGATGGAAACACAAACAATAAGACAAGAAACAAGGATAAAGGATAACATTTGAAAAGAAAAATATTAAAAAAACTAAATAAAACACAACATATCACTTAAGTTAGTCTTTCATATGAATTGTTTTTATAATGTTCTCCAACGTATGAAAGGTTCTCATTGCCTTCCTGTTTTTAATGATCAACTTCAGTGATTCATAAAATATTTTTAGTTCAGAAGAATGCCCGTGAATGTTTGGTTTATATGACATCACTCTGGACTTATGAATATGGAATTTGCCTAATAAACAAAGAAGTTTCACAGCATTCTCCAAACCTCCAAATGCATGTTCCGCACAGTCACCGTGCGTGCGCGAAGTGACTTTACACCCCGAACCCTCCATTGTAAACTTGCGACACATGCAAGGGTCACGCACTCCTTCACTGCCTTGTCTTTGCGACCTGGCTGCGTGCAAGGTTTGAAAATCCGTGCGGGCCATGTGCGTGTCTCTTGCAATTTGCCACATTTTTGTACGTAACCAGCACGCAGCAGCACGTACCAATTTTTACCAATTCTAATTTTTGCAACATTTATTTTCACAACTTATTTCAACCCAAACAAACCTGATGTGTTTGTCTTATCACAACATTAACAAAATGCTGGTATCCAACTCACATGTTGTATTTCAGAATGCATTTCTTTCTAGTGTTCGCACATTATTAACAACTGAAAACCTGAATGAAAAGAAGGCTTGCGGGCGCCTCATGTGGTCGTGGGGGGCTCCCTGGTGCCCGCGGGCACCAAGTTGGTGACCTCTGTCCTAAATGAACACAATAGGTTGCAATCGTAGATGGGTGTCTAGGAACGGACACCTAAGAGAAAAGTAAGAATTACAGGGTGAAGAGAAGCTGAACGACATTTAGTGGAATGATGGCCAACATAAAGCTGATTCTCAGGTTAGCTGAAGGCGTGGCAGCGGGTTAAGTACATGCTTCAGATTCCTGGGAAGCTTCCTGCTGTGTTGTGAGCGCGAGATGATTGAACACTCACCAACAAGAAGACACTCAAACACTTGACTTTGACAAAGTCACTTGAGCGCTATCAAGTTCAAGGCAGAAGAGTCAACGATGCAGACGACATGTTTCTTACACAACATGAGGTGCACTGACGACCTGACACATCAGGGGCTTGGATTGACAGAGCAGATAAAAAACGTTTGGAAAAAGGCAGGTACGTCCAAAAACAACATGAAAGGACTGGATGAAGGTTGCTTGTGTGTCACATGGTACATGAGGAGCATCATGACATCAACAAGTTGACACAGTAAAGTTAGGTTGACAAACACAATGAAAACATTCTTTCCAAAATAACTGGCAGTGATCTTGTAGTCCAATTATAATAAAACTGCAACGAATAACTAATGTTAGCATCCATGCTAATGGCTTTCAGTGTTTCCCCTTGGTTTACAGCTATTACGTTATTTTATATTTGAGTTATTTCAGAATGCATTTCATTTAGTGATTTTAGATTATTTATTGAATTAATTTAATTATTTAAGATTGACTACATACAAATGTATTTATTTGTTCATTTAATGCACACAGAACAATGAACAAATTCCTGTCTGTCTCCTTCTGCACTATACTTCCTACGCTGTGCAGGTGCTGTTCATATGCTGAGGCATTCAAGCGCACTGTGTACCTCTGAGTGTAAGGCTTCCAGGGACCAATTTCAGACCCGATCGCGATAAGTGAATTTACGCGAAGTAGTATTCAATATTAATTTTCGTAGTTAGAGCTTAGAAAACCTGTTGATGACTTTCTAAATACATTTTTTAACATTATTTAACAGAGTCCTGTAGACGTGAAATAACACCCCTATAGTCACCTTTACACTCCTAATATTCTTTGTTTACATCACATTGAGCAACACAAATGCGCAGGCTACGGGATCCCTACAGGGACATAAGAGATGGCTGGTGCTCATAGCATTTAGCAAGCTACCAAGGCCAACTAGTCTGCCTTATATTTAGCAAACATCAACTGCTTGTATTGTATTTTGAATTTGCTCATCTCGGTGCATTGTTTGTCATTGTCCTCACGTCAGTATTTATAAAAAAAATATACTGTATATCTAAAACATTACTGCCCATGTTTAACGTGGACTGCAGGCTGTAAAGCACATGCCAAAGCAGCAGGGGGCACTATAGCCACAAACAGTAAGGCCAGTTTTGCCAATCAGAAGCCTGAAGAAAGTAATTTGTGGAAAACACACAATAAAAACAAATATGGAAAAGTGGAATGATTCATGATGACTTATGCCTCAATATAACATGACTATACAGTGGCTGAGCTTATATGTGCAACAGCTACTGGGATGTTGCTGCAGATTTGAGATGATCCCAGTTGCTGAGGTCTTTGTTGGGTCTTTGAGACTGTACTGTCTGAATCTTTTGTCATTTTTCCTTGAGTCTCCGCTTCTCATTTCTTGCGGCTGCGCTTGTTTAATACGGCGTAAATAAAATCAACAGAGAAGTTAAGTGAGCTGCTGGCCCCAATTTTCTGCTATGTTTTCAATTTTGTCTGCCTATTTCCCCATTTAGTTGCTTTTCTCATTTTTGGGTGGGCATCAAAGATGCGTCCAGCTCACCTTGGGAAACGAAAAGGACATTTCTTGTCTCTTGACTTGACAGGAGGACACGAGGTAAACTGTGACAAATCTACTTCCCATCTGAGGGGCTGTGATGCTGCATGAAAGGAAGCCACGCTGATTTATTTATCCTTTCTCGCCGTCTGCACGTCACAATTTGCCATCGAATTGAAGATTAATGAGATTCAGTTTGCTGCCGACTGCCCAAATCTAAATAGCAGATGAGTCGAATGGTTGGAGGAGACAGATGTCGCTTACTCACCCCCAAAATGTCTCTTGCACACACGCACACAAACCACACAAAATCTATCACTGCCAATGCCAATCATACCACTTCCAGAACTCAATCATGGCTTATCGATACATATTTGAACCAAATTGTACACCTTCATAGATACATACCTTCTCTATACTGCCATCAGGATGCGGGATATTAAAGGTTGGCATGTTTTGCAACGCCAACAAACAAAATGACACGCAAAGGCCCGACTATTAAAGCTCAGAGATTCCACAATAGTTCATTGGAAACATGTCCAAAATGTAGCCTTGAATTAGACTGTTTAAATGTGTTTTTGGTCTGTAGCTTTCATGCTAATGAGCTGCAACAGAGTGTGTCTCCAAGAAGCGCTACTGTGCACTTTATCCACTTTTTGCATATACACTGCACCTCTGCACTTGTCCAGTGTAATAGATGCCAAATATCACATACAACAACGTAAAATTAAGGAGTGGGACAGGAGGACACATGTGAGCCACAGCAGGAGCATTACACATTTTAACTGCAACATTTACTAAACACTAACTAGCTTGGCTGAAAAACATTAGCAAACTGACAGCTCCTTCGTCTGTAGCTGACTGTCAGATAGTTGGCAATCTGCATTTTAAGATGTGTAGCGAAGTCTGCTTTTTTACAAAGTGGTTGAGCGTATACACAGGGCGGGCTCATCTAGTTAGGGGCGGGTCAGGGTGTGTCTCTCAAAAGTAGAGCAAACAAATGAGTGAGGTGATGGCTTTTTCTCACCTTTGATGCTCATCAACAGGCGCTATGGACAAATACTATTGTTAGGACACTTTTACACAATAAATAAATTCCTCCATTCTAATTGGGTTATTATTTGAACACGCCTTGAAGTAAACTGATATACAACTGAAAAAGAATAAAAAACAAAAATAAATTGATAAACAATTAAGCCAGTAGTTAAGAGTCATCAAATAAATGGCATCTCAAGCCAGAGCTATACGTTGTACACTAACAATGTAACACTTTTTTTTATTTTAAAAGGCAGCCACTTAAGGTTAACGCATTTTCACTCCAAAAAGGAGCAATAAAATAAAAGGCTGATACCTTACAATGTTAATGTGGCTCCTCGGGTCCTTGCGCCAGGTGAAGATGTGTCGGCCTTCCAATTATGTCCAGTCCAAACCGTAGTAGAGTCCTCCATATCGCACTCAGCCAACCATATCTGTAGGCAGAGCTGATGCAATTTAACCATAAAAATTTATTAGTTTTAGACTGTGACGGAGCTCCCTCCCATGATGGAAGTCGCAGTAATAAAAAAGGTCATACATTCTAAGTGTTCTGTTTTGTGTTAAACCACTCGACTTAAGGTAGTTAGCTACTAGCATGTAGCCACTTCCTTGCTGAAAAAGCCCCACAGCTAAACCAACTGGAAGGAGTATCAGCACCCCCTAGCGTTGCAGAGGCTGGCATTACTAGTGCTTAACAGACTGCTGCTGTGTGTCAAATTGAATACATTTCTGTGTCCCGGTGCAGTCTCTAATCGATTAGCACTCTACTGCGAATTTAGGTATTGATCCAATCCAATGCAATATGAACAATACAACAAAAAACACACATACAGTATTTGTGAAAATAAATTGAGCTCATCATGATCATACTGTATGGCAGGGGTGGCCATTACGTCGATTGCGAGCTACCGGTAGATCGCCAAGGTAGTTTGGGTACTTTGTAGTTGTCATATGACATCAGTCAGCTGACATTAAGCTCCCCTCCTGATTCCCGCTTGCTCCCCCGCAGCATTTCAAGCTACACACGAGGATGCAACTTTCATCTTTATTATTATGATTATGGATGAACTAACTCAGCGGTAAGATGTCTATATCTATAACACAAGTTATCTGTTCACTTGTAGCGGCTAGTTACGTAGACAAAAAGTGTATTTACTGGCTTTGCTTGGCGTCATGAACTATCCTACAAAAATCAGTGTTTTCTACACGTTGGCTTCTTAAACTATTATTTCATGATGAAATTAAAAATGTGCCCATTGGTGAAACCTTTTCAATATGTTGTCTTGACTTCGGCTGAATTGTCTTTTGCATAATCATTTTAAATTCTTGTATATGGGTCATGTTTGATAGCAAATGCTAACTGGATGTAATACATGAACTGTGTGCCCTAATGAGCGTTACATAGCTAATTTGACTGACATATTAACAGTACTCAGGTTATGTACACAACTATTTAGGAGTTATGTGTAATTATCTTTATTTCCATATTGAAGTGAATTATGATAGCAACTACTTTGATTACCTGTAGACTTTGAAAATGTGAATGTGAAATACTAATCATTAATAGTTACAATAGAATTTCAGAGTTTACTGGTTACATTTTGTATATGTTATATGTTTTATAGAAAGACGTAGATCATTTTGACTTGTACTTGCATGCTGAGAAAGTGCGTGCACTCCAGATATACATGTATAACGTACATAAATACCTACTCCTTTTTACAAAAATAAATATAGTAAATATATATACAGTACTTTGTATATTTATAGTAGTAGGTAGATCTTTGGGACTTGGTCATTTTAAAAGTAGCTCGCAGGCTAAAAAAGTGTGAGCACCTCTGCTGTATGGTACTGATAATACCAATATTTCCACCCCTATGTTGTTGTTGTTTTTTTTTTTATGTTTTTACTACAACATCCACATACTGACTGCCGTACTTCTCAGTCTGAACACACTTATGTGCTCAATAGACTAAGGCTGAATCCCACTCTGAAACTCAATAGCTATGTGTAATTACTTACCTTTATATGTTTCTTTCGGTCTCTGCGGTTCAGTCTTCTCAGCGGGTGTCGTAGCTGCGCCTTCCCTTATGTTTCAATTGTGGTAGCCTATCGCACTTGTTTTCAACGGGTACTGTATATACCCCTTGGCACATACTGTACCCCTTACCCCTCGGTTTAAGGAGAATTGGGACACCACTTGATTCTCGTGAACGCACAAAACCTAGGGGTAAACCTAGGGGTAAGGCGTAAGACGAGGTAATATGATGTGTCATCATGACATACGTGTCAGAGGGAAAATAGAGCACAGCTCTTCAGGAAGGAAGGAAACTTTCCTCTTGTTTCAGGCATGATTTTATTTATAAAGTGGCAGCAAAACAGAGCAGTTGAGCACAAACAGATTCGCCTGTCGAGCCCTTCTCAGTTCCGCCTTCCTTACCCCGCCCCCTCAATATGCCCAAGGCCAAAGGTCACATAAGTCCCCCCTTTTTATAGCTGTCACAGGCAATGCCTGTAACAAAGTTAGAAGTTTTTTCTCGTACATGTACAACTTTATTCTAAAAAACATAGATTATTTTAATACTGCGTCGTAACAGGCATTGCCTCAGATAATAATAATATTACGACTTTTTTTCTTGTAAATGTACAGTTTTTTTTTCTCATGAATTTGTGACTTTATTCCCGCAATTTACGATCTTTTTCCTAAATTTATGACTTTTTTTTTGTAAATTTACAACGTTATTCTTGTACATTTTTGACTTTCACGATTTCATTCTCAAAATCTCAGGTTTTGTTTTCCAATGTGGCCCTAATACTCCGCCGGAGAATTTCATATTCCCCGTATTAAATTTATTTTACCCGTTGATTGAATACAATTCCAGAGAGACATTCTGTTTCCTCATGACGCCTTCAAAAACTTTTTCTTGTGGTCCCTGTGAAATCCCTACCCTCTATTGTATATATATATATATCATTTTCTCCGCAGATATGCGAGGGTAGATCTTGTGCAGGTTCACGGCCGAGAGCAGGGATCTTGGTCTCAAAAAGGTTGGTGACCACTGATCTATGGGTTAACAATTTCTCAAGCAGGCAAATAAGCATCCCACTTTACAACTGCACTCTTGTATCCTACACAAGTACTATGTAGTCATTACAGAGAAAAACATGATAAAAAAAATATATTCATTTTATCAAGTGTACAACTAACTAGGGTGCCCAAACGAAGCACTATGCGTTGGTGAAGCTGCATGGCAAGGTACTTTCTTTTTTTTTCCTTTTATTTTCTCATCTATTTTTTCTTTATATATTTTCTGCAATTTTTTTTCAGTTGACAGTTTTTTGGGACCATTTTAGTTCACTCCAACTTCTGTGCATATGTTGCACTGACTGGTTTGGTGCGTGTATCTGCAAATATTTCTGTGCATGTGAACAATCTGAAAAAGTTTCAGTTTGAACAATTTCAGCATTCCTGCAAAGCATACTAAAGATGAGAGTGCTCTTCTACAGTGCGTTGTTGGTTTGGCATAAAAATCTGGTAAAATGAATGAAGTGTGTGTCATTTGGCGCAAAAGTTTGATTTGCATCATGATGTGTGTAGTTTTGGATGCAATGTTTCATTTTGCAGGAAATATGAGATTGTGTTATATTGTTATTGTGCTATATTGTGCATTGTGTTAAGTATTTTGCTAAAACGAGCCTCGTTTGCGAAATTGTGTTTTAGCAATTGGAAAAAAAAACTGTAATTTAATTTTGACTACAAAAATGATGCTTTTGTGTTAAACACAGCAAAGTTTTAACATCCCCCCACCAGCGTCATCTTTTTCTCTTGTGAATTTGACATTGTGCAGGGCTGCGCCATTTGTTCTACATGGAGTCCTCCATGCAAGAGGGATCTGGTTTCCAATTGAATAATCTACGCATGTTAATTTGAACCTTAAATTCAATGCGGTTTAAAAAAAACAAAAACTGCTTTAAAACAAATTCATGCAGAAATTCCTGCATGTCAATGTACCGACTAATTGAGTTATTGAGGAGTTAGTTTGCTTTGTTAAAGGATATAAATGTATTTGTGTTCTCAAGAGGCTTTTGTCGGCTTTCAGGTGGTGATCATTTGAAAGCTGTGCTGTCATGTAAAAAAATAGCACAAATATAATTACGCTACTCTGTGAGTCAAAATAACTTTTATGGACACAACCCTCCTATAGCAGCGCATTAATGTGCTGAAGGTCTGATCTTTTGGAGGAAGAAGATGACGGCAAATTCCCTGCAAAAAGCACATGAATTCAAGTGGAAATGTTAGCATTCGGCAGAATGAACATCAGCTACACGTGACACTTGATACTGCATGCGTTTTCAGGAGTGTCAAGTTAGTCCTCATGGAGGGCAGAAGTAGTTTACTTCCTTTACTTGTACTTGTAATTTCCACTAAAAGAAAGTACAGAAGTGCTTTTCAGGCTAAACAACGTCAACATCAGACCTTTGTATGAGTGATGCTTTCACCACTGCTTTCTCTATTGTGGCTTAAAGAAAATAGAAGATGTTTGACTTACCAGCTGGATCGTATTTGACTGAAATGAAAGAGAAACAAGATGAAATTCACTTCTCACAAATGCAGATTTCTTTGCGTCTTCCTGACACAGGAAACAGTTGTGTTCCTCACCTTGTCTGTGATGCTTGACCATGAAGCTGGCCGCCAGGAGGACCACCACGGCTAGGACCGCCACCGTGGCAGCGACGGCGACCCACAAGTTGCCTGTTGAGAGCAAAAAGCATAAATAGAGTGAAAAAGCATGAAGAGCAAACCTTCATGACTACTTTGCATGCATCCTATCAAACGTCAGCCATTGTTATTGTGACATGGATCAATGATGGTGAAGGTTGGACTTCTGATAGGAAACGTCTCCAATGTGCTTGTTTTGAGGACACTAATGTTCAACTAAATGTGCCTTTCTCACCTTCATGGCTTGCGTTGCTCAGGATGCTTCTTCTCTCCAGCTTGGTGACCATGTCCTCCTTGACGCCAGCCAGCTGAAACACACATTCGTATTTGCCCTCCACGTCGGCCGTCACCTCCACTTTCAGGTCCACCGTCATCTGGAAGGTTCCGTCGTGGTTGGGGAGCAGCTCTCTGTGCTCCACGTCCTCGTGGAGCTCCTCGCCATCTTTCCTCCAAAACATGATGGCGCTGTCGGGGTAGAAACCTGTCGCGAAGCAGCTGACCGGAGAGGACGGCGTCTTCTGGAGGAGAGACACCTCTGGAAGCTCTGCACAGGAAGTGACACCACGTGTGGATGGAGGACAATGTGGAGAGAAGGTGTGACGGGAAAGAAGAGAAAAGGACAGAAAGAGAAAAGCATAAGGACAAGACTGTAGGTTGTAATGCTAGTAATGTTCCTATGGGGGCGTGCTAACATGGTTACAAAGGTTTAAGTACCTGTTCTCAATAGGACCTGCCTCCCATTGTTCACATGCTTCTTCAAGTAAGAAGGACAGCGCTCAGTGAAGTAAAACTTAATGTATTCAATATAAGCTTTGGCATGGTCCCACTTGTGTTTGGTGGGGACAGCTTGTGGTTTTGCTGCGATCCATGTCCATGTCTTCATGTCCAATGATAGCAAGTCTTCTCCATCATAACTGTACTGTACCCAACCATCAACCTCATCAGTCTCATCATCCCATTGACAGCCAAGCATCTGCTGGTAAATGTGAACACCTGAGAGAATGACACAAAGTGTTGTAAAACACAGTGAAACCTCACACACATACACACACACGCGCTGCTGTATTTCTAACTGTCAAATGTCAATCCTGTCTTGTTTTGAGGTCATTATGGGATGGACAGAGACAAGGCATCAGTGCAGTACTAGGGATAGTATGGTAAAATTGTGTACCTTTCGGTCCGCCCACCACGGGGAAATCCTCCTTATGGATCGGTGGTTTTTCCATGCATTTTGCATTATGTGTGTGTGCGGGTGCGTGCCTGTCCGGGCTGGCAAACCTAATGTGACTTAATGTCCAATTTCCTACACTGTACATATTTCATGTGAAGGACGTTCTGCCCAAAAGCGGACGTAAAGGAGAGGCATTCGATGACAGAGTATAGCACAGAGTATATATTGGTGAGTCGGGATGTCACGATCCACATTTCTTGGATCCAATAAAAGTCCATCCAACAAAAGTAAAATTGAAAAAAATGGGTGTGCAAAAATACTTTTAATGTAAGACTAATCATTTGCCATGGTTATAGATCAGTTTGTGCTGTGATTTAGAATATATGACTTTTTTTTTTTTTAACAAACTCATGTAAGCTATTTTTTGTGGCGCCCTTAGTTTGTGCCACCACAGGATGTGCTGTTATTTTGAAGGCCGGAAGTGTTGTTGAGGTCACTTGACGAGAGTCAGTGGAGAGACAAGCGGGCTAAGAATAAAGTTCCTCCCGCAGCTCCAGCTCCTGTCCTCCTCCTGTTGCTCACTCTGCACTGGTGTTGCGTTTTCTTCTTATGCAGGCGGCGGGAGTCGAGTGGCAACCAGCTTCGAGGCGCATTATGTTGGAGTGTGGCCCAGTGTTACGAAGTGATACAGCAACCGGATCGGCCCGATCTCGTAGCGGAAGACGATATTTTCCTATCTTCAACATACAACATCGATAGCTAATCCCGATCCTGAAGGTCGGATCGAGACATCCCTATTGGAGAGTGAAGGCGGCAACTGCAGTCTGTGACGGCGATGCGGGACGGGGACTATGATACCCTCGGCCTCCTGGCCTAGATGTCAATGCGCAGCGAGGTTTGTAAATGGACAAAGATGAGTGATGAAAGTAGAGATGAGAACGGTTCTGCAAGCTGCAACTACTGTATTAGCGCTGCACTTCAGGTAAGGAAATCAAATAAAAATAAAATAATCATTACCCTGTTCAAACTCTTACTGTTGCACTTGTAAATTTGCTTTGTCACCTACAACACAAAGCTTACATAGCTTATAGTACCATATACTGACCTACGTACATAGGATTAGTTTTAGCATCTTTAATATATACAGTACATACAAGTGCCATCCACATCCTTCCATTTTTTTGCATGCTATATCAATATTTTGATTTGAGAATTTTATTTATTGGAGAATTACCTGCTAGTAGACTAATTTCATTTTCACGCTTAATTTTTAAAATAATGTAATAACAATAATAATGAAGAGAGAATTTTGGAACAAAAAATTCGATTTCTTTAAAAACGAAAAACCTATCGAAACAGGACCACAGCCCCAAATACTGAGGTAGAGACCATACTGTACGTTATCGACACCGATGCACCTCTAGTGTTTGTTGTAGTATAAAAAGTACATAAAATAATTGTACAGAATTCAACATAAACAAACCTTCAGTGTGGTTGGAGAACTTCCGAAGAATTTCAATGCTGTTTTTGAAGACAAGCTCACTGTTTACATTAATCTGCGTCTGCCTCTGCCAGTACTGTGGATCCTCTGCTGTGATTTTGTTCACCCAGTCCTGTTTGGGTTCTGCTTTCCTGCTGTTGCTGTCATAGTGAACAATCTCAACGTCGTCAACATAACCAACACTAATATACTCTGGGAAGTTTTCAACTTCAGAGGACACAGTGTGGAAATACTTCAGCATGTGAGTCACTGAAAAAAAAAAAAGCACATTTTATTACTTTGTTTCATGGGCAACAATTTTGTACATTTCATTGTGTTCTCAACTGGATCTCAATGTAAACACAAAGCACTTATAGATTTCACAGTAAAGTACACATAAAATACCTTCAAGTACACATTTGTACACAACCTGTACTGAATGGATTTGAAAACAGACGCTAATAACTACTTTTACAACAGGCATTGGTAAATAAATGTCTCTTTATTGCCATCAGCATTTAAGTCGTAAAATAGCACTACGTTTGTTGTAGTTTTCCAGATAACAAAATGTAATTATGATATACCGCATATAGTAATTTAACATCGTAACCTCGAGCTCACTGTGATCTGAACGTTTGAGGGTTTTTTTTTAAGCAGAAGCAACGTTTGTGCAAATAATTACTGACGCTACACAAGAGCGCTGACTCACGTTAAAATGATCTTAGATAATAAGTTTGATGTGTATCAGTGTAACTAAAGACGATGTGAATGTTAAAAGTAAGACAACAATTTTGCCTCTATAAATGTTGGACAAATGAAGATGAAAACAATTCACTGACTAATGCTGGTTAATAGGAAAGAGCGTCCATAATAAGAAGTAATCGGGAAAAATACTTTCCTGCTCAACAAACAGGATATTTGCGCGCCCTCTTTGGCCATAACAGGTAAATGCTTGGGTGAAGTTTCTGTGAAATCACGTGACCTTATTTGAACGCTCACTTGCAATAACGAAACTCCTGAACTGGATCAACTGTATTGATAGGAAGAAGTATGAGACACTCAACTTATGTTTATTTAATTAAATGTTTTATTGTATTTTACTTCACATTTTTATATTTTAAAACACGTATCTTTTACTTGTGTTTTTTAACGAAATTGTAATTGTTTTGAATAATTTTTTCGTTTGTTTCATTTGTTTTTATGTATTCATATATTTCTTATACTTTACTTATTTCTGATTACAGCACTTTGTTTTCAACTGTGGTTGTTGGAAAAAATGGGACTTTTTAAATAAAGTTGGTATGGTATGGTTATATTTACACTTATATCTACTAGATTGTGGATAAAGTAGCACAAAAGGTTTTTGGTAAAAAGTGAACTTACCAGCCGTCACGCTGGGTATTTGCACTGCCAGAAGAATGAATAAAAACAAGTCCATGGTCAGCGGTCAGAAGTGCATCACAACATATTTTCTCGCTGTAATCCCTCTGAGAAACACACAGTGTTCAAAACCAATTTCACTCGCAAATGCAAATGTCGAGGAAGACGGAAACCAAGGCGTGGATACAAGCTTTTAATAGAGCTCTAATGAGCGAATGAGAATTCAGCGTAACTCTGACGTCACGTATCACTTGGTAAACGTCTCCGCTATATTGTATGGAAGACCCATGTAGTGTATCTTAGCACTATATGACACTATTTGTCAGGTGTACCGAAAATGGAGTAAGCAGAATTGTGTGCAGAATTATGTAAGAGAAAGGAATTAAACAGTTATAATAAAAAAATACTGAGAGTTGAAGCAAATATTCTTTGACCCTTTGGTGAACTACTCAAAATCAGCTGATATAGTATCACCATTGTAAGGCTGGACACACCATTAAACAACCACACACAAATAGTGTTTTGAGGACAAGACATAATTAGTGTAATGGCAAGAGAGCAAAATTGTTCAGTGACACTTGAAAAAGTTAGTACGTACCCCATGAACGTGATATTTCTTATACAATTCATATTGTAAATGATTGTGTCTTCAACTGGGTGTTAATGTAAACATGAAAACACTGCTAGATTTCACAGTAAAGACTCACTTCCTGTTCTAAAAGACAATTAACACTATTTGTCTTTTACAGACATTTGATGCATTTCAGCTTTATAAGTTAGTAATTGTTTAACTACACATTCACACACAACCTGTACTCAAAGTCCAACAGACACTAATAACCAGTTTTACAACTCTCATTGGTAAATAAATGCTTCATATTTACTCTATCTACTCTATTTACTGACATATTTACTCTGTCAGTGTGTCAAACTAAAAGTAGTCTTAATTGCAAGATAAAAGGTGGAGGCTGGACAAGCTATATAGACCAGGGGTCTCAAACTCGCGGCCCACAGGCCATTTGCGGCCCACCAAATCATATCTTGCGGCCCGCGAATGGACATCAAAGAGTAGTGTAGTGTTGGTGTTATAAACACCAACACTGAACTAACAGTGGTGTTATCACATGGATGTATTGTGAATTGTATCGTATCGTGAGGTACCTTGATATTCCCAGCCCTACTCCCAATACTTGATGCGGTACAGCCTCGCCCACACTCTACCTCCACTGGCCCGCAGTGAAATTGAGTTTGAGATCCCTGATATAGACAATGAGACAAATAAAATCAAGCAATAAATAAATAAATAACCACACATAGACAGCGAGTTTAGCTAAAAACTATAAAATATACAAAATAAAATCAGCGTGCTCGTTCGGTCTTTGTTGAATGCCAGTGAAAAGAGGTAGGTTATCAGCAGGTTTTTCAAGTGCGCAGGTGTTGTGTATCACTGATGTGCAGCGGGAGACTGTTCCAGAGTTTTGGCTCAGCCACAAAAAAGGCTCTGCCTCCTCTAGTGGTAAATCGAGAGCGGGGGACACACAGGAGTAGTTTGTCTGCAGACCTCAGGGCCCTACATGGGGTGCGGGGCTGCAGGAGCTCAGACAGGTACAGTGAGGCCAGTCCATGCAAGCATTTATAAACCAACAGTAGCATTTTAAAATGGACCATTTGTTTCACTGGGAGTCAGTGTAGAGCTTAATGCACAGTTATGTGCTCCCAGCGTTTAGTCCCTGTCAATAGCCGGGCTGCTGCAGTCTGCACCCCCTGGAGGCGACAATTGGAGGCCCACGTAAAGTGAATTGCAGTAGTCCAGCCTTGATGTAATAAAAGCATGTGTTGCTTTCTCGAAGTCTGCAGATGGTAGGTATCTTCTCACCCGACTTAAAATCTTTAGTTGGAAGAAGCTGCATTTCATAACTGTTGATATTTGTGGTTAAAAGTAGCTTTGCTAGAGACATCCCTCTGTATTGCAATGCACAAAGGACCTAATGGTCTGATCTTCTGGAGCAGGATGTCAGTACATTCCCTGTGGAATGTCCAAGTGGAAATGTTAGCATTTGGCCGGGTGAGCGTCATGAAAGACAAGTTCAAGATCATCTTCACACAAAGAAAGTCAAAAGAACATTGGCGGGTGCAAACAGTCCATAACTCACTGTCTCTTGGCTTGCTGTGTCCCAATCCCCTTTCAGCCTTTTAAGACATCTGAACTGTCGGACCACAAACACATCTTGAGCCGGCTATGTTGTACATCCAGAAGGTGCATCTTCACTTGTGTGACTCCAACATTTGTAGTCACTTGAAGCAGACTTGAAGAAGCAGAGTGCTGCTCTTGTACTTCCTGACTAGGAGACCTTCTTACTGAGTCAGGAAACACGAACGTGCACACTTGATGTCTCACGTGGCTGATCCTTATCATGATGCCTCATGTCAAAAGTTACACAAGTGACACTTGATAACTGCGTGCGCTTACAGGAGTGTCAAGTTAGTCCTCATGGAGGGAAGAAGTCCTTTACTTCCTTTACTTGTACTTGTAATTTCCACTAAAAGAAAGTACAGAAGTGCTTTTCAGGCTAAACAACGTCAACATCAGACCTTTGTATGAGTGATGCTTTCACCACTGCTTTCTTTATTGTGGCTTAAAGAAAATAGAAGATGTTTGACTTACCAGCTGGATCGTATTTGACTGAAATGAAAGAGAAACCAGATGAAATTCACTTCTCACAAATGCAGACTTCTTTGCGTCTTCCTGACAAAGGAAACATTTGTGTTCCTCGCCTTGTCTGTTTCTATGACGCTTGACCATGAAGATGGCTGCCAGGAGGACCACCATGGCTAGGACCGCCACCGTGGTGACGCCCAAGTTGCCCGTTGAGAGCAAAAATCCCAAATAGAGTGAAAAAGCATGAAAAGCAAACCTTCATGACTACTTTGCATGCATCCTATCAAACATCAACCATTGTTATTGTGACATGGATCAATGATGGTGAAGGTTGGACTTCTGATAGGAATGTTCAACTAAATGTGCCTTTCTCACCTTCATGGCTTGCGTTGCTCAGGATGCTTCTTCCCTCCAGCTTGGTGACCATGTCCTTGTTGACGCCAGCCAGCTGAAACACACATTTGTATTTGCCCTCCACGTCGGCTGTCACCTCCACTTTCAGGTCCATTGCCATCTGGAAGGTTCCGTCGTGGTTGGGGAGCAGCTCTCCGTGCTCCACGTCCTGGTGGAGCTCCTCGCCGTCTTTCCCCCAAAACATAAAGGCTCTGTCAGGGTAGAAACCTGCCGTGAAGCAGCTGACCGAAGGGAACAGCGTGTTCAGGAGGAGAGACACCTCTGGAAGCTCTGCACAGGAAGTGACACCACGTGTGGATGGAGGCCAACGTGGAGAGAAAGTGTGACGGGAAAGAAGAGAAAAGGAAAGAAAGAGGAAAGCATAGAGACAAGACTGTAGGTCGTAATGCTCGTAATGTTCCTGCAGGGGGCGTGCTAACATGGTTTCAAAGGTGAAAGTACATGATGTGGTTCTACCTGTCCGCATTAGGAGTTCCTCCCATTGTTCACATGGTTCTTCAAGTAAGGACACTCCTCAGTGAAGTAAAGCTGATTGTAATCATATGAAGTTTTGGCATGGTCCCACTTGTGTTTGGTGGGGACAGCTTGTGGTTTTGCCGCTGTCCATGTCCATGTCTTCATGTCCAATGATAGGAAGTCTTCTCCATCATAACTGTACTGTACCCAACCATCAACCTCATCATCCCATTCACAGCCAAGCATCATCTGGTAAATGTGAAAACCAGAGAGAATGACACAAAGTGTTCCTGAGCAGAGTGAAACCTCATCATCATCACACACACACACTCCGCTCTCTTTCTAAGTGTCAATCATGTCTTTTTTTGTAGGTCATTATGGGATGGATAGAGACAAGTTACCACTGCGGTGTATGTTTACTTCAGTATAAAAAGTGTATAAGAACATCACATATATTTTATTTTTATTCTTCAGTTTGGTTGCAGTGCGTTTTAAGATTTTCAATGTTGTCTTTGAAGACAAGATCACGATGTTTATTGATCCGTGTCTGTGTCTCCCAGTAGTCTGGATCGTCTGCATTGATTTTGTTCATCCAGTTCTCTTTGGGTTCTTCTTTCCTGCTGTTGCTGTCATTGGGAACAATCTCAGCGTCATCAACATGAATCACTGAAAGGGAAAAAAAACATTTTCTTTTCATTTTTTTTCATTTTTTCAACAAACGTGTAGAATTGATATGTTAAATGATTGTGTCTTCAACTGGCTCTCAATGTAAACATGGAAACACTGCTAGATTTCACAGTAAAGAGTATACATGAAATACAGTAAAATACACATTTGTACACAATCTGTACAACAGACATGAATAACTACTTTTACAACTGTCATTTGTAAATAAATATGTGATTGGCTGTTGGCAAACAAAGAGCCTGGTTCTGAAGGACTCGTGCACGCCACAATATACCATTTTATGACGTGGACATGTGCGGCTTATAGTCCGGTGCAGCTTTCACTATCGGTCAAAGGTTTTAGAACACTCCAATTTCTCTGGAGGAAAAACCTACATTTTTAAGTGTTAAGATGGTCTGTCGCCCCTCCATTGTTAATTCCCTTTTTTCTTGACATGTTTGCAGCAACAAATGACTTTCTGCAGTACATTGCTGAGGGTATAGTACCACAGGGTGCTCCGAACAATGGGCCTCATTCACGAAACGTTCTTACGCACAAATGTGTTCTTAAAGCCTTCTTATAAAGATTTTTGGCATTCACGAAACGTGTTCTTAACTCACAGTTCTTAGATCTAAGAACAAATTCTACGAACGCTCAGGAGGACTCTTACGCACAAGCAAAGCTCGCACTTTCAATGCGCAATCGCCCTCATGATGGATTTTGCAACCTGATCCCAAAAAATGTAGTGCAAATAAAATATCCCAACAATTATTTATCATCAAAACAACTAAAATATACTCCATGGGTAAATATATAGTCAAATCCCAATTCATCAAAAAAAAGTTTAAGATTTTTGGCTGGACGTGCGCTGCACAGAGAGAGAATGTATAGGGACCATGTAGATTTATTTGCTGAAAGCAACGAATATTTGATGTCCCGCTTCAGGCTTCAGGCTTCAGGCTTCCCTCTCTGTTCTTGCAGGTGTGCAGGATCATCAGAATAACATCGCAATGAAACGTGGTGTGTCTATTGCGCACGGAGCACCCCCAGATAACGACATGCGCCCCCAGCCACGTCTTGAGCCAGAGCACGGGGCTGCTGTATTAATTAGGCAGCGTCTAATGAAATGTAACCACAGAAAAAATACATTGTCACACACAAACTATGTATTTTGACTTTATTTTTCCATCATGATTGTGTAAATATTTTCTAGAGTTTCCGAAATGGTTTGGCTTCTGATTGATGGCCCACCTCCCGTTTCCTCCAGATCCCTCCGGTGCAGTCTAATCTTTTTTTTTTAGTCTATTTTAAGTCAAAACACTTCTTTTTAACCTCTGCGGTGGCCCGTTTCTTAGTGGAAACGGCATTTATGTTTCCTGCAATGGTGCTCCATGCCGACTCTTTTTGGATGGCCTGATGACCGGTGGATACACGTGAAAATAAGGTGGTCTTGTGTTCGCTCACTCCTTGTAAAAGCACCTCTATTTCTGTAGAATTGAAGTTTTTCTTTTCTGGCAACGCGCAAGGGCTTTTTCTTGCCTTTGCGCGTTGCCATCTCCGCCTCCAGCTGCCTGTTGAGCACGGCACATTTTTTACCTTATATAGGAAATAATAGGCGGTGACCTATGCAAATTAGGACTTACATGCACGGGCATCGCAGTTGGCATTCATCAACCTAAGAACACCGGTGCGAACGATTATCCTTATTTAAGAACGTGTCGTGAATGTGGCGCAGTTTCCAACCGGCGCCTTCTTAAGTACACTTCTTAAGAAGACTTTTAAGAAGATGTTCGTGAATGAGGCCCACTGTTCTTATGCAGACAGAGGAGGTAGCAGGTACTCCAGAACTTGGAACACCTATAGGAATTAGTTGCACCAACTGCCAAGGCTTGATCAAATGTTGACCCATTTTGTGGTCCCTGAAACAGGCCTTCTTGTATAATTCTGAAATTCTGGCACTTCACCACTTACCTTTGTACCATTTCAAGCTATTCATTGGACTTGAACAACTTGAATTTCAATAAATAACTGGAAACATTGGGGTGTTCTACACTACAAATGTTTTTTTCCTCTAAACTTAATAGCTGCCTCTTATACACTGGCGCGGCTTATAAACATGAATTAGCTTCATGTAAATTATTCCAGTAAAGACTGCTGCATGTTTGTAAAAAACATCCCTTTCAACAATTTCCCTTCATTACCCAAGAGTGAGCACATACAGTATTAAATCGTAATAAACCACGGGAATTCAAGTTTAAAATGTTGCAGGAGCCAAAATGAATAACCTTCTAGCCTCCTCATGGTATTGCTTCAAAGACAATAACGTATTTCGGTGTAACAGGTAGACCAGTGGTTCCCAAAGTTTTCACAGACCTGTGCCTCTTCAGATATCTGTCTGTGCAGCATCGGAGAAAGCCATATACATAAGTCTCACACATGGTGTGTTCAGGGACCGCCGAACAAAGTGTCCGTAACGGCTGAAGAAGACGTATGAAAGCATAAATTACATACAGTAGTCAATGCATTCAGTCAACAAGCAAATGACAGGCTCACACAGCTCAGAAAACACACTAATTACAAACCAAGTATGAAGACCAGCTCTCATTTAGCACACAATATCAACGATCTTGAAAAAGATTCAAGATTAAACATTTTTAATGCACAACATCATCATCAAACGTACTTATTTGTTCATCTAATGCACACACAACAATGAACAACTTGCTGTCACCTTTCTTCTGCACGGCGCTGCCTGCTGTGGTTGTTCACATGAGGAGTTCGAGCGCATTACCTAAATTTCAATGTTTGGTGCTAATGGAGTTAAGCCTTTTTAATTTTTATACACATATCCCCTACGGCAAGATGTAGGCGTACCCCGCTTTGGGATCCTAGGAGGTAGACCACAGACGATAGACAGCAAAATTCTTCATATGGAAATAAATTACCATTTTCATTCCGCAACAGACTAACCAAAAATATATCATTTTCAACCCATCTCTTAATATATGGACATGTATTTTTATATCTAATGGCTTGATTGTTCCAATATATAATCAATGGGCCGAGAAATCATGTTTGTATATCTGTAATCTGCCCTGTTTCGCACTACCCGCACCGGAGCTTGAACACAAGACCTTCGTAATGGGAGGCGAGGGCGCTGACCACGCGACTAAAAGCCCGGACTGTCGGCCGCGTGTTCAGCGCAGCTCTTGAGGCAGAGGGAGTGAGGTTTACCAACATACACTCGTACAGCCTCACAGGCTGGCATCCGTTACATATCTTTGACCAGGACAGTGGACGTTGGCTATAAAAAGTTAAATAATTTTAATGGTAATTTTGAAATATTATAATTCAGGGGTGTCAACTTAAAGCAATAATTGAAATGAATTAATTAGTCATATTTTGTGCATTTAACAAAAAAAAATCACATTAATGTAGTTTTTAATCTCTAACAAAACTGTTGCCTTTTTATAAAATCAGTTTTTTTGCATTGGGTTTTTTGTGCTTGAGTTGTTGGGGATGGAAAACAATGGTCAGTCACACCCGGAAGTGGACATTGATTGACTGTCATTGTGTTTGGGCTTGTTTAGCATCAGTTAATAGGCTCCTGTTGTAGTTGGGAGGGCATGGTGAGGAGCGGAGAGGAGATGTGAAAATGGAGCAGCATGTGAGAGTTGTTGGTTTAATGAAAGGGAAAATTCACAAACTGGGTATTGGCTTTTGTGACATACGGTATGTTGTACTGCTGCCACTTGACCCAGGTTGCTCTTGTAGATTGATTTGTAATCTCAGCCTTTGATGTTGATACCGTTATTTGGTCTAATAATGTTAAAATCTTTGTCCTGTGTTTCATTGTGATTCTAATTGTGATCAACAAATGAAAGCCAAAAATCCCTAAATAATTCAATGATCTTGAAAAATGTCTGGCCCTGTATTTACACGGTATCGTGTTGATACCAAAATTTGTAGTTTAAACGTGTGCTTGCTCCAGCCTTACAAATCAGTCATGTAGTTCTCGTGTACGTAATCCTGCTAATTAACTAAAGAAATAAGCTCAATATATTATCCCTGTTTCACTTTTACAGAGGTCAAAATAGAATTTAAAAAACCCTCATCTGTCTTGCCATTACAATTAATGCCTTTTCCACTAGGAAAGGCACTGAAAATGCAAATAAGGACAAACTAAGTCTTGCTTTGCTACTAAAAGAGAGGAAAACAGACATCATCAAACACACTGACACACATCCAGAAAACCACAGGTATTTCAAGCTGGAATTAATTCCCACTGTGTCAGCGCCGACCTTCTACCTCCGTGAAGGCTCCATTTCCTGCGAGGCCTCCAGTGCGCCTCGTTAGCCAGGAAGCTGAACGTTGTGCAAATCCTGCAACGCTGTCAACCACTTCAGCACCGCCTCGAAGTCGCCCACAAATCACCTCAAGCGTCTCCTGCACTTGTGTGCTTGAATTCAGCCCCTGACAAATTCTCGACACATCCCCGTGGCTCCCTAACAGGAGCTGGCAGTTATTGACGCACTTCCTGTGGGAAGCAATAGAGGACACTGCTGCACTTTCCCATGGTTGCTTTCCTCCCAAAGGTGTGGAGGCTTGTACCAGAGAGGTGCACGTAGACTGTATATGTTGTTTTTCATGAAAGTTTGGTCAAAGGTTTGGGCATACATTTGTGATCACACACTCAGCAAGTCCTTAAAAAGACAGTCAGCACCCGGCAGAAACACAGTGAGGAGGGAGACTGGCTTGAATGTAGGAGCAGTGGCTGCGGCGCTGTTTTTTGCCTCTTGAAGCAAGCCAATATGACAAGGTGCTGCCGCCTCAGCTTGCAGATAAATGCCACATCCGTTGAGGCTGAGCTGAGGCTCCGAAATGCACCTCACCGCCCCCACCACTACCAACACCCAAAAACAAACGTCCATCATCTGCTCAGGAAGAGAACAGAAAACACAAACGAACACATTGTTTTTCTTGGACCAAGCATAGCTTTTTATTTATTATTTACCAAAATTACATTCACAGCACATTGCACACAGAACAAAACCCAAAGAATATGTGCACTTTTTAACAATTAGTAGTCTTTTTGTCTGTAAAGACAAAGGAATAAGTGGATGAATAAAAATATCTTATGAAAAAATGTTGTAGCATTTAGTGCATTATGCATGTTGTATCTTATATGGTATTAAAATAATGGTATGATTTATTTGTTTCAGACATGCCGGGAATATCACATTTGCACTTCAAGCATGTCCAAAAAGGAATAGGAAGAAGCAGAGCGTGTTTAATCCTACCCCTTTTCCATATGTATTACTGATAATTCTTATCACACTTGAAAATATATATATATAAATCATGCTGTTTTGTGGCCTATTATTAGTTTAAAAATTAGGCATGTTTAAGCTAAATTTGACACATTTCTTGCTTAATTTAAGCATTTTCAAGCATGAAAATAGATAAATAAACTAAAAAGACACATTCAAAGGCAAGATGATATGTAGTATTCCATGTCATGAGGTGTCATTAATGTTACTATAATGTTTGCACAATGAACAACAGGCTTTTATTGCAGGTTTGAATGATCTCACAAAAGGCACAATAATCACTAACGCGGGCTACTGTTGCGGGCGTAACCCACGCCAAGGTAAAACTCATCTCTGAACATTCAATGTCACTTCCTGTCCAACAACGGAACGCATTTAGAGCAACACACAGAAGTACGACTGCTATTTTAAGTAATATGAGTGTAAAGGTGACTTTAGGGGTGTTATTTCATGTCTAGAGGGCTCTAATAATGTTAAAAACTGTATTTAGAAGGTCGTAAAAAGGTTTTCTATGCTTGAACTATGAAAACAATACATTAATAAATTAGAAATCCTACTTGGGGGAAATTCACTTATCACAGTCGGGTCTGGAACCAATTAACCGCGATAAACGAGGGATTACTGTAGAGTCATTAAAAATGATCATTAAAAGATTTTAAAAAATGAATAGGAGAGGATGTTGTGCTTGAATACTGAACTCAGGAGCAGGGTTTTATCAAATGTAACAAAAAAGGAGACAATGGCGACAGGGGTAAGAAAGTTGCGGTGAACGAAGCTCCTCTCTGATCGTTACCACTGTCAATCACATGATCAAATGGTGTTCATTTTAGGGATGAGCCGGATAATGCATTTTTGCCGAATACGAGCATGAAACGAGTACATCTCGTCATTATCCGTAATCCTGATGAAAAAAAATCCTCATTATGTATTCACTCTTCACGCTCTGTGATTGGCCAGTCACAAACAGCGACCCCACCTCCCGAGACAGACTTTGCAGGCTGGAGCCACAGAGGACTTGATCGGTGCCTCATTCACGTACACGGTGCAATTGTCAAGTTGAAAACGGCTCGTGTGGCGTTGCCCACTGCCTCCACTTTATTAGGTTTTCCTCAGCTTGCGTCTATTTTGGTTTGTATCTAAAGTTAATTGGTAAACTTGTTTGGTAAAAGTACGCGGTGCGTTGACAAGACAGCGCTGTGCAGGTTTGTGTTGCGTCAGTCACTTATGCAACTCAGTTCCTTGAATTGTATTTTTGTCTTATTCCATGAAGTCATCATAAAACAGGCGTGCTACCTGCAATATAAGAATTTTGTTCATTTTCAGTTGGCAGTACACAGACAGTGGTAACAGTAACCTGCATTGACTGGCCACAAGATTAGGTACACCTGCACAGCTGCATCAAACATTCTGCCTGCATGGCTATCATACTACATTTTATACATAAATGTAGTAAAATATGACACCCCTCTCAATACGTTGCAGTGTGCACGTTGCAATCTTAAACTTGTTACATAACGTACGCGGTGCATTTCACTACACAGCTATAAACGGCTCGTGAGTCAGTCACTGCCGGGGTTTTTTTTTTGTCTGCTTGTTTATAATTTGTTTGGTGATATAAAGTCAGTTGGAAAACTTTGCTTGTAGTACTGAACGCGGTGCTTTTGAGAAAAGTACAGTGGCAAGGCTGACAGATTATTTCCCTCTTTGCCATCAGTGGATGTTTGCATGAATCACCAACTTCACACAGATCATTAAAAAAATGTATTAAATAATAAAGTCTTACAGATCACTTACACACATACACAGCACACATACAGTATAGAATAATATGAATAATAATCAAGAAATATAGCAACTTCTGATCAATCCATGTACATTTCAGACTTAAAATAATGTACCCCACACATTTCTGGTTAAACCACGCCCACTTCCGGTTAATGTCCCGCCCATACGGATAATTTAGATGGGTGAACAGATACAGACAGTGGTGTACTCGCTCATCCCTACTTAATTTCCATTCAGACTTGTCACAGTAACACACCAAGGTGACGACTGGCTGTGAGTGACAGTCAGTGTCGTGTCATTGTTGTGTTGACTATTGACCACCACACAGGTCATCCTGCAGCGACCTCATAACCGCACTTGGAGCCTTCTGACGAAGATAACTCTCACAAAGCCTCATCAACATGATTTGGACTGAAGTGCTTGGCTTTTGTTTCCACTGGAAGTTGTTTGCCTTCCGATGATTAGAAATGTATTGTTTTTACGGTGATTAGACGGCGCTTTGTTTGTAAGCAGATGTGTTGATAGAGAATACAAAAAAGGACCAACCAGGGTGCCCATTAAGCAACCAAATCATCCCTTGGTTACAATTAGACACAAGATGGACGGTTCCAGGGGTGAAACTCCTTCCTCCAGTATGTCTTGAATGAAAGATTAAACGTCAAGATGGTCATCACTTCAGTATTAACAGGCCTGTCATGGTGTGTTTGGATGGCAGGGAGGTCAACTGTTTGCTTTTTGGAAAGAGGTAATTACCAGATAATCTTATCTGCTCAGGATTTCTCTCTCCTGGGATAAAAACCAAAGCCATTCTAATCAATCATTAAAGGGATTGTTTGCAACTGGCTTAAAATGTTTTTTTTCCAATCAAAAACGATAAGAACACCATCACCGGCTAGCACATGTTACCAATAGTTGTAACAAAAAAAGAAAAACAATTACAAAATTGTCAGGCACTTCAACTGGTCTGTCAGAGCTGTCCCTAGCCACCGTGGCACAATAGGAGAGATTTTATATGGCACCCCCATCCCTGTGGGATTTACATGCGCTTACAAAAGAAATTGAATCGCATTGTTTTAACCATTATAGCATGTCACCCAATTTACATGGTTAACAAAGTACAAATACATACCAAAAAAATCTGAAATATTTTATAAATACCCTTACCACAAAATAAAAACTCTGTAAATCAGGGAATAAATAATTAGAAATATAATAATTAGTTACATAAATACATACAACCATAGGCAAAACTATGTACAAAAATGATGAGTCTTATTTGTTATCATGTCAGTGGGCTTTGCTTTACATTTGAATCAATGTGAGCGTTTTCATTTTCAGAGCTCGTAGAATTACTACAGTAGTTGATATTTGATGTTGACATTTTGGCGCCCCCTAAAGGCCACGGCCCACTTAGCACCTCAGTGGGCCAGCCAGCTTTGATTTGGTGTTCATCGCACGCGGGGCATGGCTCACGTGCTTGAAGAATTATTCGATTATTGAATTATTTATGTGTATCCTGCATTTATTTATGCGTTATGTGTGTCAGATTTGTACTATTATTTAAGTATTATTTACCCTTTATTTATTTTTGTGTATTTTTATTCACTTTTACAACACTTTTTTTCTTTTTCCTTGTCTTTCATCTCAAGCTGTCCATCGTCACACATTCATTTTTATTTCTGATTGTCATATGTAATTGAAAAAAATATCAAAAGCGGCCCCGGCATCAATAAGTAGAAAAAGTTTGGAATCCTCAATACAAGATCTTACTGTGTTTTTGTTAAGCTCAAGCATCATTTTGCGCAATTTTAGATTTGTTTTCCATACTGCAGTAAAGCCGCAGCCAACCATCTGCATACCTTAAAGCTGCAACATGTTTGAAAGGACACGTTTAAATAGTTGGACTAAGTTTGCCTTCTCCTTTAAAGGCACTACAGAGCTGCATTTAAATAATGAGACAATGGCAGGAGAGTGAGTCCAAGCTAAGATGGCAGCCTCCAAAGCACGCTGGAATCACTGCAAGTCATCAAGTGAATCCTTGCGCTCGTGTGCCAAATCTCCCCAGAAAGCACAGATGGCCTCGTCACGAAGGTCCGCGAGCTGAGCACAAATAAAGTTTTAACGCTAAACAGACAAGTAAAAAGGAGTTAACGGCAAAGCAGATGCATTGTGGGTGCTTGAGAGCGCACACTGCCAACACTGAAACTTGTTTGCTTGCAGCAGAGGAGCGGCAAGACAGTCATGTGATGATGTCATCATCAGTGGCCAAATGCGGAAGGATTAGTGCACTTTCTGACAAAACGGAGAACACCCCTCACATTTTGGCGACCAATTACATCCATAAAGTACTGTCAACTGTGCCCGGCAGAGTCTGACGCTCTTTTATAACTTTAGTCTAACCTGAACACATCAACAGCGTTGCAATTCCAACAACATGTACGTATTTCCAACTCACAAACGCATCTTTTGTCCCTTCGTCGTTGGAACAACACTTCCCCATTGTCACTACACGACTGCGAGATGCATTCAGGGACACTTCGAACATCACAAGAACGTCTTTATTATGCTTCTAAATAAACAGAAAGACAAAGAAAAACAGCAAATGGATATTACTACATTACTATTACTAAAACTACTCTATCTGCTTGAGAGACATGAGATGTGTTTTCTGAATGAGTCTAAAATAGTGCCCTTTTTACAGTTATGTTGCACTAAAAACAAACATTTTCATTATGTATGAGCAGATCGAATTGAATCGTGATTAATCAACTTGGAACCTTATGAATCGAAATTGAATCCATTCAGGAAACTGGCCGTGATAGCCCGAATCACTACACTAACTGAAATCAGTACTTATGCCAGCATGTTTCTTACGAGTCATGAACACTTGTGATGTGCCATGAAACTCATTTTGTCATGTAGAAGAATTGCCTCTGGCATTTGTAAAGGAAATTAAAGTCATGGAAATGAAACGTAATCCAAGCGGTACAGATATTTAGCATTAGCATATGTTGTTCAGAGACACATTAAAGGGATAGTTTGGATTTTTTGACATGAAGTTGTATGACATCCCCATTAGCATTGCAGTCCAACAACAGCGACTTACCCCCCACTTGGTCCACTTAGTCCAGTTTTGGTCAGATTTCTGTGATGAAGAACGTAGTTCCACTTAGTTGCTGGGGACAATTAAGTAAAGAGTTTGGCTTCTCAAGACAATATATATTTGCATCACAAAAATGCCTTCTCAAAAAAATCAGACCTCACAAAACGCTTGGCGTTACATCTGTCTCCCTGCGCACTGTCGCTTGTGCGTTCATGTGTATGTGACAAAGACGATTTACTTCCGCGACGGAGCGCCGCGGCCATCTTGTTTACATATTGTATGTGTTCCACAACGGAAGAGCGCAAACAAAGGCATTCATTATCTGCCGTGCCGATGTTGTTGTTGTTTACAGGAAGAAGAAGCGGAAATGACGCGCATTTACCTTGCGTCAAAACAAGTCCGTGCGTTTTTTTTTGTTTTTTTTTCACGTCACGCATGTAAATGGTTATATGGAATATTGACCTTAACCCAAATATTGACTGCATGTAAATGTAGTCAATACGTCGTCAAGGAGGGGTTGGAATGTCGCCAGATCTAGCGTTAAAAATCGCCAATTTGGCAACTGGCGCCTCCAGTTGAAGTCAGCAATATGAAATTACAAGCTCCCTCTGCTGGTGGATGGCAGTAAGTACACTGAAAAAGAGTCAGCCCACAGCCATTATTGTGGACAAGATGTCCTATGAACTGACATCCTTGCAGAGGTGAAACGCCACGGAAGGACAATGCGTCACTGACTCTTTGACAGTGGCGGCGGGGCACCGCTAAATGCCTGTAGCCCACTTTAATTGTGAGAGCCATCCGCCATGATTATTTTCATTGTCAACAAATTCTCCTGGAAAGCCCCCACGCTGCTCCCGCTTGACATTTGTTAAACGTCCTCCAGAGGTGGCGGAGGCGTCATCTTTGTCAGCTGACAGCCGCAATCATTGCCTTTGACTGGAGACGACAATTACGCCAACATTTAAAGCAGTGGATACTAACACACACACACACACACACACACACACACACACCCAGAGTAACACAATGGACTCTCACAGTTTCACAATAATGGACCTTACATGTGGCACAACACCGACTAAGACTCCTCCTCACTTACAGCACTTGTCAGCACTCGCTCCTCTATTCTCTTTCTACACTGAGGCTGTATGTATAATGCACAGTGCTGTCATTCCGCTGCGAGAAACAAATGCTGCAATAGATGCCGGATGACACGTGGGCTTTGAACTCCATGCAAACTACTAGCGGAGTCCTGCGTCGTGGACCACAGCAGAACATCTCATCTCGGGTTTAAAACACGTTAAACACTGTAGCCTGCGAGCGCTGAGAGGTGAAGGCCAGCAGGTCAGTCGTACTGAGATGCAGCGGCAACGTTGTTGGAAGCAGTGCATGATCCCTGCTTAGGGTCAAGAATACTACAGCAAATTCTTGAAAACACCAAATAGAAAGCCAAGTGATGCTTGTTCTACTCTAGTGCCATATTTGACCAAATACAGTTAAACCTTGGTTTTTGTACGCTTTTTTAAAATTTCAGATAGTTTAGCTGAAATGTTGCCCCAGTTTTCTTACAGTATCACGCATATACTTTATACATATATTCTATAGTAATCCCTCACCACTTTGTGCTTCAAATTTTGCGGCTTCACTCTATCACAGTTTTTCAAAATATATTAATAAATCAAAAATCTGGATGTTGCGGGACTGTCTTGGCTGACACGTCTCTTCAACATTGCGTGGAAGTAGGGAACAGTACCTTTGGATTGGCAGACTGGGGTGGTGGTCCCCCTTTTCAAGAAAGGTGACCGGAGGGTGTGTTCCAACTATAGGGGATCACAGGAGGTGCAATGTGGTTTTCGTCCTGGTCGCGGAACACTGGACCAGCTCTACACCCTTGCAAGGGTCCTGGAGGGTACTTGGGAGTTTGCCCAACCAGTCTACATGTGCTTTGTGGACCTGGAAAAGGCATTCGACCGTGTCCCTCGCGATGTCCTGTGGGGGGTGCTCCGGGAGTATGGGATTGGTGGCACGCTACTCCGTGCCATTCAGTCCTTGTACAACCGGAGCAGGAGCCTGGTTCGCATTGCCAGTAGTAAGTCAAGCCTGTTTCCGGTGAACGTTGGCCTCCGCCAAGGCTGCCCTTTGTCACCGATTCTGTTTATAATTTTCATGGACAGAATTTCTAGGCGCAGCCAAGGTGTTGAGGGAGTCCAGTTTGGGGGCACTAGGATCTCATTTCTGCTATTTGCAGACGATGTGGTCCTGATGGCCTCATCGGGCTGTGACCTGCAGCGTTTACTGGGACGGTTTGCATCTGAGTGTGAAGCTTCTGGGATGAGACTCAGCACCTCCAAATCCGAGGCCATGGTTCTGAGTCGGAAAAGGGTGGATTGCTCCCTCCGGGTTGGGAATGAGGTCCTGCCCCAGGTGGAGGAGTTCAAGTATCTCGGGGTCTTGTTCACGAGTGAGGGAAGGTTGGAGCGTGAGGTCGATAGGCGGATCGGCGCAGTGTCTGCAGTAATGCGGTCGCTGTATCGGACCGTCGTGGTGAAGAGAGAGCTAAGCCGGAAGGCAAAGCTCTCAATTTACCGTTCGATCTATGTTCCCACCCTCACCTATGGTCATGAGCTTTGGGTCATGACCGAAAGAACGAGGTCGCGGATACAAGCGGCTGAAATGAGTTTTCTTCGTAGGTTAGCGGGACTCACCCTAAGAGACAGGGTGAGGAGCTCGGTTATCCGGGAGGAGCTCAGAGTACAGCCGCTGCTCCTTCACATCAAGAGGAGCCAGCTGAGGTGGCTCGGGAATCTAGTCCGGATGCCTCCCGGACGCCTCCCTGGTGAGGTGTTTTGGGCATGCCCAGCCGGGAGAAGGCCCCGGGGAAGACCTAGGACACGCTGGAGGGATTATGTCTCACAGCTGGCCTGGGAAAACCTTGGTGTCCTCCCGGTGGAGCTGGAGGAGGTGGTCGGAGACCGGGAAGTCTGGGCTTCCCTACTGAGACTGCTGCCCCCGCGACCTGGACCCGGATAAGCGGAGGAAAATGGAATGGAATGAATGGAATTAATAAATCATGGTTGAACCCAACATATTAGTCGAAAAACATGCATATTGAAGCAAATCTTATGTATTTTTGGCCTAAATCAATCATTTTCAAGCATAAAAATGGTTAAATACACAAAAATACAAATATAAAGCATTCAGAAGACACATTCAAAAACATGTTGCAATAAGTAGTATTCTACACTGGTCACTAGGTGTCAGTAATGTTACAGTGATGCAACAATAGCCACCGCAGGAAGTACTGTACACAAACCAGAAGTAAAAAAGGAACTCTCTCAATGCTAATGAGAGTCATAATTTGTTTTTTATGTCTTATTTTATCTTATTGCATGTACTACATTGGGTAATATGAGTGTAAAGGTGACTATGGGGGTGTTATTTTTATTGATGGTATTAGTACTGATACTAAAACAGGTCTAGAAAACACAAATATATTATGACCTGGGCCGGTGCATTGACCATCAGGCAAATCAATTGTTACGTTTGCTTGCTTCATTAGATTTTTGTCATGGTGCTTTATAGTTACATGCTTTACATTTTTTCCTCCACTTGTATGGGCACTGCCGTGTGAGCATACAATAGAATACTTTTTTGTATGCTGCCTTTATCTCCACCCAACGTTATATAAATGTCTCCTTTTCAATGTAATGTAATTTATTGTTCAATGTAAAAAAAAAAAAAAATTATCAGAAAATCTGAAGAAGGAAATGAATCTCTGATTAGTATTTCAGGAAATTTGGTATAAAATAAAAATAACATTTGGTATAAAATAAAAATAAAAATGATTAAGATAAAAAAAACAATTAAAAAAATGGTTAAAAGTAAAACAACAACTAGATTAAGGTAAATAAATGAATTAATAAGTCCGGAATTTTAAATTACGATTAAAATAATTCTTAAAATAAAAATTACATTTAGATAAATAATAATAATTATAAAATGAAAAAAATAAAAATAACTAAAAATAAAATGAAAAAAATTATTAAGATAAAAAATAAACAAAAATATCATTAAGATTAAGATGAAAATAAAAATAAACACATAAATAAAAATTTGATAAACATAAATAAAATGTACAATAAGAATAAAATTCTTTAAGTTTAAAGGTGGTTGAGACCAGCTGAATCTTCCTGTCATTAACAACAGGTGCTTAGCATACGAACGTACACACGGTTGATGTCAATAAATCCTCAGAAAACTGCAAGCAAGCTTTCCGTCTTGTTGAAGACTGTCATTATAAGCAAACATTTTCTCATTTGGCGTCCTAGAGTGAGGCCACAGAGAATCTGCTGGCCCAGCTTTCCCCACGCCCCCGTATACCGGGCGAGGGTGCGTCAGCGCTCCCCGCCACTGGAAGGATCAGCACAGGCTGGGTGGGATAATCCCCATTGTGCTAATCTGAGAGACTCGCCTCTGGGATCTCACCAAACTGACTTGCTGAAACAGACAGCTTCAGTGGGCAGCTCCCTGAACATGGAACGACACGAACCAGTCTGGATTTCATCCTGACATTCACCTCACCAAAGGTGGCTGTGATGCCAATGAAAAGGGACAGCCTTGGGCTTGGAAGGAGGTTGGTCATTTGTCCACATTCCTCCCTCAAGATGTCAACTTGGCCACACTAGAACCACAAATGGAGTGCAGTAGAACCTCTGCGATCCAAAACAATCTGTTCCGAATTTGAAACAGTGTTTCCTATAGGAAAGAATGGAAAAAGAAATAACTGTCCTAGGGTCACCATCGTAAAGCCTAACTTTTCTACTTGCCATTAAAGTATAACAGGAAGTGAGCTCCTGTTACTATGCAGATGTAAATTAGACACAAGATTAGTTTACAGCTTCGGGTTTCACTGTTTGCATGAGTCCTCCAAATTTTTGTCAAATTTCGCTGGAGAAAAACAGGAATGGGGTCTTGATGCTTTTTTTTGCAGCAGCAGTCAGGTGCATGCCGAATAAAACTTACCTCTTTAACTCTTCCATACGCTTAGCACAAGATATGCAGAGTGACTGTGGTATCTACGCGAGCATGCCGCTTACTAACACCGGCCTCAGGCGAATCCTCAGCATTTCTCTCTTTGTGTTCTTGTTAGTCATCAATTCAATAGGCTCGCTAATTTCGGATTAATTACCATGCGGCACAAAACCCACACCACAACAAATTAATCATGACCCAAAAACAAGAACAGACCGCAATTTCCTTTTCTTATTTTCGGGCGTCAGGCGGCAAAAACAGCAAGACGCAAGTAGAAGCACTCACATCCTTCATTACAGCTTTGGATCAGTTAACGAGGGGACACTTTATTCAACAACATTTAAGAGCCCCCCCAGGATCTTCCCCGCCCTGCAAGATGCCATCTTCTGCACTGCTATACAACATCATTATAGGGTTGTAAATAAAATAAAATAGGAAAAAAGAAGATAGAATAAAGAAGATAAAGTGAAATAAAATAAGATAAGATAAAATTGAATAAAAAAAAAGATTAAAGATTTGGTCTGAAATACATGCATATATACAAAGGGTGTATGAAATGTTAAAGCATCAGAAAAACTAAAAGGGATAAGGGATTTTTGATAATTTAATTTTCAACATAGTCCCCCTCAAAGGCTGAACAAAACTCTCTGCTAATGTCATGTCATGTCATGTCCTCATGAATTTCTGAGGCAGTCATTCCTTTCAAATGCAGGTACTTTATGACTGCACAAATTTCCGTTTTCTCCATTTTTCACTGAATCCTTGATGATTTGGCTTTTGTGCCAGTAAACATTTTTGAATGATTCCCATCATGCACTATTGTGCGACTGCATGACATTGCGAGAACTACTGATTGTTTTACCTGACAAAGACTTGGGTCAGTAAGTGAGGTCAAACCGTTAGATATTCCTTGTTATCTATCTGCCGGTCTCGATGTTCATGTGATCTTTAAACATTTTGGCTGCTGTCAGAGCAGGAACCCTATTAATTTTTAAATTAAACGAATGGTTGTCAGATCAGAACATTGTTCTTTTTCATCGCTCTTCAAGTCATTCATTCTTCAAGGCGACATTACTATAGGTCAGAACAAGAACCCTATTGATCTTGAACAACATGTAAAACAAGATGGCCGACATAGCTGAGTTCAAACATTCAGAAAGTATACTAGGTTAGCACAAGAACACTTGTATTGGGACACTTTTCCCTGTGGATTAAGAACCGCCAAGATGTTGAAATCCAAATGTTCAGTGCGACTTGAACTATGCAACCTGTTTGTTTTGACTTTGACTACAGTGTGAGCGCCTTCTGCTACAAAGGGCAGCAAACTTGCTGTGCATCATGCACATCTCCACCACAGGTTCCCACAACGCTGCCTAGAGGAAAAATGTCTTTTGCAGAGTTTGGCATTTAAAACAAACAGGAGGCTGCAGGGTGTCCCATGAGATGATTATTGTTTCAAGAGGTTGGGCGGGCAGGGAGCATGAGGTGGGGGGTATAGTGACTTGTTGATGGAGCTGTTCCCGGAGAAACACGTTTTAAGACAACACTTGGATGCCAATCCATTTGACCAACACTGCATCACGCTGAAATCAATAGCAAGAAACAGAATATTTTGGGGACCAGAGTTTCTTCTGACAAGGGAAAATTACTCATTTCTCAGTGAAACGTGTCATTCCAAATGAAACGTCTCATTTCTCAATCAAATGTGTCACTCCCAGTGAAATGTCTCATTCCCAATGAAATGTCTGACTCCCAATGACAAGTCTTGTTCCCAAAGCAATGTCTCAATCCAAATGAAACATCTCATTCCTCAATCAAATGTCTCACTCCCAGTGAAACGTCTCCTTCCAAATCAAATGTCTCATTCCCAATGAAGTGCCTCATTCCAAATCAAATGTCTCATTCCCAATTAAAGGTCTCATTCCAAATCCAACGTTTCAGTCCCAAAGGAACACCTCATTTGCAACCAAACATCTCATTCCCAATCAAATGTGTCATTGAAATGTCTCATTCCAAATCAAATCCTAATGAAAGATCTCATTCTCAATGGAATGTCTAATTCCCAAAGAAATGTCTCATTCCCAATGAAACATCAAATTTCCAATCAAATAAGTTATCCCCAATGAAACATCTCATTCTGAATGGAAAGTCTCATTCCAAATTAAATGTCTCATTCTCAAGCAAATGTTTTGTTCTCAGTGAAATGTCTCATTCCCACTAAAACATCTTCTTCCAAATCAAATGTGACATTCCCAATGAAACATTTCATTCCCACTCAAACGTCTCAGTGAAATGTGTCATTCCCAATCAAATCGCTCAGCCCCAAAGAAACATCTAATTCTCAATGGAATATCTCATTCCAAATGAAATGTCTCATTACCAATGAAACATCTCATTCTCAAGCAAATGTCTTGTTCCCAGTCATATGTCTCATTCCAAATCAAATGTCTTATTCAAATGTCCCATCACCCAATCAAAACTCGCATCACCAATGAAACACCTCATTCTGAGTAGAACATCTCACTCTCAAGCAAATTTCTCATCCCCAAAGAAACTAATCTAATTCTAATTCTAATTCTCAACGGAATGTCTCATTCCAAATGACACCTCTCATTCCAAATGAAACATCTCATTCCCAATGTCATGCCAGTACAGAGTATGTACAGTATGTGATGGATGCACGAGCAGATGAGCCAAGAGGGACATTTTCCAGCCTTCAGTTTGCCCTGTGAGCTGCAACAAGCATGGACAAGGTAGGTCGTGCTGCTTTGGGGGTGGTGTTGCTGATAAATACGCAGCATCTATCATTCAATCCAATGTTTGAAATGTGCAGATAAGCACCCTCAGGAGAGGCGTCCATTATGTTTGAAAAGTGAGACTGGTCACTGAAGGCGTCGCATGAGAGCAATATAAGGACAGGAAGGCTGCATTTCCACAGCAGGAACCTTTCACTGGACCTCTGATTGGAGGGCGGCATGCTCTCTGCTGAGGTAAAAGGGGTACGTAATTATGGGTTTGACCTTCACAGCCACTTTCTGCATTGAATCCTCTTAAGAGCAGGAATAAAGCGGCGATTGGCGGGCTTTTGTACATTTCATGAGTTGCACGTCTATTTCATTGGGGTTAATCATATCTGAGGGTGATGTACAAGAGCTCTTTTTTACAGAAATATAACCTTTTTTTTAGGAGGGAGGAGAGAGTGAAAGCCAACGATAAGAGGGCTTCCTTATCTGAGGGCTTTTCAAATATAAAACAATGCACTCCCTTGAAAATATGACAAAACCCACTGGTAACTTTTGGTACAACCGATAAAAAGGAAATAGAAAGTAGATTTGGATGATGACAAATAATAGTTGCATTTCTTAGTTGGATTCGCCAACTGCACAGCTGCTACAACATGACAAATGCTACATTTTACAATTAGATTTTGGCAATGTGATTTTGTAACATGCTTCATGGCAGTTTTGCCATAAGAAGTTGCTTTATTGGTCTACACAAGAATAAATCAAACGGGCAAGTGGCAATAACTTGAACCAACAACTTCAACATGCTTATGCACAATGGAAAAAGGTCAAAAACATCACTCTTTGCTGTCACTGGCGACGTGGTGCACTTGAAACAAAAAAAGGTTCTAAACAGGATCTTCTTGAGCATTTCAATGATGTGTTTAGGAATATAAGTGATGTTTCTTCAGCAAAAGATCTTGGACGCCTCTTTTACCATATCCCGTCAAACAGGTAAACAATCGGGCAATGGAAGAGTTATGCTTTTGTTGGTGAAAAGGTGCAAAATGGGGACATATAAAGAGAATCCTCCAGCTATTTGCAGCACTCGTACCCCTGCATATTTGTGGAGTTCTTATCCCAAAAAATATGAAAAAAACAATTTTTTTCACTGAAAATAGGGCATTTTTTCATAGAAAACCCATCTCGTAATAAATAAAACATGCAATGCACAGCATAATAATACAGCATACTGCATACAGCGCATATAATTAAACGTGACGTAGGTGTAATAATAATAATTGATTGGATTTATATATCTATCATTCATTATCGTTTACTTTTGGTGACTACATTTTATCATTCTAAATACATTCAATAAGTGTGTGAGGCATATTATACATATAGAGAAGGGGTGTTCAAAGCACAGCCTGGGGGCCATTTGCTGCCCGCAGCAGTTTAACGGCCCTCGGCACCTTGTAAAAATAAGATTTGCTTTTACAAGAACAACATCAAAATATTGGGAGTATAAAGTTATAACAATAGGAAAAATTATATAAAAAGTTGAAATATTTTTTTAAAAGTATTTTTTTTTAAATTGTAATATGATGAGAAAAAACAAAACAAAAAATATGTGCAACCTGCAATAGTTTGGGAAAAGTGTTATATTACGAGAACAGAATCAAAATATTTTGGAGTAAAGACATAAAAAAAAGTCATATCAAAGATTCACAAGAATAAAGTTGACATATTTGTAAAAAAATGTATTTTTAAATGCAAAAATTTGCAAAAAAGTATTGTAAGGAGAAAAAATTCATATTAGTAACACATTTTATCACCTATTGCACAAAGCTTCAGATATATGAAACTTCTCAGCATATCTACATGGGTTGGGTCACAAAATAAAATAAAAGTGGCCCCCGCATTCTTTGATTTTTCAGTATGCAACCCTCGGTCTGACCACACCTGATGGTGATAATAGAGTGTAAAAGGGCAATTTTATGAGCACGTCCATTATTAGCTTTTTTTTTTTTTACATTCTGAGGCCGCTTGTGACCAGCGGGAACTTACCGTATTGCCACTTTTGCTTGTTACAGTCAACTTGCATTAGGCCCTACACGATCAGTCCATATCATCAACATCATCTCCCTTTTTTAGCTGCATGCTTTACAGCTTGTCCAAGTACCTTCAGGCTTAAATGGGCCTAAGGGTTAGGGGTTAGAGTGCTATGTTGCTTTGGTGTGCACTTGACAGCCTGCAAATGTGTTCCCCTGTGGATGACAGGCAGGTCATTTCGGCGCAAAGTGTCCTCATCTCTGAGGGGGAGGACGGGGGGCTGTCTTGCAGGGGACCACGTTGGCTGGGATATCTGCTTTAGACCCCAACACCGGCCCACCCTCTCCACACCCACCACCCTCCTCAGCTTGCCTGCATGAGTGAGCACGAGCACAGAAAGTATTTTTGATAGCTGTCAGCTCTCCCTCGCTGGCTGCCTGTCATCAAAGATGAAGGGTCATTTTTCTCCATCTCACCATGACTCCCTTTAAGATGGCTTCCCTCCAAAGTAAAATGCACAGGGATGCCTACGACTCCCAATACATCACTTACTTTTCTGAGTGACGGTCCATTCACAGTTGATACCGTTGTTGTCTTTTTGCATGGGAGCCACCGTGACATCCAGTGAGAAAAGAAGTTTTAGCCTGACCATGTTTGAAAGTATTCTATGTGACGTTATTACCACTCCTGCAATGCTGCTACACTGGCTTTGGTTCCGCTCCACTTGTCCAAGGATCAAGCTATCTTCTTCTAAATGTTAGAGGTTGTTCTTCTATATCTTGTCAAAGCCATTGTAAAGCTATTGTCTTTTTTAATACACCCAACAATTCTGAGCTACCATTTTTAAAACCAATACGATGTTATGTCAAAGCAAAAAGCTCACATTAGTGAGACAACATTTACTTGTCTGACAATTTTAAGCCAGACACGAGGGCCATTTTCGTAACTTGTTTTGGTCCTCAGCATATTCCAAAAATAAAATAATTATTGTAATTACTATTTTGCTTTGTCCCCGAAAACACTAGAGCTAAAATATCAATGGTTTGTTCAGGTCGCTTAGCACATATTGACCTACACTGGATAGCATTTAGCATCTTTAATGAACAAAATGCATTCAATGCATGCTTAAATTTTTCTGTCCTTGCTGGAAAAGGTTTGGAGTTGCTAATCTATATTTAATGGTCAAAAATCAAATGAAGTCAGTTTATGGGCAAGGAGCCATATAACTGTGATGTCCTCTAGTTAATGGCTGGAGGAAAGTATTGCAAAAAATGCCTTGCAGTTAATAAAGGTTTTATGATGGGCACAGTTTTACCCTGGAATTGATTATTTCCCATTTAAAAAAATCCAACATATTGAAAAGCTGTCTGGAACAGACCTTGGAGGTTCCACTATATTTGATAAAATTTCCCATAGAAAATCCCAAGTGGAAGGTTGAAAAGACTTCTGGATCAGATGGCGATTCCACTTTATTTAATGAAATTTCCCATTTAAAAAATTCAACATGGACTGTTGAAAAGCTCTAAAACAGACCTTGGAAGCTCCACTGTATTTCACATTAAAAAAACAACAACGTGGAAGGTTGAAAAACCTTCTGAAACAAAGATTGGAGGTTCAACCGTATTTCATGAAATTTCTTATTAAAAAAAAATCCAATGTGGAAGGTTGAAAGCGTTCTAGAACAGACCTCAGAGGTTCCACTGTATTTCATGAAATGTCCCATTAAAAAAAACAAAAAAACAATGTGGAAGGTTGAAAAGCCTTGTGGAACAGACCTCGGAGCATCCACTGTATTTCATGAAATGTCCCATTAAAAAAAAAAAAAAAAAAACAATGTGGAAGGTTGAAAAGCCTTGTGGAACAGACCTCGGAGGATCCACTGTATTTCAGGAAATTTTCCATTTACAAAAATCCAACATGGAAGCTTGAGAAGCATTCTTGAACAGACCTCGGAGGTTCCACTGTATTTCAGCCCAGTGACTGTAATAATTTCAATTCTTGCCCGCTGGTTTGTGAACATCCTCCAAATAGTCTCTGACATGGACTCACAGAGATCCGCAAACCATGCCAAATATTACAGCAGCTACCCACCCAGAGTGGCCGCCATTCATCATCCCCAGCCAGAGGCCTCCTAAATGTTTCCTCCCTCCGGGTGACAGATTAATGGTGACCTCATCTCAGTTTATCGAGCGTCCGCGTCGTCCTCGGGACCAGTGAGCACAAAGCGTGCAGGCTCGCTCTCCACCTGCAGCCAGACGCGCTCCCGCCATCGCCGCCGTTCGTCTGGACCCCCTATACAGTATGAGGAGGTGTCAGCTCGTCATAATGCGCAGACAGATGGGGCGGCGGGCCGCTGTCCGACATCATCCGCTGACCCCTTTGTCTCACAACCGTCATTGCAAATCCATAGTCAGCAAGACAAGGACCCTGTCTCTTGATCTCAGGGCTGCACGCACCTCAGGCTGCAAAGTGCTCAATACTACAAATTGTATCAGAGCTTTAACATTTTCTGTGGAGGACAAAAAAAAAGAAAAAGATTTTCCAATATGTCTGCTGCACCTCAAGTAAAGACTTCCTAAGTACATCTCCTAGAGGCAAAGTGGGAGCATCATGGGAAGTGACCCACATTGAGTGGAAAAGGCATCCAAACAAGGTCTCGTTGGTAAAGAAGAAGTGGATGACCTTAAAGCACTTATTTTATCATATAAATATTATATAAATAATATTAACCAACGAGGAGAGAAGCAAGGAAACAAGTCTCGCCTCGGCAAGGCCATAAAAGTGGTTCACTTTGAAGTTTAACCATCATCTTGTGGAAGCATACACTTCAAATGTCCGAACCTGGATGTCTCATGTCACACTTGTCCAAACCTTTTCCAGCGCTTTCATATATTTTATACATTGAAGATTCAAAAACCAATCCACTGTAGTCAACATATGATCAACTATCTGAACCAAGCAGCCACATCTTAGCTTTATGTTGTTGGTTAAACAGCAAATAAGTGTAACAATACAGTGGTACCTCTGTTTTCGTTATTAATTTGTTCCAAAAGGGTGGACAAAAACCGAAACATAGAAAAACCGAGGACACCAAAGTTCTTGTCACACTGTTCGCTATTAGGGTAGCTTGTTCTTTCCTTTATCATGTCCAGCTGTCATACATGTCCTCTTTGGAGACACATTGTCAATCTTAACACAACTCAGACAAATCACACAGCTCAGCCTCACTGACAAAAAACAATTGATTCTTAAATAGAAATCTTATTGATCCTTATCCGGGATGTAAATGAAAGCCTCCTGTCATCCGCTCCGTGAGGGAGTCCAAAATGAAGGCCATCCGTCTTGATGTCGCCATGTTCTCTGCACGCGGCGTGTGATGTAAACAAGTCCATTTGTCAAGATAGCACCGAGCCTTGGACTGTCAGCCTTTCAAACGCAAAATCAACTGAGATTCCATTCAAAGGCTTTTTCATACGCGTATTGCCTGCAGACAGCGAAATTACAAGTGTGAAAATTGTGAATAATTCATGGTGTTGTATTTGTAGATAAGCTGTTACTTTGATGTAAAACAATCCCTCCCTTTTTTGCGTTGTTTATGTTGGGATAGTTGTTTAGATATTTGAGCTGTCGCAAAAGCAAAAAATATTTGTGTCAGTTAAAGTTATGCTTGAAATGTATCATTTCACAAAAAGCTGTTTTTCTCCCTTTTCTAGTTGGGAACTGATATTTTCCCAAAACGTACGTATGTTCTACTGCTGATTACGAAAGAATGGAAAAAGGTAGGAACAAACTTTTTTTTCTGATGAAAGACGGGAGTCTAATCTTTCTTTTGGTAGGTTCCGTGTTTATATAGCCATAGAACATAATATTCTGTACTCTATAGTATTCTATAATATATAGACCATATTCAACCATGAAACAGCGATGTTTCCTTAATTCATATATTTTCAAAACTGTAATAGAGTGAAAGTCGTGAAATTCCAAATGGCGAGGAATTTCTATATTGACATGATTTTGTGCAAAGGATCGTATGTAATAAAAGAGAATAATTGTATGATACTGTTACACTGCCTCATATTGTGTTTTAATTATTGTTCAATTGTTCCCAAATAAATGTGTTGGTACAAATATTTTGGCCTAAAATCTTTGGTTTGGGTAGATTATGGTTAATATTCGGCCTCGAGTAGATTCAAGATTCAAGATTCAAGAGAGTTTTATTGTCATGTGCATAGTAAAACAGCAGTTATACCATGCAATGAAAATCTTATTCTGTTCATTCTCCCAAGAAAAAAAAGAAAACACAAGAAAGAATAAGAACATAAGAAACATAAACACATAAACATATATACCAATAAATTAAGCAACAACAACAGAAGAGACATTAATACAAGTAAATAATACAAATAAATAAATAAATAAATAAATAAATAAATAAAGTGCTATGAGTGTGTGCGTGTGTTGCGTGCGGCGTGTGCGAGTGCTTCGTTGAGGGTGAGGTAGGTAGGGTGAGAGTTTAGATTTTGTTTAGGTCACGGTATGTGTTGGGGTAGCGTTAAGATGCTGTTCTTAGGGTGACGTATGCTGATTTAGAGGTCAGGTTTAGGCCTTTGGGTCAGTTTCATGAGCCTAAACCTAAAAGTGATGGTTTTAACAAGACTTCCCTGCCTGAGTCGTGGTTGCAGCTGCACAACAACTGTCACCAAGCAGCGATCACAACAACATTTTCCCTCCTTATTGTGTAAAAATGAAACTATTTCCTTTTGCTGCAGTTGGTGTGTCATCATCCACAAGCTGGATTGGATGGCCTATTTTTCAGCAATAAGGACGCATGTGATAGTATCAAGTCGCCCGAAGCGCCTTTTAATGAGTTGCACAACAAGAATAACTCATCGGAAGCACAGTGGACTGTGCATTGAGCTTGTATTGTTGTATATTGTTGCATTGAGCGTAATGAGCGCCACACACAGGAGAAGACATCGCCGCTACTCCATTCATTTTCAATGAAACCTGCACGATGTGTCACCGTCCAGCCGAGCGACACGCGAAATTCGTGCATGTGAAAGTTTGTGTTTGTGCGTGTCATCGTCAGCATGCTGGTTTGCGACACGATCCCAGAAAGTTGAAACATTTTCAACTTTTCATCGCTGTCGCCCAGACGAGGACCAATCAGTGGGAGTTTCATTGATCGACAAATGAGTGGACAGGATGCTAATCAGTACGCTATACTTGCGTGTCAGATTTCCCAGAGCTATTTGACATTTCTAAAAAAGAATATAGAGATATAAAGAAAAAAGCGGCATGGGAACTCGTCGGTGCCAGAGTAAACATATCTGGTAAGTTCACATTCATTTTACACGGACATTTATATAAGTTTATATTCAATACTAGCAAGATGTGGTACTAGCAAGAGTACTTGATCAACACCGGCCGCTTTTCCTCCTCTGAACTACTTTAATATCCCAAAATTCCCTCCACATCTGACAGCCAATCAAGACTCGGACAATTCGCTCTGGATGTGAACACGTCGCTCACGGGTGTCGCTGATCACAGCCGCTCGTCGCCTCCCGTGTGCATGGTTTGTTACGCTTTGGCGATGAGTTTCGCCAACCACAATCGTTTGTCGCCTCCCGTGTGTGGCCCCCAGAAATGGATGGCTTTAGCCGACATTTCACAGACGCTGACGTTTACGGTCATGTACGGGTCGAAGAAGAAAACCACATAGTTCCTCTCTGTTACTTTGAATCAAGCTCCCCGATCACTTCCCCGATCTCCACGCTTGCGCCGATTTACACCTCCTGACAGGTTCCCGAATTGGATGTGCGAGACGGCGGCAGACTGGTGCCTGCCACAAAGGCTCTATCGGATGCTCAACTAGCACTCCGGCTTTCTGGGTGTCACATTGTCACATTGAGGGTGCGCTGCACACTTCCACTGGCTCACAAGGCAAAAACAGACCGACAGGGGAGACTGCAAATGGTTTCACATATAGAAAAAATACCTTCATTTGACTTGTTTTAAGGCCTGATACTATAAACTTTCGTGCATATTTACATTACTAGATGCTAAAGAGAGGGTTACTCTATGATGTTATTAGACAAGGTTTTGAGTAAGCAATTTATTGCAAGCAAGCATTAAAGTGAAATAGGCTAATTAAAAAAGACCACACACAACCTTTAAAAAATCTTGGCAAAAATGTGGATTCAATGTCATTTTTTATCATTCTATCTATCATTCACACTATTATGATGACTTGATGGCAAAGGCAAAAAAGCTTTCTCTCTATGAGAGCAGTTGGATTGTTGAGCTGCATAAGCAAGGCTTCTCGCAGCGAAGCATTGCTGCTGAGGTTGGACGCAGTACGACTGTCATTTTAAACTTATTCAAAGATCCTGAGGGTTATGGAACAAAAAAGTCAAGTGGTAGAACCAAAAATGTGTCGCCGGCCCTCAACTGGAGGATCCGATTGGCTGTCTGTCAGGAGACGGGACCCTCCTCTGATAACTGGCGCTTCTGTTAATGTATTTCAATCAATTTAAAAAAAGGACTGCAGCCAAAAGCACCTTCCAGCTCTTGCTCGCCCCTTCAGGATGAGGTGGAGTACTGCAGTGCCTCAGCATATGACATTTCTTTGCATTTTATTGTCTGATTAGCAAGAATAACAATGTCACACTTAGATTAAAGACATGAATGTCATTGTGTAGAACAAATGTTTCTGCAAACATTATATTGACGACATGCTGACAGACAGAACTCTGCATTCAACCCAGTGCACTGAGCGCAGTGCACTCAGACGGTAGGCTCAGCTTGCGCACTTAAGCCAAGGGGAGAGATTCGCCGCAGCCTCATCTCACGTTTCTTGCCGTATTTGACCCGGAAGTGTGCAAATTCAGCTATTTTTACTGATGAAAATGTTGAAAATGATTGGAATCACACAAAAAATACATTTCTAACACAGTTCAATTTTGAATACTAATATTTGTTTTATGTTATCATTATTCGGTTTGTTTATTATTCAGAATGACAGGTGATAGTCATTTCTATTAAGTGTGCAATGACCATAATCGATTCAGGACAATCATGCATTCACAAACTAAGTAGCCTACAGTGTACACAGTGTACACATTGAAGTGTGCTGATGTAAGTATTCCATATGAGACACAGCATCCGTCTTGCTACAAGACCTCATGACGCCTAAATGTCGCCTTTACTGGATTGTTGAGCGTTGCTAAGACTTACTGACCTGCAGCCTTCACTGCCTTCACAGCGACATGAGCCGTTATCGGCACCAACAATAGTGTTTTAAAAAGAGCAACCTTGGATGTCAGCTCTGCAGAGTTGGCTTTGACTGAAGAACACATGAGGACTTCACAAGCCACCCACACACACGTGCTCTTTAATGGAAGTTAACGACAATGAAGTTAGCGACATAATAGCTCGTCATTACACCGGCACACATTGTCAAGTTTCTCTTCATCTCACAAAACGGAGTACTTGTTCTCACACAAGCATGCTGGGTTACATCAGGCATCGGCGAGTATCGCTTCGTGTTGATGGATGCATGACTTATTTGCTTTAATTCATTTCAAAAGTACCATGACAGCACCGGTTGAGATTTGTGTACTTTTGTGCACTTCAGAACAACTTCAACGTTGACTTGTGCAAACACACTCTGCAGACCCTGCAGGAGAAGCAACATGAAGTGCTAAAAACATTTTAATTGCAATAAAAAACGGTGTGATTGTTTTGCATTTGTGCACCAGCCATACAAACCAGGACTGTTCACCTTCCATTTAAAATTGTGTGACTACAGCCTTAAACTGGGGGCTGCCTGAAGCCCCCACAAGGATGATTAGCATCCAACAAAAGATGAGTAATGTGCACTTGAACAATCCAGTGTTGATGAAGATAAGCACACAGTCAACACTGATGACAGAAGAGAGTTTGCCAATTAACTAGCAGTATGATTCATTTACCATTCAACATCCAACATATTATAAAAAAGAAGCTAACATTTGCTGATTAAGCCTTTTGCAAACATGCAGTTTCTAAATACATAATCAATACATTTGGAGTAGTTATTGAACACATGAAGTATAATACCTCAGTAATCCCTCGCCACTTCGCACTTTGAATTTCACAGCTTCACTCTATCACGGTTTTTCAATAATATATGAATAAATCATTGATGTTTTGGGTTGAATACGGCCTATTATTAGTCAAAAATATGCATATATAATTTTACGGGAGGAAAAATAAGGTAATTTAACGAGCATAAAGGTGAAATATTAAAGAGACGTTTTTTTTTCTTTTTACAACAACAAATAAAGTTGTCATTTTTGAAAAAATTCATAATGGAAAAAATTACAGTGTTATGAGAATAAAGTAAAAATATCATGGGAATAAAGTCAGAATTACGAGAAAAAAGAAGAAGGAAGTTGAGAAAGTTGTAAGAAAAAAAGCACAGAACAGCAGAAATAGAAAAAACTGCAATTTTACGAGAGTTAAGTCAAAATATTAAGAGACAAAAGTCGTATTCTGACGAGAAAAAAAGTTGCAATTCTACAGGAATAAACTTGTAGTATTATGAGGAATTATGAGGCATTTTAGTAGCATAGTGACGAAATATTAAAGACAAAATATGTTGTTAAGTTGTAATATTATGAGAAACAAAAAATAAGGTTGGGGAAAATTTATAATATTATTGGCAAAATGTCAAAATATGTGAATAAAGTCAAAATATTACGCAGAAACGGGAAAAAAAGAGCAAATAATCCACTTTTTCACCGATATCACAAAGCTGAGATGCAGTTTTTTTTCTAGAAATATATATAACTTCTTAGCATATCTACAGTGGCTTGAAAAAGTATTCATACCCCTTGAACTTTCCCACATTTTGTCATGTTCCGACCACAAACATAAATATATTTTATTGGCATTTTAGATGAAAGATCAACACAAAGCGACACACAATTGCGAAGTAGAAGGAAAATTGTACATGACTTTCAAATTTTTTTTTAAATAAAAAAACTGAAAAATGTGGTGTGCAAAAGTATTCAGCCCCCTTTTCTCTGAGTGCAACCAGTTGCCTTCAGAGGTTGCCTGATGATTGCTGAATGATCAGCTGTTGACCTAATGATCAAATGGAGTCCGCCTGTGTGTAATCTAACCTTAGTATAGTATCACTGGTCAGTGAACAGCATCATGAAGTCCAAGGAACACACTAAACAGGTCAGGTATAAAGTTGTGGAGAGGTTTAAAGCAGGGTTAGGTTCTAAAAAGATTTCCCAAGCTTTGAACATCTCACGGAGCACTGTTCAATCCATCATCAAGAAATGGAAAGGGTATGGCACAACCGCAAACCTACCAAGACATGGCTGAAACTTACATGAAGGAGAGCACTGACCAGAGACGCAGCCAAGACGCCCACGGTAACTCTGGAGAAGCTGCAGAGATCCACAGCTCAGGTGGGGGAGTCTGTCCATAGGACAACAATTAGTCGTGCACTGCACAAATCTGGCCTTTATGGAAGAGTGGCAAGAAAAAAGCCATTGTTGAAAGAAAGCCATAAGAAGTCTCGTTTGCAGTTTGCCAGAAGTCATGTGGGGGACACAGCAAACGTGTGGAAGAAGGTGCTGTGGTCAGATGAGACCAAAATGGAACTTTTTGGCCTAACTGCAGAACGTTATGTGTGGCAGAAACCTAACACTGCACATCACTGTCAACACCCCATCCCCACTGTCAAACATGGTGGTGGCAGCATCATGTTGTGGGGCTGCTTTTCTTCAGCAGGGACAGGGAAGCTGGTCAGAATTGATGGGAAGGTGGATGGAGCCAAATACAGGACAATCTTAGAAGAAAACCTACAAAAGACTTGAGAATGGGGCGGAGGTTCACCTTCCAGCAGGACAACGACCCTAAACATAAAGCCAGAGCTACGATGGAATGGTTTAAAACAAAACATATTCCTGTGTTAGAATGGCCCAGTCAAAGTCCAGACCTAAATCCAATCGAGAATCTGTGGCAAGATCTGAAAACTGCTGTTCACAAATGCTCTCCATCTAATCTTGCTGAGCTTGGGCTGTTCTGCAAAGAAGAATGGGCAAAAATTCCAGTCTCTAAATGTGCAGAGCTGGTAGAGACATACCCCAAAAGACTTGCAGTAACTTCAGCGAGAGGTGGTTCCACCAAGTATTGACACAGGGGGGCTGAATACTTTTGCACGGCACATTTTTCTGTTTTTTATTTTTTTTTTAATTTTGAAAGTCATGTACAATTTTCCTTCTACTTTGCAATTGTGTGTCGCTTTGTGTAGATCTTTCATCTAAAATGCCAATAAAATATATTCATGTTTGTGGTCGGAACGTGACAAAATGTGGGAAAGTTCAAGAGGTATGAATACTTTTTCAAGCCACTTACATGTGTTGCTTTACAAAATATCAAAGTATCCTTCCATTTTTCAATATGTGGAAAAAGTTTAGAAACCCCTGATTTAGGTGTAAGTTCAGAATCACTAAAATGTTACTTTAAATGCCGTCGTAGGCACGGCCCTCGTCTGTAAGACCAAATATAAGCAATCTTTGGACGTGTAGTAAGTCAGAAGGTTGCAAACAACAGGATAGTTTGTATGTACTGTATTTTCTGGAGGAAGCCATCCAACCAACTCCGATGGAAGGGAAGATTTCTTTGAACAAATAAGGAAAAAAAAGACTTATTTAAACTTATGTCCAAGTTTAAATGAGTTTCTATACATGAAACTGTTACACTTCATGTGCAGCCTGACAGCCTACAAGATTAGACAAGAGAATTAGTCTCAGGGAGAATTCATTAATTCACTGTAGCACTTTAATGCATGCATGACAGTGAAGTGCATTATTACACCTAATGCATACATTTAGATCAAACTGAGAAAGCGAAATGAAGAGCATGTACTGTACGTGAACTTACGGTTGATCACTGTCATGGAAAATATGTAGAAATGTATGCTCTTCCATCAGCCATCACTGCTGAAGTCTTTTCCAGCCATCGTGTCCTCTCACACGCCTCGAGGGCCTTTTTGACCAGCTGTAATCGCAAAGTGGCTGCAATCCCAACACAACAATAATCACCTGATGAACACACAGCCACAACTTACTGAGCACTTCCAACAATTACACTCCACACAACAAACTAGCATTTTGCCGCCCAAGAGAGCTGTCATTATCTTGCTCGTGCACAAAGGCTACAAAGGTTTAGCCGGAAACTGCGGCAAAATAATACCAGTATGTGGGAAAACAAAATAAAAGGAAAAAATGTCATTGTTCCGGCAAAATGGACGTTATTGTGTTGCTGTTGATAAGAGCGGCGAGTGCGAGACAGAATGTGAATATATCTTTAGTGATATTTTCAGCAAGGAAGAGTTTCTTTCAAAGAGGATTGCGGTTACTAGGCAACAAGCAGCAGAACCAATTGAGGACTAAAGTGAGGAGAAAAAAAAGCCGAAGCCCTCACTCTTCTCAATCATGGAGTCGGCCTTTTTCTCTTTCACTCGTGTAAGTCAACGCTCTCCCAAGAACCCAAATCCGTCCTGAATGGGGGTTCGACTGCGGCCCAAAGACGACTTAAAGTCTTTCCGACGCTCACGTGTGGGATTGAGGTCCACTTGGAGCGTGAGCGGAATGACAAAGCTTGGAAAGCAGACGGTGAAAATACATGCCATGCTTTCAAAAAGGACACACTTTAAGGTTGCATCTGTTTTTAGGAGGGGTCAGAAGTTCATTGAGAGGAAAAGTAGAGGAAGACACCAACAAATCATACGTCACCCATCAACAGCGACTTTTACGTGCATCCATAATGGTTATCTGAGTCATGTGATGAAGTATAATTATTTCTTAGAATGGAACCTGGTTATTGGACTGGATGACTGGTGGTGTAAATACACTCCTGATCAAAATTTTAGGACCCGTTGAAAAATTGCTGAAATTTAATTTTTGCACTGTTGGATCTCAATGAGGTTCTAACTAGAGCTTCAAAATACAAAAAGAAGAAATGGGAGTGAGACCATAAACAACCATTAGGAGAGCGAGCTCTGTCCTGGACGGTCCTCTGGACTCCATGGAGGAAGTGGGGGAGAGAAGGATGTTGGCTAAGCTGACATCCATCATGGACAACACCTCTCACCCGCTACATGACACTGTTGTTTCCCTGGGCAGCTCCTTCAGCAGCAGACTGTTACACCCACGGTGTAAGAAGGAGAGGTTCCGCAGGTCCTTCATACTGACCGCTGTCAGGCTCTTTTTTTGCCAGAAATTTGTTCATTTTTCTAATAACAAGCTAAAAACATAATTTTAATTATTCTTCAGCAACAGATGAATATATATTTGCCTTAAATTAAGAGCAAAAACTGCTTACCTAACTTTCTAAATGTAAGAACGGACTCACACACAGAAAATTTATCAAAAAATTTGCTGATTTCGGAACAACACTGCAATTTTTATTTGAGAAAAATAATCTTATCTTAAGAAAGTATAGCTAGCCAATTCTTATGAAAATATTTTTTGCCAAAAATGTGTTCTTTTTTCTAATAACAAGCTAAAAAACCTTATTTTGATTATTTTTCAACAACAGATTAAGAATATTTGTCTTAAATTAAGAATAAAACTGGTTTCTAAACTTTCTAAATTTAAAAATGGACTCACACACAGAAAATAAATGTAAAGATTTGCTGATTTCGGACCAATGTGAAGGCTGCACAGCAAATTTCATAAATGTATTAAATAAAGTCTAGTCATAACATCTGTGTAAATGTGTAAAATTATTAAACTTGATTCAAGAAAATACTCTCGTTTTATCTAGTTTCTAAATGTAAAAACTTGTGAATCTTCGTGCAAATCATGCCAAAAAAGAATTCTGATAGTGTTTATGACAATAGGTTTTCCTAAATTACGTGAATCTTAGATCCAATCACACTCTTGTTTTCTTCAAATAAAAAAGTTCTATCCATATGCAACATAACTAACATGCCAACATGGAAAAAGATTAGCTGCATGGTGGCCAAAAGTTAACATGGGGCAATTCCTAGTGAGTTTTTGGATTCTGGGTTTGAGACAATGAAATTATATTTTTTTTCACTGGACGTGGCATCGGCTTGAAATTTTCCAGTCCTTTACAAATCATAAGCAGTGTTTAGTGTCTCCCAAATAAAATGTCATTTTAACAATGTAAGTCTATTGAATTCACAAATACAAGGAATGCATTCTGAATTGTTTATTTTTAAATTATTTTTTAAATAAAATAAAACCAGATTTTACTTGACACAGTCACTGAAAATCTCAAGTATTTTCAAGTCATTAGACAAAAGTCCAAGTCATGTCCCAAATCATTGATGTCAAAGTCCAAGTCGAGTTGTAAGTCTTTAATGATATTGTCAGGTCCAAAGTCATCAAAATTGTGCAGTCGCTTGGCTCGAGTCCACACCTCTGATATGCGCCCTGCTACTGGCTAGAGATCTAGTCCAGAGTGTACCTCATCTCTCACCCAAAGTTAGCTGGGATAGGCTCAAGCACACCCATGACCCCTAATGAGGACACGCTCTACAGAAAATGGGTGGATGTCCAAATACTTCTGCATGATTTCAATTTTCCATTTTTCAACGTGAAGCCTAGTCTGCAGGGGTTGATATTGTTGATATTGTGTCTTTTCCAAATACAACTTTCCTCAGACTTCTCATTGGCTCAAAAAACCTTACAGTTAGTAATTATAGCGGCACCTGCTTTTCAGGCAGTGCTTGGAATGTGTTATCATGTGGACAACGTTTTTTTACGTGTCACTGCTTTTTCAACATACAGCAAACGTTAATCCGTTTCTGCCCGCATGTTTTCTAGCTACCACGGTAATCAGTAGAGAAATCAACTTGTGGGAAGTGATGTGGTGTACGTTATACAGCAGTACTTACAAAGCAGACACAGCAGGCAGATGATGGACTCTGCAGCCTGATGAAGGTCATCAATGAAAACAAAGAGCCAAAGGGCTTGTGTGTTGGAGAATATGCCTGTTTGGTTTGCAGTTAATTTCCTGCTTTTCTCCTGTTTGCACAGTTCTCTCCGAGTGGTAAACTCGTATTGACTGCTGGAAGAATAAACACCGGCCGACTGCCATGAATGGAAAAGAACTCCTGGAGCATCCTGACAGATTTTTTATTTCCCGAGCTGCCACGGCTGCTTGTGCAACACGGGCAAAACAACGTCGACACTTTCCTTTCTTGGGAGCTCAAATCAGGTTTTTGCTTCTGTGCTAGCTTCTCTGTGAAGTAGAGGTGAGCGGATCGATCCAAACCAATACCAGAGTAGTATCGGTCTTGGGTCAACACTAGAGCGATGAGATCAATATTTTTCAGTTCACATCTGTTATTTTCACAAATATGTCTGGGTGGACAAAAGTTCTTTGGAGTGATGGATTTTTGAGGCTCATCTCTGTGCTTTTTTGGCAAATTGCAGCTTGGTCTTCTTATTGTTCTTGCCAATGAGTGGCTTGCATCTTCTGGTGTAGCCGTTGTACATCAGGACTTCTATGAACAGTAGATAGTGATACCTTCACTCCGGACCTCTGCAGGTTGTTACTGATGTCACGAACAGTTGTTTTAGTGTCTTTCTCTACTCACAATGTTTCTGACATCAACTGCTGATGTTTTCCTTGGTCTACCTGTTCCACGTCCGTAACGTTGTACACCAGTGGTTTATTTCTTCGCTATGACCAATGTGTGTGCAATGGTTCCGATTGATTTTCCATCATCTCTTAAGCCGAGGTCAAAAAAAAGGTCGTATGGGCTCCCACGGCTGGTCTACGGGCAAAAAAACTGAAGAAACGCACGTAGGGCGCGTGTGTGATGTACTGATTTTCGAGCTGTAGACTGGCCGCGGAGGTTCTTTGTCACGTCAAACAAAATCTATAGGCTCGTAAGTTTTTTCAGTTTGCAAGACAAATTTATGCACTTTGTACGTCTTTGTGCGTCACCCGTACGGCCAACGCGTGTCTTTTGTACATTTTGCTTGTGTCAGGTTTGGGCAACATTTGTATTTTTTCATACATCATACTTGCACAACCTGTGTGTCATGCACCACACGTGGACCCCACGTACGTAATTAGTGCGGCCAACGCACGTTGAGGTATTCCGTATGTCCTCCATGCATGTCAAGATCCTACTTCTTTATGGTCACCACAACTACGTTCTGCATGAACGATTTTTGGTTCATGCAGAAGGCATGGCCAAAAAATTCGTACGACCGGTTGTGACCTCGGCTTTGGATTCACAGTGGCTTTGTTCTTCACACATTGACAGCTCTCTGATTTTCATGTTGTTCTCACCTCTAAATGCAGTCTACACAGACAAAGCCTATCCTACCCAATCTGAAACTGAACGCAGACATTCAGTGCTATTTATTGATTGAATAAGCAATGTAACAGGACACACTTGGGTCACAAAACATGTCTGTCAATCACATGTTTCAGTACTTTGCTCACATGATCACTCACATCAGATCCAGATGGAAATACCTGGAAATAGGAGCTGGAATGTTGCTCTCTGGTCTCTTATTCATCTGTTCATTTGATGTCAAACCCAGATGTTTTCAGTTTACCGCAAAAATTAAGGAATTGGCCTCACTGTTCCAATACTTCTGGAAGCCACTATAAGTTTGTTAATAAAAAACACTTTCTTTTTTCTGCCTAAAACCTTTGTCCTGTGTTTTATTCTAATTCTCAGCAATTTAAAAAGCAAAAATCACAAAATCATTCGATTATCTTGAAAGATGTCCAAGTAAAAGATATTGGTATCGGTATTGGTATCAACAATACTGGCCCTGTATTTACTTAGTATTTGATCCAACACCAAACTTGTCATAATAAAGTACATCTATATTCAATAACAAGAAAAAATAAATACATTTCTATTTTAACTTTTAAGAATTATTGCTTAGGTGGGGAAAAGGACTGCAGTGATTTATAACCTTAATGACCCAGCAAGCTTTAGGTTGGTGGGCTCAGTGTCAATGCTCGATGAAATCCAGAGCTTTAATAGTTTACAGCATTACCACACAAACTAACTGCTGCCCATGGCAACTTATCGCCACCAATTGGGATTTAAGTGTCTACCTTCGGGGCAGTTCCAGAGAAAAAAGTGCATTAAAAAAAGGGATGAATTAGTTCCAAGTCCAAGCAGGAGACGTCTTCCTTCTTATGTGTGATGAGGTGAGAAGCCTCCGACTTGCTATTTGTTTTGTCTGGCGGTGTGTATGTGGCAATCAAAACACAGCCATCAGCATTCACCAGATTTCTGGCCGCCGTGTTTCCCCTTGCAGCAGAGAGCTAATCAGTCTCGATTGGAACATGGCCTACAGAACGCTTTTAATGGCTCCATTAAAGGGCAAGTGTTGCACAAGGTGTGTATTTTTGCAGGTAGCTTACACCATGGCGACAACAACAAGAGGTGGTAGATATGAGACGTATTTCATCGTCACACTGCATAAAAGCAAAACAAGACTTTTACAAAGTAACACATTTGCTGCACACCTAAATATGTGACAATATTGTGCAGTGACAACACAGAAGTACTATTTCATGTTCTACCGACTGTATCTTTAATATACACCTTTCATGTACTGTGAATGTACCATATTTGCATCATATTTAATGTACTTCTAATGTACCATATTTACACCATATTTAGCGTACCACTAACGGACCATATTTACATTATCTTTGATGTACCTCTGCTGTAAACCTGGACTTTCCCCTTGCTAGCTAGCGACCGTCTCGAGTCTTTCATGTCTATATGGCTCTAATAATGTTCAAAAACGTATTTAGAAAGTCATAAAAAGGTTTTCTATGCTCTAACTATGAAAATATTCAATTTATTGACATTGAATCCGGTATCGCAGAAATTAATTTAACACGGCCGGGTCTGGAACCAATTAACCTCTATAGACAAGGGACGACTGTACGTCATACTTACTATACCTCTTATGTACCACATGTACATCAGATTTAATGGTCTCCAAACCTCAAAAGTATCATAATTATATCATATTTAATTGTCGACATACCTCTAAGGTACCATATGTACATTATACTTAATGGGACACCTCTGCCAAGGACTGGGCATAAGCGGGCAATGAAATGCAGGCGAGTGTGTATAATTATCTAGATTTACTATTTAGTACTGCCCTGCTGGTCCGACTTGCATCCGGATGAAAAAACAACTCCATCAATACCCTGCACAAACAGGCACACAGAATACTTCTTTAAACTAAATATGTTTTTTTGATCCCACTACTAAACTTTTCTCTTCTTAAATTGTACTCTGCATTCACGTCTCCTGCCTGCTCATTTTCGTTCGTCTCGCCGCCCAGTGGAGCAGGCTCATTGTTCATGGGACCCTCGCTGTTCTTCCCTTGCTCTTGTTGGACCGCTTGCCAACTTCCTGTTCCACGTGTTGCACTTGAAACTAAACAATTAATGACTCCTTCTTTCCCAGCGTACATCACTGACCCTGACCCCTGGCTGCCATTGTTATTCACTTCTAATTGGGAAGCGGCTGCTGCATGAGAATCGTGTTGGTAGGAGCGCCCTTACTCAACTTCCAGCTCACAAGGTCCTACATGAATGATAAAGAAGCTGGTTATTGTCTTATTTTATATGATATGTATACTATCCCTGCAAACGTCTACATGAATAACACATGCTAATTTGCATGCAGCCCTGTCCTTTAGTGTATTCATGAGGACACGCATCAGTGGTCACCTAAACATAACCTTAATATGTTCAGTTAATAACATGGAAACTAATTAAAAATCACCACAACTGACCACTAAAGTCACCGAACTCCTGAAAATCACATATATGCAAGCCATCTGCCGCAGGAAGGCATTCAAGTGTACATTGTTGGTCTTTGGGGCATTTATGGCCATGCTCTAGATTATGTCATAATCAAATCAAGACGGCAGCAAGTATCAGGTGTTTATTTTGGGTAAGGTCTTTATTGAGTGATTTATATTAATTATAAATGATGTATATTACAATTTGTCATAATGAAATGTCTTAAGGTACAGTTGTCCCTCGCCACCTTGCCCTTTTGCAGCTTCACTCTGTCACCTCGCCATCCATCTTTTATGCCGCTTATCCTCACTAGGGTCACGGGTATGCTGGAGCCTGTCCCAGCTGACTTTGGGCGAGAGGTGGGGTACACCCTGGACTGGTCGCCAGCCAACCGCAGGGCACATACAAACAAACAACCATTCACACTCGCATTCATACCTTTGGACAATTTAGAGTGGCCAATTAACCTAACATGCACATCCACGCACGCACGGGGAGAAGATGCAAACTCAAACCCAGATCTTTCACATCTCCTGACTGTGTGGCCAACATGCTAACCACTAGGCCACCGTGCGGCCCTTCACTCTATCACGGTTTTCAAAAATATATGAGTAAATCATCCCTGTTTTGTGTTTGACTATGGCTTATTAGCAAAAAAAATGCATATTTAATGCAACTGTACCTATTTTTGACTAAATTAAGCATTTTCAAGCATAAACATGGCTACATGAACTAAAATACAAATATAAGGCATTCAGAAAACACATTCAAAGACGTTGCGACGACTTTTAGTATTCTACACTGGTCACTAGGTGCCAGTAATGTTACATTAATGAGACAAAAGCCACCACAGAAAGGAATGTCTTGAACAGTAAAAAAAGAACAACAAGGAACTCTCCCAATGCCAATGTGTGATTCTATATTATATTTTATTATGTATAATACAGTCGTCACTGACTACTTTTTGGTTCGAACTTGCAGTTCACTCCCTCACTCTATGGAGCTTTTTAAATTTTTTTATTAATTAATAAATGAGCGCTGTTTTGTGGTTGACTACGGCCCATTATTGCTCAAAAATACCGAGACACAAATGCTATGTAGACACAAAACATTGACGTGACATGTCGTTACATCACGTGACCTAAACACTGCATGTAGTCAGCCATGGCATGTCCGACATGATAAGAGTGGAAAAAAAAGTTCTCCCATTCTGAGTGGAAGTGGTAAGCATTTGGCTTCTTTTTTTTTCTTTCTTCTCAACTCTGTTTGAAACCTTTTCTTAAGTTTAGAATAAATAAATTGGAGGCTAACTAGTTAGCTCGATAGCACGCGATGCTTAAAGCCGTGGCCATCTCTTGTGTCCCTGCAGTGATCCCATAGCCTATGCAATGTGGTGTAAACATTTTCCCTTAGTATGTCTACTATAGGCAAGACAAGTTTATTTATAGAGCACCGTTCGTACACAAGGTAATTCAAAGTGCTTTACAAAAAAGAAGTGTAAAATCACTTCGTAAAATCATTCCATAAAAACATATACTCATTCTAAAATCATTACATAAAATTCCATAAATAATTCCATTAAAAATATATATATATATTCATAATAATTAAAAATGAAGAGTTCAGATAAAATAGTTTCAGTTGTCAAATGCACAGTTGAATAGGAATGTTTCCAGCCAGGATTTGAACATTGCCAAAGTTGAGCATTGTCGCACATCTTCTGGAAGACTGTTCCAGATATCAGCAGCATAAAACTGAAACATACCCTAACCGTGTTTAGTCCAGATTCTGGGCATCCACAGGAGACCCGTCACTGAGCTTCTCAGGGCCCGAGATGTACTTTGGCACAAGACCATGACAAGACCTGTACACAAGCAAAGCTGTTTTAAAGTCTATTCTCTAAGTGACAGGAAGCCAGTGCAGAGACCCGAGTACTGGACTAATATGGCCATATGTCCTGGTTCTAGTCAAGACTTGAGCAGCAGCATTCTGGATGTACTGCAGCTGTTTTACAGCTCGTTTCGAGAGGCCGGTGAGAAGGCTGTTAAAGCAGTCCAGCCTGCTGGAGACCAAGGCATGGATTAGTCTCTCTAAATTGGTTTTAGCCACTATTCCTTTGATTTTGGCAATGTTTTTAGATGGTAAAAAGCTGATGATGTTATTCATTTAAGGTGGCTGGTAAAGTCCAGATCTGAGTCCATTATTACCCCTAGATTTCTAACCTGATGACTATACTATATTGGGTAATACGAGGGTAAAGGTAACTATGGGGTGTAATTTAATGTCTAGAGGGCTCAAATATCCATTTATAAATAAGGAATCCTACTTTGCGGAAATTCCAAAAACAACGAACCTCGTTGAAGAACATTCTTTCCCGTGTGAATAGGACTCGTAATACTTGTACAAAAACTCAGCAGTTTTATGTTTTGCATTTTGTTCCCCTACTGTACTCAAAATAATGCAAACCTTAAAATAAAGCAGACCAGGTATGTACCATAACCTTAGACCCCGACAGTTGTCAGTACAGTATGCTACAGGTGTAGACCACTGCAAACTACAACCACAATATTGTATCATGTATTGTTAAATGCACAGCTCTCTGATCAAAAGAGTGCAGTGAAGGCAGACTGGAACCCAACAGACTGTGCAGGTTGGCACCAGTAGAAAGCAGAGCTTCTGTTGATTTGAATAGAAACGGTGCCCTCATCAGAAGGTGATGCATGATGCGTGTGTGTGATTGAAGGCTCTTGCATGGCCTGTTGCCTCATCTACCATATTTGATGCTTCAGGCTACAGCCGCCATCACTTGGCGCTTCCTCATCAATGATTCCCAGCAGTGAGAGGGAGTGGGGCAGGGACGAGCAGCCAGTTTCCCATACTGGCAAGAAGACCCTTGAATTAGATTTTGTAGGCATCTGCTCACTGGGAATGCTCAATATGTCTCAGTATGTCAGCTGGGGTGCCGTATGTGGATGTTCAACACGCCATCGCCCCACCCTGCCTACTGCGCATGTTTCTACACAAATCATAAAAATGAAAGAAAAGAACCTTACTGAAGAAAGTGAAGATGTTCCTCGTACCAACTGGCAGTGAAGATGAGGATCTGGCAGCCATTGTTGCTGAGCCTCAGGGGATGAACTGTTTTAATTTCCTCCATGTCGAGTGTTCGGCTGCGTTGCACAGGAGCCCGACGCTCGTCCGAGTTCATCGCTTGGTAATTAGCAGGTCATTATGCACTCCCACTCTTAGCTCGCTCTGGAACACAGCAACAACAACTGCAGGATTTTAGTTTATTATCAACATTGTTGATTTTGCTTAATTCTTCTTTGGATGCAGAGTGTCACTTTGGTACCATCATCATACCCCACCATCTATGGGGTGCCCTATTTGCACAAGTCGCTGCCGTGAGGCAGAGAGCATCAAGTCCGCCCAAAGCCCATCCATCCAAACATCCATCTGTCCATTTTCTATACTGCTCATCCTTACTAGTCTTGGGTATGCTGGAGCCTATCCCAGCTGTCTTTGGGCGACGAGAGGCGGGGTAAACCTGGGACTGGGTCGGTCCAAGTCAAGTGAGAAAAAAAGAGACGAGTAATCCAGCACCATGCAGCAGAATTAGAGAATAAAATGGCAGAATTCACCCATTCACTTGTGCGTCCCTGGTAGTGTAATGGTACAGCTGCTGCCTTTTAAGGTTCGCCTGTTCGTTTCGGTATTTTGCACTAAAAATAAATATAAACATAGCATAACGTGCATAGAACTAAATTCAGGTTCAGGTCAGGTTCAAGGTTTAAGTGGCAAAGCACACTGGGTCAAGGTCAAGTTCATTTCTAGAGGACATTTTAAAACAGTCACTACTGGCCCAAAGTGCTGCAACAAAAACAAAAATATCGTAATAAACTACAGAAGCACGCAGAGACCTCCACCAAGAGCCACAGATTCCCCCATATTGTGATGCAGACCAAAACAATTATCCTACATTTCTTGGATCAGTATTTGTTATTTTGAAGAACTGGTTGGAAACTTGTCCTGTCTTTTTTCCCCCATGTGCTCTGACCACATGGCGGAAGTAATAAACGTTAAAACTTTGGCTGTCAAAAATACCGTGTTAACGGCAGTAACTAATTTATTTCTTTAATTAGGTTAAAATTGTTTGCATAGTTAACGCATGCGCACCGTGTTAAGCCACTCCTCTCTATTATCACAACAGACGGGGGCACAATAGCATCCCCACAGAGTCTGACGATCTTTTATAACTTTATTCTGACCTGAACACATCAACAGCAGCGCAATTCCAACACAACATATGTATCTCGAACTCACAAACACGTCTGTAGTCCTCCTCGGAAACGACTCTTCCTCATTCAGGGACACTCCGAACATCACAACAACGTCTTATGTGTGAATGTGTGCTCTAAATAAACAGAAAGACAAAGAAAAACAGTATATTGAGTGACAGGATATTCTTGTCACTCACTAGCTTAACTCTTACTTTGGAAGTACAATTTGCTGCATCCAAGTATGCTCGGAAATCCCAGAAAATACAGTTTACACTCAAAACTGTGTATTCAACTTCAAAAAATTACCTGCTGTCTTTGAATGCAACTCTTCATGGCTCATAATAACATTGTTAAAGTGTGATTGAAATGTTCTGCTGCTATTAAAGGGACTGGTGTTTCAGATTAGCAGACATGCGTGCTATCTTTTGATATAAATGATTTAAACTTTCAGTTCATTTGGAGCTGTTAATACATAGTAATTCAGAATTTTTTGTTCATAAAGGGCACATTTCACAAATAGTTGCAAATGGTGATTAATCATGATTAATTAATTTGAAAACTGTGATTAATTTGATTAACATTTTTAATCATTTGACAGCCCTGGCCAAAACAAAAACAAGCAAACAATAAAAATAGCTCAAAAAACAGTAAAAGAAACAAATAAAAGGTGTTAAAAGCTACTACAAACAAGTGTGTTTTGAGCATTGATTTGAAACTGTCAAAGGAAGTAGCAGTGCTACAGTTCAGAGGGAGAGCTTTATTGTAATATCTAATAATAGTTACTGTAAGTAATATCCATCATAGGGGGCGCTAGTGCGACAGCAAAAAAGATCCATGAATGATCATAGATACTGTAGTTTTACTCCAAAAGTGGCACACAAAATGGTCAAGTTTACAGACAAACAAGAAATAAGTTGACTTGTGGAATTATAAATATTAAACACATGCTAGCCTGTGTTGTTTTTAGGTTTGTATAACCATAAGTTTAAGAACAGCACAAATACGGCAGCCTTTTTCCTTTGCTGTTTCAACCCGGAGTGCTGGATTGTTATTAAAAATCGAAATAAACCTATACCTTTTACCTCATGTCCACCAAGCACTGCAGTTTAGTTCAGTGTGGTATGTCTACCCATATTGTACACAAAAATATTGAGTGTGCTTCTCGTGTAAGTACTTTTTGTCAAATCAATTTTGTTGGTCCACTTCTCCTCACTCATCAGCATTCCTGTAAAAAGTTGAAAGTTGCTCTCCCATCCGTGCGGATGGTGTAAACCGCAGCCATCTGGATACTTTATGCACTTTAATTGCAGAATAAATGCAAGGAATTATGCAGACGCACATGCAAAAACACTCGTTAAATAGTGATTTAGCTTTTAATACCTCTGCTTTAATTGTGCTCATATGCCATTGATTGAAAATGAGCGCGCTTACAAGCTCTGAAAGGCATATTGGTGTAATCGATGGACTGGATCCTCGGGGTGTCAGAAACTTGTAACTAAGACTCACACCATCTGCTTCCCCTCGAGTAAAAGTCACACTAATGAATAAATAGCCTCAATGTTAAAAAAGTGGAGGGAGAAGAAATAGGAACAATAAAATAGATTTTTGGGGGGTAGTAAATATTATATTATTATAGGGAAACAAAGCTTTCGGAAAGTGCAAGACCTTTTTCTTGCACTTGAACAATTAACATTTTTGATACTGACACTGAAAACAAGGTCCTCAGCTGTAGTTTTGTGAGACTTTTTCCTAAACATTCCAAATTGTTTCTGTCGGTCTTCACCAACAGCATTCAACTTGTTTTCCCAGTAATCTCTATGTTTTCCACTTATCTGCTTTCTATGTTGTTCACGGCAAGCCAGAAAAACTAAAAGATGTGCTTAAATGCACCGGAACTAGCCATCTGCAAACTCCAAGCAGCAAAACACTACAGACTACGCACTACAGGCTGCTCGGATGAGAGGCGAAACATCTTCTAAGTCAACCTGAACAGTCCAGTTGCGATCGCTTCAATGCTCTGAGAATACGATGAACTGGACAAATAAGAGTATCCACAGGCAACCACTACAGACGTACTCACACTAGACCAATTTTAGCATGCCTGGAAACCTCTTAACACGTAAAGCACGGCACGTTTGACTTGGGTGAGCGCACTGATTTGCGCCCAGGCATGGCACAGGGCACACTTACCCTCCTTTGGCACAATTAGAAGAGGTGGGCAAGGGCCTGGCAGGATTCCATGCATACGCACATGCACGGAGCAACGTAGCGGAGCCATATTATGATAACCAAACACAATTGGTCCCTGCGGATGATTGGCTGTATGGCTACTTAAAACCAATTGTTTGCAGCTGGGAGAGGCCGGAGTTTTCTTCCATGCTCTGAGGATGCTCTTGCTTGGGCTTCTACTTTTTGAACATGTAATAATCGTCGCGTCTTCTAGTAGTATGCCGAGTTGTTTCCCTGCCATCCAGCATGTCTCTGGATTTATAACAGTACGTTTTTTCATGGTGCCTTTTTTCATTTAATTTGTTGCACACTGTTAGGAATGGAATCTTTTCCATTATGTTTTGGATAACTACTGCAAAAAAAATGCAAAATGTTAGCCACAGAAACATGATCACAAGGCCTTTCACTTGGAACAGGCACACCCTGTTCCCATTGTATCTCGCGCACACACACACGCCCACACACACACACACACACGCACACACACACACACACACACACACACACACACACACACACACACACACACACACACACACACACACACACACACACACACATTTTCATTATGAGTCACCATCCTGTTTCTTGCCTGAGACGCTCAGCCACCTAGCCAAGACTGCTTCAAAACCAGATCAGAACAATACACCAACAGACAGTTAACGGTTTCCTGATCAGTGGGACCGACTCTCTACAGAAGGTATATGATTCGGAGATCGCTCTGGCTTTGCTAGACTTTGGTAGGTGGCTGATCGCTCTGGCATTGCAATTGCTTATATTCACTCCAAATACATTAAATTGTTAAACTTACTATTTGACAGAATTAAAAGACCCAGTCAAAAGGCTGGACCAAACAGCACCATCGCCTTTTCTTTCTGCTCCCTGCTTTGTTGGCTTTGTTGTACTTTGTGCGACTCTCAAGAGATTAGAAATGTTTTTCAGCCTTCATGCCTCTGCATCTGGGGTCCAGACCTACACAACACATAAGAAATAAAATACAAAGACTCAAAATGACCCAAAAGTCAAACCCACAACAGACTTGCTCACCAGCGACTACATTTGTGTGCGTGTAATAAAGATATGTCATTTAATTAATGCAATCGCTCCTCTCGCAGGTAATTAATTACATTAAAAAACACTGATTCAAAGGAATATAACCTGGGGAGGCACCTCGGGACGAAACATCGCAACATCCAAGACTCTGGACGTTAGTGGTAATATGAATCTAACACTGGAAAAGGCCAAAAAAATATAATGTCTTACAAAAAATTAAACAATACCATCTGGTCCTCACAGTGTCTGTCGAGAAAGATTCTGGCCCCTGGACAAATGTAATTGTGGACCCCTGTCCGAGAGGATGCAGGTCGCTCTCAACTAAACACGATGTGCTCATTCTCCGTCTCTGTAAAACCCCAAGGGCTGCACCTCGCCTCTGCACATCCTATCAAACAAGGCCTGACATTATCACTGATGACACATCGCAGGGTCAATAGGAGACAAGTGCCTCCCTGGACCAATCGTCTCACTTCATCAATCATGGCGTGTTGCGGCCCCTGACGACCGCTCACCTTGGAGTTTGCCGTCTGCGAGGTTGAACGCCAAACACTTGGTGAACTAATTGAGTATCTCAGAGGGGCTGTTGTACAGAGATTATTTCAGATGGATGCCGGGAGATCAAATCATCACATAGACGATGGCGTGTTAATTTCTGAACGTGCGTGACAGTCACGGGTTGGGCTCGTGGCTGTTGATAACACCAATGACACACTTCTCTTAAATCTCATCTCTATGTGATCATTCTCGACAGATTCAAATGATTATGGCATCAAGATCTTGTTCTTTTTTAGCAACATCTCACTTGGCTCTTAAACTAAAGCCTGCCTCATCCCTGTATGGCTTTATATAAGTCGGCATGCTCCAAAAGGGCGATAAAAAACAAACAGGTTTATGCATCCAAAAGCACACTACCCGAGGCATGACTAAGAGCTGGGAGGATGCAGGAATTGGCCGGCGTGCAGCAGTAGTGAGTCAGCGAAAGGTTACAAGGTCAAGGATGTCGGCACAGGTGCTGTATTTAGAAAAACACACACTTTTTAACACCGCAATGCAGCACATTCATATGTGATGACACACACTTCTACAAGGCAACAAGGACCGTCACTGTGCAACATGAATTCGTTACGACGCACTGAATTCATTTATTGCTGACTTGTCGACTTGGCCATATTTAGTCTGTGGCGCATGTTGGACATAATTCACCCATCGGAACTTTATGTGAGTTGCAGTTTCACCTGGGCCCTTATGGTGAAGGGACCCTTGTTTTTCCAGTTGAGAGACATGTGCATTTTGCTCTGTCAGTTTGTAAGCTCGAGAGGAGCAGGGAAATAAATGTTCCCAGTTGCTGTTCCAATAACTCCGCCTGCGACTCCTTCTTCCTGGCACCACAAGTCACTTTTTACGAAAATTTCAAAAAATAGTTTTTAACAAATATTTGTAATTTTTTTCACCAACATCTTTTCTTCCAATGTCTGCTGAGAAAGAAAAAATCTGCCCCTTGGACAAATGCAATTGAGATCCCTGCGTTAGAGGCATATTTTCAACGTACACATGGCCGCCCATATCTACAAACTCCTCGATCCATGGGGGGCCTGATAAGGTGCAAAAAATGCGCATCATTGCCATGAGGTATAGCCCACCGAGTCAGGCCGAGGAAAGAGGGGGAAAAAACAGACAAGTATTCTGACACCACGCTCGTTGCCACAATGATTAACAGAGGACTTGGTGGTGTAATGGTACAGCTGCTGCCTTTTAAGGCACAGGACATGGGTTTGATCCAGCCCCAGACAGTTATTCTTATTCTGTTAATTTCTTATCTTGCATTAAAAATATTATATTCAACAATTTGCGCTCCAAATAAAACTCTGCTAAGGGCCCAAATTTGGCCAGGCGTGCCCCTGCATGTACCTGTACCGTATATGTATATAATCCCTCACAGTCAACGTGGTCGCCCAATTACAAAAAAAAATGTCACTGTGTATTTTATGGCGAAGGAGCAAATCAGAGTTAGTATATTTTTGCATGAACATTAAAATAAGACAGTCTATTGATAACCTTAACTTAAAGGTTATATTAGAAGTAAACAATAATTTTAAAAGGACATGAGCAGTGCTGTGATATTTGCTTCATGGGTACACCCTGATGGACCACTAGGTTCAATAGAGTATAGTATGTAGAACAGTGACTAACTGAGAAGTAAACTGTAGCATTTAAAGACAAATGCAGTGGTGATGCTCTAGGAGGAAGGTATGACAATGGATGAAATGTCCAAGGACCAAGCTTTCTTTGAAGAGGCTCAATCGGTAGGCGGGTCGTTAGTGTCCATGGAAGTGTATCGAATGCTGGCTACACAATGGAAGAAGTCTCAGGGTTCAGAGTGAGACACTTTGCACTGGAGGACCATTTCATCTTTGCAACAGTGCATTTACTAAAGTACGGAATGTATTCCCCCATGTAAAATAACAACAATTCTTAGCCGGAGTGTGGTTCTTGCTTTCACTTTAATCTGCTCAGTTTGCTTCCATTCAGTGGCCCTTTATCATGAAACAGGAATTCCTGTTGCAAACACTGACGGCAGCAAATTGTCTTCCAGCATTTGATATTTCCGGCGGGGGATTTAATGGAAACATGTTCTCTCGGGAGTGCACTTGTATCTCCTCATGCCAGCCAGCTTGTCAGCTCACGTGCTGCACATCCTTCACAATGTTCAATTACATCCACCACAGTTTGATTTTTATTGCACTGGCTTTGAACCTGCGATGTCCTAGCACCATTACAAACGTCAAACTTGATGGAAAGGCCTCATGCAGATAATAACGTTAATGTTGAAGGCCACAAATTAAAACAAACATTCAAACTACTGTACATATGAATGGGGCATTTAAGACCTGCAGTGCAAATGCAGCTTAAGTTGCTGCTAACTGTCCCATTGGCCAGTATTTCCAGTGCTGTCAGCCTGAGGCGAAGAGGCAATGATGGCATTCACACTGAAGGGAAAAGGCTGGCACTGCACATGGCTTGGCTGTGCTGGTGTCCCTGCCTAATAAGGCCTGCCAGGGCTCTCCACTCTAGTGGTCGCTCGTCTCCGAGCCAAGCCTGTCCCTCTCTTGCAGAGGCAATAAAAGCCAGGGCAAGGCCGAGCATGTAAACGTCCACTCAGTCCCCCTTGGTGAAAAGACTTTTCACTGAGATATAAACACTGTGGGAGGCTGCAGGATTTCTATCTTTTTTTCCCAATGCTGCTTTTTTTCCCCTTGTTGAGCTTCAACGAGTCTTTAGATACTGGGCTGCTAATAAACATGGGATTAAACTTCTCTGTCACACACCGACATATTGATGCACAACACAAGTGAAACAAGTCTCGTACTAAATTGGAATAAAAAAATTGGTACAGTTTTGGCAGTTTAATTCTCTGTTGTAACAATCCTTTAGTTATTACTGTCATTTTCATAGGAGGAGATCCTTTAAAGAGTCACTGACATGAGTTTTCAACTTTGCTTAAATATGTTCTGTATTTTTTGTAATTATGTTCTACGTTGTTTTTTTTTTGAAAGTGAACATTTAATTACTAAAAATTACATTTAAGTAGTGGCGGAAAATGTCTCTGATCTCCATCCCAGAATATGGGGTGTTTTCCAAGTGACGTCGGCATAGGGACGGCCATGGCGACAGCTCTCATCTCAGGCTAGTAAACAACGCTGGAGTTGGCTTGTCAATCTCGTTTGGTATATTTTTCATCAAAATAGTAGTCATGTCAGAACGTTTTGTTGCCGCTGACTGGTCACATTGTCTGAGTGATACTGTGAGTTTGTTTTCTTTTCCAAAAGATGAAGGTTTGTACTACAATGAGCTATTGTAACTATGGAGGAGAACCAGATTATACAGCGAGCCACTTGCCATGGCCGGGCGAGATGCATTTTTAAGCGGAAACATGCTGTGAGCAGCCGTGGGTGAAGCTGTGAATGCGAGGAGAACCACACAGGAGAGCGCGGAGTGAGCTACCTGCTATGGCCGGGCGAGGTGCATTGAAAGCGTATTGATAATGTGGCCAGCCCCGGGCAGAGCTGTGGATGTCTGGAGAACAAAGCAAATGCTAATTTCGGTGTATGTGATATGGACCACGGCCTCGCATTCATTTCATTCAAGGCTGCTATGAAGAAACACCTTTACAAGTACGGCATAAACACATTTTGGAAGCTAGGAAGCTAGCAACAGGACTAAACGAGGAAAAAGTTGCCACGAAGCACATTAATTCATGTGTTATTTACATATATATTATTATATAGTATTGTGAACACTATGCCACCATAGCGACAAGCATCTAAAGCATTACACATGTTATAAAACTTACTTTCACAGCGAATTGTTGACAGTGAGGGGCGGGGCAGGGCACAGACGAACAAACACAATAAAAAGGCTCAAAAGAGCCCTTTACTCTCATTAAGAAGCCAATTTAAAAGAATAAATGAAGGATAAGCAACTCCAAGCTAATTTACACTTACCATTATGGGTTTGAAGACGACCAATCTTCACCTTCATGTCTTTGTCATCGAACACGTCAGCATCAGACATATAATCCCATCATGGCTGGTTCTAATAAATACAGCCTAATTCCATGTTCTGCAAGTTTTCTATTTCATCTCTTCTTCCTCCCCGAAAACTAATGACACATTGCTCAAATCTTTGCTATAATCACTGTAAACATCTTCTGTCTCGTGCATTCTCTCATGTTTGTTTACTTGTGACGTAATTTTTACTAATTTAACGTTCGCTTTCAAAAAAATGAACAACGTAGAACATAATTACAAACAATATAGATCATATTTAAGTAAAGTTGAAAAACCATGTCAGTGACCATTTAAGATGCTCAAGGATAATGTAGCGACCTGGCAGTTATGTGTAAATTACATTTTTATTAATTTATGGGATCTCGTAACCCAAGGACCACCTGTATAGTTAATGTGTCTGGAAGGCCTGTTTATTTCCCTGGTAAATGAATAAGGAACACACATTTGTGGGATGAGCATCACAACAAGGAAATCTCCACTATCCCTCCAGTAACCTCCAGGTGGTGACAATGCTCGATTGGCACCTGCAACCAGTGAAAACCCTATATCTCCACCTGGAACTGGACAGTCGTCCCACAGAGTGGTGTTCATCAGGGACTACCTCCAGTGTTTGGGACTAGAAAGAATGGAGAGGCCTGTCAACAGTCTTGACCTCAACCAAACAAATCAACTGAGGAATCCTGTTCATACTGGAATGAACAACGGAACCACGTTGCCATCCCACAGCAGTGTGTGACCAGGCTGGTGGCTTTCCATTGCGAAGTCAAAATCTGGGCATTCAGTGGGGGCGTAACCAGCCAGATTTTTTCCCGGCAGAGAGTGTGAGGTCCAGCATTGTTGGGAAAAAAAAATCCTCTACACTCCATCATCATCTGGAGCAAGTCAGACTCAATATTTATGGTATTTATATTTATCTATTCACCAGAGATGTCAATTTCTCGTTCTCAGTCACTCATTATAATAAAGAAATAAAGAACTCTGAACTCAGTCACCCATTGTGGGTGTAGTATAGCTTGTCAAATAGTTTTGCTCCGATCAACCAATCAGAGGACAGAAAAATGCTGACGTTTGATTGTTAGCTGGCACTGTGAAATCGAATGCAATCTAAAAATCGACTGCAACGTAAGTGATAACACATTTCTGATAACAAAATGCTAATATGAAGCAACAATGATATATCAGATGAAAACTACCTGAACATGGAATACCATTTCTGTATTACTGTCTGCAGGCAACAAGGTTTATTTATTTGTTGTATTATAATTGTTGGATTGTAGGCCAAAATTACTCTGACAGCAATTTTTGCGATCCATCAAGATGCTTTTCCTACCCTGTTAGTCCCTGCTGGGTTTTAAATTCCTTCTCTAAATGTATAGAAAAATCTCTATATGCAGTACTATGTGTGAGGAGCTGTTCAGAAAAGCACAAATAGTTGTGTTGTCGGGATGCTGCTGAAGGCTGTGACAGCATCCATCCAAGGCGCCAAAATGCAATCAGAAGGATGTCAGAATGTGTCAGTTGTGGTAAGGTTGAGAGCCCGTACTCGTTCATAAAATCCACACGCCAGTAAGCGCACATAATGACAAGGCGTGCAGCCTCTCTGCTTTAGCAAACCAAAAACACACACTCGCATAAAACCACCACAACACAGCCTGAGGCGCATGGATGCATCAAACATCTGCAGCAACATAGCGGAGGAGTTGCCAAGTACTTTTAGACTAATTATGTTCTTCACTCCTCACAAAGAGCGATGGAAAAGCCACCTAACCTCAGCTCAGTGTGCACTCACACTTCTCAAAAAGCAACTCTGCCCTCAAACATTCAGCAGTATAATAAGCACTTAAGTTTCTCCATTTAAAGACTGCATTGGGACAAAAAAGATGGTGATTTTTTTTTTCCCTGGGAATGTTGAGAAAAACAATTCTATCCTGAAGCAAGCAAGACAAGGATGAAAATGTGTCCACTTTGATTTAACGTCTTCTGCCCTGGCCTGTGTTTTTGTGAAATAGGCATACACAAAGTACATTATTTCACTGCTTCTATGGGCTTGGTATCAAAATAAGAGAGAGCCTTTCAAGGAGTAAAGTAATATAGTACCGTTTTTAGTAGAGGAATGTGCAGGCATATCTTGGTTTAAATCAAATTTATTTGATAAAGTATTGTATTTATCACATATTTGGACACAGTACAATACTGTTTGGCACTAAATAACACATTTCGGTACAACTTATGCATATCCAGCAGTGGTACTTCACTTGTAGTTATTAATGATGAATTTTTGAGGCTCGTCTCTTTACTTCTTGGCAAATTTCAGGCTGGCCGTCGTATTCTTCTTGCTCATGAGTGGTTTGCATCCTCTGGTGTTGCCACTGTGTTTTTGTTCATGAGGTTTGCTCTGAACAGTTGATGCCCTCTGCAGGTTGTTGCTGTTGTCCCGAAAAGTTGTTTTCCGGTCTTCTTCTTTACAGCTCTCACAATGTTTGTGGCATCACCTGCTGATGTTTTCCTTGGTCTACCTGTTCCACGTCTGTTACTTAGTACAGTACTTAGCACATACAGAGAAACAACCATTCACACTCAGAATCATACCTATGGACAATTTAGTCTGCAATTAACCCAACATGCATATTTTTGGAAATGTGGGAGGGAACTGGAGAAAACCCACACACGCACAGTGAGAACATGCCCAACGGAGATTCAAACCCAGATTTTACAGATCTCCTGACTGTGTGGTCAACATGCTAACCACTAGGCCACCATGCAGCTCTCTTTCTTGTTCCAGGCATTCCAAATGGTTGTTACTAGCCATGATCAATGTTTGTTCAATGGTTCTGATTGACTTTCCATCTTCTCTGCCATTTACAATTGCTTATTTTTCACCCAGAGACAGCGCTCTGGTTTCCACGTTTTTACCTGTAAATGCAGTCCAATAGGTAAAACTCTCACTCTCAACCTTTAACTGAGCATAAACATTCCGTGCTATTTATTAATAAGCAATGTAATAGGACACAACGGGCAACAAAACACACCTGTCAGTCACATATCCCAAGACTTTTGCTAATATGAAAAATGGCTGGGTTCAAGCAAAAGGTTTTGCTCCTAGGTTGTGCATCCGATGCTAATGTCAATACCTGGAAATAAAAGCTGAAACGTTGCTCTGTGGTCTCATATTCATCTTTTCACATCAAACCCAGATGTCTGTGTAGGCTCTCAGTCGTACAGGAGTTGTCCATCGAGAGCAGGTTGAGAGCGCTCTCAACCTGTGGGTACCCGCGGTGGGCTTTTAACAAATGTCAAAAGAAGAGAGTAGGGAAAGAAACCCAAAAGCCCACAGAAGCAAAAAGGAGAGGAGTGGTAGTCCCTTATGTAGCGGGGGTCTCCGGAAAAACTCCAGAGGATCTTGTGGCAACACAAAATTCCTACCTATTTCAAACCAGTAAATACCCTGAGACAAAAATGAGTGCATCCTAAAGACAAGGCTCCAAACCAAAAACAGAGCAATGTGGTCTATTCCATCCACTGTAAAGATGAGGAATGCAAAGAGCACTACATTGGGGAAACTAAGCAAATGCTCCAAAAAAGGCTTTATCAACATCGCAGGGACAATTCAGGGACAATGAGTGGTCCTCAATCAGCAGTACATCTACACCTTAAAGCAACCAATCACTCTTGAGGACAGCGAGGTAAAGATTTTGGCCAAAGAAAACAGATGGTTTGAAAGAGGAGTAAAGGAAGCTATTTTTGTGAAACAACAGAACCCATCATTGAATTGGAATGGTGGTTTGAGGTTTAATTTGGACCCTGTGTTCAGCAGGTTACTGAAAACAAAACCCACAGCTCTTAGTCTTGCAAATGAGGTGGAGCCAGGGCCGAGCCAGAACAATAGATGCTAACGAGCCAGTATCAGAGTCGTTCATACCCATCTCAGGGAGCGACACTTCCCTTTTATCGGAGGTGTTAATAGCAGGAGAGGATTATACCACTACTCCGCCCAGGCTTAGTGTAAGGAACCAACAGGAGGGTGTTGGCACACCAATTCCGCCCAGTCTGACTGTATTTAAGGCCTAGGCTACCAGCACTTATTAGTTCGCTGACGAAGCTCTTCGGATGAGGAGCGAAACGTCCGACACCTTCTTCACAGAAGTACAGATGACGTCTCAAGAAGCCTTTCCCTCGACAAACCCAGATGTGTTCAGTCTACAGCAAAAATAAAGAAATTGACCTCACTGTTCCAACACTTTTGGAGGGTATTGTGTAAGGGTATAGTTGTCGCAGAAGTTTTATGATTTTTCCGGAATTATTCATGATACAATACGCTGGCCTGGGGCCATAGGTTTCCAAAGTAGGGTACGCGTACCCCCAGGGGTACGTCAATTGTAATAGGGGGTACGTAAATAAAAATGACAAACAATTAGCACGTACCACTCACAATTACGAGTGTGCCCGAATGTCACATGGCTCGAGAGAACGTAAGTTTGATGATTTTGTGCATTAAGAGTGTTTAATCTCAAAGATTTCATCTATATTGGTGTTCCAATCCCTGCATGGCGCAGCGGTGAAAACCTGTCACTGTGATTGGGGATTCCCTCAAAAACGAGGCTTTTTTGTTGGTTGTATGTTTTTTGTGTCCTTAAGATACTGCTTTAACATGATTATGAAACTTTCCCTTTCAATTTGGTATTAAATTAATATGCAGATTGAAAGCATAGCCATCGTGAATGGGCAAAAAAAGTGATGCTCAAATTCAAGCCATTCAAACTGAGGATGCCAACATCAGACTGGAATAAAAGATATGTAGGATGATTACTTATGTATTTATCAGTGCTCATGTGAAACCTTATCAACATGTGACCATGCAAAATACACATTTTTGACACGGAGTAGGGGGTACATGGCTTCAAGTCAAATGAAGTCGTATGCCACTGTAAAAAAATTGGGAACCGCCTTTGACTTTTTGTTTTCAACATTTGCCCGTTTATTGCTCGCCTCTAATGTTTTCCTAAAATGAGCTTTTGGCTGATGTCTTAGCTGTCAGGTTACGTGGATGCATAGCATGGGCTCCTTGACTATGGCATTGATTATTACTAATATAGCAACCCGCTGCCACAGGTCCCGGGTTCCTTTGCACATTAGAGGTTAACATAATGTAATCATCCTTATTCTGCTTTATATTCACTTTTGTGCGAGGTCACTTTTGATTTTAAAAGTTGTAAACGACAACATGCCACCATATACTGTAGCCACTCTCTATTAACATTTTCAAGTGGTCATACCATGGAACTTTCACCTACATACTTTAAACACAATCGTGTCCAACACTGATGAACATATTTCTCTCAATTCTCACATACTGTAAGATGAAATGACTGACTCCAATTATGAAAAGCTCATATCTGAGTTGTGTTTCTTCCATCTGGTGTGTGTTGGATGCCACTAAGCAGTTTGGCTAGTGACTACACAAGGTGATGAGTATTTGGGCTCATGACGAGAAGGACACCCGAGTGGATCGACACTTAATGGGCCAGAAAGAAGCCTTATCACGACTCAGAAACTCTGCAGTGTTGGCGCTTACAATTGATTTCTCTTCCAAATGACATCCATGTGTTTTGCTAGTTCTGCCATCCGATTCCTGCCAGACGACACATGTGTGCAAAGTCGGATAAAACCAAACTAAACAGATCAGGTCAGCATTAATGTTGATTACGCTTGTGCATAAACAATACAGAAGCTCCTTGAAGATTCAACACAATACATCATAGGATGTGATGGAAAAAGAAATAGTTTGTTCCAGGGTCAATCTGTTGCTACCTTTTTAGTTTAAAGTACATTTTAACATTGTTAACTGTCATACCAGTGTAAAAAGAAATGAATCTGAACCTTGCTGAAGTCTTGTGTGATATCATTCATCATGAGAGATTTGTCCTCAATATTGGGGTTTCATTGTGATTGTGATTGCGGCACAACTGGAAATGACCTTATTAAAAACATTGGTTCTGTTGTGCAGTATACTTTACATAATAAATTAATAAATGGCCATGTGGTCAAGACAGAGCCACTTGAGGTTTCACTGTGATTGTGGCACGACTGTAAATGCTGTTATTATAGCCGAGGCTGTTTTTGTGAAATGTGAAAACTCTTCATATATAACAAGTACCGGTACATGTTTTCGCTTTAATAATGATTTCGAGTGCATGAGAAAGTGTCTCTACCTTGACCACATGGTAATTTATTGTATTATCTAAAGTATACTGCACAACAGAACCAATGTTGCAATAAGGCTATTTATTAATGTAGTACTAAAGTATACTTACTGCACAACACAGCAGCAACAGAACCAATGCTGCAATAAGGTCATCTAATTTATTACAGAAAGTATGCTGCACAACACAGCAGCAACAGAAGCAATGTTGTAATACGGTCATTAATATATTAGCTAAAGTATACCGCAACACACATCAGTAACAGAACCAATGTCGTAATAAGGTAATTTAACGTATTCCATAAACTACACTTAACAATGCAGTAGAAATATAACCAATGTTGTAATAACGTCAGTTACCTTACCAATGTTGTAATAACATCATTTAATGTATAAGGTGAAGTATACTGCACAAAACAGCAGCAACAGACCCAATGTTGTAATAAGGTCATTTAAAGCATTACATAAAGTATACTTACCGCACAGCACATCAGCAACAGAAGTGATGTTGCAATAAGGTCATTCATTTTCGTACTACTTAAAGTATACTGCATAATATAGCAGCAACAGAACCAATGTTCTAATACCGCTAAGGAGCAAACTGCTCAACCAGCATTTATAGCACTGATGAGTTAATTGCAAACAGCAGTACGACGTACGTGTAACATGCATGAGTTTCACAACAACAGCGACATAGTAGTACATTTTACAATGCATGCAGAAGTACATAAGCTGCTGGATACGGGCCACTCATAATACTTCTAGTAGAGTAAAAATGACAAGAAGCGCCGAAGATCTGCAAGTTATCCTCCTTGGCTCTTGCTCTGCCACATACTGGGTTGTCTTTATGAGAGCTTAATGGCCCAATTATCACAACTGTGGAGCACTTCAATAGCGAGCTGCCAGCCAAAGAGCTTCCCTCTCTGGGTAGGACGGAAAAAGGTGTGACAACATGTCTGGAAACCCTTTGAGCTAAATGACAGGTGCAGCCAATCAAGCCAACAGGCTGTTTTCCCAAAAAAGGTTCTGCTGTGACAAGAACACGGCCCACCTCTTTACACTTATTCATATGAGAGAGCAGAAGGAAGACTTTGTTACATAACTAGACTTGCTTCTTGCTTGGATGGACAATGACCAAGAAGGCCAAAGGTAAAAAGTAGGTTTAGGATAATAGGCATAGTCAAGTGCACTACTTCAGGCCTGTTTTTGGACTGCACAGTGGACAAGTTCCACTTTTCAAAACTTTGCGTCTGTGTAGGCTCTCAGTCGTACAGGAGTTGTCCATCGAGGAAAAGGCTTCTTGAGACGTCATCTGTACTTCTGTGAAGAAGGTGTCGGACGTTTCGCTCCTCATCCGAAGAGCTTCGTCAGCGAACTAATAAGTGCTGGTAGCTTAGGCCTTAAATACAGTAAGAGTGGGCGGAATAGGTGTGCCAACACCCTCCTCCTATTGGTTCGTTACACTAAGCCTGGGCGGAGTAGTGGTATAATCCTATCCTGTTATTAACACCTCCGATAAAAGGGGAAGTGTCGCTCCCTGAATTGGGTATGAACGACTCTGATACTGGCTTGTTAGCATCTATTGTTCTGGCTCGGCCCTGCCTTAACCTCATTTGCAAGACTAAGAGCTGTGGGTTTTGGTCTCAGTAACCTGCTGAACACAGGGTCCAAATTAAACCTCAAACCACCATTCCGATTCAAAGATGGGTTCTGTTGTTTGACAAAAATAGCTTCCTTTACTCCTCTTTCAAACCATCTGTTTTCTTTGGCCAAAATCTTTACCTCGCTGTCCTGAAAAGAGTGATTTGTAGCTTTCAGGTGTAGATGTACTGCTGATTGCGGACCACTAGCATTGTCCCTGCGATGTTGATAAAGCCTTTTTTGGAGCATTTGCTTAGTTTCCCCAATGTAGTGCTCTTTGCATTCCTCATCTTTACAGTGGATGGAATAGACCACATTGCTCTGTTTCTGGTTTGGAGCCTTGTCTTTAGGATGCACTAATTTTTGTCTCAGGGTATTTACTGGTTTGAAATAGGTAGGAATTTTGTGTTGCCATAAGATCCTCTGGAGTTTTTCGGAGACCCCCGCTACATAAGGGACTACCACTCCTCTCCTTTTTGCTTCTGTGGGCTTTTGGGTTTCTTTCCCTACTCTCTTCTTTTGACATTTGTTAAAAGCCCACCGTGGGTACCCACAGGTTGAGAGCGCTCTCTGGACATGTTGTGTCTCCTTTTTCTTTCCCTCAGCACTAGTTGGTATTTGTTCCGCTCTATGTTGGAGGGTCCTAATAACCCCTAGTTTATGTTGTAGTGGATGGTTTGATTCAAAAAGCAGGTATTGGTCAGTGTGTGTGGCCTTTCTAAAGACCTCTGTAAGTAGCTGTCTGTCCTTTCCTATAATTACCTTGCAGTCTAAGAAGGCTAGTTGGTTTTCTTTAGTGTCCTCGCGAGTAAATTTGATATTGGTGTCCACCGCATTGATGTGATCTGTGAAAGACTGAATTTCTTGTTTTTTGATTATGACAAAGGTGTCATCCACGTATCTAAACCAGTGCCTTGGTTTTGTCCCTGAGAAGGATGTGAGAGCCTGTTTCTCCATCTCTTCCATGTACAGATTCGCCACTATGGGTGAGACTGGTGAGCCCATAGCACAACCATGAATTTGTCTGTAGAATTTCCCTCTAAACTGAAAATATGTGGTGTTAAGGCAAATTTCCAGTAATTGGCAGATGTGGTCAGCACTAAGTTTTGTTCTCCGATGCAGAGTTGAGTCCTCGAGCAGTCTCTTCCTCACCACAGAGACTGCTGCTGAGGTGGGGACAGATGTGAAAAGTGAAGTCACATCATAAGACACCAAAGTTTCCTCTGGCTCCAATCTGAGGTCTTTGATGCTCGCCACAAACCCTTTTGTGTTCTCTATATGATGATCAGTGTTGCCTACCAATGGGGATAAGACTGTTTTTACATATTTCGCTACATTGTACATGGTAGTGTATGTTTTTCATTTTTAAAGCACCGGGGCCATTTCAAAAGTATTGATTTGCCACTTGTATCGAATAATATATAAACGATATCCAAACCTAATCTTATTGTAATGGTCTGCCCTGGTTACTCGTTAGCATGTTTTTCGGCTAACATAAAAAATTTAAACCCAAAATTTGCCCTGGTTTGCGTACATTTTCCGATGAGCGTACGATACATTGCGCACCTTTTCGTGTTATTAATACACTGCGTGAGTCCAACGGGGTTCTTACTTTATTTTTTATTACAAAATGTCCTTGTGAGCAACTTGCTAATGCATGGAAACAGGAACAGGAAGTCAGCTCCGGCACCAGCCTCTCTCTTTCTCAACTTCTTTATCAAAATGCTGGCACTTGCAACTTTTTCTGGCTCCATGTTGGGTTATTTTCCAGACGTGATGAAAAGAAAAGCAGAGACTAACTCACGGCAAAACACGAAGATGGTGTGCGTGTTTTATCTTGCTGCCACATTGCGTCTTTGTCAAGAATTAGCCATACAGTACAGTATGGATGAACAGCAGGCGTGCCACGAGACGCTCACTTCATGAGATGAGACGATACACAAGTTTGGGTCTACAAGAAAGAGAGGAGACACTATTTTAACATTACTGACATAAGAAAAGTACAATGGAAAAAATATATGACAATGTATTGCAATCTAATTTAATGTCTTCTATGTTACACTCTTCTGCACTCTGTGTGTATGCTAGCGGGCCCACCGGGACAAAGGAGACTATATGACTGACAAAAGGGCTCACTCCGTTCCTGCTGTTGTTCTATGCAACAAATGCGTCAAGGTGCTGAAACCAATTAACAGAGTGAACCCCCTTCCTGCCTGCTGGGAGGTGAGAGATGAGGAAAAGAGACCCGCATGCAAATGGAAAGATATTGAGGCTGGCGAGTTCATTTTCATTTACGCTGTGAGTAATTCATGTATTATCTTCCCGGTCCCAGTGGCCACGACACATTTTTTTTTAAAACAAGAACTCTTGTCACGTTTTAATCTTGAAACATGAGATCTTGTGACACGTCTACTGAATAGACAATAAGTTGTAATAAGACATAATAATACAGTACAAAAATACAAGAACCGACTTCTTTTTTGTATTCATGTTAAATATTTAGTCTTAAACAGCTCAGAAGCTCCACCCCCACGATTCAAAGTCTAGAAAGGAGCCAAAAGGGCCGCTGTAATGAAACATATGAGAGTTTCTGACATCAGTTGGGAGCTCAGAGACAATCATCCATTTCAAGCAAACATGTCTCGGTTGACGTGATTACGGTAATTGGGAAAGGAAACAACAGCCTTGCTATGCCTCTTACCGTAGACTTGTGTTGGGTTAGCACGGCACTGGTGCGCACACACAATCCTGTCAAAAACACTCAAGTTTGTAGTGACTTATGGGAAATGTTCACGGTGTAAACAAACACAGCCAAACCATCTCCTCTCCACCCCTTTCAAAGTTGGCTTATACACTAAATAAACATCCAATAAAAGCAAGATTAAATGTCCTTTCACCCTTTCTAATAGTATGTCTTGGTAAAAAAATTTGTTTATTTTAATTTAAGGCCAACAAAAAAGGAGCTGCAGGCTGAAAATGGCTCTCGGCTCACACTTTGGAGACCCTTGCGCAAGGGACTACCGTCTGAACGCAGAGGAGCATTTAGCAACGACAGAGTTGATAGATTGCTTTTTAAAACCTTCCTTTAGTCGGACTGAAGAGTGGCTAACATTCAGCCCACACAGTCTGGTGTGGATGCATTTTTAATGGCTGCAAACACCTGACTGGGCCCTGTCCTACTTGCAGAGCACATGCTAATTAGCTCATGGAGAATCAATAGTCGCCGCGAGTGTCGAGTCGCCACTGCGGGCTGCAATCTCACGTCGAAATGCTGTCTTCCATCACGTTGCTCACTGTCCTCTCAAGGTTACCATTCTTATCACACAAAGGCTCCAGAATGTGCCTTTGCTGATGAGTTTTAAACCTATTAAGAGGGGGGAGGAGGTATCACACTCAAATTATCTGCTCATTTCTATGACTCAAACTGGGAACAGTTTTCAGGAGGAGAATATTCTTCCTTCAGTCCATCCCTGGGGATCTTCATGGCCATTAAATGTGATTTTTTTTTTTTCTCATCGAACGGCCTGCTGACTAATGAAGGCTGCCGTCGCTGCTTTTCACCCATCACGACTCAGCGCCACTGGAGACACGCTTACACCCATTTCCTTCCACATTTGCACAACCAAATAGAAACATGTCAGTGACAGATTTGAAATGAACAACAACAAATCAACGCCATTGTTTGGGGCCATTTGGAGATTAACATTATGCTCGGTTTAAAACTAAAGCAAGACATCACTGATTAGCGGTGAAGATCATCAATCGGTTATCTTTGAAACCTGATGGAGATCTCGCTCTGAGCTAGATAGGCTGACAGGGAACACATGTAACGATCTGATCTTTCACCTCAATTAGCTCTGTCATTTTGTGTGAGACCACCGTTTCCCATTCATTTATTTGCCGTCACGAATAAGCTTAGACCGCAACAGATTCGGCGCGACCGGTTCGCCCTCGCTTATGAACACATTATAATGGGACTGTCTGCGTACTTGCCGGTACAACTGCATACAACAGATGGTATGGTAACTCTGCTTATCAACAATCAATATACAGTTGTCCCTCGCCACTTTGCGGTTCGATTATCATTCCTTCGCTATATCGTGTTTTTTTTAAAAAAGATATTTATTCATTTAAAAATGATCGCTGTTTTGTGGCAGACTATGGTCTATTACAGTATTAGTCAAAACATATTGAAATACAAGTCATGTAGTATTCTGGTCACTAGGCGGCAGTAATGACAGAAAACATTGAGACATTACCTTCCATTACATTACCTTAAAGGGAACTTTGTCCTCTTTTCTGACCTGTAAATGTTGTTAAAATGTTGTATTCTCGTGTTAAACAACGTCAACGCGCCAGATAATGAGGTTTGAGCTCCATTGACGTCAACGCAACCCGGACGTGTGGAAGTGGTAGGTTTTTGGCTTCTTAACTCATTCAATCCCAGCCATTTTTCAAAAGACAACCCCTCCAGTACCGGCCATTTTAGACAATTTTGTCTGATCTTTCAAGGCACATGGAATATTGTGTTCTATGTGTAACCCGGGAATTATTCATAATAATATACTATTATATATTATATACTAGGGGTGTAACAATTCATTCACTACATCAATTTATATTCCTACGATCCCAACTACATCAATGTGTGTTTAGCAAGTTTCCATTCTGGGCGGCATATAGCGATCCAACATCGTTTAACCACATTGTTTATCAATCGATTGAATTGATATTAGGAAATAAACCACTGGATTTAAGCACGGCAGGTTTTATACTGATGTGTGTTTTTTAAGCACTTTTAATCTTAAAGACTCAGATAAGAACGAAAAAGAAATTCAGTCTGTGTCTGTGATTGTCTTGCGTGTATGTGGTGGTCATGGGAGTTGTAGTGGACCTGTGAAATACAGTCGATTGGCTTTTTCTTCTTTTGGTCAGTTAATTCACTTCATTCAGTATTCATATTTAACTCATCTGTCTGTATTTGAAACTCCTTTTAAGTGGCGTTTATGGGGACAATTTGCAAAGTAAGGATGTTTTGTACACCTGGTGGTGACGTCATCATCTAGCGCGACGTGTCCAGGTCAAAACATGTGCTTACGTACGTGGAAGCTCTTGCTTGTGCCCGGAGGACGGACAAGAGAAGAAAGGCTAGGAAGCCCTAATTTTTGTTGACTGTTTATTCGTTATGTCACTAATTTACACTCGCGTTTCTTATGTATTCTTCTTTTGCATTACCACGTTTCCTTTCACTGCTGCATGCCATCTGCCATCACTTCTCATGCAAAGTATCTGTTTGCTCTCCCGGTTTGGTCTCATCATTATCAAAACTCATCATAAATCCAGCACACCACGGTGTCCGGATCAGTAATCCTGATCAGATGGAGGACCATCCCGACCCGCTTAGCGGCAAAAGGTACAAGGAGGCCACACTACTTGCTAGTTGCTGCACCGTTCTTTGAAATGGCTGCCCTGATCAGGAGGATTATCAGCACAAAAAAGCCCCTGCTGCCATCGGCCCCGTACAGGAGAGAAAGTTTCAACAGCTAATTGGAGATACCATAACACATTCATTTGCTGAGGAATTTGCATAATGTCCCTCACCTTAGGGTGCAAAGTGCAGGTTTGGATTGTACTATTTAAAGTAAATAATTCATCATGGCAAGCTATACCAACCTCTGTTGATCCCAATCTCATATTGCATTTTTAACTCATTTTTGTAGTCATTGATCATTCATTCTTAAGTGTGTCAGCATTATTAACAATTTAAACATGATTCCCTTACAAAAAAACAATGGGGATCTAGGAAACTTCTCCTGAACTGTCCAGTATCCAGGAGTTATATCACACTGGTTGAATTTTTGGCAAAAAGGTGACTGAATCGATTTAAAGTTACTGAATCGTTTCGGATGGTATCGTTGTAAATCAGATATAGCCAAAGTCCGGCCCGGGGGCCAAATGTAGCCCATGGTTACATTTTATCCGGCCCGCAGCCTTTGTCACAAAATTAATAACGTCTTGCTCGCAGCCCTGTTGACCAGCATGTACGATACACGCTAAAGGCAATTTCACATTTACCCACAAGAGGGCATCAGCACTCTGTCCAGCTCCATGAGGTTGTGTGACCCTTTCCAGATAGTTTCCAAAAAAGGCGACAATGAATAAAAAAAGGAAAGTAGACAGCGAGGGCCAACAATTCAAGGGAAGGTGGAAATTAGACTCCTTTTTCACTGAAATACGCAACAACTGTGTCTGCCTCATTTGCAAGGAGACTGTGGCTGTTTTTAAAGAGTTGAATGTCAAGAGACATTACCAAACAAGACATGCTAACACCTACGACACGATTACAGTGCACGAACGCAGTGAAAAATTGCAGCAAATGGAAGCTAGTTTAATGTAACAGCAGCAGTTTTTCACAAGAGCCCGAGAGTCAAATGAAAACACCTTCCCTTGAGACTACAGTAGTTATGAAGTGGCAGCACTGATTGCTAAGCACGGCAAACCTCTTACTGAAGGTGAGCTTAACAAAGACTGTGTGATGACCATGGTGAAGAAAATCTGTCCTGAGAAGCAACAAGATTTCGCCAAGGTTTGCCTGGCACGTAACATTGTGGGCCGCAGAATTTATGCCACAATCCAGATCTCAATAACGCCCTTTACATTAATGCAGGCGAGTCATATGTCATTTACAATGACAAATATAAAAATCTCAGTGAATTAATTTGGTTTTATTGGGATCAAAACCACTTCTGAATAAGATGATTGATTTCCCTGTTAAGTTCAGTGAACCTTTTTCAATGATATGCCATGTTTCGAATGAACCCTGCCCAGGTCAATAAGATTTATCACATATTTCCCCTTTATTGAATTAAAAAGTTCAGTGAACATTTAATTGCTAGTAATATAATAAATATAACAAAAAAGCCAAATATGAAAGGCAGCCTGGTTTGCTAAAATTTAAAATTCCATGTAAAAAAAAGAATGTCAGGCTAAATGGTCGGCCCACCACATTTTCACCTCACCAAATGCGGCTATTTTTGCAAAAAGTTTGGACACCCCTGTTCTATATGAACCAAAATAGCTCTTGAATCGTATCAGCAACCACAAATCGTGATACGAATTAAATTGTTATTAAATCGAATCGTTACACCCCCATTACATGCATAATTTTATATTTCATACAGTACATATACTCTACAGTCTGGCCATAGTCAATATCACTGTCAGTTAATACTTGGTTTAAATTATCGTGAGACTTCATGTTTTTATGTGACTGCATTTACTACAAAGAACGCAATACTTCACACGGGTATGACAGAGTCATATCACTACTTCCTGGTTGGAGAGCGCCATTGTCGCCAACTTTTATGCCCAACGGACCTAACTACTGATGTTGTGGAAGACGTGACTGTCTGTGCACTACTGAGACGAGGAACCGGCCAGATTTCAAGTCCCGTTCAAGTCCTGCTCTTGCACACTGCCTATTCCCACACATACCATTTTTGTTTGGGTTTCCCTTTATGTGACTATGGGACAATGGGACAGTGACTCTTGAATCTGCACATTGTATATATTTGTAATATATTCACATTTGGCATCCATAAACTGTGTTTGTCATTCATTGAACACACCACTTCTCTGATCCCAACCTAGACTTCTGTTATTAGCCTGTATTACTATTATACCTTCCATAATCTAAAATTGTTGCATGCTGTACATCACTACATGCTACATATGGCTATATAAACATGGAACCTACCAAGAGAACCATCAGACTCTCTACCTTGTTCCCTTCTTTAGTAATCAGCAGTAGAACATAGGTACGTTTCGGGAAAATATCAGTTCCCGACTAGAAAGGGGAGAAAACAGCTTTTAGTAAAAAGATACAGTTCAAGCATACAGTAACTTTCACTTTGACTCAAATGTTTTTTTTTTCTTTTGTGAGGGCTTAAATATCTGAACAACAATACCAACAAAAACAACACAAAAAAGGGGTCCCTCTGCACGTCAAAATAATTTAGAAATATAACAACAGCAACTATTTACAATTTTCAAATTTGGAACTGAAATATGCGTGTGCATGTATGTGTGTGTGTGTGTGCATGCTGTTTTGTGGTTGACTACACTCTGTTATTAGTCAAACATATGCATATTTAAGCAGATATTACCTATTATTGGCATAAATGAAGCATTTTAAGAACAAACACAAATATAAGCACAAATACAAATATAAGGCATTCAGAAGACGCATTCAAAGATAATATGTAGTATTCTACACTGGTCAATAAGTGTGAGTAATGTTACATTGATGAGACAATAATCACTGCAGGGGATACAATCCCCCCCCCCCCCCCCCCCCCCACACACACACACACACAAAAAAAATTAACAACAACAACAACAACAAGGAACTCTCCCAATGCTAATGTGTGAGTTTATGTTTTGTTTATGGTTACGTGCAAAGGTGACTATTGGGGTGTTATTTCATGTCAAGAAGGCTCTAATAATGTTTAAACCATATTTAGAAGGTCATGAACAGGTTGTCAATGCTCTAACTGGGAAAATCTACCATTTATAAATAAGGAATCCTCCTACTTCACCAAATTCACTTATCACAAGTGGGTCTGGAACCTACTCCAGAGGGATGATTGCATTTGTTCCATAGAACAAAGGCATGAATGTCATGCAGTCTCTTTGTCTCGGTGGGTGGAGGCGGGGCCGGAAGTATACACACAGAGGACAGAAGAGTGCAACTTAGTAGAAATTAAATTAGATTTCAGTATATCTATCCATTGTCAATGCTGCTTATCCTACTCGGGTCACGGGAGTATGCTGCCTATCCCAGCTGACTTCGAGCGAGGGGCGGGGTACACCCTGGACTGGCCGCCAGCCAATCGCAGGGCACATATAGACAAACAACCATTCACACTCACATTCATACCTACGGACAATTTAGAGTTGCCAATTAACCTAATATGCATGTTTTTGGAATGTGGGAGGAACCTGGAGAAAAACCACGCATGCACGGGGCGAACCTGCAAACTCCACAGAAAGATACCTAACAGAGATTCAAACCCAGATCTTCCAGATCTCTTGACTGTGGGGCCAACATGCAAACCACTAGGCCACTGTGCGGCCCAATTTCAATATATTGTCAGATTTTTTCATTGTACTTTTCATATACTATTAATGTTAACATATAATCTCGTATATCGTCTCGTCTCGTCAAGTGAGTGTCTTGTGACACTCCTACTAATAATATGCTTTGCCCCCGATAACACAGAGAGGATTAGATCAAGGCTGTTTTTTTCTTTAAATATAAAAAATGTCTGCATTTTTACATGGGTTGGTTTTAAAATGTAACAGTAGCCTGGGATCCTTTGATTTGTTTTCAAAATGCGGCCCTTGGTGGAAAAGGCTCTAAAAAGACTAAATCATGACCATTATTATTATTATTATTATTATTATTATTATTATTATTATTATCTGCTAGCAACATGAGCATTCCTGCTATGCTAGATAAACATTTAATTTTGGAAGCCACTTTTTCAGAGACTTGTCAATGAATCCGAGTTTTACCAATAAGAGACTGACAATGCGGCAATTTCATGCATTTATTCATGCTGCGCTAAAAGTTCCACAGACTGTGACGCCTCTGTCATTTCACTGGCCACGTCTTTCCAAGAAACTATATGCATTTTGAATATAAACAACTGCTTTTGGTCTTTACTCTCCCCCAAAAGTGTCGCATTTCTCTGCGAACGGTGCACATTACATCCCTGTGGGAGACAAAACAACAACCTCTGACTGCTAATTATAACACCTTCTATTGGTGTTGGAGGAAAACATCCCATTTCTGTTGTGAGAAATCTTACTTCCACAAGGGACCTGATATGGTTATCGTGTGAATTTGTAGATTGCCTCAAATTTTCCCAAATCTGCCTCTAAATGGACGAATGTTGCAAATTAAGAGAGCAGCACAACATTTGTCATAATTATGTCCATGGATTCTGGCATCTTGCGACACCCAAAGTGATGAGTTTGTGATGCCTCGCCTGCTCTAAAGGAGTCGTAAGACAGCGAAAGGGGAGGCTAAAAAGGAATAAAGGCGTGGGGAAATGTTGCCTGACCTCACTGCTAATTTGGCCTTTGTGGAAGAAGAAAACAATGAGGTGAAAATAATTTAACTGGCTGCCTTCAGCCAGAGGAGATGAGAAATAATGAGTAAATAGCAACAATAAAAGTGGAATAACACCAGGATTAGCGATGGCCTCACAGACTCGTGTCCAGCTTGCTTTATTATTTACAAGGCCTGCAGCCGCAGATAATAATATTGTGTGAGGCAGCAGAAGCAATAAGGATAAGCAGAAAAACTTGAGGCAGCCCGCATTGCTTTCACTCTCCCAGGTGGAAGACGAGAGGAAAGAGAGGAGGATCATGGGTAGTCATTAGTGCGTGGAGGTTCTTGTAGTGCATGGCTTTTTCATCACGTCCACTGATGCCACATGGCAAATCACAAATTATCACACCGGAAGCGTAAAATTATCGTATTTTGAGGGAAATTATCCTACAAACATGATCTGACAATGTTCAGGACCTATCCGTTACAATAAAACATCACCGCAGACCGTGTATACCAGAGTTGTGGACTTGAGTCAAGCACCTTGGACTAGTGTCAGACCTGAGCCACAATTTTGATTACTTTGGACTGGACTTGAATATCACCAAACACTTGCAATTTGACTTGGACTTTGACATAAAAGACTCGGGACTCTGGTGACTTGAAGATTTCAGTGAGGAGGAACATAATTCCGGTTAGTTGCTGGGGTCACTGAAGTAAAGAGTTTTGCTTCTCAAAACAATATGCGTTCAAAAGAGTAATACATTTACATCGCAAACAAAAAAGTCAGACCTATCAGTCGCTCTGCGTTATTTCCTCTCCGTTCGTATCACTACGCGCACTCGCTTGTCCATTTTTTGTAAGACTGTGATAAAATGTTTACCTTCTTGATTTTTTTTTTGCATGTTTGGCACACTTAAATGTTTCAAATCATCAAACAAATTTAAATATTAGTCAATGACGACACAACTGAACACAAAATGCAGTTTTTAAATGAAATTTTTTATTAAGAGAGAAAAAATAAATCCAAACCTCCATGGCCCTGTGTGGAAAAAGTGATTGCTCCCCCCTGTTAAAACATAACTTAACTGAGATTAATTGAGATCTATCAGTCTGGAAAAGGTTATAAAGTGGTTTCTAAAGCTTTGGAATTCCAGCGAACCACAGTGAGAGCCATTATCCACAAGTGGTGAAAACATGGAACAGTGGTGAACCTTCCCAGGAATGGCCGGCCAACCAAAATTACCCAAAGAGTGCAGTGACGACCCATCCAAGAGGTCACAAAAGACACCACAACATCCACAGAACAGCAGACCTCACTTGCCTCACTTAAGGTCAGTGTTTATGACGCCACCATAAGAAAGACACTGGCCAAAACTGGCCTCCATTGCAGAGTTCCAAGACCAAAAGCACTGTTGAACAAAAAGAACATGAAGGTGGTCTGTGTGTGTCCCATTACATCTGGTGTCAAAGTAATGCAGCATTTCAGAAACAGAACATCCTACCAACAGTAAAATATGGTGGTAGTGTGATGGTCTGGGACTGTTTTGCTGCTTCAGGACCTGCAAGACTTGCTGTGATAAACGGAACCATGAATTCTGCCGTCTCCCAAAAAACCCTGAGGAAGAATATCCGTCCATCTGGTTGTGACCTCAAGCTGAAACAAACTTGGGTTCTGCAGCAGGACAATGATCCAAAACACACCAGCAAGTCCACCTCTGAATGGCTGAAGAAAAACAAAATGAAGACTTTGGAGTGGCCTAGTCAAAGTCCTGACATGAATCCTATTGAGATGCTGTGGTATGACCTTAAAAAGATGCTTCATGCTGGAAAACCCTCCAATGTGGCTGAATTATATAATATATAGTAATAATTCTGCAAAGATGAGTGGCCCAAAATTCCTCCACAGTGCTGTAAGAGACTCATTGCAAGTTATCACAAATGCTTGATTGGAGTTGTTGCTGCTAAGGGTGGCCCAACCACTTATTAGGTTTGGAGGCAATCTCTTTCTTACACAGGGCCATGTAGGTTTGGATTTTTTTCTCCCTTAATAATAAAAAGTTTCATTTAAAAACTGCATTTTGTGTTCAGTTGTGTTGTCACTGACTAAATATTTAAATTTGTTTGATGATCTGAAACATTAATGTGACAAACATGCAAAAAAAAAAAGAAATCCGGAAGGGGCAAACACTTTTTCACACCACTGGACCTCGTGAGACTGAATGTTTACTGCATCATCCCACGAGGCGTACAGAGTCCAGTATACGCTCTTCTTTGGAGTGCACTTACAGGTAGACATCTTTCTCTGGACAATAATGTGAAAGATACAAACACAATGATCCTTCGGTGGCTTCAAAAGAAGGCAAGACATGCATCTTTGGATGAGTGCTTGGTATCGATTGCCGCCTCCTTTAAGATGCTTTTGGCTCAATGAACAAGAGCAGCATCTTCAAGATGAAGACATTGAATGCAGCATTTAGTCTTACAGTTGAACAAGCTTGAACGTGTCCACCATTGTTAAAGCTGTCACTATGTGTCAGAGTGAGTTCACCGTCTGGCCAGGCCCCCCTCCACCAGGGGTGTGGGAGGGTTGACTGAGAAAGTTTGAATTGCTAGGGGCTTTGCAGACTTATTTTCTTGAGCGTATTGTACCCCTTTCACACAGATATCCTGCACAATACTGTACCAACATAGCAACCGAGACAGTGGATACTACTGCCTTTGCCTTTTGTGGGATACAGTGGATCCCCGCATATTTGCGAATCAGCATTCGCGTCTCCACAAATTTGTGGATTTTTGGTCAAAAACAGCAACAGTCTCAGCCAAGTCTTCCAGTTCCATCGGGTGGACACCAAGGCCCCCCAGAACCCTGTCAGTGCCATTCATATAGAACAGCAACCTGAAAAAAAGGTGAATACATCCTGACTGTGTAAAAGGAGCTTTAGTCCGTATTTGGGATGCAACAGAAAGGCTACCATTTATTTGTTGTTACCTGTCGCACAAAACCTAGTGAAGACGGGATATACTTTTACACAGCAGACAACTAAATACTACATGCGACAATGTCAACGGCAACGATGTTATTAGACTAAGTAGAATGTTATGAGTATACATCTGTACGTATGTGTCTGAGCCCTGTTAATGAAACAAAGCCCTTTTCAAACAGAGTCAACTTCTTCTGAGCAACGTTAGAACACTTGAGTCACTATGGCTATAAATTGTGGTGTTTTCGTCAGCAGCAACAGTAATCGTCTAAATTATTAGGTAAACACACGGTGAATCATTTGACAATCGCTCCCACATGCTGTCTGCCTATTACGTGACATTGACCGTAATAGTAATAGTAACAAGAACATGAATTTGAATTGACCACGCTCAAATAGAGAAAGCTTCTTAGCTTTAGCCATCAGGAGGGCATGACGGTGTGAATGCCTGACAGAAAATGAAAATTTTTAGCAGATTTTGACTTTTATAGCCTGTGGTCTTTAACTTTTGATCAGGTGATAAACAACCTATTTCAGTTTTTTTTTTGTTTTGTTTAAATGACAAGTTCCAAATGTTTTTTGTCTCACTCCCCCTTCTTGCTTTTGCATATTGTAGTTTTACGTAAAACCTCACTAAGATCCAAATGCAAATTCTAGCAATTTTTCAACTGGTCTTAAGATTTTGATCAGGAGTGTATGTATATATATATATATATATATATATATATATATATGTAAGACTGTGTTGGTATGGAGCAGCTTTTTGGGTGCAAATGACATTGATTTGCATTTTGTTTTACTGGTGTTGTGTGACAGGTACGAGAAGGTGAAAGTGTAGACCAGTCTGCGAGTGTGCATTACCTGCTATTACCAGAGGTCTTCTTATGAAAGCACTAACCAGGACTGATATTGCTTGGTTTCCAAAATCTGAAGGCTGAATGAGGCGCTGAATCAAATCAGAGGAGTGTGAAATGTGCTGTAAAATAGAAGTAAATAAAAACATTTATTTGCATGTTGTTGTTGAAGGAAAGAAAGCACAATAATACAACAGATCGTCGCTTTTAATATTCTGGGATCACCAGCGAATGGCAAAAAACCACAAGCTTGATAGCCGCTAGCTTGACGTTAACATTCTCCTCTGATGTCGGATCAAAATTTGCAATAAAAGTGACTGTTGCAATGGTTAGATTAGATTCAGCTCCAGAACCCTTCCCTTCGCTCTTCAGTTGCCATTGTTCACTTACGACACAATCTAGGTTTAAGCCCAACATATGCCTTATACACTGGAATCTGAGTCACGGTGTAGCTTTTAGCCTTGTTGTAGCAGGAATCATGTTCAGGATCATGTTACAGACAAATCACACATGACAGGAAGGAGGAAGTGAGAGAGCGTGGAGGAGTGTATAGCATGCAGAAGGTTACGCATTGTAGGGAAATTTTAACGCATGCACATGCGCGCACACATGCACACACAGAGTTCAGTTCCCTATGTGAAAATTGTAAATAGTTCATGATGTTATATTTGTACATAAATTGTTATTTTGACAACCCCTTTTTTGTTGTGTTTATGTTGGTATAATTGTTTAGATATTTGAGCTGAAACAAAAGCAAAAAAAAATTGTGTCAGAGCGAAAGTTATGCTATATAAATATATTTTAATACTAAAGAACGGAAAAAGGTGGAAACAAACATTTTTTTCTGATGGACGGGAGTCTAGTCTTTCTTTTGGTAGATTCCATGTTTATATAGTCATATAAATGTATAATATTCTGTGTGCCTTGTGGCCAAAATCATCTAAAATGGCTGGAACGGAAGGGGTAGTCTTTTGAAAAATGGCTCGGCTTGAATGAGTCAATAATACAATAAAAATGATAATTCAGGTACTTCGGTCTCCTCCCACATTCCAAAAATATAGTGGTTAGGTTAACTGTTAGGTTAACTGGCGACGCTAAATTAGAGGCCATAGGTTTGAATGTGAGCGTGAATGAGCGGCATAGAAAATGAATGGATGAACGTTCCGTGTGTCAAATGCATGAAAGTCTGACCTTGAGAAGGACAAAGCAAGCCTAGGAAAAACGAAATCTGAATGGTTTCGCATGTCGTCAGCATTTTGCCATATTAACATTCACGCTTAATCTCCAGCTGAATTAAAATTTATCTCCTCCATTATGGACAGCACATGTGCACAAGGACCACCGTGGGGGCCTCCATGTGGACCCCCTCATGTGATGGACAATATTTCAGCAGGGGTTTATTAAAGAAATTCCATTTCACAGTTATTCCAATGACCTTGACGGACTGAGGTGAAAATCAATAGACACTGCTGTTTTTATTTTCTTTGCAATCAACACAGGTCACAGCCTCTCCAGTGGGTCCAATTTTTTCCTTGACAAAGGATTACTGGGCTTTATCGTCTTACTGTCACGCAAAAATGACCATAAAAGGTGAAGTACAGATACAGTTCACGCGTGTGTACAACTCCAATGACAGCGTTGTCGCCACCTGTCCTTTAATGTGCTGCTCACCACCGCCACATGACATTACAATTACTGTTTATTATAATAACAACACACGCTGACTTTACGTTTGACGAAAAGTACATCAGCAAATAGAGCAGTCACTTTGACACAATTAAAACAAACAGGAAGCTGACAAAACACAAAACACAGTCCCAGGAAGCTTCCGACTGTTTAATCGACGAATGTCAAAGATCATTTCACTATTTTCAGCACAAACAAAACCATTAATGGAGTATAGTTGGAGCCTTTGACTTGCAGCTGAACCCCTTCAGTGATGGCTGTCACTCAGCGCACGTCAATCTGCTCCATTGAGCTGGACTCAAAATAGACGACAGGAAAAGACGAATGCTGACGGAGGCTGTCGGAACAGTTGAAGAGTGCGAGGAGACGGTAAAGTGGAGCTTGAGTTTAATATTGTACTATGACTGTACTATGACTGTAATCTTGCTCATATGGTTTTATGCAGGTTAAATTCTGTCAGTGTATTTATATATTTTTAAATGTTTTCACCACAAATCAGAATGCTTGATTATTCAACCACGCTCAGAAAAAGTATTTAATTCAGTAATATGAACGAAATGATCAATGCATTAAATAAATGTAAATTTTATTTGTGTACAAAATGAGCGTGGCGTGGGCTCTACGAGCAAACTACATCTCGGCTTGTTGGCTCAGTCGTTGGCGAGCGACGGTGAGGAGAATGAGAATGGTCAATGCAGCCCTTAATGAGCTGCAGCTCAAAGGGTTTTATTGGAGGTGCACGTCTATGGAGTTATATTTTTGCCTTAATTTTGGAGGTAGCAAAGGCAGATTTGGAGCGATATTAACGTTGAATAACTACAGTTCTGTGCTCAGGCACATCACTGCACGCACTGTCACTCACTCTCTCTCCCTCGCAGTGAGGCAATCAGCTGTACGTGCGCTGATACCGCCGGTTGGGTTTTGCGGACTGGGCTCCTGGTTGTGTGCCTAGAGGGCCTAATATTTTAGAGATCAACCAACAAAGTCCCAAAGATGATATTGTGTTGCAAATGTTGCACTAAGACGACTGCTCTTTTTTTATGAAGATAATCCAAACTTTTTAGCCGTTTCTTCACTGGTGCCAGCTGGCTGGCTTCTTCTTTGTGTTCGCTGCTTTTTCATCCGGTCGGCAAAGTGGGCATCGGAACTAGGAATCGAAATAAAAACATTTGAACGATCCCGGGAGCATTGGAATGTTAGTCCCAGTTCCCATCGATACTCGAGACTCAATGCCCAACCCTACTGACCAGAAGTAAAATTTAAAAAGGGAAAAAATGGTAGTGCATCAAAAGAATTTGTGTCTGAGCGTTAGAAGCCTGGAGCAATTTTGGAGAAATAACCACCTATCTTTTACAGTTTGTTCTTTCAAACATGCTCCGCACACATCAGCCAAGCAGACTGCCAATATCTCCACTTGACAGAGATTTTCTTCTGTCTGTTCCTAGCATAATATCATATTTCCAACTCTGCACCATGCAACCGTGTGTCTCTTTTTATTTCTTATCCACTTCCTGTTCCTTGCTTTCACTTCCAGGGTCACATCCAGGATCATGTTGATTTTTTTCTCCCATAATTTTATTCAGTCTATAAACTTATTTAGACATTCTTGTATGTTGTGTGGTACCATGGAATGAAAGGTCATTCAATTAGTAAAACAGAATTAAATATATAAATTGGTCATGAAATAAATAAATACGTTGAATATGATTATTTCAAATAATGATTGTCAGATTATATAATAATATTTTACAATTCAATGAATCAACCAACATTTTAATTAATTGATCTATTAATTGGCTTTATATTTACCGTCGTCCCTCACCACTTTTGCTGTTCGAACTTTGCTCCCTCTCACAGTTTTTCTAATATCAATTCATTAACAAATTATCACTGTTGCATGATGGTCTATGGCCTATTCAAAAAATAAATATTGAAAGACAAATCATATGTACCCTAGTGAGGATAAGCAGCATAGAAAATGGATGGATGGAAGTCATATGTAGTATTTTGGTCACTAGGCATCAGTAATGTTACATCGATGAGACGTTAGCTTAGGTTACATTACCTTAACACTGCATGGGGTGAGCCATGGCATGTCCGACATGACATAGTGAAAACAAGTTCTCATCCCATTCCATGACGGAGTGGTACGTATTTGGCTTCTTACTTTGTCCTTCTTCCACACTCCATTTGAAAACCTGTCTTAAGTTTAGAATAAACTAATTGGAAGGCTGACTGGTTAGCTCGGTAGCATGCTATGCTTAAAGTGCAGGCTGTCTCTTTTGTCAGAGATCTTGAGCCTGCACATACTGAAATGTGGTAGAAATAAAGAATAATAGGAGTGTAAAGGTTACTGTAGGGGTGTTATTTCAGGTCTACAGGGCTCTAATAATGGTAAAAACAGTATTTAGACAGTCAAACATGTTTTCTATGCTCTTCTATGAAAATATTCCATTTATTAATATGGAATCCTACTTTTGCAGAAATTCACTTAGCGCGGTCTGGTTTGGAACCAATTAACCAGGATAAACGAGGGGCAACTGTACTTCATTTTGGCACAAACTAATAATAATAAAAAAGGTTCAATGTTCAGTGTGTTGCATTTATATTTTGGTTACCTCATCAAGCCACATATTAAAATTAGTGTCAGAATATTGTTACACTAATACCAGTGTTTAGAGGTCAAACAGCTGGAGTCAAGTACAATTCATGCATGTTAAGTTCACTGCTCTGTTATGGGTTGATATATAAGTATATTCATGAGTCATGTCTATACATGATGGAAATGATGAGTCAGTTATATAGTTCAGACAGCTTGTGCAAAGGTGATAAAGACTTTGGGAGGTTTGTTTGCCTGTTAAAAAGTGTTTTTGTAAACCATTACAGACGCGCACACACAACACACACACACACACACACACACGGGAGCGCTGCTTCATTTAAAATGCGTCTTTGTGAAGCTCCTTTCATTTGAACACTGGGTGCCAAATGCGGTTCCTTTGTTCATAAATAAGTCATGCCGACCCAGGGGCGTACGTCTAATCTTAGCCATTTAAGAGGAACACAGTGCTACAAATGCAATATGAGGATTAACTTTAATTCACACGTGTAACCTCATTGCTTTGGTGTGAATCGTTACAGAGCTCATTTTTATTCACCACTAACTTTCTACTTGAAAGCAACATAACCAAACCAGAGGGAAGGGAATAAAATGTTTTTGAAAAAGTAGCAGCGGATATTAAAAAACAGCTAAAAGATTAAACAAGAGGATGACAAATCACTACACAAAACGGTGTGGTGCAAAACGACAGTCGTTAAGATACAGTGGCGTGGGGCCTGTGCCAGCTAACGACAGTCGTCTTCCATTCAGTGGTAATTAGGGTTGGGCATCGAGCATCAATGGGAACTAACAAATATTTTTATTTCGATTCCTACTTTAGATGCCCACTTTGCTGACCATAAAAAAACAGCAGACAGCAACAAAAGAAGAAGCCGGCGAGCACCAGCGAAGAAGAAGCGGATAAAAAGTTTGGCTTAACTTCCTAAAAACGCGGTCGGCTCAGTGCAACATTTGCAACACAACGATATCATGCGAAGTAGGGTGCATGACCAACATGATTATTGTTCACACATTCATGGTGTAGAAATGACACAGTACGCCGTATTTGATGCGCTACGTTAGGCTTCTTCTAAGCAATCTGAATCATGGTAGTCAAACAATAAATAACGTCCGTCTCATGCCAATGTAACGCAGAGTTTCAGACAGCTGATGTGGAAGTTTGGCGTAAATAAAGGGAAAGGAGCTGCAGCTACGGCTAGGCAAGTTTAGAAATTGCACAGTCCGTCTCTGTTAGCAACAGTAAAGGGACCTTCTCAACTCACACAACACACTTCCGGCCATCAAAATAAGAGCGCCTTGGACTATATCCTGTTTACTTGTGTTAACAAAATATTGCTGACACCTACATTGAGGCAGCAAATAAAGTATACTACTTTTCAAAAGTAGTAAACATCTTTTGTGAAAGTGTAAAAAATAAACTTCATTCATGTTAACATTTAACATATTAACATTTATATGAATGGTTTGAGATATATATATATATATATATATATATATATATATATATATATATATATATAAGATGTATATATATATATACACAAGATTAAAGTCATGATATGAAGTTAAAAAAATGTTGTATCCTAACGAGAAAAGTCTAAAAATCCAACTCAGGGAAATAATGTAATTTTAGTAGTATATAGTTGAAATATTATAGAAAAAGTCGTAATATAAGAAACAAAACAAAATAAAGTTGCAATTTTTGGAACATTAGGTTGGAGAAAAAGTTACAATATTACGGAAATAAAGTAATAATAATAATATTACAAGAAGAAATGTATGATTATTAAAATGAAAGTTGAAATATTTGGGAAATTAACACCAAAAACAACAGCGAAAATGGGGAAAAAAAGAGCAAAGACTGAAGTTCATAATAACAATAATAATCACAAAGTTGAGACGCAGTTTTTTTCTTTAAATATATATAACCTCTTAGCATATTACTGTGTTGCTTTACAAACCGTCTTAAATATTCTGCTATATTGAGCTTTATTAACATTATGACTGGTCCAGTGCATTGATGTCACAGCATCACTATCGAATGCATAAATCATCAATAATGCATGACAGGGTACACACAGCAGTTAGCCAAGCGCCATCAACATGGATTTTTCTTATCCAAGGTCATCTAAAAAGGAGCAGGATGTGTTTGTGTACACCCACTGCACTATCTAATGTATATGTACTCTGTGATGTACAGTCATTTTTTGTTGTTGTTCTGCACTATTTCCGCTTGGCAACAGCAGCACAAGTGAGTCATTATGGAGTTCAGCAGCCAGTGCACCTGGATGACCCGGAAGTGGCGTCCGTTACTCGAGCACATCTCATTTCGTGGTCTCTGGCAGCCATTTATCAACCGGCGGGCGGCTCGTGGTGTGACGGCTGCGAGTCGGCCAAACGAGTGCAGCTGTCCTGGCGTCGCGCCTGACAGTCAAGCTGCGACATAAGACGCTGTTGTTTCCGCCGCTGTCTGCTTGCAGGTCACGACACGGTGCCGCTCACTGTCTTTCATTTGCATTTCAAGAAATACTCAGGAAGTGCAGCTTAAGAGACCAGGATGGTAACGACTGCAGCGAATGCTAATACGAGCAAGTGTGATGCAGCATGCAGATCAAATAATTATTGCTTACTGACCAGAGATGTTTCAGTTTCTGGCTAATACATCACAGCATATCAGCCTAGCAATCCGCATATAATTTGCAAACAGATGTGCGATGATGTTATACTTTTATGTGCAATATTACAGCATTATTGCTTTTTTTATCCATGGTTTTATCTTTGATATGATAGCACAAAAAACTCAGACACAGATACATGTTTGGTACGGTGGCTGACAGGGACAAATGCAGCAATGCCCAAATGCTCCAAACACAAATGATACAATACTACAAACACCATACAACGAGAGATGCTCGATACTGACTTTCATAGCGATATCCGAAGCTTGAAAAGCTTGAGTTGCGACAGGCAAACATCAACTTATTTGAGAAGGTGCTCTTTATATGCCAGGGGTGTCAAACTCAATCGCACAGGGGGCCAAACCTCAAAGCTTACTTACTTTAGGTTGTGGGCGGAACTGGACATTACCCACCACGCCACCCCACAACTTTGTATCTTTATTATTTATCCTGACATTTTCAACACTTTCATATGTCTGCACAATTTTGAAAACCTTTAAACCTTCTTGTCCTTTTAACCGACATAATTGGTGAATGATGCACACTCAAATGCATCATCAGTGCACACACAGAGATGCTCGTTTGAAGTTGCGAACATGACCGGACATGCCCCAATTATACAGGCTGAAAAAATAGTTTGTATGGTCAGATTTTGAGAAATTGTCTCATTAGCACTGACAAATACATAAGTAAACAGCCTACACATGTTTTATCCTGGTTGCCCACGCACGCAGTGCTGGGATAGGAACAGACACCCCTGTGGTTGTGTTTTCAGGTTGGGACAAAATGCACTTAACAGCTGGTGAATGTGTTTTTATGTGGACATTCATTTTTTAAAACTTCACTTGTGTGGATGGACATTTTTTATTTTATTTTATAGATAGGAGTGGAGGAAATTGGGGCATTTTGTTGTGTTTGTTCACTGCTGCTTGAAATTTCTACATTCTGACAGTCTGCGGCTATACAACTGTGGTTGTTTTTCATTGTTGATCAACCACCTTTTCGTCATTCTCCCAATGTCCGGGCAAAAAAATACGGAATTTTATATCAACACAAAAACATCACAATCCGTGAGATGTAGGGATGTCCCGATCCACATCTTTTGGCTTCCTTCCATTTCTTGCTGAGCCGATCTGACCTGGTACCGATTTTTTATTTTTATTTTTTATAAGCTTTTTGTTACAAAGTGTTAAAAATAATGCAACCAAAGTACTACCCAATTTACTTTTTTTATTACACACTATGACCAACAATATTGTTTGGCTCTTGTAACAAAAAAGGGCAGGACTATCTACAACCAATCTGACATTGGATATAGATCAGTTTGTGGTGTCATTTAGAATGACTTTTTTTTTTTTAAACAAACTCTCTTCAATGCAATATTAATTTATTGACGGTCCCTAGTATAAACAACCACCGTTAGAGCAGCACTTCCCGTGCGAGCTCCCCGCACAATGACACAGCAGTCCAGGCACAGTTAGGGGGAATTATCGCTGTGGCTACGGAGCCGAATACCCAACGTGAAACTAACTTCACCAGGGTACACCGCGGACATGCCTGCATGGTGGTGTGGTGTTTACTTCTTCTTGCAGGTGGCGGGAGTGGAGTGACAACCCGCTTTGAGGCGCATTACCTCACCTACCATGTTGGCGTGTGGCCCAGAGTTACAGTAAAGTTATATGGCAACCGAATCGGCCCGATCTCGTGGCGGAAGCCGATAATATCCAATCTTCAAAATACAACGAATAGGCAGCTGATCCTGATCCTAAAGACCGGATCGAGACATCCCTAGTAAGATCATCTGGAAGAGTTTGCAGCTGTGGAATGGTTAGATTACGCATTTCCCAGAAATGCTTTGTTGTAGTTAAAATGATCACTTTTGACTGTCTTATGCCTCTTTAAAAAGGTATTATTTTTGTCCGTGAGGCGGGCCAAAGCAATGCTATTTTCCAAACAGTTCAGCGGGCTGAACCTGAAAATCTCAGGTGGGATCTTGTTGTCATGCTAGTGACGGCCAAAGTTCCATTTTTTCTCATCAGAGAATAAAACTTTCTTCCACCTGTCAATGTCCCATGTTTGCTCTCGTGCAAACTCCAAACTGGAAATTTTGTGGCGTTGAAGGAGACGAAGCCTTTGAAGACGTTTTTCTTTTTAAAACCATTCTCTCACAGATGCCGCCTGATGATTAGTGGTCTGCACGAGGCATCAGCAACCACCTTGATTTGGCCGACGAGTGTCCTCCCGTGTCTTGCACAGCCAATCGGTTCCTCCAACGTTTTTGGGTCTACCACTTGACTTTTTTGTTTTCGTAAATCTCAGGCTCTTTTAAGAAGTTTCAAATGACTGTCTTACTGTGTCCAACCTCAGCAGCAACGGCGCACTACGAGAGGTCTTGCTCATGCAGCTCAACAATCCAACCTCCTTCAAAGAGAGAAAGCTTTTTTGCCTTTGCCATCAAGAGATCATGAAAGTGTGAATACCTGACAGAAATGACATTGAATCCATGTTTTTGCCACGATCAGCTGATGAACAGCCTATTTCACTTTAATGCTTCTTTGCAATAAATTGCTTGCTCAGTTTGTTTTTTTGGTCTCACTCCCATTTCTTCTTTTTGCATTTTGAAGCTCTGCTTAGAACCTCCTTAAGATCCAACTGTGCCAAATGTAAATTCTTGCTATTTTTCGAACGGTTTTAAAATTTCAGGAGTGTATATAGCAAAGTAGTGTGAGTGAGAGAGATGCATTTTTTGTGTCTGCCTCTTCCAGTATTTTTTCACCAGTCATATGTACAGTAACTGTTGCACCACTGATTGTGCTATGTGAGTGTGTGTCAAGAAGGTGTTCTATGAGAAATAATTAGACTGAAAATGCACTGAGGTAACGTATTGCATCTAAAAAAGATATATTAATATCCAACAGTAAGATTGAAAGAAAGAATCCTATTAAAAAGCCTAATTTAGCATGCTAGCTATATTCCTCTCATTGTTAACAGAGAATGTTTGCTATGTGACACAAACTGAACCATATAAGACTGAACTAAAACGTGTTTGTCATCTTATATTACAGTATGTCAGCTGCAAAAACAGCAAATGTCTTAAAAAACCGAGTCACTCTAGACACATGATGGCATCTAATGAGCGACAAGGAGCCGCAAAAGCTGCTGGTTCATCTAAAAGCTTTGCGGCAAACGTGCCACAATGACCTATTTATTGTTGTTGTAGTTTGTCACCTACGCGGGGTGAAGTTGTCAGGGAGCTGATCAAACCTGACGATGGCACAGTGTGCCGATCACGCGCACACGTTCACAATAGCGGGAAGTGACAGCTGTCGGATGAAGGCTAAGTCTTCAAAGCGGTGCCGAGCGTCGCTATAAACATTTCTGTTTAGAACAGGGAGGGAAATGTCGTGTGTTTGTAAAACAGGAGGTTGAGGTTTATTTTTCGTTTTTCAAGTTTGTTACATGACAACCGAGTATGACTCCTCTACCGCTAACACTCACTGGTAGGGGTGTCACGAGATGTCGCGAGATTAAAACATGACAAGATTTCCCCTTCAGAATAAACTGTCTCATGGGCACTAGACCTGCAACAACAACAAATAATCACACAATTCATTAAAATGAACTAGAGATCATTTTGCTAGCCTCAATACATTGGCATGTGCATGCGTGTGTTTTCTTCATCTCTCGCCTCCCAACAGGCAGAAAGAGGGTTCACTCTATGCATTGGTTTGTGTCTTGGAACAACGGCATGAACGGAGTGAGCCCTTTTGTCAGTCATACTCTTTGTCTCAGGTGGAGGCGGTGCCAGTAGCATACACACAGAGTGCAGAAGAGTGTGACAGTAGAAATTATATTCCTACATTACAACATAGTCAAATATTTCTATATACATTTTAATTGAACTTTTCTTAAAAGTAAAAGTTAAAATCTCGTCTCGTTCTCCTACACCCACCTACTCACTGGACATGAATATAAAATCTGGCCTTTCCTTTTCTGTTTACTGCTCATAACTTTGTTTCATGTGAACGAAGAGTTGCTTTTTTATGGTAATCCACTGTTTGGAGTTACAGTAATCACTTGTTTATTGCGGTGATTTGTTTCCAGACTGAATTTCGCCAAAGTAGGATTCCTTTTTTAAAAATGGAATATTTCCATAATTAGAGTATGGAAAACCTGTTTACAACCTTCGAAATATATTTTTATTAGAGCTCTCTGGACATGAAATAACACCCCTATTGTCACCTTTACACTCCTATTACCCAATATAGTCGACATAATAACAGAATATGGCATTTTACACATAAATAAGACATAACAGACTCACATGTTAGCATTGACAGCATACTTCCTGTGGTGGCTACTGTCTCATCAATATAACTTTATTGACACCCAGTGACCAGTGTAGAATAGTGTTTGTGGTTAAGGGGAGACTCACGATGCACTTTAAATCGCTTCATCGACGAGTAAAAAACACAAATACAGTGAACATTGACACATGAGCTGCTGTCGGCCACGACTCACGCCAATTGCTTGCACTACACACACTGCTAACCAAAGACGCCGCGCTAAGACTCAGCTAAATACTGTACAGTCAACTCTAGCTAGCTGCCGTCTCACACACACACACACACACACAACACTTCCCAAATCCCGCTCCGCGGAACTATGAGGAACTCCTGCACCTTAAAAGGTGCACACAAGTCACAGATATTACACGACATATCAAGTCTTCTGAATGCCTAATATTGGTGTTTTCGTTAATTTTGCCATTTTATTCTTGAAAATGCTTAATTTAGGCCACAAATACATACAATTTGCTTAAATATTCATTTTTAAGAAACTAATAGACCTTGTTCAACCACAAAACAGCGACCATTTAATCATAAATTAATTTGTTTAACCATGATAGAATGAGGCCGCGACGTTGGTGCTGAAATGACTTCCATCACAAACAATGATGCTCTCCATACAACAGACTCATAAAGTGTAAGCATAACTTCCTGCGACATTTGGAGGTAGAACCTTATTTCTGCTTGTTGTAAACTTCCGAGCGACGTGTCATTCAGATTAGACGTTGCATCCCGGACACACAGACACGTTTAGGAGGAGCAATGTGACAAATATCACCATTCAACACGCATCATTAGTGCCACAATTTGTTATTTACTGTCAAACATTACTCACACATGTCTAGATATTTTAGAAAATATCTTTTTTGTTAACTTTGTTCAATAAAACATGGCTTAACAGAAATAAAGGCAGTGTTTTCACCTGCGCAGCTTCTACTAAAAGCTTTGTAATGTTGCTGTGCTTTATTTGATTAGCAACAGGCATTGCACAGGTGATAATCAGATGTTTTTCTCATAGAACTGAAACTCCAAAGAATTACCTCTTATTTTGTTGTTGTTTGGTTCCCAGAAGGAAATAGATGCCATACATTTGTGGAAAAACACGCTGGCAGACAATCTGTCGACAAAACTCATCTTGTTTGTCCCGGGTGCAGATTAAGTAGAGGCTCAGTTTAAGGCTCGGTTCATCCTGCCAGACTTCATTGCAGCAAGAACTCTGCATCTTTTTAAAGGGCCACAATGGAAATGGGTACTTGAGTGTAATGAAGGAGTGTCTTTTTAATGAATGTACTGCTCAGCCTTGACAACACAAATACAAACTGAAAGAAGAAACTCGTTGAATGAGCCCTCGTGCACCTGTGTCACGGACATCTCAATGGAGGCCTGAGAGTGAACGTGCGTAATATACTTGTATATATACTGTATACTTGCAATACTTCAAGGAGGCATCATGTAAGGTCATGACCAGTAGTTGTAGTGATGTCTAAGGGACAGCACTGTGGAAAATTGCTTTCTTTACCAGCAGTATTGGGAGTAAGGGCGTTACGAGCACTTACTATTTTCCAGTAATGCATAAGCTATTTAATTAATACTTCACTGTTACTGTTTCCGTTACCGGTGTAAAATGTGATGCGTAATTATGCACAGATATCAACAGCTGTTATTCGCTCTCAGGTGTCTTGTCTAGCTGTGCACCCTCGTCAAGTTGCGCTACTGCGTATAACAATGAAATCTGTTTTTAAAAGGAAAACTGCACTTTTTTGGAATTTGGCCCATCACACATCATCCACAATCCTTATGTGAGACATGAACACATGTCTTTGTCTTTTCTGTGCCTTCTAAAAGATATAAAAACAGATAAAAAGAGACAGCTCATGACTGCACATAATGGGACACACCTATTCCGGCTACAAGGACCGCTATTAAAACACGCCCAAAAACCTCCAACAAGGTTTTGTATACATGCTGTGACCATGTAGTAACAGGTATATTCATGATAACATGTTGAACTTGCAGTATTTTGCTGTACTTTCGTCGTTTTTAAAATTACCGCAATGTCCCTCCTGGGCTCATTGATTTCACATGGTAACATAAAAACGAACGCTACACCTAGCGTTATCTTTTCCAAACTCAAAAATAAAAACACAGCAGCAGCTGCAATATGTAGCGTTAGCTTTCAGTCGTGGCCTGATGCATTGTGAGCGCAGCATTGTGGTGAAGCTAGTCGCTAGGTGGCTAATAGCTAGCCGGTGTGGTGTGGCGACGTGTCACCGCGTCAGTAACGTAGTTCTTCAGCATAACAATGTTAATAACAATGTCGCTGTACCTTGGTTAATATGCGTTTTTGGAAGGTGCAATAGCTGTGTCCCATGACGTGCATTCTTATGTAACTCGTGGTTATTTTAGGGTTATATACACGCAATTTGACCACACACAGAAGAAACTGTTCTTAAGAGTCTTACTTAACTGGTGTGAATAAAGCAGATGACCAAAAAGTGAGTGTAAGTGAAATTATACATTATAAATGTTTGGGACAGGTAAGTGGAACAAAATATAACAATTAAACAGCCAGAAACAATTTAATAAACAGAAAATCTCTGCTTTTTTTCTAAGTAGCTGGGTAGAAAGGGTTTTTTTCTTGGGGGGAAAAAACAATACTGAAGTTCCTTGAGTCTCTGGGTAAAAGTTCATTAGTCACTTCCAGAGGTTCACTCTTGGGAAGAGACCTTTTAATCCATAGTCCATTGGGAGGGGAAAAAAAGAAAAAAAAAACCAGTTCTACCAGTTCGCCACTTCCTTATGAAGGAGTCAGTTCCAGGTCGTCCATCCATCCATTTTCTATACCGCTTCTCCTGATTACAATCACGGGGGTATGCTGGAGCTTATCCCAGCTGACTTTGGGCGACAGGCTGGTACACCCTGGACTGGTCGCCAGCCAATCGCAGGGCACATATTGACAAACAACCATTCACACTCACATTCATACCTATGGGCAATTTAGAGTCGCCAATTAACCTAACATGCATGTTTTTGGATGTGGGAGGAAACCGGAGTACCCGGAGAAAACCCACGCACGCACGGGGAGAACATGCAAACTCCACACAGAGATGCCCAAGGGAGAATCGAACCCAGGTCTTCCCTATCTCCAAGCTGTTACTGTGTTGGTCAACATGCTAACCACTAGACCATGTTTGGATGCAAACATGTATCAGAATCACATTGTCAAAAGTTTACAAGTTTCAATAATTCACATTTCTGTTCAATATAGCAATAAATATCAACAGCGCTTTAATCACATTATGTAACATTCATTGTACAGAGTGCATGTTCGTTAACTGGTTAGCAAGCATTGAATATACGACAAACAGTGACAATTATGGAAAAAATATGACAGCCGAAATCAAAGTAACACAGCAACAACATCAGCCAATGACAACACTTTTTGATTAGCTTCGCAGTAGTAATTTAACAACTAAGTCAAGAAAAAAAACACATTTTCGTAATGGAGTTCATGACGCGATCGGCGCTCACAGCCAATTAACTTTCGCCACATATTCTACACACCTACGACTTAAAATATGGTGGGTGGAAAGGTGTGTATCTTATCACAGAGTTGTGTTGTCCATCACTCGATCAAAAAGATGGTGAATGTGCCGCTCGAGTCGGGGTCGTCAGCTACAGCCACAGGAGAAGCCGGTGATGGCTTACACCCGCTGGCATTCTATTGTTGCCGCACAGCAGCGACAACGTGGTCCGGATCATGTGACAGCTCTTGGTTACTGTGGCGTGGGTTACACTTATAAATTGAAATATCATTGTCTCATAGGTTGGAGTTGGATTGTACTCACGTGAAAGATTCCTTCAGAAAGGACGCATATTTAGAACGTTTAAAAAGGTTTCCTTGTTATAAGGATGCACAGTGGCGCCAGGTACGAGCACACCGACAGGACACCAGCACCGGTTCTTAGGCTACATTCACACTGCAGGTCATTTCCGATTTTTTTGCTCAAATGTGACCTTTATCTGAATTTATCATGTCAGTGTGAACAGTACAATTCCGTTTTTTTCAAATGCAACTCAGGCCTCGTTCGTACGTAGATATAAATCTGATAAGTATCCCATCTACTGCAGTCTGAACAGTCAGGTCGCATATGTCCGACCTCTACATCATCGAAAGGCGTGGTTTACCGTGTGAGACTTGGATAAAGGTACTCGCTGATGTAGGCAAAAGTTCTTCTTCTCAGTCGAAAATTATTTTTAAAAAGTGTCAGTGAAGCGACTCCTGCCACCCACATGCTCCTCGGAACAGACTTTGAGGCAAGTTCCACACAAACTGCCGTAGCCAAAATTCTTGCCCTCTGTCTTTTTAATCTCCTACGTGGAATCATTTGGTTAAGAAAAAATTGACTCCCGCTGGACAAAATCCTTGAAATTGCCACAAACACGTTAAGGAGAGCACACACGGCAGCAACCTTTACTTCTGTAACCACACGGAAATGCGTTCACATTAACAAGTTGCATTTTTTTGGTAATGTGAACGACCACATAAAAAATCGGATTTGGACAAAAAATCTGAATTGGGCATCACACCCTCCAGTGTGAACGTAGCCTTGTGACATTCGTGAAGGAGTACATTTTCTGAACAATTCTTTTACTATACGAACGAGCCATTCATATAGTATATACGTACACTCAAAAGATCTGTTCCAAAGACTCGAACGTCACATGAAGAGAACGCAAGACAACAATGGCGAGCCGGAGCGACCTTCAGTGTGGAGTTAAAACTATCGTTTTGAGGGTGTAAGTACTACTTTAATGTCACTGATGTAAAAGGCAAGAACATACTATAATTGTGAAGTGTACATTACGTTCCGGTGCACAGTGGTTGTCCACGTCCGTTATGAGGAACTCATCAAACAAATTCCAAATTCTTTGACATGTGTTTTTCAAAAAATGTTTGTTTTCAATGGTAGCTAATTGCTTTTATGAAGTCGTCAATTCTGTTACTAATACAATTGTGCTTTTAGGAGAAAGTAACGAGTAACCACAACCCAACACTGCTTACTTGAGTTGAATTTCCTACTGTGAGCATATGAGGGTATCGAAAAAGAAGACATTATTTCACAGTGTGGTTGTTTCTGCTGGGTGTAATGATAGACATGTAGACCGCCCAAGGCGACGGAAGTGTAAGTAGGCGGAACTGAAACAGAAACACAAGCTACAGAGCAGTGGACGAATACATACCAACTGAAGTCATGGAATCCCAGATGTTCTTCTGTCCCGATCCATCCCATCCAGGAAAATACAACTGTTTTACTTTACATTTTGACAGCTATTTTTATGAGCATCATGTTTTGAACGAGCGTGTGATTTATTAGCTGATAATTTATCCTGGTTATGAAAAGAAAGATGAATAATAAGTGAATGTTTGGAAATGCAGCTGAGATTGTGAAGATGAATAAGAATGAAGTCCACTGGAATCTTCTGATTTAAAAGCAACATTAATTGTCCGCCATTAATAGCCGCTGGCTCTCATGGCCTCTGGTGAGCATCTCTCATATGTTTGAAAAGCCTCTACGGTCAAATTGAGGAAAACACGCGACTACAGTTAAGAAAAAACATGTAATCTATCACTATATTACACGTACTGTTCTCAAGGTTCAACAACAATCCAGCTGGGAGACGGTGGAAGTATGGGGCATCCTTTCGCCACGTTGTTTTCCCAAAGGAACTAATTATTTTTGGCATGGTAGTTGTTGTTTTTTTTAATCAACATATAAACTGTTCACCTCTACAGGATGACACTCAAACCAGAGATTGAAAGACAAGATAAAATGAGTGTGTCTTGGCTTTTTAAACACTTTTCAACAGCAAGAGACAACAAAAATACAATAACATTGCTGCTTCCGTGTGTTTTAATGCTGCATTTGAGGCTGCTGGGATGTCAGAAATAGAGTTACATAAAATAAATAAATAAATATGTATATATATATATATATATATATATATATATATTTATAATTTTTTCTGGGCGCCTTTATCATGAACGACATCTAACGTCCATACACAACTTCGAATGTTAAACGGTGATATCTTGTATAACCAATAAAAAGATAATTGTGGTTCAGATACCGTGTTTTCCGGACTGCAAGTCACACTTTTTTCATACTTTGATTGGTCCTGCGACTTACGTATGAAAATATGCACAGTATACAATTTAACATGTGCTGCCTTTAAGTTAAAGTGGGGTGGTGGTTTGTGTTTTGGTGACACCTGGTTGGGCTGTTGATGCAGTTAGGCACACTAATTGAACGATACAGAGCAGGGGTGTCCAATCTTTATTTCCACATACTGAAAATAGTGTTGTGCGGATCGATACTGAAATATTGATACCGCCGATCCCAGCTCTTTACCTGCTAATATTGATTCTCAAATTAAAATATTGATTCTTTGATATCATTAACAGGAACACAATGGAAAGTACCATAATGATCTTTTATTTTATGCGGTTGGTGGGAACTACTTTTTCTTCCACCTGGGTAAGCGTGTGATGTGTAAGCGCAGCCAGTTAAACTCAGTCTATTCAAACAATTGCTGATCATAAACGGAGCCATTTGTGAATAGTGAATTAGTTTTCATTCTTATGGTAGTTCTTAATAATTAAGAACCTATTTAAATGGTTTCTTTATTTAATTCATTCATTCATTTTCTATGCTGCTTATCCTCACTGGGGTTGCGGGGGTATGCCAGAGCCTATTCCAGCTGACTTCGGGCAAGAGGTGGGGTACACCCTGGACTGGTTGCCAGCCAATCACAGTGGTTTCATTATTTTACTTATTACATTTTTGTATTATTTAAAACACCATTTTCACGTATTAAAGCGGTCTTGTCCTCTGTTTTTTCTGTTGTTGGATATTATAGCTCGGCTGCGCTGTAAATCACCGCTACCTAAATATACTTTCAAGTTGCATCCTTCTAGTACTCTTTATGATATGGGCTACGCTAGAGTTTGAAATACATTGCTTTTTAAAATTTACTGGGCACATAAGGTGTATTTCCACAAAGTTTCAGATCGGTATCGCCGATACCTGCCTAAATATTACTCGGTATTAGATCGGAAAGGAAATCAGTTTTATTTGACTTTGGAAGCATCTTTTTCCCTCCTAACTTCTGCTGCGTTACCTTGCATTGCTCCTCACAAAGCTCCACTCCTTTGCTGTATGTATGCATGCTAGCGGCCCCGCCTCCCCTACAGAGACAAACAAGAGGTCTATGACTGACAAGAGGTCTCACTCTGTTCACCGTTATTCTATGGAACGGAGTTGCTCTTTGAAGCATCTAGGTGCCGAACCAATGCACAGGGTGAACCTCTTCCTGCTTGTTTGGAGGCATGTGATGAGGAAAACAGGCACGCATGCGCATGAAAGCTGGCAAAATTATTGAGTTAATTTTCATTTATCATGATTTAATTGTAAAATTTGAAAATTCCAGTAAATGAAACGTGAGATGATTATAATAATCAAGAACTTTTTTTCAGATATATTTTTTCTCTCGTTTACCGTTGAATCAAATGTGTCAGAAGCACCACCTCCACATGTTCTCCCCTCTTATTGTGTCACCAGCATTTTTTCCGAGATGTTACGTTGTGCTCTTTAAACCCAACAGCAATGACAAGCGCACATTCAGGTGAAGAATTAACAGAAGACTCCACACACAGAAAAACAGACTCCATTCTCCACTTTTCAAGCGTGACAAATACGAGGCTGAAAGGCCGGCCGTGTTGGCGCAGACCTTGAAGACAAAGCGAGAGCCGGACGAGCTGTGAAGCACAGCGCCGTTGCTCCCTTTTGGACTCGGTAACGGGCCGTGACGCATTCACAAATGAAGACGGATCGCGTTTGTCGACACGAGTCGAGTTTGCGCGGGTCTTTGCCAGGAGGGACGACGACAGCGGAGGGAAGCGGAGGTCCGTTGCGAGTTAACTGGATATGTAGCAAAGCCCAGAGGTGCCGCTTTGATCGTTTCTCTGTCTTTGTCCATCGAGAGCAACTCACCTGGTTCTCCACGCAAGTTCATTTCATACGCTCAGTAAGTCACAGCATACCACGGCCATTATTCTTCCGTGTTATTCATTTACGTGACAAAAGAGCAGAGGGACGCCGGATGGAACCTTCAGGCCAAGTCAATCTCAGCAGCACAGGTAGCGAAGCATTTGGACAACGACATGCTGACAGAAAGTCTCATGTTGCAACATTCAGTGTCATTTAGTTGCCAGGACAGTTGATATGGGGGCCAAAGGGACTTTGACTCGGTGTTGATAAAAGTGGGGAAAATATGTACAGGTCCCACAAGGGTGAATTGGAAGTGTGCTGTCCAAAAATTAGCCTTGATGCTGGAATTTAGACAGTTTAAAAGTATTTTCAGTAAGCCCTGCTGAGAACATGGCTGACTTTATGTGTGTCAGTAGCTTTAATGCTAGCAAGCTTTGTTTGTCCAGGCATGTCTCCAACATAGTGTGTGGCTCCAAGAAGCTCTACTGTGCACGTAATAGATGCCATATATCGCACACAACGTTAAGAACACTAGCATAGTGCTAACATTACATTCACATTTCAACAGCAACATCAAGCTAGATTAGCCTAGTCGCTGAAGAAAAACAAAATGATCAACCTTACGGCTCCCACGCCTGCGGCTGACTGACTGATAGTCAACAGCGCTTGGGGCTTTATTTTAAGACGTGCAGCGAAGCCTGCTTTTTTACAAAGTGATGGTTGTGTACATGGGGCAGGCTCATCAAGCTGGGAAGGAGGGTTTTTCCTTCATGACGTCATATAAAAGCTGCAACTTCAACAGCAAACATTTAAGTGCCTCTTCTCTCCAAAGTACAGTAAACAAGAGAAAGCGATAAATGTTTTCTCTCATTTGGTGTTCATAAACAGGCTCTAGGGACTCAGATTACTGTTAGAACACCATTAAAAAGCCCGTTTTTCATAATGGGGGACCTACAATGTTTTTGCACCAGTTTGCAGCAACATTCATCGTTAACAGTTACACAGGCAAATAATTTAATTTCCCTTTGTCTTGTTTCTTCTTTGTCAACCGTGTTTCCCAGGAAGCAAAAACACAACCACAAAGGCACATCAACCATGCTTGTATGGAAAAAAAGTCTTTGCAGTTATTTAAATGGTTTTAGAAGAAGTAAGAACTATTTTTTAATCGCACGTTGGTAAATTGCTAGCTTGACATCCACAAATCCTTCAGTGAGCAAGAAGACAAATGGCGGCGCATGCTCGGCTCCTCGCCCTGCAGCCAGACAGTTTTTGGACGTTGTGCTGGTGCAGGCTCACACGGGAGCTCATTTGGCAAAGGGGACGGTCGCCAGGGAGCTGAGACACAAGCAAAGCCTCCACTAATGAAAGCACACACATCCAAATCCTGGCGGCCCGCACTCAGACACCGAGACTCTCATATTCTCAAGGCTTGATCCCGCCTCTTTCTGCAGGTCTGTGTGGTCCTCTTTGGTTGAGTTCTGAGGGGACAGTGTTCAAAAAGTAAACCAACAAAGGGAAACGTGTGGTTTAGGGATTCACACAAGCACAATGGATGTTATGCATCCAGAGTGGACTTCTCTAAGTTCATACCAAAACAAAGCCATTTATCACGAGAATATCATGAAATATTATGTGCCTGTCACCATGGAAACACAAAGACCAAAAAATGAGTCAGTTTCTACATGGGATAATGTCAACAGACTCCAGCTGTCATAGTCTGTCTGGTTCAAAGATTCAAAGATGAAATGTAGATCTGGTTAAAGAATGAATACATGCTGGGGAGGAGTTTTTCTTTGTATAAATATACAGGAGGCAGCAGCTTGTTATAAAATCACAGACAAAGAAGTTTTTTGGGACTTTGACAAGCCTCAATTGCAGAGAAAATGGATGCATTTCATTTAAAAAGGGATCTCTATGCAACTTTTTAAACCAAAAACAGCACCGCCGGCTTGCATATCTTACTAACAGTGGTTTAAAAGAACAGATTGTACAAAACTGCATCAAAATTGTCATCAATTTTTGTTCATCCTGAATGAAATAATTGTTCATGGCTGTTGGTATTCACGTACAAAAAGTTGTCTCATAGAGGTGATCAACAATTAAAAAAATGTTAGTAGCTAAACTTTGCCAAATTGCCATCATTAGCAGACAATAAACAAAACTAAAAGAGGCGTGATATAATGCTTAAATACTAGAAATGTGCTAGGTTGAGCACATTTTCATTAGCAAAAACCAGGACCTGGCAATGAGATATGAAAAATGCATTTAAAGTATGCCTCTTTTGTATGGACATAAAATTGTTATCCAGTCATCCCTTGTTTATTGCAGTTAATTGGTTCCAGACCTGACCATGAAGTGGATTTCCTCACAGTAAGATTTAATATTAATACATGAAATATTTTTGTAGTTAGAGCATAGAAAACCTGCCGATGAACTTTTAAATACGTTTTTAACCATTATTAGAGCCCTGTAGACATGAAATAACATCCCTATCGTCAGATTTACACTCCTATTACCTAACATAGTAGACATAAGTGATAATAAGACAAACTCACACTGGGAAAGTTCAATGTTGTTGTAGTGTCTTGATCATAATGTGAGGCGATCGTCAGCCTATCATCCATCCTCGCTCGATTGATATACAGGGCAGCCAGTCTGACATGCATCTGGCATCCCTGTAGTGTACATCTGCAAAATAAAACACACTGCTGCAATACTGTACACCGTATAACCAAAGACACAAATTCCAAAAGAAGAACGTTCAAAAACCGGCACGAAAATGATTCCAAAAACAGAACAACACAAGCAACCTGAGGACAAATTCTTGTTAAGTTTTGGAATGCAACCAATATTTTCAAGAAAAATGTGCCCTCTCAAGTTGCGAGAACCTGGGAATTTGAACCGCCGTTGTGCATTACGTTCCCAATTTTACAAGACTTCAATTCAGCAAGCGTTAGATGATTAGCTCTTGAAAAGATATACTGGTCATATATTAGCATGCTAACGGTAAAAATGACATGATGGGTGTAGTATATAACATGGGTATGGTATATATGTATACATACAGATAATAAATATAATATTGGTCATACTGTATGTAAACATGTATGTATTTCCCTGAGACCCCACATATGTATTTGTTAGAAACTTTATATATTCTAGACTGTTTTTATTTGAATATAATTATACAGAGCCCAAATGGTTGCAAGTTGTAAGTCTACCTCACTTCAGTCACTCATAACACTAGAGTGCTAATTAAAAGAGAAGACATCGCAGGGATATCATGACTGTGCGAGGAAAGCTCTATGAGTGGAATACACCACACTCGGAGGACGGAACCACGATGCAATACACTTACCCATGAGAAAGCAGACCAAATGGGGATGCGGACAGGGTGGCCTCCCACGAGAAATCTGACCAAATGGAACTGAGTCAGGATGTTCCGTCACAAGAAGCAAGCCAGAAGTAGAAGTTCAAAGAGGACCCTTGGAAATATCAAAGACTCCACTTCCCTTGACCCGTGGGGTATGGGACAGTATAAGGAGAATTCTGAGCTGGGAGAGGGCAGGCATTTTCAGAGGAACCAGGAGCAGAGGGGATGTCTCCCTATTTGGGACGGCCGACTGAAATTGTATCCTTTTGCTTCAATCGATCACACCGTAAAATAAATCTAAGACGGTGAACCTGAAACTGACAGGGGTTTGGTGAGTTTTGTTTTGACAATGAAAATTTCCCTAACACTAACACTGTGCATATGTTTGTTTTTTCTTTGGCTTTTTGTCAACACTACACACAGCAGCTTTTCAGGGATTACATCACGTGCGGCAGAGTGCCCTAATGCCGCTCAATTTAATGGCCCAATGAAAAACAATGAAAAGCAGGTCATTTTCTAAACACTTGTTGAATGCGGTGTTCAAAACCTGTTCCCAAAGACTCCCTTTTCAACTTCTCCAAGCCTTTCAAAGTGTCACCCGACGGTGAACTGGACGAAGATTCAGAGTTCACCCCAACCACCAACTTTGAAACTGGTCATTTCTTTGATGAGAGATTCGTTCAACATCATGAGTTTGTTTTTACTGAACCTGGACTCAGGGGTGCCCGTCTGTTAGCTCGTTCACATCTTAACCCCTGCTAGCTATAGCTACATTTACATAGTAAACCAGGTAATGTGTTAGGGCGTGATTAAATACAGGACAAGATGTGGGAGACGGCGGAACTTGTGTGAACTGAGTACCCAATTCACGCAAGTTTCTGCACGTGTTACCGATGATTTGAGTGAATAGAGTACCCAATTAAAAACTTGTTGCGCAAGTTTCTGTACATGCACTCAGTAACGGGTGACTCGACTCAGTGAGCGATTCATAAAAACTCAATTCAGTGAAAGTTTCCCATCAGCAGACATTCGAATGTTGGCGCCCTCTGGGTAGCTGGAGGAATCAGCTACAGTATACAGCATATACAGTCCCTGACCACTGACTTATATATATTATAGACTTTTAAATGATCGAACATTAACGTGTGTCCCGAGAGCCTGTTTGACATTAGTGATGTCTGATGTGGTCAATAACATTAAGTAGAGTCACTGGTACAAATACATCTGCATTTATTTCACATACATCTTTTTTTATTTGAACTTTTTTTTGGAAGTTTTTACAGTCTAAATGATTCAACAACAAAATGAGGAACTACCACAGCAAAGTCCAAATCCTCTACAGGGGAAAGAAAACGATGCAAATATCACTGTAGCAAAAATTGACGCATGTATTTTGCCTCGGGGCAAAGGTACACTTAAAGCAAGTAAAAAGACACAAAAATAGGACAAAGGGTTGTTCTGGTCCAAGTTTTATACTGGAGGCCCAACAGCAGTTGAGGACAGATTTTTACTGAACTGTATTAATAAATAAAATTTTCTCTTTGACTTTCATTGATAAATAATATTCATTGTTGTTATTATTATTATTATTTAGGAGTCAATTGGGGGAGCAGGGACATATAATCACCCATAGAAGCCCTTCCTGAATCCATGGAAACATCAAAAGTCTGAAGGATGTTTTTGCTGAACATACAGTATAGGGTTATATCAATTTTGGCTAATGCATCCAATGAATATTGCTATGGACATTTCTTTGAATGAGTATGTACATACAGTAGGTGTACGTAACAAAGCATTAGGTACACATAGGCAAAGTATTTAACATAGGAAACGATGGTCGTTTTCATTGATTGGATGTGTGAAGAAGCATGGCGCAAGACTCAACAAAGGTTATTAGCTTGGATACAAATTGGTACTGTACAGGGTTCAGCTGAGTCTGAAGCTCTAACTCAGAATAGGAGGGCATTCTTTTTGGGTGTATAAATTTCAAAAAGGAAATAAATGACACGTATTCCCTGGAAACAGTTCACTCCGAATCCAAGAGGTTGCCTGCTGGCAATTCTGATGTCCCGCTGCTCTTTGAAACATAGTATCCAAGCGTTATCCACGGATTTCAGGTACTGCTCGTTGTCTTTACCAGACCCCAAAGTCTTTTGCTACCACTCGTCCTTTAGCGGTGGTTCTACTTGCAAAAAAATAGAATGTACTTTGGGTATTTCCACAATCCAGCTTCTATAAATCCACACTTACAGTATAAAACAAGTCACATCATTTTCATGTTGAAACGGTGAGGGCCAGCTTGAATGTCCGCAGAGTCCACGTTGGTGCCATTGGACTTGGAGCGAGGCACATATTCAACATCAATGTTGTTTTTATGTTTGCCTTTGCCTCTGCTCCAGACGAACAGGAGCAGGAAGCAAAACAAGACCATTCCCAGAAAAGTGAAACAACCCATAGCGGTGGACACTAAAATAGTCTTAAGGTCCAAACCCAGGGTGACGCCGGCGGTCCCGTTGGCAGTGGTGTTACTGGGATCAGTGTAATACTGGGTCCTGTTTGCGTACAGCGATCCAAGACTTTTGACGGCCAATGAGGTCATCAGGGTGTCATTCCCAGCGGTGTTGGAAGCAAGACAAAGGTATACGCCACCGTCTTGCACCTCTGCCGATTTGATCTCTAGCGTACCGTTGTTGTGGACCGTCACCCTGCCGTGGTTCCTTCCAGTCAGGACACGGCGGCGTGGAGACACCCAGGACACCGTGGGTCTTGGGGTCCCCTCAGCGCTGCAGTGCAGCAGAGCTTGCCGGCCTTCATCTACAGTGATGGTTTGGGTTTTATTCTCTCGTATTTTAGGCTTGGTGCAGGTCACATAGTAGGACAGGAGGCTTTCCTGAAACTCCCTGAAAGGTCTGCCTCGGATACCCTCTGGTGTGTTGCACTCTGGTTGGGAGTCCCCAAACAAGATAGAGTGCCTTTTCTGTAAGATCCACATGAGGCGGCAGTCGCACACAAGCGGGTTGTTGTCGATGAGGAGGACCTCCAGAGCTTCCGGAGACTGGAAAACTCCTTTCTCCAGGGTGTCCAGGTGGTTGTGAGACACATTGAGCACTTTGAGCCCGCGAAGACCCTGGAAGGCATACGGTTCAATAACGGTGAGCTGAGAGCCAACCAGGTGAAACTCTCTGAGCCGAATCAACTCCATTAACATCCCGCCTTCGATATGGCGGATGCGGTTGTAGGACAGGTTCAGGTGTGTCAGGTAGGGCAGATGCTTCAAGGCTTGATAGGGGAAGGATGACAAGTTGGTGTTTGTGATGAAGAGGGTGGTCAGGTTGAGGCCGTGCAGGGTGTTAGCTGGCACGTGATCCAGCGAGGGCCAGTTGTCTATCTCTAAATTACGCAGCCGGAATAACTTTTTGAAGGAGTACGGATGCAAAGTGCTGATAGTGAGGTATCTCAGGTGGAGGCTAACCAAGTTGTGAAGGTGAGACAGGGCCTCAGTGGGTACGACAGTGAGGTTGCACCTCTCCAGAGCAAGCGTCTCCAGGCTTAAAAGTCCACTGAATGCCCTGTGAGATATGTAAACAAGGTCATTGTCACCCACCTCCAAAAACTTGAGATTGTGCAAGTCCTGGAACATGTAATCCAGGAGGATGACGATCTTGTTGTCACTGATATCCAGCCGAGTCAGATTTGTCAAGCCGGAAAAGACGCCCAGAGGGATGAGCTTGATGCGGTTGCTCTTCAGGCTGAGCAGGTGCATGCTGAAGAGGGCGTTGAAGGCGCCCGGCTCAACATAACTGATTATATTCCCACTCAGGTCCAGTTCCTCCAGACCCGGGAAGGCCACAAAATCATCCGGGTTGATCATGGTCAGCTTGTTCTTACTCAGGTCCAGGATCCTGGTCTCGCCCGGGATGCCGTCTGGGATGCTGGGCATGCGCTTGCGGTGACACACGACAGCCTTGGTCTGCGCCGAACACTCGCAGCGGGAGGGACAGCCCAGGGAGGGGCCTACGAAGACGGCCATGAGGGCCAGTCCCAGGACTGGCTGCCAGCATGAGATGAGCGTGTGCAGCATGACTTTGCTCAAACAGTCAACCATTCTGTCACGGTTCTACAAGACAGGAAGACAGACAGAAAAGCGCAAGTTAATGACTCAGGTTGGACATCGGGATCGCTCTTAAGACTTTCCAATTTAATTCTGTAGGCTTACTGGAGGCACTTTATACTGTAAGCTGGTGAGTGGCAGTAGTGAAGAACACTTTTATAGAACAAATCATCTTTGTTGTCATTAGATTACAGTACACTTGATTGCCTCGTGCAGCAAGCAGCTTCCATTAATATGCGTAGGATAAAACAAACAATTTAACAAACAGGTAGGGAGGGAGAGACGGGTAGGTAGGTAGATAGGTAGGTAGGTAGGTAGGTAGATAGGTAGGTAGGTAGGTAGGGTAGGGTAGGGTAGGTAGATAGGCCTACTATTATTCAGTGACATTACTAATGGAACTATTTACATAATATTTTCATTTCACGTAATCCCTCACCACTGTGCGCTTCAAATTCCGCAGCTTTATTCTATCAAGGTAAAATAGATTAATATATTACATATTAATAGATTATAAAATATATTCATAAATCAATCATGCTGTTTCATGGTTGAAAACAGACTATTATTACTCAGCCTATTATTAAAATATGCACATTTAAACGAATGTTACATAGTTTTTGCCAAAATTAAGCATTTTCAAGCATAAAAAAGGCATTCAGAAGATGCATTAAAGGACGTTGTGATGATATGTAGTAATCGACACCGGTGTCAGTACTGTAATGTTCGATGAGACACACAAGCACCAGACTTGAACAGGTTACAGGTTCGAATTATCTCACGACAGGCACAATTATCCCTTAACACGGGCTGCTGTTACACGGGTTACTGCTAAAACTCAACTCACCCAACACCCAACATCACCTACTGTCCAACTCCCACTCAGCTCCCCTAGCACCAGAACATCGCAACGCACACGAGCACGAGTCATTACTTACTTTATTTATTTTGTCTACTTTATTGGGTAATACAAGTGTAAAGGTGGCTATAGGAATATTACTTCAGGTCTAGAGGGCTGTAATAATGTTAAAAACTGTATTTAAAGGGTCGTAAACAGATTTTCTGTACTCTACGAAATTATTTGATTTTAAATACTATTGATAACCTGATAATATTAATTTATCTGTACAAATCACTGTATGAGTTGCGGGTACCAGCATTGCTCAAGGATAAATAAAGACTTTAACAGGCCTGTCAATCTTGAAGAAGTTTTATGATTAGTTCCCCCCTACACCTCACTGCGTGCCCCCCTGGGAGACCCGCCCTACTATTTCAGAAGCACTGAGTGCACAAAATAAATATATTGCATATAGACTTTTGAGGGGAGGGCGAGTGAACACTTTCCATGAGAATAAAACTATATTCATTAGATCATTTCACAATGATGACATAAGATACATGCACGTTGCTGCAGATCTTTCAAGCATAAAAAAGAGCACTCTCGCACAAATAAGATGTCAACATTTGCAGCCTGCAGGCAAGAAACAGCTGGTGAACTTCAGCGTAATGAGGCGACCGTTTAAGCATAATTGTCAACTGGAGGAATAACGTTTTACACACTACAAATGGTTGACCAGACTTCATTTTCGAGAACAGTTTTAGTTATGGGCGTCAAAATCCCTCACCCCCTCTCAAAAAACCCACTCATTTTGTACCATGCAAGTTCCTTTTGGACTGAGACTAAATGAGTGAGGCTTCTTGATGAATATTTCATGTGGTTTTTATTTGGTGAGTCAAAATGAGTGGATGTGGCATCAAATATTCAACTCCTCTGCAGGTGATACTGGCTTCGTCTTTCCTTGCTTTTTGGGGCGTTTATGTTTATGCCGAGTCTCAGCAGAAACTTGTCAAAAGTCCAATGATTCATGCTGACATCAGCTGCCAACGATAAATATGTGCCATAGAGACGCATTTGTCTCTGTAATGTGTCATCTAAATCCAATAATATGACGCAGTATCAAGCAGATAACGATGGAGAGGATGGAGAATAACAAACTAGCGGCTGAAGGGCCACACTGATATTGCTGTGCATATTGTATATCATAACCCCCCTCCCTCAAAAACATCAATACACACTCGGCTGAGGGTGTTGTGTGGTGTTGGTTGCCATCGTAGCGTCAGCCTATAATTAGTCTTGTCATTAATAATTCACCACAATGACGGTGTCAAATGAATGCGTGCACAGAAGTGCAATGTTTGCAGCCGATTGCGGTGCCTCGCTACTGTCTTTGGCTGCTTAATAAGTCCTTTTTGCCACCTTAAAAAAGACAAATCTAACATTCAAAACACAGTTATCACACTGGTGAAATAAACAGCCACTTGGCCAAAGTGGTCGGGTCATAATAAAACTGCGCCGCAGTTAAGAGATTGTCAAAAGGCATTTAATGCCGGAAGCTTAAAATTATGAGCAGCACCACAAAGGCAGTAAAAGTAATAAAAACACATGCTGCCACATTAATAATCTCTAAAATTGCAGTCCAAACGCACATGTAGGGAGCAATCACAGCGGAAGTTTAAAAGTCACCTATTAAGCTGTAAGATCCGGAATCAAATTAATAAAATGCCTGTGTGTATGTTTGTTCTGCTTTTTGTGGCTGTTATTCCAAAAGAATGATTAGCCTCAGCACGGGGTTTTCACTTTTACTATTAAAAGGGACTGTTTGCTGCACAGTAGCCTAGTTGGCCACACAGGAAGACCTGGGTTCATATCTCTGTTTGTGAAGTCGGTTGTTCTCCCTGTGCGTGCGTGAGTTTTCTCCGGGTACTCCCACATTCCAAACATATGCATGTTAGTTTAATTGTAGATTCACATAAATGTCAATGGTTGTTTGTCTATATGTGCCCTGCTATTGGCTGGCCCTAACCACTACTCCTTAGTTACTCATTAGTTCTTCATTAGTTCCTCAGTAACTACTTTAAATTTACATGCCTTAGTTCCTCAGTAAGTATTCTACTCATTAGTTACTCATTAGTTCCTCAGTAACTAGTCAAAATGTATGTGCCTTAGTCATTAGTTCCTCGTTAGTTCTGCATTAGTTCCTCATCCGTTCTTCATTAGTTCCTCAATAACTACTGTATTTTTGTGTACCTTCTTGTAAAGTGTAACCAAAATGTCTGCATTTTCCACAATTACAAATTCAATTGCATAAAAATTGTTTACCACAAATATAGTACAGTGGAACCTCGGTTAGTGTATGCCTCGGTTAGCATGTTTTTCAGTTTATGTAAGAAATTTACACCAAAATTTTGCATCGCTATGCCTACGTTTTTGGGTTAGCTTCCAATATGTTGCACATCTTACTGTGGTCGTAGTGTATTTTTTTTAATCACAAAACATCCTTTTTAGCAACCTATTAGCATACCAATACATCAGAGGTTGACTCTAGTTCTTTGCTATCTAACACAGTTACACCACAAATCTCAAGTCAGGTGGTCTGAACCAAAAAGTCAACAGACGTATTTTTGTCCCCCTGAACTGGGGTTCATGTCTGGTATTCACGTACATGTCCGTAGCGTGTGCTCATACACAAAAGCAGCCTCACAGAAGCGACCGACACTTTGGAGTCATTGTGTGCTCATGATGGCCATACATTCAAAAAAAGTAGCTAAACTTAGCCACATCGCTATCATTAGCTGACAACAAACATAACTAAGTCAAAGCAGGAAGAGGCGTGAGATATAATGACATTCATACATTTGAATGTTGGCATCCTGTAGGCAGCTGGAGGAATCCGCTGCACAACGTCCCTCTCACATGGGCTAGCTTCTATTACACTTGTATGTCAGGTAAGCATGTTACTTGTAAAGTTGTTAAACTTTTATGGTGGCCACAGCTTGACCCTGAGACAGAGCATTTCAATTTCCAGAATTTCCTATGGGGAAAGGTTTTAGAAGGAGAGAAAAATTGAGGCGTGTTCATCCTTAGAAGTTCCACTGTGTTCATTTTGCAGTCCAAACTGACCTAAACTCTGAGAAAGGTGAAAATTCTGCCTATTAAGTGCTGTGCAGCAACTCTTTATACAAAAAACTCCTCTGTGAGAGTTTTGCATTGCTGAATAAATCAGTTGAATGTGGAATCATTGAACACGCAGGCTGTTAAAGACTATTACACAGCCAAAAGGGATTAAAAGGCTTCTTAGTAATAAGTAGTTGACCCCCCCTACACTCTGCGCCAAATGAAAATAAACAACATGAAAACTTCTTGGCTCACAAATTTAGAATCTTTGTTTTCTTCTGCAAAAAATGGTCTTAAAACACAAGCGGATGATTTTCATATTTATTTCACGGCATGTCGGCTGCTTACGCGCGAAGGCGAGCAGCTCTATGAACCCGACGCTCGCAAACAGACTGGGTGACAGGTTGCAAAGATTCCGGAACATCCCTGCTTAATTTGGTGTGTCATGGGCTGTTCTAAAATTAAACAGGGAGCGGAATCATCTGCATTTCCCCTCACGGGCTGCTCATACACCAGCAGTCTACGATGCAAAATAATAATGATGGCACGCTTGTTTGCAAAGGAATACAACGTAAACCTACCAACAGAGCATATTCCTGTCGAATTAACCTTCACAAAGCCCAGACGAGATACTGTATATTCACTATTTTCATGGCATTCATGTGTGATTCTTCATAAAATCAGTGTCTGAGCTGCTTCTCGCCTCCGCTTCATTACAATAGTTAGCGGGGTGCCATATGGCCAGCTCTCCATTGCTGCTGACTTGGAAAAGCGCAGCCAAATGTGCATGAGGCTGTTTTAGACTTCAACAGCTTTTCGCCACATTTATTTCGGTTTGTGCGACGAAAACTTCTCACATTACAAAGTGGGACAACTTCACATGCTCTGCACAACAGCAATGCTAAAGCACTTAATGTCTTACAAAAATGCCATGAGGGGAAAAGACATCTTCTACTCTAAGTGGTCCTTAAAGACCCGTTATCACATCCTGTCCTGGCCGTCCTGTTTTTTACTTAAGAAAGTGATGAAAATTGTTTTCATTGTTTTTCAAACTAAACATACAGATTGAAGAACGTATTTGTATTTATTTTCATTTTAATATTTGTTTTAATTAATGTATATGTAATAAAATATACAATAAATATACATTAATTAAACCATTTTAAATATTTAAAAATTAAATATTTTTTTTGCATTTTATTTCTTTTCTACGTATACAGAGGATGCATACTTTAAATGTATATAAAATTATTATAGGGCATCTTTAAGCAAACTTCGAGTATCATTTGAGTATCTCATTGCCGGGCCGCGTTTTCGATCATCAAAATACGGTCATCCTAATACAGGGGTGACTTGATTAATGGAGCTCAATCAAAGTGGATACACACAATGACACACACCCGCACACACACACAGAGGGTGTCTAATCAGTATAATGGCAAGCGATGTGTGAAGGAGTGTAATCAGAGTAAGAGCGAGCCAGTGTGGTAACCTCTTGACCTGACCAGCGCTGACACAAACCGTCATCATGGGAAGGCGCCCGTGTGTGTGATGTATTGATGTTGGTTTGTCACGGATATTGGGGGTATTCTGCAGCTCAACAAAACCTACATTCCCCAAACGGTACTGCAACGGTGGTTATCAGCTAACTTTGTCAAGTCCGGTTCTCTCCTCTGTTCTCAGTGCGCGTTCACATGAGTGGGGGACGCTTGACGTCATATTATTCTACTTCCACTCAAAAAAGTAGCCTGGTGTATTGGGACGAAAAATAAGTAATTAATTATCATGGAGCGTTATGAGGAGTTCTCAAAAGATTATGACGGCTAAAAGCGACACTGTCGCCGTCGATAGAGCGAGGGACGACCGCTGACAGAATAATGTTGAGCATGTATCAGAATCAGAATGACCTTCTGATGCGCAAGTTAACACTGATTTATTAAACCAACTAAACCCTACTAGTCTTTGCATTTATCAACGCTCAACATAGCACAACTTTGACATTTTAATACTTATCCACTTAAAAAATAAATAAATTGGAGCAACAACTATCTTTATTTAATCTTTCAAATGTATGTGTGCTTGTTGTATCTCGTTGTGACCAATAGATTGCAGGGTTGACCTTTTATTTTTTTTTATTTGACTTTTTTTCCCCTTGTTATTATAAAAACGTGTTTTCTTGCAGTTGATTGATGCCTCATAGTGTTTATTCCGACTGAGTACTGAGTACTCTGAGTACTCACGCAAGGACTGCTGTGACATACACTGTACTTCTGCTAACATTGGCCTCATTATTAATATTTCATATTGCATTTTATTCTTGGCATATTCTAGCATATTTCCTAGTCTGAAAATTTATCTTATAGATGTAAACAGATAACAGTAGTATCAGGGAATGCACTTTTCCCCCAGCGGTATCCACCGCAAAAGAAGCATAATTTGTTCATTCAACTCACGAGATGTGACCCGACATTACTTTGAGGGAAGAGCTTCTGTCTGTATCGGTATTGGTTGATATTGGGATTGGTAATAAGGTGTTGGACAATTACGGTATACAGTCGTCCCTCGCTACATCGCGGTTCGAACATCGTTCCCTCACTCTATTGTGTTTTTTAGAAAATGTATTAATAAATGACCGTTTCGTGGTTGACTATTGACTGTTATTAGTTATAAAAAGTTGAAAGACAAGTCATTCGTAGTATTCTGGCCACTAGGCGTCAGTAATGTTACATTGATGACACATGAAATTACTGTACATTACCTTCACACTGCATGGAGTCAGCCATGGCATGTCTGACACGACAGTGAAAAAACAGGTCTCCTGCCATTCTGTGTGGAAGTGGTAAGTTTTTTTTACTTTGTCCTTCTTCTTTACTCTGTTTGAAACCCTGTCTTAAGAAGGTTAACTAGTTAGCTCAGTGGCATGGTATGCTTAAAGCAGCGGCCGTCTCATGTCCCTGCAGTGATTCTGTAGCCTGCACATTACAGTTAAGCAATGTGTTGTAACAAAGACTAATAGGTGACTATAGGGATGTTATTGTATGTCTACAGGGCTCTAATGGTGGTAAAAATCGTATTTAGAAAGCCATAAGCAGGTTCTCTATGCTCTAACTACAAAAATATTCTGTTCATTAATATTGAATCCTACTTTGCGGAAATTCACTCATTGCAGTCAGGTCTGGAACCAATTATGCGCGATAAACGAGGAACTACTGTATTGGATATTGGTAAGAAAGACAATATCAAGCACCTCTAGTTAGCTTAAATGAATGTAGTGGCCTTAAACACATCGTGATGGGGTCCAAACATTAGAAAGACATGCAAGTGTTAACATCACTGCAAACTACAAGCACAATATTAAACTGTTTTGGCAGGTTAAGATCTCATTTGATTGAGTTCCTAATATTGTGGCTGCTTCTATTGTTTGCAATGCAATCTTGGGTTTATTGAAATTATTTAGTTTTATGCCCCCTCTGGAACTATTCACTTCTACTGTTGTGTTGGTAAATCAGGTTTCCTGCGGCGACAAAACGCCTGATGATTGGCGCCAGTTGATTATGAGCCAACGACACGGCCGCCCTTTGCGAGGACCCTCTCGCTAATGGATGCGGCAAAAGGAGGAGCGCCCTCTCTTCCCGCTCATTACCATCCCATTTGATAGCCGGCTGATGCACTTTGGAAAAGGTGGGCTAATTGCACACACTCTGCGCTGCGAACTAACCTGCAAGTTAATAACATCTTTCCTTCAGGGCGGCGTCATTATGAGATATAAGCCTCATTAAAATGAAATTATGATTTAACAACTTTCCCTTGTGATGACCCGACGCTGATGCACTGTTATTTTGTCGTTATGCGGGAAATTAAGACATCAAACACCATTCTTCTTCTTTGTCTTGTTCGCCTCAGCGTGAGTAAGAGACGTCCGCGGCAAAGTGGAGGTCGCTTTGAGCTCGTTGGTGTTTTCAGCCAATTAACCGAGGACAAGTTGGAGGCAGCGCTGCGAGATGATGATGCAGAGGAGTGCCGGATGAGGCCACGATGTAGCACATTCTCTCCCTGCATGATTAAACATCATGTTCCTTTCTTCCCCTCACTCCGCCTCGCAGCTTTGACGCCTTTTCTGGCACTCTGGGAATTTATTTTACTCTCCTTTTCATTGCCATTTGATGCGGCTCTTCCTCCGGAAACTTGTCTTCCTGAGTCAAAACATCCAAATGCAACGCTTTGATTTTGCCTTTTTAAAAAAAGGGGGTGTCGATAATTGCCGGGTAGAAAAAAAAGCCAATGTCTTCCCGCCCGCAAAAGTGAGGGAGGCTTTTCCGTGTGAAGGGGAATCACATTATGTGCAGTGATCAGTGCCGGGGGAACACATCAAACACAGTCGGAAAACCTTTCCCGAGGAGATAGACGCGGGCCAATTTCACAAGTGGCTTTTTATTGGTTGATTGCACAGAGGCCAAGTTGTTATCTAAATCCTCAAACTACACGGGCCAAATGAGAAGTGCCTCACGGCGGTCGGGGGACGTGCAAGCTTACCCGCCAGAAGAAAGACCTACCAAAAATGTTTACAACTGTTATTTTCCCCCCTCAAGCGAGGCTAAGAGTCTCAGCGTGAACACAAAGTGGCCGTCATGAAGTCAACTGTGAACGTACAGCTGCTCCACTGAGCATATCAGCCTCCCACAAGGTCACATTTCCCCACCAATCTTCTTCAAACTAACAGGGGTTATTGCTCGGTGTCAGCGCAAGAACCCAGTTTATTATGTACAGTACTGTTGTTTGCAATCCATTGTGGGCTGTTCAACGTGAAGCAGCAGAGAACAGGCCTTCAACATTATGTTAATGCGATCAACCACAGTAAAGTACCGTGTTTTTGAAACTTGCTGCGTGCCAAACTCGTGAGGGAAAGTTTTCCTGCCAGAGCATTGGAGACACGTGTCGCTACACATGAACCAAAAGTCCTGCTTCCTCCGCATCGATCGAATTATGTATCTACAAATAACACAATAAATAAAAGCTAACTTATCTTTGTTTCTTCGCCAGGAGAAAACAACTAAAATAAATGTTTGAAATCATATTGTTGCTCAGCAGGTTGTGTAGCTAGTGAGTGTTGTTATTTTTTCATTTGATTTTGCTGTGGTTAATTTAACATCGAACTGCTGCTCTGTTACTGCTCGCAGTCACGTTAGCACAGCCAGGCCAGGCCAGCAAGACACATGCTTGGAATAACAACAGAGCATTACTTTGCACACTAACAGGGATTTTTGAACATAAGGTGGTATTTATTGACAGAGACATGAATTCAGACTCTGTGACAAGAAAAGAGCAACAGGAAAATGGGGGCTCAGATCAGGTAACAACAATATTTCAAAGCGCTACACAAAAAAAAAACATGACCCATTCAAACGAGAACACAACATGTATTGAGTAATTCTCCAGCTGTTCTATATTTTACAAATATTTTCTCAGATCACATTTCTTGTAAGCTTCAATGGAGGTGTATGACATGTAGCTCCAGTGCAATATAGGTCAAACAGATATAGAAAGATGTGATAGCAAAATCAAGCTGTAAATTATATCTCATGATATCAGTGCCGCATGGTAGACGAGTGGTTAGCATGTTGGCCACACAGTCAGGAGATCGGGAAGACCGAGGTTCGAATCTGCGTTGGGCATCTCCGTGTGGAGTTTGCATGTTCTGCCCGTGCGTGCGTGGGTTTTCTCTGGGTACTCCGGTTTCCTCCCACATCAGCCTCACAGATTTTCAACATGGAGTTCAGTTTGAATGAGATTTGAAATGTAGTGAACCCACCGTAGAGTTAAATCTACTGCTGACTGATTTAATTTCTCATTTTCCTAATTACGCTTCCCTGCATGCTGGAGCGAAGGGTGGGTGGGGGGGATGTCTAATTGGCTAGTAAATAGTTTCAAGTCCAACATGAGTGGTGGTTGTCCACTGTGCCTGGCAGGAAGAGAGGCAATGATGTGCAAACTGACCCGTGATTGCTACACTCAAGCGGCTCCAATTAGAATATTAATAATTAAAAAAAAAAAAACCTCAACTGTGGTGTTTGCGTGGAGTTTAGAAATGGAGTCCATCTCACTGAGGGGCTAAACGTCCCTACTGGACATGCTTATTTCTGTTTTTACTGACTTAGTTTAGGAATGAAGGCTTTGACATGTTGATGGTTGCATTGAAAAGTTCCTCAATAGATGTCCATTGCATGCCATCCTTATTAAATGTAACCCTTCTCTTGTATTTTGATGATGTAAGTCACTATTACTAACTTTTTATGACCATGTATCCTTAAAGCAGGAGACACCATAAGGCCTGTTTGAAATGCAAGGGTCCGAGTTCAAGTGTTCATGCTATCATTTCCCTCTCAGGATCTGAGCAAGCACTAATGTGGGTCAGGGGCCATGTTGGAGAAACACCTCCATGGCACCTTCTCACCTCTATGTGCGATGCGGGAGATCGCAGCATCATCAGGGCTTTGCAGTGCAGATCAGAAAATGAGGCATCAGGTCTAATAGGAATGCAAATATGATTATTTTTAGCCACATCTCAAGTACCTTATACATAGGGCTGCAATGGCACATGTATTCATGATCATACCTGTAAGCATAGAACATTCAGTACAATACGGAGGTGTTCCAAGAGAAGTGTAACTGCAGTACCTCTACCTAGTGGCTGCAACAATTCATTGCTTTGAGCCTGTGATGCACGTAGTCACACATGTTGAATGATACAGAGCATGCAGGACACTTTTTGTGATGGAATACTTCCTAATACGCTTGTAGTAATACGCCTTGGAGTGTATGTGTCTGTAAGTAATGTGCAACCATAATTATATGATACCTCTGTGGATTGAAAAATGACGTGTTTTCATTAGGACATTTTTTACTAAGGCTGTCAAAATTAACGCTTTAACAGAGGTAAGTAATTTTGTTCATTAATTACGTTAAAATCTTTAGCGTCATTAACGCACGAGCATCATGTCAAGCCCCATCGCTCTGTTATGGTGGCAGATGAAGCTACAATAGCATCCGCACAGAGTTACACACACAGAGTCTGCTGCTCTAATAACTACATTCTGACCTGAACACATCAACAGCAGTGCAATTCCAACATCATATACAGTATCTCTCTCCAACTCACAAACACGTCTCACTCATTGTCCTTATTGTCCACTTCCTCATTGCCACAAGACGACAGCGAGGTGCATTCACTGACACCGAAAATCACAAGGAAATCTTTATTATGCGTGTATGTGAGCGCTAAATAAACAGAAAGACAAAGAGGATTAGCACAGTACAACAGAAGTACAATTTGCTGCATTTGAGTATGCTCGGAAATCCCAGAAAATACATCTACACTCAGTTACGTGGTGTCTTTGAACGCAACCTCAAATGGCTCATAATAACGCGGTTAAAGTGTGATTCAAATGTTCTGCTGCTATCAAAGAGACTGGCATTGAGTAAACACATTTTCGAACATGCGTGGTATGTTTTAGCTTGGTTTAAATTTAAGAATTTTGCATAAAATTTAATAATATTTAATTAAAACACACATACATTCATAATATGTACCTGTATAATGTCCTGTCATTCATCTTGCTGTTCATAAAATACAGCATAAATGGGCATATTTCACACACAATGGCATATGGTGATTAATCATGATGAATTAATTTGAATACTGTGATTAATTTGATGACAATTTTAAATAATTTGAAAGCCCTACTAATTATTTCTAGCTTGGAGATTGCAGCTGCTGCCATTGACTAACTCGATACACACGTTTGATTTTTAGTCTATTTTAATTCATTTGTTAAAATATGGCTGTTTGTTTCTACACATCGGGATGCGTCAGGGCGCCATGTCTCCTTTCAGATTCTGACTTTTATTAACTCATTCAATACCAAAGACGTAGTTTTATAAACCCGAACGCGCCATCCCAACAACATATTTATACGTCTCTTTAAGATTTTTTGCTCAAGAGGCAAAAAGGGAAGCTGACGCAACTCTCCACGAATGCATTTCACTTCAGAACAATTTTAAATCATAAAAATGGCCACAAGGTGGCAGAAGTGCATTTGATATGCACTCGGCAGGGATCATGTGGATGGAAAAACCACACAAGACAGGAAGGAGGAAGTAAGAGAGCGTGGGGGAGTGTTGCGTGCGCAAGGTTATTGTAGGGGAATTTTAGCGCGTGCACATGCGCGCACACACGCGGGCACACGTGCACACATAGTTCATTTCCAAATCTGAAAATTATATATAGTTCATGGTGTTATATTTGTAAATAAATTGTTATTTTGATGTAAAACAACGCCTTTTTTCTGTTGTTTCTTTTGGTATAGTTGTTTACATATTTCAGCCGTCACAAAAGCAAAACATATTTTTGTCAATGTGAAATTACCCTTGAAATGTATCTTTTCACAAAAAGCTGGTTTTCTCCCTTTTCTAGCCGGGAACTGATATTTTCCCGAAACTTACCTATGTTCTACTGCTGATTACTAAACAACGGAAAAAGGTAGAAACAAACTTTTTTTCCTGATGATACTGATGATACTGAAGGGGTTGTCTTTTGAAAAATGGCTGGGATTGAATGACTTAACATGTATGTTTTTATCGTATCCATGGCCTTAAAAAAATACCTATTTCAGCTTCTGTAGCTTTAGTTTGTGTCCTTGTAGGTGGGAACATTGCCCCCTCCCTCGGGCTTCATTTACTTCTCTTGTGAATTTAATGATGTTGACACTCCTAAAAAAAAGCCTGCTCTGATAATAGCGCGATCATAAATAGCGGTAAACGCGACCATGTATGTTTTTTCCTCTTCGTTTTTTTGACTGATGCGACTTATATTATCTAAACCCTTCTATTCCGTAGTTTTTATGTTTGTTTTCAAAATCATTCCAGCTGTTTTCTTCCTTTACTGTACCAAAATGAACCAAACCATGACCATAGGACCGGAGGTACGTATGGAACCGTGATTATAGCATACCATTACAGCCATACTTACATGGTATATCTACTATATGAATATGTATTACATTTTTTTACTTTTCACATAGTCTCACATTGACTAGCAGGCGCTTGTGTACCTAATGTTGTGGCCATGCATGTATCGCATTGACTGCACTAAGACAACCATAGCAACAAGATGGAGTGCTTGGAAAGAGCGAGGATCAGCAGCTCCGGGGCACTAAGAGGCCCCCACGCACAAACAGCCTTCCGCTTGGCTTGTGCGGCGAAGTCGAAGCTCAATTAATCCGTGTTAATTAGAGATAAACAAGCTAGATCGAGTCGCTTGCGCTTTTGTGCGTCCGATAGCCTTTTAGTTTGTGCAGAGTCATAATAGCCTCGTCTCGTGTGTTCATCCCTTAAGTGAGCCGAGTTAATCCAGTGTTTCATCGTTTATTAAAAAATGATGAGATTTGGTTACAGGCAAGAGAATAGACGGAGTGTAAAAAAATAAATAGGATAATTAAATGTACGAGGACTTAAGGTTGGAGAGAAATAGTCTGGACCGTCCAAATTGACAGTTGGTTAAAGACCAGTTTGCACCACATTAGCAGCTCCATTGCAGCACATTCCAAAAGACTCTCCACCCAGTTGGCTCTCATACAATATAAATGTTAATGCACCATTATATTTACATTGAGGAGATGTGATTGCTCTTTATCGCCCCGCTTAAAATAGAACAGAGGGATATAATTTAACCAACAAGTCTGCGTGGTCCTGAATGTATTGAATGAATAAGAAACATAAATAAAATCAGAAAATAAATAAATTAATTATTACATACAAATACAATTCCACAAGCTCAACAAGAATCTTCATGATTAATTCATGACATGATCCATAAGTCATGTTGATGAATCCAGCAGGCCATGGAAAATGCTGCACAAACAAAACATAACTCAGCATATTACTGGCTTCCACTCCAACAGACGCCGTGCCTCAATGAATGCCTCCTTTTGTACACTTTATTGTAATATAAGAGTTACAGATAGGATACAGATACAGCCGGCGATACAGAGCACTGTTCGACAAAATAGCCAGACACAAAAACAGTTTCTTCCCCCTGGCTGTCAAACTATTGAACACTGAACAAAAACCCCTCCTCCCCAGCCCCCCCAGGCTGACCTGTATGTATGTACAAGTATGTATGTATATATGCATGTACTACTTTATTATTTATATTACCAACCACTGCTATTTGCACCCATGAACATTTGCACTACATACGTTTCTGCCGTAACACACTGTGAATTTGTAACCTGAAATATTGTAAATCCATAATTACAATTATCTATATTTTTCTATGTAAATATGTGTACTAGTATTCTCCTTCTTATTTATATGTAAACTTTATTTACCATTGTTGTACTTTGTAACAGAGAGTAATGTTAGGCGGGAGTCAAATTCCGAGTGCGGTAACATACATGGCGAATAAAGCTGATTTGGATTCGGATTCTAAGTGAAATGATAAACTGGGCTCATTCAGCACGTATACATCATTGTTAGTAGTACAAATAAAAGGCCTTATTCTATAATTAACACGTTACCTGTATGAACAGTTGAGTAAATACACACATCCCTGGCCACTATATACATAGCATATTATGTACTGTATGTATTATTATTTATACTATTAAAATGTAAAAAAAAAAAATATTTATGTAAAAAAACCCATTCTGTTTTGTGGTTGAATTAATATTTTTTGTGTAATTATTATTATTAGTCAAAAATGTGCATATTTAAGTACGTTTGACATTTTTGGCCGATATTTTCAAGCATAAAACTGGCTAAATGAACTAAAATATAAATATAAGGCATTCAGAAAACACATTCAAAGATGGTCACTGGGTGTCAGTAATGTTACGCTATGTTACATTGATGGGACGCTAGCCACCGCAGGATGAACTGGCCAGAAAAGGAACAGCAACACGGAACTCTCCTAATGTTAACATGCGTGAGTCTGTATTATTTCTTATTTATTGTTAGACTCTTGTTAAGTGTACTATATTGGGTAATATGAGTGTAATTATTTCATGGCTAGAGGGCTCTAATAATGCTAAAAACTTTATTTAGAAGGTCGTAAACAGGCTTTCCATACTCTAACTATGAAAATATTGATTTCTAAAAAACTAATCGTACTCTGCAGAAATTCACTTATCACGGTCGGGTCTGGGCCACACGGTGGCCGAGTGGTTAGCATGTTGGCCACACAATCAGGAGATTGAAAAGATTGAAAACCCACGCACGCACAGGCAGAACATGCAAACTCCACAAGAGATGCCCAAGCAGAGATTTGAACCCAAGTCTCCCCGATCTCCTGACTGTGTGGCCAACATGCTAACCACTCAGCCATCTCTGTGTGGAGGTTGCATGTTCTCCCCTTGTGTGGGTATACTCCGGGTACTCCGGTTTCTGCCCACATTCCAAAAACATGCATGTTAGCTTAATTGTCAACTCTAAGGCATGAATGTGAGTGTGAGTGTGAATAATTGTTTGTCTATATCAAAGGTGGCTCAACCAGTCAGAGTTCAAGAGCCACATTTTTTACTGTTACTGCAAAGAGCCACATCATACACATGAACATCATTCCCTCCTCACACACATACCTTTGCTCAGCCAAGTTTATGTGACTGCAAAGTTCAGTGTCTTTCGGAAATTCCAGGTCGGTGTTTGCGTGGAGTGAGCTGAAGTGTCGCTGAAGATTTGAAGCTTTGAAATGCGATAAAGACGCCTGACACGAAAAGCAGAGTGGCTTGCCCAGAACTCTCCCACTCTGGTAAAAACGTCCTGTGTTCATCCACACATTTTCGAAAGAAACTCGCGAAAGATCGCGATCCGACTGGGAAACTTCAAGATATTTTCATGAAATGTGCATGCAAGTGAAAATACCGTAATAAACTGAAGCAAAGCGCACACAAACGTGCACACAAACACGGTAATGAACTAAACTTCAATATGCTTTCATGCCTTCATAAGAGCCGCATGAAAACGGCAAAGAGCCGCGGGTTCGCCACCCAGGTCTATATGATTGCCTGGTGACTAGTCCAGGGTGTACCCGAAGTCAGCTGGGATAGGCTCCAGCATACCCCTGTGACCCTAGTGAGGATAAGCGACATAGAAAATGGATGGATGGATGATTCGAGGGTCGGGTCTGGAACCCATTAACCGTGATAAAAAAGGTGCTATACTGTATTTCCAAAATCTTATTTAAACTGTATATACAGTAACAAATAAATATAATATAATATAATATTACTCATGCTTGCCCCACTGTACACCCATCTATGTCAATATAACACTCAAGCTTTGCAGGTTAGCGCCTAACAATCAGAGGGGGAAATAAAGTCTGGCGCTCAAGGGAGAATTCAGAGAGGAAAAAGCGTCTGTATTCTCTGCTTTTTCATTGGCTTTAATTCTGTTTCTACCCTTTTACAAGGCTATCTCTGATGATAACCCAAATAGCAAAAATGGTAATGGCTACAATCCAAAGCATTTAAAGTTGGAAAAGCAACGTTCAACCTCTATATTTATTTTATTGATCATTTTCAATGGTGGAAATAAAGGTAAAATCCAAACAGATCCCCCTGCATGTTCAACTTCCGAGGTCCAAAATTAGGCTCGAACATTTTAACCTTGCAACAGCTACTACCGCTTTGTCCTTCCTCGCAAGTGCATCCGCAAGCAGCTGAACTTCACTTCTTAATAAGTGGAACACATTCATATTCCTCCTCAGTCAACCTCGCACTCATTAATCATAGCAGCCAGACTTATTTTTAGAAAAAACATTTTTTTTAAACACTACCATGACCATCTGACCACTACCGTGCAGCTCTACTCGCTGTGTACTCCACTACACACCAACTATAACAACACTTGGCTCACATGGCTATGCTAATGGCGTAATGGGGACGGATGAAGACCTTCTCTCCACAATCTTCGTTTAATGACTGATGAAGGATGTCCTCCATTTTTTTTTTTTTTTCACTAAGGGCGTACTCATGCGAGGCCATTTGACTTGAGCGCGATGCCCCCACCCTCTCTTGGCCCCTGCTGGCCTGCACCCACATGTTCACTTGTCCCATCATTTATATTCTGCTGTTTTACTGCAATTTTTCTGACTTTGTGGATTGTCTACCATGCAATTATTTGTAAATTCATTGCAATAAAGTATTAAGACTATTTGCATTTCTATGATTTTCTGTGTTAAATATATCTTCAAATCAGAGCAAACTGGAGGTCATCCAGGACCAGATGATAATCCATAACAGAAGCTTGAGTTCCACATACTAAAGTGTCTCCATGAAGTGCCATCAGGTCCATTTGGCGGGACATGTGGACCAAAATACCTGTGAGACATCTCTCCATCTCTTCCTCCAAATGCATCCACAACTCCCTTTCATACATCTAATTAAGGCTTTTTGTGCTGGCGCGCTGCTTCCTCCTCCTCCTCGCTCTCTCTCTCTCCTCCTCCAAATCAATAGATCTGACCTCTGACCTCACAGCACAACGCCAATAAATTCCTTTCAGCTCTGCAGCTCGTAGCCAAAGACAACAAAGCCTCACACCAACCTTATCAGTTTTGATAGCAGCGCGTGTGTGTATTTTTCCCCTCACATCATCTCGGTTTTTTGCACGCTTTGGTTTGGGCCAATATGATGGTGAAGCTTTCGAGAGAAATAATTTAGCACATGGTCCAAACCCTGACTGGGAAAAGGTACATACTGCTTGTTTCCACTGGGTCCATTTATGTGCAAATATTCATTTAAATGTGTTAAATATTCGAAACAGCTCTCAGTATGATCTAGTGCTGTCGAACATCACTGCAAGCTACGACCACATTGTTAAATGTCAAAGACTGTCAATAGAATGTCATACGGTTTTGATACAACTCTTACATTTCCTTTTAAGTCAAATACAGTCAAACTTGCCCCTGTTTTTGTATGATTCAGTTTTCGATAAATGTTCATCCATTCATTGCATTTATTCATTGCATTGCTCTTCATCCTCATAGTATTACACCAAAGACAGCACTCACAGTACATTTTTTTTTTAAAAAGTGCACTTCCGAGAGGGTCTTTGTGGCTGTTATGTGCTGCAATTTTCAAAAATCCAATTTCCATGTGGAGAAAAAAAAACGTGGCACTTGGCAAAATTGCCAGACGAAAGCTTTTTGAAACAAAAGTAGAACTGCATGCTGCTAAACAGCCAAAACTAAAATCTGAGCATGCCTGTTAATATTCTCATTAATTCAGGTCATTGTATTCTCAGGGAACTGAAGCGATCGCAAGCGGATTGTTCAGGTTGTTTTAGAGGACGTTTTGCCTCTTATTCGAGCAGGAATGACCATTTTATGTTCAGCAACTAGGTAGGACAGCTCTAGTCTGACGGGTTGGTGTAGGATCCAAAGTATTTATTCACTAAAAGGTAAAGACATGCCCAGACAAGAACCGTTTCACTCACGACAGTTGGGAAGATATGCTGGAGTGGGGCCAATCAATAACGACTGAAAACAACTAGAGCTGTTCTATCTGGTTGTGAAGCATGAACTGAAGAATCCTACTCGGATGAGAGGCGGAACACCTTCTAAGCCAACCTGAACAGTCCAGTTATGATTATTATTATTACACTTTTTGATTCAGTCTCATAGCTCAGTGCATTGTAAGTCCTGCTTCTCATAGAGGTCTTCACAATAAACACATTCACCTTCCGTGTCACGCATGTATACGCACACTTAGCTCAATCACAACTGTACAACGCTTGTAGACGACTGATGGAAAAATGCTGGGAGATGCATTGTTCTCACTCACTCACTCACTCACTCACTCACTCACACAAGCTTAACTTTCACTTTCTAGAGGGGAGTGGCAACTGCAACAACTCTGTGCAAAGAACCAGGAAGAGAAGAAATAGACTTGACAGATCAATTTCTGCCCTGAGAATACAATCTGAGCAAGACTAAATACCTGTTACAAAGTCGAAAATCGTCATTTTTGACAATCAGTGTGTGTGTTTTTTTTTAAGTAATATGAACTAAAATCTGCAATGTAGTTCTTAAAATGAGCAAAATACTTGTTAAACTCATTTAAAATGTTCTGTGACATTTTCTGGTTTGTTCTGTTGGCAGATTGCTTATTTCAGGTTATAATAGAATATATTAAAGAGAAAATGCTCTCACATAGTCAGGAACAATTATCTTGTAAGTCAAACATTTTTTTTACCTTTTTTTCCAAATTAATTTATTTCTGGTGTAAACAAGCCCAATGTATCCCAGTGTGCATCCTATAGTTGTTTCTTATACTCTATCCATCCATTTAGTGTGAAAACCATCACAGCTAAATAATGTTGGTTTAATTACAGACGTGATAGTGTTGTTATTAATTAAGGTGGTGCCGCATGCTGTGCTGAGCGCTGTCGAGTATCATCCGAGTGTGAATTGACAACAACGTGTAAGTGACAACAGCAGCACACTGTGTGCCTCTCTCCGTGGACAAATCAAAGCAGGGAGAGATTCGACTGTTATTATAGCCCGCCGTTATCAGCCTTTCAATATGGCCGCCCACCATACGGGATTATGGGGCGTGCAGGGATCACAAAGCCTTATTGGATATCGATCAGGTCACGTGATTCACAGTTGTCATAGAGCAGCAGCGGCGTCAGCAGCGTCAGCAGCGGCATCAGCGGCGGCGCCGGGATAAAAGCGATACTAGCAGGTGGCAAATGATTGCTGGAATGACCACCATGCTGATTCTTGTCTGCCGTGTCGCAGTTGATATCTCATTTATGGCCCCTCCTGCTGCTCCCAGCTCTGTGGGACGGATGGCTTCCGAGTGCTCGTCTTGTTTTGGAATATTAGTGCAAATTGTTTGTCATTGTGTTTGTCCTTCCAATCATGAAGACGGATGACGTTGAATACTAACACTGGCACTCTTTCATCACCATATTCTTATTTTATAGCTCACTTTGTTTGAGGAAATAATGAAAACACAAATAATCTGTTCCAGGGTCAAAATGTGGCCATCATAAATCCATTTGAATGCCATGGAGGATAATTCATTGTCAATTATTCGTAATGTATTAAAATGGAGGGCAAAAAGCTGAATATGATGTCAATCATGCAGCCATGTGACACATTTTATTTCTTTATTTCATACTTTCCATACAAACACAAGGAACAAGTCGGGTGTTCTGGAACCATAACAGGCCCTTCGCCTAAATTTAGTCGTGTGATTAATTATCCAGCCGTGATACTCTCATGAATAATTCATGAGGAGCTTCCTGGGCGGCATCGGTGTGTCTTTTGTCTCATTGTGGAACACAAGCGGTGGTGGTTGACTTTCAATTGGTTGCTTGTCACATGCAATAGCCGCCGGGACACGTTCAGTCAACCATGCAGTATGTGTGTTGGCGTCGCCCGTGGGCGTGGGTGTAATGTGCATGTTGACTCAAAATGTTGAGAACTGTGATCAAAACAAAGATTTTTTTTTTTTTTTTTTACACATAATATCGTCAATAGTTGCTTCTTGCATCGTTCATGCTTTGTCGTTGTCGTCACTTAGTGAACTCAACACCACGAAGTGTTGACTTAATGCGTCAAAGGTGACGAGAAAGTGTCACCAAGAAAGTTGCATCCTTCCCCAAGGGTGTGTTTGCTTGACATAAGCCCCGGATCCACCTATAATGTATTCCAGACGTTATTGAGGGTGTACTCACATGAGGTCATACGTACTGCGCTCGACTTGAGTATGAGTCCTGCTCCCCGCCTACCCACTGGCCTCTGCTCACACTGAGAATGTGAGCCACGGCCCATTTTCTACAGCAATCCCTCGTTTATCATAGATAAGTGAATTTCTGTCAAGTAGGATTCCTTATTTATAAAAGGAATATTTTGTAGTAAGAACACAGAAAACCTCTTTACCACCTTCTAAATAATTTTTTAAAACATTTTTAGAGCCCTCTGGAAATGAAATAACACCCCTATAGTAAGCTTTATACTCGTACTACCGAATATACTAGATACAGTATAATAACAGAAAATAAGACATAAATAAGACATAATATAGACTCACACATTACATTGGGAGAGTTCCTTGTTGTTGTTGTTTTTTTTTTTACTTCCTGTTTTTTTTTTTACTTCCTGTTCTGCACAGTACTTCCTGCGGTGGCTATTGCCTCATTACTGACACAGAGTGACCAGTGTAGAATACTACCTATCATCACAACGTCTTTGAAGGCCTATTCTGAATGCCTTATGTTTGTAATTCAGTTCATTTAGCCATTTTTATGCTTGAAAATGCTTAATTTAGGCCAAAAATACGTAACATTTGCTTAAATATGCATATTTATTATTTTTAAATAATAAATGTCCGTATCCAACCACAAAACAGCAGGATGTTCATATATTAGGGAAAAATCATGATAGAGTGACACCGCAAAATTTGAAGCGCAGAGAGGGGAGGGATTACTGTATTACTGCAATTTCCCTGACTTTGTGGATTTTTTCAAGCTGATTATTTCTCTTTCTTTGTGTACGCCTTCAAGAGACGGTGCCTGGGAAGTGACGTGTGTGACGTCAGCTAGTTAGAGTTGACTGTGTTTAGAGTGTTAGCATGGTTAGCAGTGTAGAGAGTGAGAGTGACTGGCATGAGTTGTGGCTGACAGCAGCTCCTATGTGAATGTTTACTGTTTGTGTTCTTCGCCTGTTAATAAAGCGATTGAAGTACATTGTGAGTCTGTCTCCAACCCCAAGCAGCAACATTAAAGTAGTATTCTACACTGGTCACTAGGTTTCAGTAACCTTACATTGTGCCAATAGCCACTGCACGAAGTATGCTGTCAATGGTAACGTGTGAGTCATATTTATGTCTAAAATGTCTTATTTTCTATTATAATGTCTACTATATTGGGCAATATGAGTGTAAAAGTGACAATAGGGGTGTTATTTCATGTCTGAAGGGGCCTAATAAAGCTAAAAATCATATTTTGAAGGTCATAAACTATGCTTACAATACAAAAAAATTCCATTTATAAAGAAGCAATCCTGCTTTGACGAAATTCACTTATCATGGTCGGGTCTGGAACCAATTAACCACAATAAACGAGGGATTACTGTAAATCAATTTAAGCAACAAAAAAGTCAAAAGAGCCAATTGGGATCTCAAAGAGCCGGCTTTGTTTTTTTTTTTGTTTTTATTTTTTTAGCTTTTTTTACAACCGGCTTGCTTAAAAGAGATGACAATCCCATCACTTCTCGACACGGCACATCTGGAGTACACCCTTAAAGGCAGCAAGAAAATGTCATATAAAGATGTTACATGACGCCGAAAGTCAAGAGTACGTCATCACTAGCAGAAGCGGCCATGCGGATGTCTGGAGTCTTGACAACAAGACGTCCTCACTCTCAAAGTTGTGTCCTCCAAGGGTGTGTTTGCTTAAGATAAGCCCCCGGTCCACCTCTAATGGAGTCCAGAAGTCATTAACGCGGCCGTTGTCATGGCACCTTGCCATTTGGCCAATCGTTTGCTGCATGCCCACACTAACTCTGGCAACTGTCTGCTTCGCTTGTTGGCTTCGTTCAGCTGTGATGTGACTGAAAAGTGTAAAACCTTTCAAGGGGTGTTGTGTTTTATAATGAATAGCTATTTAATTCATCTTCGGGTTAATCATGTGCACCGTGAGCTCACATCATACTACAGTGTGTGGTAACTCATCTTGAGCAACAGCTTTAGTTGGTTATCGTGCTTGGTTTTGATTGACACCGTCAGAGAGGAACTGTAAGCAGCGGGTTCCTCCAGCTGCCAACATTAGAACGCACTGCAGCATTATATCCCGCCCACTTCCTGCTTTGAGCGCGCTGACGTAACACATGCAGGAGAGCAATTTGGCAAAGTTGAATAACTAACGTTAGCTATTTCTGAGACTGCTTTTGTGTGTGTGTGTGTACACCACAGACAGGTACATGAATACCAACAACCGTGAGTGACAGCCATCATTTTATTCGGGCCAAAAGACAGCTTACGCCGATTTTTATGCAATTTACTTTGTAATTGTGAAAAATATAGATTCTGTTGGTACAATCTATTCTTTTAAAGCACTATTGCTGACATTTGCATTTAAAAAAATATTTTTTGGTTTCAAAAAATGTAATTTGTAGCGAGATGCATAGAGTCCCTTTAATATTGTAGTTGTACTTTGCAGTACATTGCATCACACACATTTACAGGAAAGGATGGAAATATTAGAAAGACTTCTCAGGAGGATGCATTTCAGCGCCACTCTAGTTCTTCAAAGAGCGAGCAATAAAATTGTCAGTTTTACTGCCGTACATTACATCTTAGTAAATTATTATTTTCACTAAATGTATAATAAAATACCGCAATATACTGCAATGTCATATTTAATTGTTTACTATTTTTTCATTTTCTTTTTTTAATTATTTGACTATAATGATATATTTTTAATCACTAATATTATCTTTCTTTTTTGGCATCTATTTTGACTTAAGTGTAAGTTTCCCAATATGGTTCCTTGCGCTATAAAAGGGCATAAACAGTAGAACAATGAAAACACTAAATTCACTGCTCTTTTGGAAGCAAAGCACATTCTTAGTCGGATTATGCAAAGTTGCATGATGAAAAGTCCCATTTCTGCAACTGCAATGAAAAACAAGTCAAATGCCAAACTTTTTCCAACAAAATTGCAGATCCATACGCTGCACTTACAAGTAGGGGTGCATGAGCATTTCACACGGGCCGTGCTACACACACAAAATCGATAGACTAACACAAGCGCTGATGGGAGTGCGTCAAACAAAAAAATAGCATTAACACAGGAAAACAATGCACGATGTGAAAAAAGGTGCTATCGTTCCTCCAAATGTCATCTAAAAAGCATCAACACCTCTGTCACGTTTTCTGTTGAAGATGGTGTGTTTTTATTAAACTGCCAGGGCCAGCGGTAGCGTGTGGGGAGGGCCCAATCATCACCGCCTGCAGCTTTAATTTGTCTTTTATAACGACCCTTTTCTTTTCCAAGGCTTCTCATTAAGGCTTCGACGTGGGCGGCCGACAGAGGCCCAGCCAAAACACCGTCACAACGCGGGTCCACTGCTGAGCTTCTGTATGGGCTTTCTGCAAAGATCACCGGGTCATGATAGCAAGACGATTATTTTAAATTAAATCAGGCACGAGGTAAAAGAAGAAAAAAAAAAGAGACACAAAGACAGTGAGATGGCGGTTCCTCGGATAGCTAATTACGGGCCAGATGGGCTGAATAGGTTTCACTTGTAACGATTAATGACTTAATGGTCAGCGTCAGGGTTAAAACCTTTTAAAAGCTAATTAAATATATCACTCATCATCTCTCCCAGAGAAACTAAGATTTACAAACAAGTTACTGCTTACACTGCGTGTGTAAATATAATATGTTATAGCCTTACCATTGAAGATGACATGCAGGTTTTAATAGATTTTAACATTTTATTTTTACTATTATTTGTTACTAGTAGTATTAGTAATGTTGCCTGGAGTCGTCCCTCGCCATATTGCGCTTCGAATTTCGTGGTTTCACGCTTATCGTGATTTTTCAAGAATTTATTATTTAATAAACTATGAATACAATAATCAAGTCAAATAGTCAATAATCTGTTGTCATCATATGTTAAGTATTTTTTGACTAAATTAAGCATTTTCCAGAATAAAAATGGACTCAAATACAAATATAAGGCATTCAAAAGACACATTCAGAGATGTTGATGAAATGCAGTATTCTACACTGGTCACTAGGTGTCAGTAATGTCACTGTAAAGTTCAGTGCAACACAGAAGCACCAGACAACAGGCTTCTATTGCAGGTTTGAATTATAAACCACAATAATCCCTAATAAACCTCCCAAACAAAAACATTGGCTACTGTTGCGGCAGTGACCCACGCAAAGCTGAAACTCTGAAACCCCCACGTCACCCCTGGCCCGCCCTCCTTCAGGTCCCATAGGGAACACATTTAAAGTAACACACATGAGCACAAGTCTTATTTTTGTCTTAAATGGTTTATTTACTTGTATTGTGTCTACTGTTTTGAGTAATACGTGCGTAAAGGTGACTATAGGGGTGTTACTTCATGGCTAGAGGGCTCTAATAATGTTAAAAAGCACATTTAGAAGGTTGTAAACAGGTTTTCTATGCTGTAACTACGAAAAATCCATTGATGAATAAGAAATCCTACTTTGTGGAAATTCACTTATCACGGTCTTTGAATACTCAGTCAATTCACTGTAAAGTTCCTATGATAGCTGATTTTCAAGGGTTGCATTTCACACAGACCATTGTTTTATGGTTTATTGTAACGGAAAGAGATAGAATTTGTAAAAAAAAATAAAAAATAAAAAAAATAACGTTACGTAAAAGTTATACATTCATTTGTATTTGATTGAGGGAATTCTCCGTTACAACTTGCAAAATCAGCAAACTCAAATACTTACCTTCCCCACAGTATACATTACATACTATATGACGAAGCCTACAGGCCCTATCATGGGAAGGCTGATTGTTCGGCGTCGTCTGGCGTAGAAGACATTTTTAGTAGTTAGGTAAACTGCCAAGACAGAAAAGGGTGTGAGTGCGATGGGAAATTAGAGGAAGTAGGCTAGCTGTGATAGAATCATGAGTGTTTAGCCAGGACGACCATCTGTTTTGGTAATAAAAGAGCGTGGGCTGCTCTATCTGTACCCTTTTGTCTTATGTCTCACAGCCAGTTTGACTGTTAAACAGCAGTACATTGTTTAACCACTATTGATACATAGTTTATAGTTTTTTTGTGTATCCCCGTTGTTGGGAGATTACTGCGGCGCAGTCAGATTACTTTGATTTGCCCCGGAGTTGAACCCAAGCCTTTTTGGCGATGTTCCATGGCAAATTCCCAAGAAATGTCAAACTTCCCACTTCTCCGGAATGCACCACAACATCAACATGCACAATTAGCACATGATTGCGTTGAATGGCTTTAATGGTGCTATACAGTGCACTATGTACTGTGTGCGGCGTAATAAAACGTAAATGTGCAATATTTCTACACTTGATGGTGCTTGCATTGCTTTTTGGAGGTTAAAAAAACAAAAACAAAAACAAACAAAAAACAGGAATTAAGTGCAAGTCCCGCCGTTATTTTCCTCCATTGCTGCCTATGTAAGCAAGTGCATGAATAAAAGTGAGTAGTCCTGATGTGATGTGCATTAGAGCGCACTTACACCCCACGGCCTTCATTTCTGTGCCTCCGGTGCGACGCTGCGATAATTCATTCTCGCCGTTAGAGACGCATTCTCACTCCGTCCCTCAAACAAATGTCTCGACTTGACTCATCACATTCTCAAGGTGTATCCAAAAAGCAATTACAGAGCCTCTGGGTGGAGGAGACGCGTTCGCCAAGGCCTCCCTCTCGCTCGACCCCTAATAAAGGCTCGCCTTACAAACACCATGAATCATGCTCCTTGTTTTCCTTGAGCCTCAGCACTTTAGCTCAAACCGCCCCGACTGGCGTGGTCGCTTTTGTTAAGACGTCGCTGCTGGAGACCATCGCGGCTCACTGAGGCACGGAGTTCGGATGTCAGGGTCGTTTTGCATATTCTTCAGCAAACAACAGAACCTGTAATATGAAGTGATTTATCTGTACAAACCACTGTATGAATTGTTGGCACCAGCATTATTCAATCATAACATAAAAAAAGAGACCTGTCAACCTGGGAGAAATGTTATGAATATAGTCTCCCCTGCCTCTCAGCCCCCCACCCCCATGTTACTGTAATGTTCAGTGAGACACACAAGCACCAGACTTGATCACCGGAACAATAGGCTTCCATTGCTGGTTTGAATTATCTCACAATAAACAGGCACAATAATCCCTAACACGGGCTACTGTTGCGGCTGTAACCCACACCAAGCTAAAACTCAACTCTGAACCCCCGAGGTCACTTATTGTCTGCCCCCACCCCACTCAGTTCCCTTGGTACTGCAACACATTTATAACACATACAAGCATGAGTCTTATTTATATGTAAATGGATTATTTTCTCTATTATGGCTTCCATATTGAGTAATACAACAATAGGGGTGTTATTTCATCTCTAGAGGGCTCTAATAACATTAACAAACATATTTAGAAGGTCGTTAACAGATTTTCTTTGCTCCAACTACAAAAATAGGACGGAATCCTACTTCGCGGAAATTCACTTATCACAGTCGGGTTTTGAACCACTTTACCCCGATAATCGAGGGACTACTGTAAAGGCCGGAGTCTGTCTATAGTGTCCCAACTGTAAAAAAAAATGTGATCCAGTCTTCAGAGACTGATACACCAAAGTTTGGACACAAAAAAATACAACCTCATGGTCCCAACCCCATTAATAAGGCAAGAAATTCCACTAAGTAACCCTGACAAGTCACACCTGTGAAGTAAAAACCATTTCAGGTGACCTCATGAAGTTCACTGAGAAAACACCAAGGGTTTGCAGCGCTATCAAAAAAAATGATAAGACATAAAATGTCTAAAATATAAGGCGTATTTAGAATTATTTCACACTGTTTTGTTAAGTACAAAATTCCACAGGTGTTCATTCATAGTTTTGAGAATCCACAATGGAAAGAGTCATGAAAACAAAGAGAACGCATTGAATGAGAAGGTGTGGCCTGTACTGTATATTTTTAAAAATAGCTGCAAAACAATACTTTTTTTTACTTGTGTAATGTGAAATAAACAAATGATTACTCTATTTTTGGAGAAAAAAAAACATATTTTTTGACAAAAAAATCAGTGAATTTGCGGGGCCGTGAATGCTGAATGGTGAATGTGCGGGTACCCACTGTAGTTCAGTAAAATCCTGCAAAATGACATTTTTGTCCTTTAGATCACACAAACACTCACATCCATCTGCTTCTGGCCCAATTTTTATAACTTCCCGTGGCCTTTACTTAAGTGGCCCGTTCCTCATCAACGAAATCCATCCAGAACTGGGCTCACGGGACCAAGTGGGGGGTTAAGTCACTGTTGATGCTCTACACCACTGATGGGGACGTCATACAACTTCATGTCAAAATATCCCAACTATACCTTTAAGATAGACACGCGACAACACTGACACCTTAGAAATCATGACAGATTATCACAAGACGCAGCAAAGCTCCTTTTGTTTGCCACATCTGTATCTTTGGATGCGGATGAAGTGTTAACGTCTTGGTCTCGTTGGAGCGAGGAGTCATCCTGACACCTGAGAGCGACGCAACGCTTGCAGGTGGAAAAGATGCATTCATCACTCATCGCAACCTTCTTCTCCGCTGCACACATCTATCCGTCTTGTGGATAAGATGAGTAAGAGGATAACGGTGGCACGGCAACACGCACGGGGGCTGTCGTGCCAGAAGACGGGTTCTCCTCAGGAAGTTGTCCTGATTTTTTTCAATGGCAATTGCAACTTGACAAGGATTTAGGTGCAAGATTGTAAAAAGAACAACTAGCATTTTTTTACTGGAGTATATGAGGTAAAAGAATGGCTTGCATCGATACTGAAAGACTAGAGTGAACCCGACCACTAAACCGTGATTAGTCCCTTCCTAAATACCTAATCTCTGCATATATTTTGGTGAAAGGTATTATTCATTGAGAAATTGAAAAAAAATATCAACGCAACAAATGGAGATGAAAATATATCTTTCTCGGAATAGGTAATACAAGGATTTTTAAAGCCTTACCACAATCCGAGGGACATCCGCTTAGTCTTTTAAGAGAAGTAAGCTGAGACCAAAACATTGTTGAAAGCCTTTGTCATTTCTTCCCTCTCAGACCGCAAATCTCTCTTGAGCATCACAGCTGGAGAGCACAGCACCATCGAGATTTTCCTTCCGGAAAGTCAAAACAAAAAGTTGCTGTTATTTGGTTTTCCAGCATTTTTAAGACAAATTGTTGAGACGCTCGCTCGCGTTGACCGACAGGAGCCGAGCTCAGACGGCAAAGATTCAATGAGCGTGTTTGTCTGCTAGCGCGCTAGCTGCCTAGCTCGTTGGCTTAATTAACCCCGGGAGGTTTGCAGGGAGCAAAGGCTGCGCTTGGGATGGGCCTACTACGCTCAATCAGGACCACAAAGCCAACAATGTATACGGCGTAAAAGTGTTGTCGTAAACATATTCTCTCGCTCTGCACGGCCCTTGGGAGCGCTTAATCAAGCCACAGCGCTCCTTCTTATTGCGGTAAAGGCGGGAGGGGCGCCGGGCGAGGGAAAGTGTGTGAAATCGAAGGCCCTCGGCTCTTTTAGCTGAACTCCTCTGTGACATTTAGCATCGCCACGCTCCTCTGAGACTATCTCGCCAAACAGTGGGCAAGAGAAACTAATACTTAACACTGGTAGAGAGTATTAGCTTTTGTCTTTGTAGACTTTGTCTTTGTCTTGTCTTTGTGTTTGCAAAAATGGATGTACAGCAAGTGTTACTTACAACTGTCATCAAGTATGTGAATAAAATAACATAGAATAATAATAATAATAATAATAATAATAATGATACTAATGTTATTAAACTAACTTAAATTAACAACATAGAAAAATAATAGTAATAATAATAAATAGTATTATATTAAATACTTTTAATTAATTACTGTTAATAACAATAATAATAATTATTATAATACTACTACTACTACTAAGTATGTTACTCTATTATTATTATTATTATTATTATTATTGTTATTCTATTATTAGTATTATTATTAGCTAGTTATTGAAATAAAAATAAAACCAAAGTGCCATTAATGATAAATTCTTTATATAATATACACACTGAATTTTTCGCATTTTGCCTTGTGGTTTGCAAGCTTTGTTTATTTTATGTTGTTGAAGCAGTTTTGTACTTATCAATTAAACAATTGACTTTAAAAAAATGATGGTCTGTCCATTATGCTTCAATGTATTAATATTATTATTATTAGTAGTAGTAAATTCCAATGCATTAAGGTATTTCATATTGCAGATTGGCTGTGAGAAATTACCAAGGTTTTAGTTATAAACTTCTTTCATGCGGTGTGTTTGTGTGTCAGCAGGAGAGCAAATGTTGTTCGTGACTAGCCCGTGTCCTTGTCCAACTGTCTTTTTCCCTATAACTTGTGTCTTGAAGCGCAAAGCAGGCGGCTACAGTGAAAAGAGAACAGACACTTGGCAGAAGGCCTCGACGGGCCCTCGTCAAACCACCAGAGGGGAACCCTCATTGAGAAAATCACCGCAAGGTTTTACCTCCAAATTACAAAGCAGGACACGGCCAGTAAACAAACAATTAAAAGGCCGTTTTTAAACGTCAGGATTAGAATCATAAACGGCGAAGCTGGACGATTACACTGCCAATTGTGTCATGCATGGATTGATGACCTCCAGATAATAGACATATTCAAAGTATCTGTCGTTTTGTAGCAAAAATACAATGGAGCCTCGGTTTTCGAACGCCCCAGCTTGCAACAAAAATCGTTGCCAATATTTTACTCATTTCTTGTACACTATCTCGGTTATCATACAATATTGTGCATAATAAGTTGTTGTATACTTTTGGCATGTTATATCTCGTGGTATTAATAAAGATGTGGATGTTGCTTGTTTATTCAGCCATCTTGGATCACACACCCAACACCAAATCTAACAGTACTTAGTTTACACCAGGGGTGTCCAAACTTTTATGTAATATATATTTCAAGAAAAAACTGCGTCTCAGCTTTGTGATATGGATAAAAATGCGTATTATTAGTACTTTGGCTGTTGCTGTTGCTGGCTTTTTTCAAATATTTCTTTTTCAACAATCCTTCACAATACAAAGAATTTCTATACTTTTCTTCCCCAACCAATGTCTTACAAAAAATGACAACTTTATTTTGTTTTGCTTATTTCTCATAATGTTACGACTTTAAAACATGTATATAAATATTTCAACTCTATGCTACTAAAATTACATTGTTAAGTGGTTCTTCTTGTAAAATTGCATCTTTTTTCTGGATAGAATACTATATTTTCTCTTAAACTTTTGAAAAATATTTTAATATTATATTAAATATAATATATTTTTTTAAATTACAGATGTTTTTTTTTCATTCCTGCTCTTGTTTGTTTTCATTTTCCAACTATTTCAACATTCCTCATGTAAATTTTATTATCATAATTATAACTTTATTGGTATAATATTTTCACTTTATTATCATAATATAAATTTTTCCACAACCAAATTTTCCAATCATTTTTTGTTTGTTTCTCATATTACAGCTTTATAAAAAAAAAGGTGTTTTTCTTTCAATGCTACTAAAATGCGACTCATTTATTTTCCTTATAATGTAGTATAATATCATAATACATTATTCTCATAAAATTACAAAATTTTCTTCTTAGATAATTTTTTTTCTCTTCATGTTTCCACTTTATTCCTGCAAAACTACTGCTGATTTTTCCATATTTTTCTGCTATTGTTGTTTTTATTAACGTTTTCTTGTTAAATTCTATGGTGCCGCGCGCCGTAAACGGCCCCAGGGCCGCACTTTGGTCAACCCTGGCTTACACATTACTACGGCATCCCGTAAGGCTCACTGATAGTTTGTTCACTTATTGTCTGAGACGTTATACATGCTGGTGCACTAATTGTACAATAGACCAAAAAGTAGGCGAGGCAAGGTTGCCACGGCAACAACCGAGCTGCTCTTCTCTTGTATACGTAAGATTGGGACTGTTCATTCAAGGTCAAATTAGTATTTATTACAGATGTAATTATCATCCATGATCAATTATGATGCTGATTTTGCCAAGTTGTGGTCATAAGGTGAAAAACATTGTGATCACAAGTGACAACAACTCATGTTTACGGCATAGTTTATGGTGCGATGGCCAGATTTACTGCGCATCATGATAGCAGTTTATTGGACCTCCGACATGCTGGAAATCCAGAGCAACTTTCTTCCCAGTGACATTTGTCCCCCGTGAGATAAAACATGAAATACGAGCCCTGGCGTTTTAGCCTTTCACCTTGGCGTCTTCAACACCAAACGGAATTTATCGCATCCGGAAAGGCTCCAAAGACATGGATGGGATATGAGATGGACTCGGAAGCTTTATTGTGTCACACAATTGCCAACATAAAAGACCGGTTATGAGTCCCACCCAACTACAGACTTTTGTTTTATTGACGTTGTGCGTGCATTCGTATGACGCCAGCTAATGTCTGCTGTCTTTAAGTCAATAAATGTTTCCGCTAAATGGCTGAAACCTAACATGCAAATACAAAACAACGATTATTTCCCCCTGGAGGGATGCTTTATCGCAGTTAATGTTACAACATTTGGGAAAACGAGCATGGGAATGAGACTGCACACTGTTTGAGACTGATTATATGCATGTTTATCGATGGTAAAACTACTCAAATAGGCTCCGGCTTTCGTTTTTTATGCATTAAAGAGTGCAGCATTTGCATATTTATTTGCATTTTGGTGAAACCAACAGGTCACACCATTGTTATTTAAAGTGATTTAAAAACGACACTGAAATTGAGACACACAAATGGGTTAAAGGGGTTAGGGGTGAAAGGAAAACTGCACTTTTTTCAAAATGTTGCCCATCATCCACAATCCTTATGTGAGACATGAACACACGTCTTTCTCTTTTCTGTGCATTATAAAGATATAAAAACAGATAAAAAGAAACAGCTCATCACTGCACGTAATTGGACACACCTGTGGGGATTAAAACACCTCCAAAAACCTCCAACAAGGTTTTATATACATGCTGTGACCATGTAGGAACAGGTAAATTCAAGATAACATGTAATACTTACTTTTAAGCATAAATGGAACTTCCTTCCTGGGCGCATTGATTTCACATAGCAACGTAGAAACGAATGCTACACCTAGCATTAACGTTTCCAAACTCAAAAATAAAAACACAGCTCCAATATGTACAGTAAAAGCTTTATAGCTTTTGAAGCACTGTGAGTGTGTTGGGAAGCAAGTCGCTAGCCAGCTAGTAGCTCGCTGGTGTGGTGCGGCAAGGTGTCAATACGCCAGTAACGTAGTTCGATCGGCGTAACAATGTTAATAACAATAATAACAATAATAACAATGTCGCTGTAGCTTGGTTAATATGCATGTCACATTATATGCAAATGCAGAGTTTTTGGCGCTTTTTTGAGTTTTTTTTCAGAAGGCTTTTTATGCGGAATAAGTGATTCCAATTATGTGCATTCTTAGCTCCGTCGTTTTTATCTGTTTTCATATCTTTAGAACGCACAGAAAAGAGAAAGACGTGTGTGTTCATGTATCACATCAGGATTGTGGATGATGCACAAAATTTAAAAAAAAAAGTGCAGCTTTCCTTTTAAGGGTAGGGGTAAGAGGTTAGGGTATATAGATGTGGGATATCAAACATCCGTATGGTAATGGTTGATTTGTTTCGGATTTCGCAGTGCATTTATTCACCCCGTCCTTTTACACAGAACGCAGCACCTGTGTGCACTTTCACTTCACACGGCATCCCGCAATCAGATAATTAGATGTGTGGCAACATCTGCACCATTGCATTGCCACTTGCTGACAGCAACGATCGCTTTCAACACAATGGGATTATAGAAATGTGTGTCGGATGTTAAAAGCATCCCGTCTCTGATACGAGCTCGGAAGGTGGCTCAATTTAACGAATGCCAACAGGGACGGACTCCCCGATGCCTTAAAGAGCTCCGCTGGACCACAGGTGACAGCTCGGGCTTTTGGCTTGACGGCTAGTGCTCGTGTTTTTGGATGCCGGCTCGATCCCCGGGTGTGCGCAGTGGACGGACCAGTCACGTCACATCGGTGCTATGACCCTGATGAGTGTGAGGTTCAGGAGGATGAGTGTAACGAATTCCAGCAGGGATAGTTGTGCGAGTAAACCGCACTCCCTGACGCTTTAAAGAACAGATGACGGTCTGACAGCTCAGGCTTTTGGCTGGACAGCAAGCGCTGCTCAAGTCTCATTTTCAATCCCACGTGTTCGTACCAGTCGGGTTACATCCACATGGAGAAAAGGTGGGAAAAAAGCCAGATTTCAATGTGGAACGAGCTACTGTTAGCATTTTTGGGACTAGTAGACATTGAAATTATTAGCTCCACCGGCCACCGCCTGGCGTGAAGAACGGCCCCCCCCGCATTTCTCTCCCCACCATGTTCAATTTAACGGCGTGTTGCTTCCCTTCTTTGCAGCTGTTGGCTCAGAGGCGTCGCATCACTTCTTCTTCCTGACTGGACAAGACACTCCTCTGTGAAGTGACCACTACCTCCGCCTCACTTTGATGACTTTTAATTAGCTGCCAGGGGCGGGGTGGGGGAGTAAGGGTAGGGGTTGTGATCAAGAAGCTGACACGAATGCAAACAAGGAGGCGGGATGGTGACCGCCTGTGCAGAATTAAGGAGGATCCAAACCGCTGATGCTGGGGGATGCACTCCTAAATCCCCCCACTGACCCCTCCCCGGTGGACCATTTGCTCCCTGCAGCTTCCTCTATGAGACCCCGCTACCATGTTTAATTGGGCCTGACAGGTAAAACATGTTCTCTGCTTTTACAAGCTTAAACTGAGGTAGGAGATTCACACACTGCTCATATTACTGCAAAATAATAAAAGAGTGTGCTGAAGTGTACTTTCACACCTGGCTCTGCAGCTTCACTTGTCTAATAAACCAACTACACACACACACACACACACACACACACACACACACACACACACACACACACACACACACACACACACACACACACACACACACACACACACACACACACAGAGTTCTATATAATCCAACACTGCTGCTATGCTCATCATTTGAAGCCATAAGAAGCCAGACACATTTGTGCTTAGAGGAGAATGATGGGGGATATACCAAGTGGAACACATTTGTGATGATTTTTTTTGTTTCAAAAATACACCTAATTACGTGGAAGAATTGTGATAGTTTAGTTTAAATACCCAGTAGACTGCATTGAGAATGGCGACAAAAACGCAAGTAATTGAGATGCATATAATGCAAAACATTTTGACAGTATTTTTGACACAGGTCATCAAACCTCTCACGGTGCAAAACAACAGTAACACACTGGAACACAAAACGTAACTGCACCACACAGACGATGCGGGTATATCAAAATAAATGCTTACATCAGCCGTGTCTAAAGTGCGCCCCGGGGGCCATTTGGGGCCCCCAGTTTGTTTTTTATTGGCCCACGGCACATTGTAGAAAATGCAAATTCAAAAAAATACATTAAAATATCAACGTCAGCCCCGTATGTTTTCATTTTCAGTATGCGGCCCTCTGTGAAAAAAGTTTGCACACCCCTGGCTTAAACAGTAATGTACTGTCCATACAAAACAATACTATTTTATACTAATTAATAATTATCCTGCAAGGCATGCTGGGTAACTTCCGGTTGGGGAAGTGTGCATGTGGGCTTCCCAGCATGCCTTGTGGGTTATAAATGAATAGAAAAAGTATTGTTTTGCAAGCATATCAGTGTGTAGGCATCTATTTGTGTGGTACAGTTACATTGTGTGTTCCCCGTGTGTTATTTTTGATTTTTGGTTGCTCGGTGAGTGAGGTAGACACTTGAGTGGATAAGCTTCTGTCAGTTTGTAACGTGTGAGCTAAAAGGTGTAAAAATGAAGCTGATTCACTCCATATGAAGAACACGTCGAGCATGTTGAAGTTAGCCTCTGACTGCTGTCCGTGCAACCCAAGGTGGATTTTCTATGAATAAAGTATGGAGATTAGGACAAAATGACAGGTTTCCTCACAAAATCAAAAATCTGTAATTTTGGAGGGTGGCAAATGCTGAATTCCAAATATGCGGGGATCTACTGTATTCCTGATTTTAAAATAACTCAACTTGACACTTTTGTGCTGAGTGCTTTGAAATGAACAAAAAAAACAACAGTATATTAATTCAAAATGCATCAAACTTATAAAATTGTGGCTAGCCATTATGGCTACCCTTAAAAGAGCCATTTCCCCCCCTCCATCTTATATACTAAAGAAAAAGTCTGGAGCTGCATTTTGTTTTTCTTTAATGTACCCATTACAACAACCGAATACACCAAACAAGCGCCGTTTGCGAGGCCTTTAATACAATAATAATATTATTAAAGAAAACATAGTTGCAGCTTGGCAGTTTTTAAAAAGTACGCATAAATTTAGGAACGTTTCTCGACGGGTCTGAAATAAATGTTTTTTTTCCTGACAAATAGTCTTTTCAACGCTATTCTTCTCGTCGGTTTAATGTGACTTGTGTTTCTCATGCTGATCTTCCCTGAAGTATGTCGGGGAAGAAAGATACAACTTTGCTCTTCACACGGGGCCGTGGGCTCTCATTAGTGACCGATCTTGATTGCACGCTCAAGAAGCGGAGATGTGACGCATATTTGAATTGACAAATTATAAACATTTTTTTAAATTCTATGTTCAAGTTCCACTTCGAAGTCCAAGATATAAAATAAACCAAAGTAATATAATATATTGACAATAATTACAAAAATAAATAACCTTTTTGTTGCCTACCCCTGGGCTAGCATTATAGCATTTTTGCTATAATGACAAGTTTGTCATGTGAGGCTTTCCATAGCAAATTTAAGGCAAAAATTCAGATATTTCTGTCGCATGTTTTATATGAATTTATTCAAGAAATAATATAGGAAGACATGAATTGTAATATTTGACATCTTATTAAAGCACAGCTGTCAAACTCAAGGCCCGGGGGACATTTCATTTTATGTGGCCCGCGAAAGCTTTGAAATAATGCGTGTCAAAAGGACACTTATTTTAATATTATTTTGAAAAATATTTGTATATATATGGTAATTTTGTTTTTAATATTAATTTTGTCTTTACATTTTTAAGCTTTATTTTTCATTATTTTACTTTTTTACGATTGTAAAATTAGATGTATATTATTGTATTTTTATATGTATGCTGTAATTCATTTTTTTAACTTAATATAAATATATTTAAATCAGTAAAAATTTTAATATATACAAAGATTTTTACAATAATATACAAAATTTAATAGTTAAAACATATTTTTACAATAACTTAATAAACATTTACCGTTACATTTACAATAAATAATAAAACAATATATTAAAGTAAGAACAAAATTAATATTGCTAACAAAAACAACTTAAAAATATTTTTTTAAATCAAAAAGACAATCTTTCTTGCTAAATGTATTTGCTGTCAATATTGACAGAAAACCTTACATTTTTTTGTTGTCTAATCCAATTTTCAAATGACTATTTTTTATTAGTTCTTAATGAAAAATGAATGTAATAATTAATTAGTAATGAAATTCTAAAATAGAAAGATAAAAAGTGGCCCTCTGAGGATAACCATAAGTGGCCCACGGTGAAAACCAGTTTGACGCCCCTGTGTTAAAGCATTAGAAGTGTTAAATTGCTTTAAAATGACGGGTGTATGATGGATGAAAATGATGATAGATGATGGATGGATGAAAATTTGATAGCTCCTTCACATGTGTTTACCAGACATGCTGCCATTTTAGGGAAGCCGTAATTTGGGATAGTCACATGACTGCCACCCTGCAATGTTTCCTATACGTCACTTCCCGACTGAACGAGTTTGAGTTAAACACAAAGCTGGACGGGGCAGATGTTAGGACATTCAAAGTGTTGGTGACACGTCTCCTTATGGGTTCAAATTCAAAGCGGCTTCATCCGTCCAATCGGACCGCTCCCTTCTTGGTCCTGATCCTCCTCCACAGCAGCGTCAGCCTCACATGACAAATGGGCCGGAGCGCCGCAAAACGCTTGTACCGGCACAAACATATCGGCGCTATTTATCTTCCCGCCGCGAAAAGTCATCGGAATATAAAAGCCAATCAACCACATCCATTTGGTGCGGAATCAAATCGGACAACTGCGGGCATAAGTGGGACGGGTGATGGATGGCGAAAAAGGCGGCAGAAAGCAGAAAATATCAATTTCACACTGGAATCATTTCAAGTTTGATATGTGGCTGCTTTGCTCGCAGCCATCCACATCGCAAGTTTGATGTCCCTGGAAACGATGTGTGATCACAGATCCATCACTAACTCAAACATTCATCCTTCTGTGTCACTGATGCTTTTGTCCAGCGCATGGACACATAAACAAAACTATTGGGACACCCCCCTTAAATCAATGAAACGATCAATCAGGGGTCGATCTAGAGGCCTTAAGCATGAGTTAGTCATCATTCTTCCAGGTCCATAAAGGCATACAGTACCTGGAGCACTTTGATGGGCACGTTCTTCCAAACCAAACACCAGCCCTCTATCAGGTCCAACACCAGTCACCAGACCGCACAAATCGACACAATTTCCCACACACACACTCCAACATCTTGTCGAAAGTGTTCCCAGAGACTCTACAGGGTTGCTTTCATAACAAGAGGTACACTTGTTCTCACTCCAGTGTGTTTTTGCAACATTCTTTTTTTTTTATCTGGAGAAGAAAAAAATATGAAACCCAGAGAGACAATGGTCCAAAAATGGAATAAATCCAGAAACTGAACCAGACTCCATCTCCCCAGCCTCCCAATCCGTCCTTTTATCCATACTCACAATTACACGTATGTAAATGCAGCCTGAGGACCTCTGTAGAGTTCAGAGGCACTTGCTTAAAGGAAGCAGCCCTTTCACTGAGCAAGTAATATCCAACAGTGTGAAATAAACAGGGGTAGTCACTAGACAGAACACGACTACAATCATGGTAGAACATAGAACTGGGAAGTAAATACTTACATTAGAGGGCAACTGCTACGGGAATAATAAACAACTATGTTAACTCTAAATACGTAACTTTAGGAACTTTTTCCAAAACGAGCATCACACGTTTACCACTTGTGGTCTATCAAAACTTAGCTCTGTGACATTTGTTGACAAGTTAGTCACTTGGTTGAAATGTGATTGTGAAGTGAGTACTTGATGCGGGCCGGACTCGACCTCCAGCGGCGGCCCGCAGTTAAATTGCGTTTGAGAGCCCTCATTTAGAGTCTCCGATTCACTGAACATGCATGTTACCCGGTGAGAAAACGCACATGCACGACTTGAAAATGCAAACTCCACACGGACATTCAAAACCACAACGCCAACGTGCTCGCTTTAATGAGCTTATGAGATTTTAGTTCTGTTATCATCACTACTGTCCTCACTGAGGACTGAACTAAAATAACAAACGTGTTGTCCAAAACAAAGAGTGGTGTTGTGGTTAGTGTGTCTGCATTAGGGATTCATACTGAAACATGGTATCATAATGACTGGTGCCGACATAGAAACGAAGTAGCTATCGGTTCCTTATTTTGGTGCTAAATTAAGGCGGACTGCCACCCTGCCAACAAGTCCTTCAAGGTTCTATTGTGCGTAGTAACGTCTTGAAAGTAGTGTAGTATCCTGACAGACTCTCTTTTTAAATGTTATCACGTGCCAACAGGAGTGCTCAGTTCCAACACGATAAACCCTCACGTTTGTCCGTCGCTCTCCACACCAACGCAACACTTCCTCATTATCCATCAATCGCATTCACAGCGAGCGAGGTGCATTTATGAACACCAAAATTCTAAACATCAGCATTACAACACAAGCAGGTTGTATAAATTGGGTGGCATTTAGCAAATTTGCTTGAAATCCAGGTACGGTACACTGCGCTAGCATGCTAGGTGTTAGTATGCTGATGTTAGCATGTGAGCGTTTTCATGGGTAGAAACATATATAAACACATAACACTATCATGCTAGGTGTTAGCATGTTAATGTTAGCATGCTAACATACTAGGCTAATGTTAACATTAGCATAGTATCACTATCATGCACTATCATGCTAGGTGTTAGCATGTTAACATTGCTAGCATGCTAACATTAGCGTAGTAGCATTTTTAGCCATTTTCACAGGTAGACACATATATCAACACTTAGCTTTTTTTGCTAGGTGTTAGCATGTTAACATTAGCATGTTAGCACTGCTAGCACGCTGACATTGGCAATCTAAATATATAGATCAAATAAATGTAGGACTAATATTTATGGTGTAAATCACAATATGGGGTGGGACTATGGCGCTTGGCAGAGGTCTGCAATCTCCGAGTGCTTTTCTAGTTTCTCATGCTTTGAACCCTGCAGCTTGTGCAGTGATACAGATAGTTCTGGCTAAAAACTACATTTTCAATGATTCTTAGAGTGCAGTTTCAGGAAGTAGTGATGTGGACGAGTGAAGTGGAAGCTATTATCACGTTTTGAAGTCTTAGGCAGCAATCTCTGACACGTTTTAAGTAAGTTTAATCAAGTGTAGAATTACTACGGCTTCTGTTTGGACTACTTGGACCGCCAACTGTACACTATCACCAAGGGGTTTCGAAAGGCCCTCAAGACGACTTGAATGATTTTAGTTCCTGGGAGGAGAACAGAGATTAAAGACTTTTCTGATAGGCTACTGTTTAACGAGACATGTTACACGCACTGTTCGGCACTGTTTGGGGAAAAAGCATTACATATATACAGCCTTCTCAGATGGATTGTCTTCTGCAAGTGTTTCATTGTGTTGGTGGGCTGAGTGCAATCAACCTCAGGGATGATGAAACCCTTTAGAGATACTCATTCTGTAGGCGTCAAAGGTCAGCACTTGGCCAATCATTTCACTATTACCTTGGGCCTTTTTCATCACTCTCAATCGCTCATGGAGTTTGAGCTCTTCAAAGACGCCCTTTTATCTAATGTTATATAAACATAAGTAGATCATGAGTCATCAATTATGTATTTTGTTTGCCTTCTAAAAGACATTCAATACATACCGCTCCACCCAAAGGGACCAGAAGTGCAAAAAAAAAAAAAAATACATTGCTGTCAATATGAGTATCCATCAGATGAATACAAATAAGAGACACAAGCACCCAATGGCAGACGCATTTTGACAGGAAAAAAACACACATATTTATATTGCAAACTGACTCAAACGGCATGTGTGTGAGTTGCTCCAGTAAACATCGGCAGCCTTCAGCTATCGCCCGAATTCCGTAGACATGCAATACAGTTTCCTCTGCGGGTCAAGCACGGGAGCACACGATCACTCCGAGGCTAATCCCTGATTGGCTACGCACAGCCAGGAGGCGGCCTGCTCGCCACAATAACAGCATGACACACACGTTTAAATAGCCCGCAGATGACTTCACGTGATTTCGCATAATTACCGCCGAGGGACGTCTGTTCGATACAAATAAGTGATCACGGCAGCACATATTGTTGCTTGGCTTTGGGACGCGCACACAGAACTGCACAGTTCTCAGCTGCTGTTTATCAACACGCAAGCAATGGAGAAGCACCACATCGCCAACAATAGCATAGTCAACCTGGTGAATGTAAACATCATCTGTTGATTATTTTAAACTGAATAGGCACATTTTCGGAGGGTATGGGAAGTACGAAGGATGATAAAACAACAAAAACTGAGGCAAAACTAGAAGAGAAAGGGAACAAAACAATCCTTGCACAGTTTAAATTTGAATTTTTAGACTTCTCCATTGGAAAGGGTTCTAAAATATCCGAGCCTGGTCTGACTTTTGTGTACCGGTTGAAGTAGTGTGGTATTGCTTTCTTTATATTGGGTGGAGTTCAGACTGCTGTCCATTAATTGGCCGACAGAATTGTCACATTGGAATATATTGGGAGGAAAACATACACAAATTAAAACATATGGCGGATTCCAGCAGATATACGAATGGGTTATACCAGTGATCCTCAGCCGATGGGTGGGGACCTATTCTGGGTGGGTTGCAGACAGCTAGTCAGAAATTAACATTGTAATATGCAGTATACAACTGATGTCTGACTTGGGTTTTTTAAGCAAAATTGAGCAATATTTTCATGATCTTGTGACATGTTTGCTTTTGTGGTCTTATTTAATGCAATTTTGATATACAATGCGTTATTTTTAATTCTATTTATTATTGTTGTTTATTATTTTTTCCCTATATTATTTATTTATATTTAGTATGTTTATTTTTTTAATGTATGTATTATTACTATGCATGCCATTTCTCATCATTTATTAATAAAATGCCTGAATGCATTTCTCAAAAATACACGTTGGACATGTAATTATGCATATTAACATTTAAAAAGATGACATACTCAATAAAAAAAAAAAAAACTTCTTTTGATTGACAGAAATGTGAGTCACAAATGTGGATCCCTGGTCAAGACCATGTGACCAATATACTTACAAAACGATACTATTTTGATACTATGATTGATATTTTATTTTATTTTATACTACTGTATTCGCAAAGCTGGGTACCTTCCTGTTGGGAGACGTGTGTGCGTAGGCTTCCCAGCATGCCTTGCGGGTAGTAAATGAGCATAAATAGTATTGCTTTATAAGTACATTAATGTGTAAGTGTCTTTGTTTTGCAAGTATATTCATGTATAAGTGTCTTAAATACCTGTAAAAGACAGTCACGACTTAACGACAACCGGAAAATGTGGGCCCCCAGTTGAGACCATTTGAGAACCCCTGGGTTAAACATTTGTGAAAAAAATCACCTCGGTGAAAAAGAGGTTTCCGTTATCGGTGAACTTGTAATGCTAATACAGTCAAACCTCGGTTTTCGTACACCTCCGTTTTTCGTATGATTTGGTGTGCGACACAAATTTTGCACGTAACAAAGTAGTTCATTTGCCCTGTACTGTATCGTTCTGCGAAATCCAGTGTCCAAACACTGCTGACTCACTGTCCATGCATTTTTCATTGAGTGTGACTGATAAATAACCCCCCATGGGGCCGAAGAAAGTTGTGAGTGCCAGCGATTTAAGTAAGAAGGTGAGAAACACTATTAAATTCCATCTCGCCAGGACGCATGGGAAGTAACATTTAAAGCTATAATTATTCTTTATAAAAGGTTTTTTTGTTAATATTTGTGTGTCTACTGATTGATTTCCTGTGGAGAAAAACTGCCCCGCTTGTCATACGTTTCGGTTTTTGTCAAACCTTTTGAAGCTTTAATAACAAAACATAATAACGAAGGTACCACTTTACTGACCTTAATAAATAAAATTAAATTGAAATTAAATGAAATAAAATTGAAAATAATAATATACAGTATAATACATCATAATTCTTTTTTTTCCCACTTGTGTTAATAGTTCAGCCTTGGGAGCCTTGTTTATTTTATTTTATTTTACTGTTGCAGCATTCAGCTGATTTCCCTAAATGGGCCCATTGTACCATAGTCTTGTAGTCATATAATAATTATTTTGGATTTTCTTTTACACTAACTTTGGCGGTAAATTGATATTTTTATTGCCATCTTAATTTGAATGTACTAGGACTGTATGTGCGGACTGTATGTAGCCCTTCATAAATACTGGAGGTACTGTACTGTGTCGAGAATGCATTCATTGGATTTACATTATTTCCTATGGGAAAAATCTCCCCGGTTTTCGTATGCTTTGGTTTCGGTCTAATCTTTTGGGACTAATTAATAACAAAAACCAAGGTACCGCTGTACTAAAAACAACGCTAACAGCAAAGCAACTTGCATCGCCCCTTCTTTAGCCAAGTGTTCATTGTTCATTGACTGTGTGATGTAACGCCGCTTCGGCTGTGCAAGATGATCGTTTCAGCTGTTCCATACGGTCCTTTTAACAGGGCCGGAACCACTCGGGTTGTTTCATTCTTTCAACTATAAATAACTGTTTAACAATGTATTCTATTCGGAGTGAATACAAGTCATTGTAATGTCAGCGTTGGAGAGAGCAGTCAGCCACCCAGCCAGTAGTTCGGGGTCAAAGCTGTCTCTAAAGTGAAACTGAGGTCCTCTTCCTCGTAAGCCCTCGTGTGGAGGTGGTCCCAATGATCAGGGAACTTCCCGTTAACTGTTTGTTGATGTATTAGTCTGATCAGGTGTCAACCAGTGTTGGCTAGGTGGCTGGGTGACAATTGCTCCTCGTTTACACTACACAACTAACGATGTCACACTCGACTTCAAATTGGTCCTTCAAGAACGAGTCAACAGACTCGGAATGAGTCTTTCATCAGGTTTAATTCTACTTTAGTTGTAGACGCAATGATGTCATGCTCTTTCAGGAAATCTAAGCCTGATCAAGATTTACAGAGTCAAATTGAGGCAAATTGAAGCGTAGAGCTAAGTTTCCCAGTCAGATTAAACTCCACATGCTCCGTCTTAACCTTGGAGAGCATGCTTGTAAAAAATATCCATAATTCAGGAGCTGGTAGAAATAATTCCGACAGAAATCTATCATCACAGAAATCTACAGCAGTCTGGTCGACCGCACCAAAAGCTAGTCTACTTGCATCCTATTCGCACTCTATATTTTCCCTGTAATGTCCTGACTACAATATATGAGAAGAAGAGCACATGGTTATTTCACATCACTTCTTTGTGATGGTGTCACTTCCTGATGTTGTGCATTAAAGCAGATTTTCACTTTCGACTGGGGGAAGCAGACTTTTACTGCAGGGTCCAAAACCTAGTTGGATTTATGTTGTTGTGTTCCCCTGAGGCAACATCCTCAATTTCTTCATCGGGGAAACAGTGCAAGCTCCAAATGGCTTACGAGGACCTTAAAAGCAGCACGGCGCTCTTTGTAAGCGTTCAAGAAGCCCGACTCAAATTGTTTTTTTTTTTTTCCTTTTATGTTAATGCTGACTTGCAACCATGGCAAACGCCTTCGCTGCCTATGAGCCTTTTGGCTTTGTATTTAATCAACACTTCATATTTCTGATTCTGTTATAACCGCCAGCGCCACTGAGAGGTGGGTGTGGGCACGCAAGGATGAATGTAATCATTCAGCACTCCACCTCAGCACCCGGGTCAATGCAAGTGTGTTTATGTGTGTCTTGAAGGATACGCTTGTCTGACTTGTGTGACTACGTGCCGAAGGAACGCGGCAGACGATCGACCACAAGAGCTGAGTGCGTCCATTAAGGCTGTCAGTTAGCAAAAGGCAGTGATTAATTGCACGCTGCATAGAGGCAAATTAAGGCAGGTCTCAAACCCAACCACCACTACCCCCCCGACTTCAAATAATTAAGTAAGAATAGATTGCTGGAAAGGATGTCGACTCCAGGGCGCCGTACATGTAATAAAAGGTCTCGCACCATGTAAGTGTGTGCAATAATTGTGTGTTGGTTAGGGTGCACATTTGCATGCGTGTCCATGGCTGGTGCGAATAACTGTGGAAGTAATGGCGGTGCTGATGCTGCATACATTTATGTTGCACTCTATGACGCTTGCTTGTAACACACACACACACACACACACACACACACACACACACACACTGGGAAGTCCCCACATGGAATACCAAACAGTGCTGGAGTTTGTGTGGGCAGCAAGCTCGTCTGTGTTGGGTACGACTCTGTCCTATACTGCCGTCCGTGTAAATATGTCTTACAACATCAAATTCACATTTTTTGGCCATGGATGGTAGACAGAACAGCATGAGTAACATCCAAATACATCGATGAAACATCTGCTTGAGTAGGAATAATGTCTCAGCTTACGGAAGTTCGAACGCCGTCTGCTTAAGTATGAGTAATGAATAGGGGTGTCACAAGACCTCGTGTCACAAAATCTTGTGAGATTAAAATGTGACAAGATTTCTCGTTCAGAAAAAAAATGTCTTGTGGGCACTAGGTTTGGGACGATAATAAGAAATAAATAAATCACACAGTAAATGAATATGAACTTGATCATTTTGCCGGCATCCATATATTGCCATGTGCATGCGTGCCTCTAAACAGGCAGGAAGAGAGTCCACTCTGTGAATTGGTTTCAGCACCTTGGCGCGTTTGCTCCATAGAACAACAGCATGAACGCAGTAAGCCCTTTTGTCATTCACACAGTCTTCTTTGTCTCTGTGGGTGGAGGCGGGGCTGCAGGGAGTGCAGAAGAGTGTAGCGTACTAGAAATGAAATTAGTAAATTGCAATATATTGTCATACATTTTTTAATTGTACTTTTAAGTAATTAAAATCTCATCTCTTCTCGTTCTCGCAGGCCCAATCTCGTGCATTGTCTTGTCTCTGAGAGAACTGAGTGTCTCATGACACCACTAGTAATGAACAAAACGGCTGAAAAATGTCTGAATTATGTCTGTTAACATCCAGTTGGCGTTTCATAAAAGCTCAAGCTCCTGTACGGCTGCACATCAATCATTTTGGAATTGTATTTGGATCACTACTATCTTGGGATATACTACAGTGGAACCTCGGTTAGCGTACACCACCAGTTAGAAAATGTACAGAAAAATGTTGCCTCGGTTTGCATCTTGTGATGCTATTAATACACTGTGTTCACATATAACATATTTTTTTTAATCACAAAACATCCCTGTTAGTGTTGTGTGAGCATGGAAGCCGGAACCGGAAGCCATAGTCCCCCAGCTCTGTCCACCGTCAATGATGTCATCAGCAGTTGACTCTGTAGTTCCAAGTGTCAGGATCCCTCTAGAGTGTAAATAAGCCATTTAAGATGTAAATAAAACTCCTGTTTGTGTGTGTCACAGTGTTCCCTATCTATTGAAACATTTTCTGACTATCACGTCTGGCCCTTGTCTCACCAAAAACCGACACCTAGTGACCAATGTAGAATACTATATTCACAATTACACTTACTGCCCTGCAGGAGAGTGTGGTGTTTACATGAAACGTGAGCATATAACATGTCATGCCTGTAAAACTTACGTTTTTTTTTATCCGATTTTTGTCAAAATGTTGTTATGCCAGACACCACCAGAGTAACATAGGAGAACTACCAATTTCTATCCAATGCTGATGCAACTAAAGAATTTTGATTAAGTTTGGGAATCATGCAAGACTGCTTTCTTTGCCATTCCAGATGATTTGATCAATTAGTTATTGGAGTCATTGCTGAGACGTATGAATGGAGTCCTCATGGAAGCTCATGGAAGTCATACACAGTATGAATTTTTCTTACCAAGGCACCTTGACTTTATGCGTTTTCAAAAGAAAATGTCGTTTCTACTGTACAGTCATGGAAAAAATTATTAGATTATTAGGCCACCCTTGTTTCTTCAGTTTATTGATCCATTTTAATGCCTGGTACAACTAAAGGTACAAAGGTACACTAAAGGTACACAAAGCCGTCTTTAAATACTTACAAAATGTCTTCTTCTGACTTTTTACAAAATAAAAAAATCAACAACACAGCCCCCGCATCCTTTGACTTTTCCATAAGCGGCCCTCACTGAAAAATGTTTGGACACTGCTGATATACTGTACAGGCCAAAAGTTTGGACACACACACACACAATACTACCCCATGGTTAATTGTTGATTTAATTCAATTGTCCATAGGTATGAATGTGAGTGTCAATGATTGTTTAGTTATATGTTCCCTGCGATTGGCTGCCAACCAGTCTAGGGTGTACCCCGCCTGTTGCCCGAAGTCAGCTGGGATAGGCTCCAGCATACCCGGCGACCCTAATGAGGATAATCAGCATAGAAAACGGATGGAAAAATGAGAAGGTGTGTACAAACACAAGTTTATTCTTCACTGCCTCATTCTGCTGTCACCTGTCCAGCTGACAGTGTGCTTCCGTTTCTATTGATGCCGCCGCCCAGGCACACACGCCTCCATGCATGAAACTTCAAGTCACTATTTATAGAGCTTGAGTCATGTGATTGCATAAAGTTGTTGTTTTGTTCACTATGACTCTGATGCACATATCACAGACGCCCCTTTTCTTCCCCTTACCTCCACTTGAATTACATTTGATTGTACCGGAGAAAATATGCCACTTGATGAGTAAGGTTTTTTTTTTTTTTTTTTTAAAGAGTCAGCAGATGTTGATTGGAGGTTGTGAGGAATACTTTAAGCTGCACACACAACAGTGATGGAGGCCTGCAAAGTGTTTGGTGGCCTGTTTGTACTATTTAAGAGATGAGGTCTTTTACGTGTTGCTGCTGCAAGGAAGTACTGCATAGCAAGCTTTTGTTTAGTGTAGTGCTGCCCTGCATCTTACTGACACCTGTTTCCAGTATTTTGGTGACCTGATTTATCTATGTAAAGGGGTCAAAGCATTAAAAACGTTCAGTATGATGCATTGCAGTTGCACTGCAGACTACAACTTATTATTAAATTAACATCTATCTGAATTGGATCTCATTAGACAAGCAGGTGTGCCTAATGTTGTGGGATGTTGCGGGTTGTCGACAAAAAAACACATTTGATTTGGAGTGGTGGATTCTACTGAAGCTGCTCAGGTTGTCCCTGCATGTAAAGTATTGATGGGATTGAGATGAGGTGGTGTGTTTGTTTGTGTGTGTGTGTGTGTGTGTGTGTGTGTGTGTGTGTGTGTGTGTGCGTTTGTGTGCCCTGGGGTTGTTTATGTGCACCTAGAGCAGAAACTTACAAAAATAGATTTTTTTTCTTATTTCTTCATGAGAATGGACAGGGTTTCCCCTTTGATTTTTTGAAGCTGTGGTGGTGGGCTGCATGAGAGGCGGACTCCTGCCGCTGCGTCGCTGAGGCAGGGATTTTTTTTTTCAATATTTAAATTTACTGTCGGTAATAACGCCAACATTAGTGTCGTTTTCACAGGCTTGAACAACAAATGCATTAATTTACTTGAAATGCCTTTCTCTCAGCCTTTTCTTCCTCTTCTTATCAGTCACGTGTCAACAGGGCACGCTTCCGTAATTCCGTGATTCTGGTGCATGTTTTTCAAAATAAAGTGTAGTGAAACGTTTTTATGATATTTGATAGTTACTTTATTTTAAATGAATTGTGGTCAATATTTGACAATGCAGCTACAGTATATACAGTAGCATAGGGGTGCTCACACTGTTTCAGCCTGTGGGCTACTTTGTCCCAAAGATCTACATCCTACTATAAACATAGAGAATATATATATATTTATTTATTGTGTTTATAAATATTATTATGTTATATTATATTATATTATATTATATTATATTATATTATATTATATTATATTATATTATATTATATTATATTATATAAATATGAGTATTTATGTACATTTTACATGTTGGTGCACACAATCAAAATGATCTACCTCTTATTATAAAACATATAGCATATGCAATATCTAACCGGTAAACTTTGCAACTACTATACTAAATACTGATGATTATTATTTCTCATGCACAGTGTCAAAGTTTACAGGTCATTAAAATGGTTGATATCATTCAGTAATTCACAATTCAAATCAATATGGCAATAAAGATAATTACACATAATTTCTCAATAGTTGTGTACATAACCTGAGCAATATGTCGGTGAAAATAGCTACGAAGCGTTCATTGTGTATTACGTCCAGTTAGCATTTGCTATACATCATTACATATACTGTATCCGAGAAAGGCAACATGTTAAAACGCTTTCATCAATGGGAACGGTTTACAATTCATCCTGAAATAGTAGTTTAACAAACAAACTTGGAGAAAACACACATTTCCATAGTAGAGTTCATGACGTGAAGCACAGCCATGAAACAATTTACTTTTTTTTTTTTTCTACATAAGTAGCTGCTACAAGTGAAGGGATAACTTGTGTTATAGATATAGGCATCTTACCGCTGAGATAGTTTATCCTTCATCAGAATAATAAAGATGAAAGTTGCATTATATTAATATGCTTGGCTGCCGACATCTGTTCTCCACATTTTTGTGCCGCCGCGGCACAAGAGCGAATCAGGAGGTGTCTTAATGTCAGCTGACAGATGTCATATGACATCTACGAAGTGACGGTTATGATGTAGGCGACCAATACTACTTTCGCGATTGCCGTTACGGACACCACCGATATAGCATATATGTCCATTCATACACTGTATTACTTAACATTGTTTTCAGATTTCACATTTCCATGGTGTGGTGGCTTTTATTGAGTCGTGGCACTCTTCCACGATACATTACACTTAGCAAAAATCCTGACAGAAAAGAGTTTTAAACTGAAGGATCCCTGAAAAGGATGCATGGGAGGATAGATGCAATAGGAAAGATAGAGATTTCCAGTTTCAGACAATATGGGGGTGGTAAAAAGTCCTTTTGGAACAGATTGAAGGTAAAATTTGAAGATGACAACGCCTTCGCAGATTGTAGCGCCTCCGAAACAGCAGAGGGCGATGTTTCTGTAGTAATACCTTAAACCTGGGCTTCTAAAGTATTAAAATCATTTATTTTTCTTAATAAGATACATTATCAGATAATGTTACATTAATAATTATTTGCTGTGTCACCTACAACACAAAAGGTAAGATGTCAATGTAACTTTACACTTGTATTGCCCAATATAGTTGACATAATAATACAAATTAAAAGCATTAATAACTACATAGACTAATTAATAATTACATCACATGTTAGCATTGACAGGATACTTGGTGGCTATTATCTCATCAATCTAACGTTCCTGACCCCTAGTGGCCAGTGTGTGTGTACTGCAATGGCACAGTGAACATTCACACAGGAGCTGCTGTCAGCCACAACTCACGGCAGTCACTGGCACTCCCCAAACTGCTAACCATGCTAACAGTCAGCAACTTTAAAGTAGCTAGCTAAGGTACCCGCCACTTCCAAGGCCCCAATCTTCAAGGCGCACACAACGTCACAGATATTACACTACATATAAAATCTTCTGAATAACTTATATTTGTATTTTCGTTCATTTAGCCATTTTCATGATTGAAAATGCTTAATTTGGGTGCAAAATACATATATTTGGAATAATAATAGGTCGTATTCAAGCACAAAACAGTAATAATTTATTAATTAATTAATTTTTGAGAAACCTCAATAGAGTGAGGGAGCGATGTTCGGACCGCGATGCAGCGAGGTACGGTTGCTTGTGGAATAAGTTTGGACACCCCTGCATTACACTCATATGGAATGCATAGGTAGGACACAATACGTGATGACACATGGAGAGTGCATGTTAGCATTATGCAAATTGGCCAGACTGTGAACTAACCCTTAATAACTGCTGTAGCCCAGCACTGCATGGACAGAAAATCACTAGATCGTCAGCATACATCAGGTGGTTTATGGTAGTGTCACCAACCCGGCTTTGTGCAGGCAAAGTGCTTTTTTTTTGTACTAACTCAAATTCAAACCGCACTCTCGTTTCAATAAGTGTGAAACTTGAAATTGGAGTTGAAAAATTGCTGCAATTTCCATTGCCGCTTGTCATTAAGGTGGTTCTCGCAGAGTCTCACAAATAGGTACTTTTAGGGCTTTTCATTGGCACGTCCATTGTCCAGGTTTTTCCGCCATTTGCAGGGGCTCTACTTTAGCAGAAGGGTAGTTGTGATTCTGTGCTGCTCGGGCAGCACCGGAGAGGATTTTTTAATGAAAGTTAAAATACGTGTATCTATTGAAACGGGACGGTGCTGGGAAAGAAGGTCAAAATACGGTCGTTTCCCGGTGACTGTAGGGTTGACAAGTAAGGACAGTTGAAAACATGAGTCCTCCATAAACAAGGCACGAGTGAGTGTTGGAGCTGTTCATCACGCAAGAGCAAGAAAGTATTTCACCTTGAAAACGTCAGCAATTATTGTGATGCAACGCAACTGTAAACACGCCATAGCACAAACTTGACAAAAATGTTGCCGACTTTAAATTTTGAGTTGGCGCGCAAAGTAAAATGTCGTTGCTCCCGTTTATTACCAGTTGCTAATCATCATAGTATGTTTGACAGAGTGGATCTAAAAACAACACATGCTTTGGATTCGGTCCTGCCTCCCGTTTGGATTATTGAATAGGGACTCTCTGCTGCGGCCTCCCATGTCTCTTTCACCTTCTCATAAAACAACAAGCTATTTGCCACACAGCCGGAGTGTAAACAGCAGTGTCAACAAATCTCAGCATGTCTTCACTCATCAAATGGCTTTTGAGAAGCACAATCCCCAGGAAGCACGCTTCTTTTTTTCTGTCCAATTTGCGCCCTGGGTGTACTCATCAGCATAAAATTGGAATTATTAATGGAAAAGACAAAGATGACATGCTGCTGCAGACGCACTACTGACTGAGAGTGACATTGCGTGACAATGCTAATACACAATGTTGACCACGTAACCGCGGAGGCCAGCCTGGGAGAATATATGTTTTTTGCATGAGCAGCCGCAGGCGGGGAGGGTGTAGTGTGCATGTTTTAAACGCGCACACTCACATGTGACGCCTGCATACTCACGAAGGCACCTGGCCTGCTCCGGAAACGAGCAGGAGGACGGTCATTTATTTGTGAAGTGAATTAAATCCCTGCACTCCTCGGCGAGCGGATGCAATTTTGGAGGAAATGTGGATACAATAAGTCCAAAGGAAGAAGGTGCATGTAAAAGAAGTGTTGTGTTGACAATGAATCAAGATTGGAATGAAGACTAAAGGATGCCAACGAGCTTCCTGATTGGCCGCAGGAGGAACTCTCCCATGTCTGAGCAGATATGTCTCTCGCTCTCATCACAGCGGGGCAATTTCAGTGGCTGTTATAGCCCCTCTATCTTCTCCCAGGCTACTCCTTATATCAGCATTTCAATTTCCTCCTAGGTGCAAGCACTGAGCACCTAAACTACTTCTGACTTTTTCTGAGATGAGGCAAGAAAGGAACTGGAAGGAGCAGCTGGATGGGGAGCGATGCTCTCATTGAGGTGTGGTCGCACAGGGCCAAGGAGAGAATGATACCAGCATAAAATGCATGATCCACTGGGTCTTGGGCGAGAACCACAGTCCGACGAATAAGCTTCAAGAGCACTAGCCATCGAGCTAAGTAATATGGCCCTGACTACATATACGGTTCCCATAAGGCTCCATCAGGCTCCCAAACAACCTGTGGGCCATATACAGCTATTAAACTTTTAAATTGGAAGTTTCCACATAAAATGATTTTAAACCTTTAATAAGGCTGTGAACAGCAATATGATTTGCAATGCCATTAAAAGAAATACCAGAAGTTAGTGTTGAACAATCCAAATGATTCGAATGGTTTCTGAAGTGAGAGACTGCACTTTCTAGCGATATACGGGTCTTTGCGGTAATCATAGGGACTACGTCATAGCAGCTCCAGGAAGAGGAGCCTTTGACAGAAAGCGGAGTGGGGTTCTCTGTCTTAGCCATTGCTCCTTTTTGTGTTGAAAATAGAAGACGGCTTGAATAAACTATAGTCATCCAGTGGTGTTGATGTATGGTAAGGGTGTCCAAATAGCGGCCTGGGGGCCATTTGTGGTCCGCGGCACAGCACATAATGGAAAAATAATGGAAAAAATTCTTTTACAAGAATAAACTAAAAATAGTAAAACAAAAATGAAAAAGTTGTAATTTTACGAAAATGTTGTCGTAATATTTTAAGGAAAAATAACGTCACTTTAGTTATATAAAAGAAGTAATAAAAAAAACCACAAACAAACCAACAAACAGAATAGAAAATTAAATTGCAGAAATAGTGATGTTACGAAAATAAAGTTGAAATAATATGGAAAAAAAGTCAAGACTACAAGAACATTTATAACAAAAACATTTTGAAACCCAGCAGAAATGGAAAAAAAAACAACTGCCATTTTAAAAGAATAAAGTCCACACACTAAGAGAAAACAGTTGGATTCTACCGGTTGCGGGTGGGGGAAGCCCCCAATCCTATACCCCTCCTATCCTAACTACCCCCCTGCAACCCCTCACCCCCAAGACGTTCTCCAGCCTTATCTGGGTGTGTCTCAGCATGTGTGGCTGGGGCCCCAATACCGCCCCCTCTGGCCTCTCTGTGTGTCTGGCAGTGTCTCAAAAATGTTGTTTTCCCATTTAAACCAGTAAAGCGTCAAAACAGTCAAAACAGTCAAAACAGTCAAAACATTGTAAACTCTTTTTTACCTCTTTCTTGTATTTTAGTCAACCTAAATTAATACTTTTACACCTATAATATATATGTGTTGTTTTTAAAAGACCTTATGTGCTTTTACAAAAAACATTACATCCTTAGCTACCGCCTTTCTACTACAGCTAGTTTGTTAAAAAATATATTTTCTTAAAAAATATCATGATTACCTGTCAGTCGTCCATCCACCAGTGCTCTCGTTTCTTCAAGAGCAAAGTAGAAATGACCCCTCTAGGCCACTCACTCCTGCATCTAGACCACTCCCCCCAACCGGTCGATACAGGCTACATAGAAAATCAATACAAATCAATAAATACATTTATCAATCAAAAACTATTGCACGCAACTGCAGAATGAACTTGATCGGTACATGAAATCATTTGCTGCTCAAATACTGGATGAACATAAAGAATGAGAAGTGCTGTGTGTCACCTTGTCCACAGAGATGAATACATGAACTGTTGGCAACTTGGATTGCATCACAAAAGAAAAGTTTAAAAACCTTGTCACTATTTTCTGACCCATTATTAAAATGTAATGTGCACTTTTTTATTATGTGCTGCTTTTTAGGATGCGTGAGTCCTGTTTTCTGTGCATCCTGTTTTCTGTGCATCACAATTATTGAAATTCACTGATCTGCTACAATTCCAATCCAAACTATACCCTCTACTACTACTACTACTACAAAAAAAAAAAATCTCAATGGCAAAATAAGAGGGAAAAATTTTACTTAAACATTTGCATGCAAAAACAACACAAAACCTTGTGGAACACAATTATGGCACGGACTGAGCAAAGAACTCAAACAATGTATTAAATGTTTGTTTTATTGCCATAACATAAACTTTTATGACAGGGGGCCATAAATCAATCAGGGCGTGTCTTAAATACCTTTTTGACACAAAGTCAACTATATATTTCTCTGATGCAATCCACCCTTTTCCGAGTGAGAACCATGGCCTCCGACTGGGGGTGCTGAGTCTCATCCCAGAAGCCTTACACTCAGCTACAAACCACCCCAGTAAACACTGATGATCACAACCCAATGAGGCCATCAGTACCACATCGTCTGTGAATAGTAGAGACGAGATCCTAAGGCCCCCAAATTGAACTCCCTCGACGGCTTGGCAGCGCCTAAAATTCTGTCCATGCAAATTATGAACAGAATCGGTGACAAAGAGCAGCCTTGGTGGAGGCCAACATTCAGGCCAATGTTAATCGGAAACAGGCTGGACTTACTGCTGGCAATGCGAACCAGGCTGCTGTTCCGGTTCTACAAGGACCGAATGGCAGTAGTAGCGCGCCACCAGTCCTGTACTCCCAGAGCACCCCCCACATGACACCACGAGGGATACGGTCGAATGCCTTTTCCAAGTCTGCAAAGCACATGTAGACCGGTTGGGCAAACTCGCATGTACCCTCCAGTACCCTTGCAAAAGTGTAGAGCTGGTCCAGTGTTGTACGACTGGTACGAAAATCACATTGCAACTCCTGTAGCGGTCGTACCCTTCTCTCCAGCACCCTGGAATAGACTTTCCCAAGGAGGTCGAGGAGTCTGATTCCCCTATAGTTGGAACACACCCTCTGGCCACCCTTCTTAAAAAGGTGGTCTGCCACTCCAGAGGGAATGTTCCTGACTTCCATGCAATGTTGAAGAGACGTGTCGGCCAAGACAGTCCCTCAGCATCCATCACTCTAAACAGTTTAATGTAATCAATTACATAAACTTGCCACTGCTATTAACACATTATTTTAGACAGCCCAAATATATACAGTATACATATATACAGTATAGCCGGCCCTCCTTTGACATTTTTTAACCCAATGTGGCCCGGAAGCCATAAATGCTGTTGCAATATGATGATCTGGCTCATCGTTCATAATTAATACCCATGTGACACATCAAAGTCCTTAAAAAGATAAGAGAGTCCACGTCTGTGCCCCGTCATCTAATCGGGGGTATAAAAAAATGGTTTTAACGCATAATGACATTGTCGGCTTGTGTTTTCTGTCATCTTCAACATAAAATAATGTCACATCCACTGACGCTGGTGTGTGCACATTAATCCTTTCATCTTCTTTCATCTCACCCTTTCACAAGACACTCGTCACCGTGACTATCTTCTGTCCTCCTTTCCTGCTCTTAGCTGTCTTAATTCTCATGTTGGCACCCTCACGGTATCTGTGTCATCTAAAATGAACACAACGGCCACGCTTACATGCACGCGATATTCCCGTTCAGGTTTCTTTAAGACAAGAATAAGAATATTCCAGTGTACGCACCAATGTTAATCAGCACACAGTGCAAACTTGGTTGGCATCATTAATCCGTTCCAGAAGATCCGACTCTAACCGAAACGGGTAGAAAAAACGATTAAGAAATAATGTAAATACAAAGACTGTGTTCCAGAAATCCAAAAATAAAACAAACTAAATAAAACAAAAGTTTTACAATTATAGTTTTACATGCAGAAACAAAATTGAACGGCATATTAATACATATAAAATGATGAGTGAAAGGATTAAATGAACATTTAACGAGAGCAACGCAGCTGCAAAATAACCCCCCAAGGAGCCAAAGGAAGTTGGAAGTGCCAGAATTTTTATAAAGAAGGTGAGAAACATTTATGAATTCAAGAAATAACTCACAAACAGGAAGGTGGTGCCTGTGTTGATCTCGCTGCCACATCGCGTCTTTGGCACCAATAAATGTTCATTTGTCCCTTTCATTCATTATTTACATACACTTACAATTGTTGTATGCGTGTAAAATTACAATTGGAAACAATAAAAATGTGTTTTGTGTTCATTTTTGAGACTTGTGGTGTGACTGTGTTAGTTAGCCAAAAACAACAGCACAGGTGTCAAACTCAAGGATGTGGCTCGCCTTTTATGTGGTCTGCGAAAGCCTGTGAATAATGTCTGTCAAAAATGTACTTCACTTTTTTCCTTCTAAATGTATTTGCTCTTTCATTTTGACAGAAAAATTGTACCGCATGCAGTTCTTCTACACTTGAATATTATCTGACCATGCAACAAGATACTCCACAAAAACAAATACGTGTCTGCTTGTCACCTTGACATTTTCCCTTCACTCAATTCACCCATTTCCAAGCAAGTTATCCATCAATTGCTAGTAAAAATGTAATAAATACATCGACAATTGTGTAATAATATCATGAGGTGATATTCATATTTATATTCAAATATACTGGTGGCAAGTGGCCCTCTGACGGCAGCCATAACTGCGACGTGGCCCTCAATGAAAACGAGTTTGACACCCCTGCACTACAGAGTCAACCGCTGATGACATCACAGACAAGCGACAGAGCTGAATTCTGGTTCCTGTTTCCATGTAAGCTGCGTGTTGTGATAAAAATACATAAAGAACACAATTGGACTCACACAATGTCTTAACACAAAAAAGATTCATGCCATATTGTACACTAACCAGAAAATGTATGCAAACCAAAGGCTAAATTTTGATGTAAATTTTTAACGATAACCTAAAAACACCCTAACAGAGCTTCTGCTGTATTTGCAATATTGTTGGTAATAACGTCACAGAATCAAAACAAAACATTTTATTGTTATTTCCACCAAAAAGCTGGACCCTTAAGAAAAAAACGCTTGCCTTTATGTTTTTGTATGTGTTGCCTTGGCAGTTTTGCGTCATATGTTGAAAAACATTTGTATACATGGTATCAACAATGGCCGCCATTGACAGGAGCACCTGATTGTACAACCTGTCAACATTCCTTTCAAGTACACCAAACAACTTTTCTATTTAAGTCATGAAGGATCCCTATGGTTTCCTCCTCACTCCAGAAATGCAAAACATTATCGTTTCCATTCGACGCCATGCCAGACCCAAACAAATCCCACGATCCTTTGCGATCTGAGCAGTGAGCGTGTGCAATGATGACTTTATATTCTGGTTGGGAGCATTTTCCAGTTTATGTGATGATATGACCTAAAGTTTCGGTTGACACAGGCATGTATGAGGCTGTCAAAAATGCATTCCGATTAAGGCTACAGGCTACAAGGTGATCCTAGGGGAGATCAAAGGTTCAAATATCCGTTTGGGCATATCCGTGCAGTACAACTGCATATTTTGGTGTGGCCTTTTATTGTGGCCAACCTAAAGCATCTTGATATGCCACATTTGAGAGGTAGATGAATTTTGAACGCTCACAAACACAGATTTAGACAGATTTTTGAACAATATTTGAGAGAGATTGGCCTTTTGTGTACATAGAAAAAGTTTTACATCTTCGAGTTCAGCTCATGAAAAATGGGAGCCAAACAAAAGTGTTGCGTTTATATTTTTGTTGAGTGTACATCATGAAGAATATTTGGAGCACTCAATTATATAATGACAAAAAAGGATATACTAGGACCGCTCCGATCAATTCCCGTGAAAAAGCACAGTATCGGCATATGCCGATCTAAGGCGGATAGTCCGAAAAGTGATTGGATGCGTCGGCCCTGCTGGAGCGCCACCATTTCTCCTTAATTCTCCTTAAAGAAGGCGCCTGCTCCTAAATTTCACAAGTGATTTTGAAAAAGTAAGTCAAATATGTTTTTCTCTAAATGTTATTGTTCCCCTTTCATATCATATAGCCCAGGGGCACCAGGGAGCCCCCCATGACCACATGAGGCGCCTCTAAGCCTGCTTTTCATTCAGCTTTTCAGTTAACAATGTGAGAACAGTAGAAAGAAATGCATTCTGAAATACAAAATGTGATTTGTGGAAACCAGCATTTTGTTGATGTTCTGGTAAAACAAGCATATTCGCTTTGTTTGGGTTGATATAAGCTATGAAAATAAATGTTGCCAAAATGAGTAGCTCTTGGCCATTTTCATTCTGTAAAAGTAGCTCTCGCAAGACAAAACGTTGGCGACCCCTGATATAACCAAGAGTACATTTAAAATTGTGCACTTAATCTATGTGATCGGTAGCAGCATACAACCCTGATCAGAGCACCCCAGTATAGACATATTTGAAGATCCACAAATAGTCTTGTTCCATAGTAAAACAAACCTAATGTAGGTTTGAAAAGTTGGATGTGTTTCACTGGAGGATCCCCTATAAAAAGGGACTATGTACAGTAATCCCACCTTTATCGCGGTTAATTAGTTCCAGACCTGTGATAAATTCATTTCCACGAAGTATGAGTCCTTATTTATGAATAGAAATATTTTCATTGCTAGACCGCAGAAAACCTTTTTTTTTTTTTTTGTTTTTCAACTGTCTAAATACAGGTTTTAACATTATTAGAGCCCTCCAAACATGAAATAAGACCCCATAGTCATCTTTAAACTCCTATTACCCAATATAGTAGAAATAATAAGAGAAAATAAGACATATGAGACATAAATAACATAAAATAGATTTGCGCATGTTAGCATTGGGAGAGTTCCTTGTTTTTGTTTCTATTTTACTCCTGGTTTCTGTACTAAGCCATTTAAGACATAAGTAATACTAATGCTTGTGTGTGTTGCTGTAAATGTGTTTGGATGCCAGGGAAGCTGACTGGCAGGTAGACAGGAAGTGACGTCGGGGGTTGAAAGTTGAGTTTTAGCTCAACAGTAGCCCGTGTTAGTGACCAGCGTGAATACTACACATCATCACGTCTTTCAATGCATCTTCCGAATGCCTTATATTTGTATTTTACTTCATTTAGCCATTTTCATGTTTGAAAATGCTTCATTAAGGGAAAATAGGTAAAATTTGTTTAAATATGAATACATTGTTTACTAAAAATAAGCTGTATTCAACCACAAAATAGCATGATTTATTAATTTACATATTTTTGACAAACCGTGACAGAGTGAAGCCGCAAAAATCAAAGTAGCGAGGATCACTGTAACGTAGAACTAGTCAGGCTGCATGTCTTTAAATGTCATTGACTATTTTAATTAGCGGTGACAAACATTTGGGGCCACCATTGTGACTGGTAAAATTGCTTTAAAACCACAGCTCAACATAACTTAAAAAAAACAAGAGACTGAATATGTAGAAAAAAAACTAAACAAAATCCCAAAGTAAAGAAAATCTGTCTAGAAAGATTTCTATGCGAGCTGCCACGTCCAGGAGTGCCATAACACAGTATTTGGACACACAGAGCACAGTATGTTGAAGTCAGTGGACTTCTTGCGACCGTAAGGATGACTCTGTTTATGGCGGACTGAACTCCCTTTGGAAGCCCCTTGGAGGGTTCCCGTCGTATGTTTGATGCATGAGGTGCTGCATCCACAAAGCAACGTGAGACAACCGGCATATTCGCCTACCTACTGTCAAAGCTTCAGAGTCGTGTCCAAAGTATTGTGACGCTACTGCCCTGCCCTCACAAAGTCGAATGCTGTTTTTTCCACAAGAACTCAACATGCCTGCAAGCCTCTACTACCCCTCTCTTTAAATATATCTATATGAGGGATGACCAAAGTGAGGCCCAGGGGCCATTTGTGGCCCTCGGCACATTCTAAAAATATAATCTAACAAGAACATTTCAAAAATAAAAAAAACAACAGCAAAACCTGAAAAATCAGCAGTCATTTTACAAGAATGAAGTCAAAATATTGAGAGAAAAAAGTTGCAATCTAAAGAATTTTACAAGATTTACAAGAATAATAAGAAATATTTTGAGGAAAAATCATGTCATTTTAGTAGCATACAATTGAAATAATAAAGAAAAAAGAAGGATTTTTAAAAAAAGTTGTAGTAGAAACAAACAAAACAACGACTAAAGTTGTAATTTTTGTTAATTTGCCATTTTAGGTTGCGGAGAATGTCGTAATCTTAAAAGAATGAAGTATATATAAATATAAAATATTATGGTAAGTCATAATTATGAAAAAAAAGAAAAAAACAGCTGTAATTTAACGATATTAAAGTAAAGATATTGAGAGAAAAATGATGGAAGAAAAAGTCAAAAAGTTTATTTTTTGATTTGATTATTTTTACCACAGTCGTGCTCGCTACATTGTGGTTCGAACATTGCTCCGTCACTTGATTGTAGTTTTTTTTTTTTTAATTCCGAAAATTTATTATTTTTTTACTATATTTTTGGAATATTTTAGGACAAACGTGAAAGGAGCGAAAAAAAAATTAAAAATAAAATAAAAAAAATGAATACATAAATATTAACCAAAAAGGGTATGCACAGAGTCACAGGTCACAATTTACAAAAATTATAAGTACTCCATGGGTGGTATGCTACTACGTGCCATTTCGTACTTGTACAACCGGAGCAGTAATGCAGTCGCTGTACCGGACCGTCATGGTGAAGAGAGAGCTCAGCCGAAAGGCAAAGCTCTCCATTTACCGGTCGATCTGTGTTCCCACCCTCACCTATGGTCATGAGCTTTTTGTCGTGACCGAAAGAACGAGATCGCGGATACAAGCGGCGGAAATGAGTTTTCTCTATAGGGTGGCTGCACTCACTTTAAGAGATAGGGTGAGGAGTTCGATCATCCGGGAAGGGCTCAGAGTAGAGCCGCTGCTCCTTCACATCGGGAGGAACCAGTTGAAGTGGCTCGGACATCTAGTCCGGATGCCTCCCGGACGTTCCGGGCATGCCCAGCCAGGAGAAGGCCACACAGGGCGGACAGAGGACACACTGGAAGAGGTGGCTGGAGACCAGGAAGTCTGGACTTCCCTACTGAGACTGCAGCCCCCGTGACCCAAACCCAGATAAGCGGAAGAAATTGTTTGGATGGATGGATGGATGGATGGTTATTACTTATTTTAATTATTTTTTGTGATATTAGTCATAATATTATGAGAAACAAGCAAAACAAAATAAAAGTTTTAATTTTTGTAATATTAGTTTGAGGGAAAAGTAATTAGGGGAATAAAGTCATAATATTGCGAAAATTACATTTATGAAGATTATTTAAGAAGAAAGCAGAAATATTTTGAAAATAACATAAAAAAAAACAGCAGCAAAAACATGAAAAAAGCAAAGACCAAAGTTCAAACTAATAATGTTTTTCACCTCTATCACAAAGCTGAGATGCATGTTTTTCTGGGAACTTTTTAGCATATCTACATGTGCTGCTTTACAAAATATCAAAATGGCCCTCGCATCCTTTCATTTTTCAGTATGTGCTCCTCGCTGGAAAAAGTTTGGACGCCCCTCATCTATATACATTTCAAAAATAGAAAGGCAACACGGGACGCACGGTGGCTGAGTGGTTAGCACACAGTCACACAAGCCACACAGTCAGGTGATCGGGAAGATCTGGGTCAAATCTCCGCTCTCTGTGTGGAGTTTGCATGTCCTCCCGTGCGTGCGTGCGTTTCCTCCAGGTACTCCGCTTTCCTCTCACATCCAAAAACACGCACGTTAGGTTAATTGGCGACTCTAAATTGTCCATAGGTATGAATGTGAGTGTGAATGGTTGTTTGTCTATATGTGCCCTGCCATTGGCTGGCGACCAGTCCAGGGTGTACCCCGCCTCTCGCCCGAAGTCAGTTGGGATAGGCTCCAGCATGCCCCCGCGACCCTAGTGAGGATAAGCGGAATGGAAAAAAAGATGGATAAAAGCAACACTTTTTTTTTTTTCCCTAATTTTTTATGAGCTGAACTCGAAGGTTGTCTATGCACACAAACGGCATAGACTCTCTTTCAAATATTGTGTTAGTGAGCATTCATCTTTCATAAGTCACCTCACAGGCGCGGCATATTCAGATGCTGATTAGACAGCATGATTATTGCGCAGGTGTGCCTTAGATCGCCTACAATAAAATGCCAACCCAATGTACATTTTAACTACGTTGGGTTTCCATGTTAAGAAAAGCTTCTATCAATAAAATAATGAGGTATGTGTAAGGAAGCAGCAGTCCAAAATGTGACATACTGTAGGTGAGAAAAAAAAAAAAAGGCACGGCTGTCGTCTTTCCGGAAAAAAAAGCCTGGTGTCAACGCCGGCTTATATAACAACGCCAGCACACCTCAAACATGCACCTTGTTCCCTCCAGAACACAGCGGAGCATGCCGATCAAACGCGTGCGGAATCCTAACCACCTCGCCGAGCCTGAAACTACATGACAGCACTCGTCCGAGTTAGTGAGTCAATGTTTTTCTCCAACTCTGGACTTCACTCACAGACTCTTTTCGCAGTATAGTGAATATACGTGTGTGTGCTGCACTCACACACACACACACGCTAACAAAAAGTACAACCTCTGCATCGCTTTATCATCCCTGGCTGCTGCAGAGTTTGTGTTGTAATCACAAACACACCCAGGCACACAATCTTTTCTTTAATCCTCACTCATTCGTCTTCATCAATTAACCTCCCCAACCAGAAGTAAAATAACATGAAAAAAAAGCAGAAGTGCGTCAGACATTTTGTGAAAGCCAAGAGCGGCTACACTCAGAACAAATACAATTGTCTCCATGGCAACAGAAGACCAAATGTTCTTTCTAGCCTGTCAGAGAGTGGAGAGCACAGAGGGATGAAGTTCTTTCATTAAGGTTTAACTGAGATGCCAGTGATATTTAATGCACGCCGTCTCCCATGCATTGCTAACATAGTGACTCGAGGCCACTAACTGCAGCACAAACAACCGCAGGTGAAGGTGTTTATTTTATTTAAGGGAAAACAAACGTAAAATGAACGCCTTCTATTGCTGGCAACAGTAAGAGTGAGCAGAATGGTAAATACTGTAGGAAGAATAAACTAACTTACCTGCATCAAGGAAAGCAGAGGAGAAAAGAGAAAAAAAGAATTGTTTTTAGGCCTTAGACAATTGTCATATATATGTTAAAAATATAATATCATCTTAATCAGCGCAGAGTAGGTGTGTATCACCATGGCGGAAATGTTCACACTTCAAAAAGTAAACATAGAACATGAGGGCAAGCTGTCGCCATCACTCAATGATTGATGACAATGTGGTGCAACATTATGTCACTGTCCATAAATGGTTTGCATCATTTACAAATAATGCACATAAAAGAAGAAAGGAAAGAAAGAAAAACGACAAAATGTGGTGATAGAGCAGATCCCCGCTTTTCGCGTAACTAGCGAATAGCGAGTAATTGGGACGCCCATAAATGTGTCTATTTTAGACACACATCCTAAAACCTCCTGTTATTTTTTTTACTGAACTTTTAAATATGCCTCACACACTTTAAACACATAAACACAACATGTATAGGTACTCATCACTAGTGAATTGGGGTGTCACGGGACACTCATGAGACGAGACGATACGCAAGATTGGGTCTACGAGATAAGACGAGATTGTAAGAGAAAATTTTAAGAAAAGTACAATGGAAAAAATCTAGACAATATAACATGATATATATTTCAATCTACTCATTTAATTCCCACTCCATTACACTCTTCTTCACTGTGTGTATGCTACTGGAACCCTCCTCCACCGAGACAAAGAGACTGTTAGACTGCAAAAGGGCTCACTCCGTTCATGCCGTTGTTCTGTGCAACAAAGATGCTGAAACCAATGCACAGAGTGAACCGTTTCCCTGCCTCTTTGGAGGCCGGAGGCGAGGAAACCAGACACACATGCGCCTGGCATTTTATCAAGTTCATTTTCACTGATTGTGTCGTTCAGAATTAATGTATTATTGTGCAAGGCCTCGTGGACACAAGTCTTTTTTGTGTGAACAAGAAATCTTGTCACGTTTTAATCTTGCGAGATCTTGTGGCAGCCCCACTAATAAATGATAATGTAAGATGATGGATTAAAAAATGGATTTATGAATCTTGGGGTGACTAAAAATATGACTAGGGAGTCAAAATGTAAAATTTGAGGTGCACTGAGAACTTGTATAATTTATGCAGAGTTCATAGCTTCTTGCCTAGCTTCTTGCTATGCAGCTGGTGTTTTTTAGAAGCAAAACAGAAGATCTTCAAGACGCTTCCCATGCTAACACGTGTGACGGCGGCGGACACGAAAGGTAACGATTTCCAAATTTCCTGCACTTTGTCAATGTTATCTATGGACCAGAAACTGTGTGCGTATAATGACTTCCACTGCAAATCATTTTACAGGACTAACCTGAGTGGTTGTAATTCACCATTAAAAAGGAGAGAAAGTATTGTGACTGTCATTTCCGGTAAATGCACAACAGTTGTAATAGATTTGGGGCAGCACCACACTGTCAAAATTCAAGCACTCAGGAACTAAGTACGCAGTGTAAACAGTATACTTATTGAACAGTAGGGACGGAAGTATTCTATTTGATACACAGGCACAGTTTCTAAGGTGACTGACTCAATATGATTGGCTGCAACGTGATATCACACCCTGTGTCTCCATTGGTGGCCACAACTGCCCGACAAAATGTTTTGAAATAAAACGTGATGCAGTGATGGATGTGACGATTGCCACAAAGAGAGCTTTACTGTTCCGGTGATTAAGCTGTCTAATAAGACAGATTTCACTTTTATGAAATTCTTTAGTGTAACAGTTTATTATTGCACCTGCCATTCAGACAGCGAGGATGCGTTCCATGCTGAGCATGTGTTAAAAACGATGAAACAGACCGACTTGCTGTCACTGATAAAAGAAAGAAACAAGTTCTATTCCGGGCTACATGTGCATGTTTGTATGTAGGCGCTATCGTCCAGCAATCAATTTCTCAGCATGCCGGTTGCACTTGAGTGATGGGAGCGCGGAAGTGGCGACACTCACATCTTCAAACGTCATGGAGAATATGACGGCTGCCTGCATGCCCCCACTCCCCAGCTCGCACACTTGAAAAGTTCTGCCGTTTGCCACTCGTGTTATCAGTCTCCGGCTGAGCATGGAGCACAGCCATGTGAGGAGGCTACCCGCTGCCGGACGCCCCCGGTGGAAATTCCATTAGCCCGCTTGGAGATCCCGACGGGAGATTTGCACCTGACAGACCAGTGAACAACATCGGCACCGAGGACAATCGGTTACAGCTTACAACTGGTAGAACGCTGGCCGAAACGTGTACCCATGGCAACTTTGACCCATAATCTCAGATCATATTCCATTGAAAAAAATAACAGTCAATCGTGTTTTCAGAAGGTCACCTCGAATTTATAAAATGACTTCTTTCACTTTTTTCCCCCCTTGTTTTTCATTTTTTCTTTCACACCTTTTCATGTAGTGACCAAAAGGACAAGAATGCGGGTACAAAGCGGCAAAAATTAGTTTCCTCCATAGGGTGGCCGGGCTCTCCCTTAGAGATAAGGTGAAAAGCTCTGCCGTCCAGTAGAAGCTTGGGGTAAAGCCACTGCTCCTCCGCATTAACAAGAGCCAGATGAGGTGGCTCGGGCATCTGGTCAGGAGGCCTCCCGGACGCCTCCCTGGTGAGGTGGCCAGGGCACATCCAACCGGCAGGAGGCCACAAAAAAGACCCAGGATATGTTGGCGAGACTATGTCTCTCAACTGACCTATGAACGCCTCAGTATCCCTCGGGAGGAACTGGACAAAGTAGCTGGGAGAGGGAGGTCCGGGCTCCTCTGCATAGGCTGCGGCCCCTGTGATCCGACCCAGGATAAGTGGAAGAAGATGGATGGATGCTGACGCTGCATCAGGCATCATCATCATCTCTAAATTGTCCATAGGTATGAATGTGAGTGTGAATGGTTGTGCCTTGCGATTGGCTGGCGACCAGTCCAGGGTGTACCCCACCTGTCGCCCGAAGTCAGCTGGGATAAGCTCCAGCATACACTTGCACCCCTAATGAGGAGAAGTGGTATATAAAATGAATGGATGGTTGAAATGCAGACTCTGATCCCCAAAGAACCTGCTCTCTTATGTTGTGCCATGTGTTTGTAGAAGGGTTGCTTGGTCTCTCCAATGTAGGGGTCAACCAGCAAGAAGAGTTAAATTGCCTCTCTTCATTCCCGTGGAATGAGACAATCTTCGGGGAAGAGATGTTAGGAGTTGATGTGATGTCGAAAACCTGCTACTGTTTAGAGAGGGCCTTTCTAGCCATAGCATGGCTCATGTGGTAGAGTGGTGGTCTCCCAACCTGAAGGTGGCTGGTTCGATCCTCTGCCCTGTGACCATGTCAAGGTATTCTTGGGCAAGATACTGAACCCCCAGTTGCTTCTAATGCAACGTCACCAGTAGGTAAATGTGCTAACAGTGTCAAAGTGCTTTAAGTACCTTGATGGTGGAAAAAAAAAGTCGATACAAGTGAAAGTCCATTTACTATTACCATTCAAACCTGCGGTCCTCCCTATCCAGAATTTTAACATCGTATTCATCAAAGAAATGTCCCTTTTTCATATGCAAATGAACTGCTGACTGTGATCACCGATGAACCTGCTCTCCTATATTTGTAGAAGGTTTGCCTGGTCTCTCCAATGTAGAGGGTCACCCAACATGAAAAATCCAATTGCCTCAATTCAATCTTTGCAGATTACCTGGATGATAACCTATACAAATTTGAACTACAGCATAGAATTCCGATCTGATGAGGTCTTTTTCTTTCACTAGAAGATCATCACCTTTTTCCAAACTATGTCCTCGTCTTTAACGAGTCAACAGGAGGTAAATTGTCACCTTCTCCTTTTACGACTTGCAGGTCGTTTTTTGGCCCCAAGATCTAGCGGTCCGTCCCAAGCGTCCTCCATCGAGGGATGGAGGTAATGGCTCCTTAACTGCCTAATGTCACGTTAGTGCTGCTAATTAGCAATAACAGAGAGCAGCTATGGAAGCCAAAGAAGTTGTTGAGCTCACCGTGGAGAATGGCAGAGTCCAATTGGGCGCGTATTAGTTTTTCATTAACACGCCTTTCACCTTGTTCTCCAGCGTTGTCTGGCTAATTGGCACACCCTCGCCTCTCCAGACCACAGGAGGGAAGGCTTTTATGGAATTCCTCCTCTGCAAAGCTGGAAATCATCTCAGCCCACACTTATTCTCCAATCTAAATCATTTAACCCGTCCAGTCACCTAACATGCAGACAGGAAGCTTTAGCAAGAGTTGTATTACTCTCAGGAAATTAGGCCAAATCACTTGTGAACATTTTATTTGTACAAATGTCCTCTCAATAGTGCCTCCCTGAGTAGCCTGTTGCGTTTTATTGGATACTTTAATGCACAAGACCCGCACGGTTAATCACGTCAGGACAAAACAATTACACATTAACTCCAAGTACAGGCCATTATTTATTTATTGAGGAATGGTCATAACCTGGAGCTTTGTTTATTATTTTTTATTTAACAAGCCGTGTGGGTGCACTCCTATTAAGAGTGCGACTTCTGCACACACTTTACAGTTAGCGCCCCTTCAGACATTGAAAGGCTACCTATTGGTTTGCTGCACATGCAAGGTGCTTATCAACTAATGACATCAGAAAATAATAATTACACTTTATCTTGATGACCTTTGATGCTTAAAGGCATAGCTGAGATTTTTTGACATCCCCATCAACAGTGGCTTACACCCCACCCCATCCCACCCACCCACACACACTTTGTCCAGTGTCCAGTGAGCCGAGGTCTGGTCGGATTTCGGTGATGAGGAACATAGTTCCGGTTCGTTGGTGGGGCCACTTAAGTAAAGTAACGTAACGTAAGTAAAGTAACGTTAATACACTTTTAAGCCCTTTCAAAATCCTATTTAGGACATTTTATGAGATTTCAAGGGAATTTTAGACATTTTACGGCTTTAAATTCAAATGATTGGATTTTTAAAGACCGCACAAATACAATGTTTAACTTTTATTTTTTTAAAATTGTATTAAAATGTATCCATGTTTTATTTAAATTGTCATTTGGCTATATTAAGAGCATGAGCCAAAAAAAAAAAAAGTCAGAATACATAGAAACAAATTTTAATGTGCTCCTATGGCAATGACCTAAGTCGGCCCCCATATTTGCTTGAAGTGACGGCAACGAGCAGGAAAAGATCCCTGTGCTATTGAAGAGAGACACAGAGATAGAGGGAGTATTTGGGTTTGCTCTCCGAAGCATTGCACTTGTTCAGTCTCAGTTGGAGATGTGCTCCACACTTGGCTGCATGTCCTTGGACTTGCTAGATTTAAGCATCGACAAAACGTCTTCCAGGCGTGACGAGTGAGACAACGGCCCAGTCTTTGTTGCTCCAGATGACAAAATAACAAACAAGGATTTGCACTTTAATAGCCTGCAATTAAACAAGCACTCACGCACTCACGTGTTTGGACGAGCGGAGGTTCTTGGGTACAAAGTTCATGATTACTTCAATCTTCCACATTACACGTGTAGGAATGAGGAAGAGCGCTGCATCTCAAAATCAGCATCCGGGGATAAGAGTGAGGAGAGAGTTGGACTTGGGCCTAGTTTGCATTCAACCCAAGCGGGACAAGTCGGTCCTGTCAAGAATCAAGCTCCCTCTCCCTCCCTCCTCTGAGGTGCCCTTGAAAGCTCTGAAGGAGACTGAACTTCACAGTTGCCTAATTTCGGCTCGGGATCTGCCTGTTGTTTCAATGGAAGTCCGTCCAGCGGGCCTGGCACCACTTCATTTGGTTATTCTTGATTGGCAAGGGAGGCGGCCCCAACCCAGGGTAAGTTGAAACAGAGCAGCCCGTTTTGTCATTAATTGGTTCCAAAGGTCATTTTTCCCAAAGGAAATAATGTAAATACAAAAATTGTAGTGGAAAATTTTGACGAAAACCGAATTGTAGAAAAACTGTGGCGTATGGAAAGTGAGATTTAATCCCTCGTTTATCGTGGTTAATTGGTTCCAGACCCTACCGTGATGAGTACATTTCCGTAAAGTAGGATTCCTTATTTACAAATGGAATATTTTCGTAGGTAGAGCATAGAACACTTGTTTACGACCATCTAAATGTTTTTTTCAGTTTCAGTTTATTTCGAACAGGCATATGAAGTTACATCCGAATACAGCAGTTCCACAGTTCAACATGTCCGAAAAGGAGTAGGAAGAAGCAAAACCTATCCTACCTCTTCTTTATAACACTTCAAACTCTATTTTTTCCTTTTCTCACTTGCCGTGTTCGTTGTACACTATTGACGCAAAGCGAGGGACACGGGGCCCTGAGCAAAACCCCAGGCAAAGGACAAGCACACTGCCGCGTCCACGGGCGAATCCAACGCAACCCGCAGACAGCAGATATGTTTTCATCCCTGCCGTCCAACTCCCCTGCCAGAGAACAGCAAGTTGGACAAAAAGCACCGAAACACCAAATCGCCCAAAATGCACACCCAGAGGCAATGTTTCCCCCTTATTTTTCAAGTGTCTGAGCATGCACAAAAATGACCTGAGGATTCCTTGGACCTCTGTGAGCGCCATCAGATGTGTACACTGTAGTATCACACCTGTTCAAAACCTGAACTTCCATTCTGTCGGACTTTGTAAATGACTGCTTTCAAACAGACGTCAAGGAGGATTCCACAATGTAGCGTTCTTTATTCTCAACATCAGCCGTGGTCTGATACAATTAACCATCTGAATCTTGTAGAAAACCCCTAGTTGATCATTTCATTTTCCAGTTCTTTTCTTATTTACCATTTATATTGTTAATTAGATATACTTTTATTTCCTTATGTGACTTTCACTCTTATGTTTTAAAGCAGCCTGCTGTGGCACTATTTTGCAAATGTACTTAAAATTGATGCCATGTTTGTTTGTACTTGCACTTTTGTCTACATAAAAAAACAATTCAAATGAACTCTCAACCGACCCTCCGGTCCCTTCAGCATTCACCATCAAAATAAAAGCATGGCAGTAAAACATGCACAGTTATGACACACATTCACTCCACACTTTCACTCCGAAAACTGGCTTGCTACTTTGGCTTTGCAGCATGTCTTTTTTTAGAGAAGACCTTCCTCATTCGAAAAAGAAAAAATCTCACCCAGTTTCACCTCTTGTTCTTCTGTTTGCACATACTCTGACCACCAGTCCACCTTAAAAGAACCCCCTTTTTAAAATTTTGGCTTGGTGAGTGGACATGGCACTGCCTGTTTTGTCATAATACGAGTTAGCAGGCAGCATTTATGAACTCCACTGCAGCATTTGCAATATGCTAACCTGCAAAACAGCAGTAGATATTACGTAACGCGCTGTGAGTTTAGTTTTAGTTTGAGGTGGGTTACGGCTACAACAGTAGCCAATGTTAGGGGAATATTGTGCCTGTTGATAGTCCAAACCGACAATAAAAGCTTGTTGTTCTGGCGATCAAGCCTGAATACTACTGATCATCACAATGTCTTTGAATTTTCTTGTGTTTTCTTTCTTTTTTGGGAGAATGAACAGAATAAGAATTTAATTGCATAGTATAACTACCTGTCTTACTGTGCATATGACAATAAACCTCTTGAATCTTGAATCTTGAATGTGTCTTCTGAATGCCTTATATTTGTATTTTAGTTCATTTTGCCATTTTTATGTGTGAAAATGCTTAATTTTGACAAAAAAAGATAACATTTGCTTTAAAATGCTTATTTTTTGACTAATAATAGGCCGATTCAACCACGAAACAGCATGATTTGTTAATTATTATGATTTTTTTTTAAACGTGAGTGTGAAGCCGTGAAATTCAAAGCACGAAGTGGTTCGGCACGACTATATTGCACTTGGCATGAACCGAAATTAAACTTTTCCCAACCGGCAGAGAGTGTGCTTTTGTTGCACTTTACCCCGTTTAGCCTGCAAAAACTGAGAACTGAGCACAGACAGGAAGTTGATTCACAAACCAACACTGACTTTTCAGAAAGAGACCGTTGTTTGATTCCTATTTGCCTCTCCGAGTAAGACGCCTTTGAAGAGGCAGAATGTTGCTTGTTTTTAAAGTGATTACTCAAAGACACATGTGGGACGGATGCTTGCGAATCAACCTCAAACATTGCACAAAACCTCAGCTCAGTTTGAACCGCCAAGACAGCCTTTCAGTGAGCATCAAAGAATCAAATAAGCACGTGTTCGGACTCACAGTCAGACTCCAGCGTCACCAATATTCCAAAAATAAGGGGCTAAATATCAAATGATCAATTTCTGACAAGATGTGTAAAGGTAACTGTATGATAGTGAAACATCTAACAAAGCGAGAGTTAGACCAAGTGGTTCTCCCTTCCCCTTTATTAAATTTGAATGATGCGTCTCCAGGGAGTGACAATATTAAGATGGAATAATAATGTATGAATGTATAATTAAAAATAAAGTTAACTTCTTCTCTTTTTTCTTCTCTCCCTCTTGCCTCTTTAATCCGCCCAAATCGGAATGATAAATCAGTGAAAGTGTCATTTTCATTCTGCTTCAACACTGAGGTCCTTCATCAGGCATCTCTATACATAAATTATACCTCTGGTATGAATATCGGGATGAGCCCGACTCCTGATGAAGAGCTAAGGGAAATATTGTACTTGCATTAGGCTCATTCATATACAATAACTCCAGTATTTATGAAGGGCTGGAAAACAGTCCGCACATAAAGTCATAAAGTTATTACACTCATATTAAGACGGGCAACAACCATACCAAAGTCGCTGGAGTGAGAGTGAGATCTTATCTAGACTGCACAATGTGAAGTAATTAATATGCAACAAGATTATGACACACTTAAATCTGCTGAACGCTAAATAAATAAATGCATAAATAAATAAATAAATCCAATGGCTTTTACTATAGTCCCAAGGCTGAATTATTTAAAGTGGAAAATACTAATTGCTATTATTCTCTATTTAATTTAATCTAATTTAAATGTCATTTGATTTATCAAGGTCAAAACACTGAAGTGGTGTGCAGTGAGGTTCATGGCTGGTGAGGCACTGAATCCTTTGGGTTTTTTTTTTATACGTGAATACACGTTGATCATTAAGAAGACATAAAAAGAAGAAATAAAAACAAGAAATAAACAAAAAATAAAAAGAAAGAGAATAATTCACTTTGGTTAAATATTTTGTCTTCAAATACTTCTAAGTCCCATTGTTTATTTACAGTATTTTTGGTGGATGAAGTACATGCACCGTATCCTCCTCCAGGATATGTTCTCATACTTTGTTGTAAAAGTGTGATCACCGTCTGGTAAGTTTGGGTATATATCCTCCATCTTGGCAGTCAAATTCATTCATTCACTCAGCAGAGCATACAAATATAGGGAACGTTTGTGTGGGGACGTTTTCTGCTCAATCGTGGCGGAATCTCATCACAAACACTAACTCGCCCCCTCCCGGGTGAGAAATAAGGACGAGAGGCACATTTATTCTTGCTCCCAGCTCGTCTTAACTCTCAACAGACAATCTCAACACACACACAACACACTCCCGGCCTTCAAAATAAGAGGGCTGTTTGCCACACACTGTCGAACTGTGTAAACAAAATAAGGGTGTCATAAAAAATATCTTCTATTAACAACACAATTGGAATTGCATTGGTGGACTCCCTCTTCCTTCACCACATGCACAGGCATTGCAGTTTGTTGAGGATTTTGTGTGTGGAGAGGCTGACACCCCATTAGAAAAGTTAGCCAAGCTACATCGCTTTCTGAAATACTGAGCAAAATTGGCCAAGGATGTATTGTATCAATAAATGCAAGAATGTTTGCATTTAATTAAGAGACCTTTTATGTACTGTCACAAAAGTACACACTCTATGGTGGTAAAATAAGCATAAAAGGTAAAAAAAACGGAATTGAAAAAATGTTAACGGAATTTGGAAAAAAAATCTAACCGATTTCATAAGGCTCTACAAGCGGTTGAAATTAGTTTTCTCCGTAGGGCGGCTGGGCTCTCCCTTAGAGGTGAGGTGAGAAGCACTGTCATCTGGGAGAACCTTGGAGTGGAAGCGATGCTCCTCCACATAGAGAGGACCCAGATGAGGTGGCTCAGTCAGAATGCCTCTGGACGCCTCCCTGGGGAGGTATTCAGGGCACATCCAACATGTAGGAGGCGTCAGGAAAGACCCAGGACACGTTGGAGAGGTTATGTCCCTCAACTGGCCTGGGAACACCTCGGGATCTTGGTCAATTTTACTAAAAAAAAAAAAAAAAAGTCAGACATCAGTTGCATATTGCATATTTTAAATTGAATAGATTTTATTTTTTAGAAGGCCTTAAAAAAAAAAAAAAACTGCTGCGGGCCAAAAATGGCCTCCAGGCCACAGTTTTGACACTCTTGCTCTAGTGGTACAGGATGAATAATTTGTAACAATAACATCAGCTATATGCCGCTGTGTATCATTTAAAATGTACCCCGCACCTCTGACCCCATTTGTGTCAAGTGTGCAGCGGAATGTAAAAGGCTTTTGCAGGATTTATGAACAATAATCATACATGAACATTTCAAGCAATAGAGCGACTCTATATTACAAAACTACATATTAAATGTAAACTTGTTATATGAAAAACGTATCCGTGTGAGTCATGTTTCATGTCTGAGATCTGAAGACACTGATTCATGCTTAGTGAAAAATTGCATGTATTAAATCATAAACATTGCTAATGTTTCTTTGAGGCTGTTAGAGACTCAAAAGCCAGCGTGATGTATGTGTCACACACTACAATTTAGTATTTAAAGCCTCTCTTCTTACATCTGCCATTTGTCACCGCATGCCAACGACTCTAATGCAGTTATTTCAGATTAAAGCTTAAAGATTAAAGTGTGTACTGTATGCGCTTCTTTGCCGCAGCCGCTTCTTGCATTTGAAATGAAATACATTTAAAAAAAACAACAAAAAAAACGCTTTTCTTTCAGTCTCATTGAAGAGAAGACCATTCCCGACTAATTCTGCACACTAATCTGAAACGACAGCGTCATCACCACCACGGAGAACAGCCATGACGCTTTTATGTCGCATGGCTGCAGCCAACGGTCCAGACGGGTCACGTTGGTTCTGCTGGAACAGCAAATCCTGCAAGCACGCACAAAAACACGTCTGTGGTGCATCATTGCATGACTGTGTGTGTGTGTATGACATCAGCAGACCAGTGATGCATACTCGGCCACTTCATTAGGTAAACCTGCACTATCTAATGAGGTGTAATACAAGAGCTGTATCAAAACACCACCTGTTACCTTTGAAATCATCTAACACCTACTATTATCTTAATAATGCTGTGGATAGGATTCAGCATACAAATAATTACGTTCATACCTTGGCCTGATGATGTTTTGCAGATAAAAGCATCGGTACATTTTAGATTTTCCATTAAAAGTTAATAGCAGAGGTGTCCCACTATGTGATTAGGAGCATGTTTTGTGTTATTTAACTTCATCCAAGTGGAACATCCTTGTAAAAAGTAGATTTATACACACAAAATGTCACATATTTGTACATAAAACAGCAAGACACCAAATGACACAATGTAATGACAGCCGTTTGTAATATTTGGAGCCTATCACTTGGCGAAAAACGGCAACGACATACAGGATTAGAAACGGGATAAAGGCCAAATCTACACGCAAAATAATACACGCAAATATGAGCCTTACAGTAGATTTACACCAAATTTACACAAAATTTTGCCTCAGTTTGGGTACATTTTCCAGTTAGCATACAATATGGCGCACGTATTGTTGTGTTATTAATACGCTGCATGAGGCCCACTGTGTTCTGAATGTGTTCTGTTATCACAAAACGTCCTTGTTAGCAGCCTATTAGCTTGCTAATACAGGACAACCTTGGTTAGAGTTATTAATCCGTTTGAGAAGGTCTGACTCTAAACGAAGCGTAGGCTAACCAAATACATTTTTCCCATAAGAAACAATGTAAATCCAACAAATCCGTTCCAGAAAGCCAAACATTTTTACACAAAAGATGTTTTTATAGTTTTACAATTACAGTGGAACCTTGGTTAGCGTGCACCCGGTTAGCGTTTTTACACCAAACATGTACACAGAAATTTTGACTCCGTTTGTATATATTTTCCGATTAGTGTACAACATGATGTGCTTCTTGTCGTGTCATTAATACACTGCATGGGGCCAACTGTGTTCTTACTGTATTTTTATCACGTTTATCACGTCCTTGTTGTCCTTGTCAGAAGCCTATTAGCAGTTTAGTTTTTTACTAACACAGTTAAGCCACAAGTCTCAAAAATGTTAACACAAAACTCAGGGCATTCAATCGATCGCAACTGGACTGTTCAGGTTGTCTCAGAAGACGTGTCGCCTCTCATCCGAGGAGGCTTCATCAATTCATGCAGCGATGATGTTGTCTGCATGTGAAACTATAAAAAGGTGTTTTGTGTTAACATTTTTGGCTTTCTAGAATGGAGTAATTGGATTTACATGAGGGGAAAAATGAATTCGGATAAAGTACATTTTGGTTAGCGCCGCACATTTTGGAACGGATTAAAGACGCTAACCAAGGTTCCCCTGTTTTATCTTCATAAATGACTTTTTCTCTTATCTTATTGTACAGGCCTTGAGGCCAGGTCAAATCAGGTACATAAACAAATGCAAATATGCAAATCCAAGTTTTTGTTCAACAGATGACCATGGTGTTAAAAAAATACATCCTGCTGTAATTGCCAGCTTTTCTTTGCAGGCCCCTCCCTATCCCGCCCAAAGAGGGGAACCTGTGAAATGTCTGATTGTGAAATATGTACTCGACGAGTGGATTTATGCAGAAAGCATTGCCAGTGTTGCATAATGCATGCCGCTTGCCTGCTTTAAGAGATGCAAATCACCCCAAGTTGATGGAATCCATTCAAGTTGATGGACTTCTTCCAGCAGCGTGCCTGTGAAATATTAGTGATTCTTCAAATGTTAGGGTTTGGGGTTAAGGTTAAGGGTTAAGGTTAGAAAGTAGGGTTTAGGGTTAGGGTTATACCTTTAACCTTTACTTGGTTTACGTGTTTACCCACAAAAATGTCAGATCATGCAAAGATAATAGAAATTCCGATGCAAAATGCTGAGTATTTAACAAAAGATGGGCGGCTAAGTTTGACTTTTAGTGAAGTCAGAGGTAAAGCTGCGTGTTTCATCTATGGAGAGGATAAGGACTATACCTTGAATCACCTTTATCCGACCAAACTTGCAGAGAAGTTAGACAAACTGACAAACAGGCACGGACATCTGAAGCATTGCTAGATAAGCTACAAAAACAATCCATCCGTCCAGGGAATCAGCTTAGCTACAAACAGTAAGTCATCGACATATCCACCTCAGATATTCAGCCTGACTTGGATGTACTTCTGTTGACAACAGAGACTAGATTTATGTCATTGAAGAAGAAAATTGAAGTAAAAAATATAGTAAACGTGAAGTACAAGCAAAATGGTTATGAGAATGTGTATGAAGCTGATTTAATGCCAGTCTTTCAAAAACCTTACATTTCTGAAAATGCACCTTTTGTTTATCGTTGTTTTGACAAAGTAGATTGAATATGTTTTTGCTCAGGTCTTTTTCCATTCCTTACATTTAGTCTTACCAGTCACGTCTTGTCACAACAATGTGTTTTTTCTGCTTCTATAAAGAGATAAATGATATTGAGCATAATGTAGTTTAACCTGTTGGCCCAGCACTACGTGATATGTTCTGTTTCGCATGTGGGCCCTTGGGAAAACAATTTGTCTACCCCAGATCTGGACGAAAACCAGACAAGATGAAACAACCGGCCTATCAGCAGTGTTTCCTGGGATTGTACAGGTGGTCCTCAGTTACAATGTTCCATCTTACGACTCTCATAAATTAAATCAAAAGTAAATGTTGGTCTTTAAACACAAGACTTGCTCGAGAACTAGTAGAAGCAAGACTAAGCAGTGTGTGCTTAGTAGTTAACTTTTTGCACTTCATTATGACGCTCCGCCAACGAAAAGGAAAGCCATCACCATGAAAGTGAAAATGAACATCATAAAATTAAGAAAACCATCATTAATGATACAGATTACTGAATTCTAGTGAATGCTAGATGGGTCATGGATTCCGTGCTTTGTTACAAGGGTATAATTAGGTATAAGTTCATACACATACACACAATTTGACTTACATCACAGTGTAGGAACAGAAGTCGATCTTAACCCGAATTGCACATGTATTGCAGAATATAAATCGTTTATTTTCAAGTCCCGTTAGATATCATTATTATTATTACTTTTAGATTCCATCTACAAGTAATAACTTCTCAGAGGCCTTCCTGACACACACACTCACATAGCACAATCAAAGTTGCACAACACTTATTACATCTGGCTGATGGAAAAATACTAGGAGGTGCGGTCAGGCAACAGATGCGTTGTTCTCCACACATGCTGTACTTTCACTTCTACACAAATTAACTTTCACTTTCTAGAAGGGCGCGGCAACAGATGTATAGACTCGGCGTACCGTCATTATGGGCTGTTGAACTTTCGTGTTGATGCTAGAGTCCAGAGCTGCAGCGGAATATATTGCTCTTATTTTTAATACAATTTGAAACCTTTTAAATTGTGTAACAGCGACTCTGTCCAAAGAACCAGAAAGAAAAGCTGAAGAACAGTAATAGCTTTTACAGTCCCTCTTAATCTTGTTTTTTGTTTTTTGTTTTTGCACAATGTAATGCTGCCACTGGTCTTTTAGAGGGTGGTAATGTTCATGCTTCCAACATTTGTTTCAATAGTATTCAAATAGTTCTTTGAAGCTGAGATAAGCCTTGCAACCTTCAGCGTACCGTAACAAATTGAATCAGTAACACTTCAAAGATAAAACACAAAATACCAGGCCTATTTTTAACTGTGAAACATATACTAATTAAATCGTTTAAAATCATTTATTTGTAACTGACTACTGTGAGGAGAAGCAAGTTGTGAAACAGTGAGGAGTCTGGAGTCACAAGAAAGACGCCAGATATTTGTGGCCCGGAGGAGAGAAGAAGGATGCCCTTTGAATTCTGAGCAGGTGACAGCTCCCTCATTTGGAGCTCAGCCACGACTCCTCCTGGACTCTTTACCTCGCCGAGAGAGAGCCTCAAAGAAGTAAATTGTGTGCATTTTAGGGCAACTTGTCACTTCCTCCTCCTCCTTCCTCATCTCCACCCAGCCTGACCGCATCCTGGTAGGCTCTTTCGGTGTCGGGCGGCGCTGGGGCAGGACAACAAAAGCGGCATGACCAGCCTTCTGCGAGGGGGATTGATGGCCCTGTGATCAGACGGGTGTGCTGATAAACACGTCTAACACCGGCCTCTATTTCTTCAGTGGGCCTCTGTCGTTTGGCCTTTAATCACACAAGATATAGTCCAGGCCTGACGTTAGCAATCAATCCGTCACATATAATCCATAAAGTCAGCGGCCATTCATCGCACTTTACTACAGTACATCGAATGCAGTGCAATGGCAACCTCGTCGATCTGGATGACACTCGGCACAGTTAATGCGCGGTGCTGTTGATCTTCTTTGTGGGTTGATTGAATGCGTTTCTTACACTATGTCCATTGGGTATCTAAATTCTTAGCACATATTGTAACTGCGCAGCCTACACTAATCACAAAGGTGCAAGGTTTGTTTGTTGGTTCTTTTGTCATTTAGCGATATTACGTTGAAACTACATACAAACGGTTTGTAGATAGCTTCTGTCTGACTGACTGACTTCTTGCTTCTTCTTGCTTCTTAAAAACATTCACCTTTACATTAATCCCTCGACAATTTCCCCAAAGTAAGATTCCTCATTTAAAAAATCAAATATTTTCATAGTTAGAGCACATAAAACCTGTTCAGAACCTTCTAAATAGGGGTTCTAACATCAGAGCCCTCCAGACATGAAATAACCCTATAGTCACCTTTACACTCGTATTACCCAATTTATAATAAGGGAAAATAAGCCACTTAAGACATAAATAAAACATAATAGACTCTCACAAATGTTAGTATTGGGAGAGTTCCTTGTTGTTGTTGTTGTTCTTTTCTACTCCCTGTTCTGTACAGTACTTCCTGCGGTAGCTATTGTCTCATCAATGTGATGTAATGACCCTTAAGGAAATTACTATTGTTTTCCTGTTATTGTGCTCCTGTGTGCTGAGCGGGGCACAGACAGGAAGTGACGTCGAGGGTTCAGAGTTGAGTTTTAGCTTGGAGTGGGTTACGGCCGCAATAGTGGCCCATGTTAGGGATTCCTGTACCTGTTGTGAGATAATTCAAACCTGCAATAAAAACCTGTTGTTCTAGCGATCAAGTCTGATGCTTGTCTGTCTCACCGAACATTACAGTAACATTACTGACACCTTGTGACCAGTGTGCAATCCTACATATCATCACAACGTCTTTTAAAGTGTCTTCTGAATGCCTTATATTTGTATTTTAGTTCATTTACCAATTTTTACGCTTGAAATGATTAATTTAGGCCCAAAACACACTACATTTCCTTAAATATTAATATTTTGGACTACTAATAGGCCATAGTCAACCACAAACTATATGATTTATTAATTCATACAGTTTTGAAAACCCGTGATAGAGTGAAGTTGCAAAATTTGAAGCACAAATTGGCGAGGATTACTGTACGCTTCTTCAGTTTTTGTTTCATTTTTAGACACGTTTAGGTGTGGAGTCTCTCTATTTACTGTCAGTCTCTGGTGGTGCTCAAATTAGGGTTGTTTTTGTTCTTGCATAACGATAAGCCGTTTGCCTGCCTGATGGCAAAACAACTCATTAGTGGCAACCCCTCACATGGAATGAGACGGTCTTTGGGGGAGATAAGTCAGGACATTGTTCTAAACAGTCTTTTGGATTCAAGATGAAATGTCTTCTACAAAAAAGAATTTACATGCACTTTACAATGTTACAGTCTACTTGCATCATGGCTATGTGGTGTAATGACGAGTAGGCTTTTGAATATATACAGTGTATATACAGTATACAGTATACAGTATACAGTATATATAGTATATATTGATTATCGTTCCCTCACTATATTGTGGGTTTTAAAAAATAAATGAATTAATAAATGATCACTACTTTGTGGTTGAATACAGCCTATTATTAGTAAAATAAATATGCATATTTAAGCAAATTGTACTTGTTCTTGGCCTAAATTACCGTATTTTCATGACCATAAGGCGCACTTAGAAGTCTTAAATTTTCTCCAAAATGAAGGGGGCGCCTTATAATGTGGAGCGCCTTGTGTGTGCACCGAGTTTCAAAATCTGTTAACGTTGTTGTGCGACTTTGATGAGCTCTCCGCCTGACTGACTGGAAGCATTTCCAGCCAACACGCTGTTTATACAGACGAAAGGTGGACGTGACTGAGGACAGTAGGTAGTACATAGGGCCAGTATGTGCATTGTTCAAAACAACATCGCTTTGGCTCAGGACCCTCGAATATGCCACCTACAAAGAGACAGGCTTATGAAGCACAGTTTAACTGCAAGCTATCAGTTACACGGAGGAACATGGGAATCGAGCAGGCGCAAGAGAATTCAAGACCAACGAAACGGCGCCATCTATCCATCTGGGCAAGGACTACCGTGATGCAGCAACTCCTACTGCACAAAAAAAAATTGCCAGCCCAACCACATCACCAACATGGACAACGTGCCGCTCACTTTCGACATCCCGGTGAACCACACTGTAGAGAAGAGGGGGACAGCGCGGCAGATACACACAACCGGGCACAAGAAGTCGGCTTTTACTGTTGTGCTTGGTTGCCATGGTAATGGACAGAAACTGCCCCCTATGGTGATTTTTAAGAGGAAGACGCTGCCTAAAGAAACATTTCCAGCCGGAGTCATCGTTAAGACCACTCAAAAGGGCTGGATGGACAAGGAGGAAATGGCTGAGAGCCTGAGTGACGTGTACGGATCGACACCGGATGTTTTTTTTTTTTCCACGCGTCACCATCCCTGCTGATCTGTGACTCCATGTGCACCCATCTCACAGCCGCTGTGAAAAACAAAGTGCAGCAAATGAACTTTGAGTTTGTCATCATTCCAGGAGGCTTGACGAAGGAACTCCAACTGCTGGACATCGGTGTAAACATGGCGTTCAAAGTGAAGTTGCGAGCGGCGTGGGAGCGATGAATGACAGATGGCGAACACAGCTTTACTAAGACTGGGAGGCAGCGCCGGGGTATTTACGCCAGAATTTGTGAATGGATTGTGGATGCTTGGACTAACGTGTCTGCTTGCACTGTTGTTGCCGCACGGCAACGAGACTGACTGACAATGACGAGAGGGAACCTGCCGTGTTTGATAGAAAACTTGCCCCGCTGTTCATTTCGGATACAGAAGATGAGGACTTCGATGGATTTGTGGATGAGGATTGATAAAAAATAACGTGAGTACATTGTTAAATACTTCAATAAAGTACAACAAAGAAATAAAAGCGCTATCGCTACCTCACTGACTCTTGAGAGCTCGTATGTTTGACCGTCCCTGCGCCCACTAAAACGGTGCGCTCTGTATATGTGTTAAATACAAAAATATCACCCGTTACTGAGACTGCGCCTTTAAATACGGTGCGCCTTATGGTCGTAAAAATACGGTAAGCATTTTCAAGCATAAAAATGGCTAAGTAAATTAAGTAAATGAACTAACAAATACAAGGCCAAAGAAGCATTGTAACTGTTAATCTAGTACTGTATTTTACATACTAGGTGTCGGTGTTCGGTGAAACAGGCACGAGACTCATCACTAAGGTTCCCCAGGGAACACATTTACTGTGACACTGCTCAAGCAGGAGTTTTATTTACGTCTTACATGCTCATTTACTCTTATTCTGCTTAATATATTGATTAATACGAGTGAAAAGCCACAAGGAAGTATCCTGGAAGTATGCTGTGTAGAAAAATGCAACGCTGAACTGCTAATTTGTGTGTCTATGTTATCTTATTTATATCTAATATGTCTATTTTTTCTGATTATATGTACTATATTGGGTAATACAAATATAAACGTGACTACAGGAGTGTTATTTCATGTCTTGAGTGTTGTAATGCTAAAACCTGTATTTAGAAGATAGTAAACAGGTTTTCTATGCCATAACTACAAAAATATCTCATTTATTAATATTGAATTCTACTTCAAGGAAATATGTTTGTGTCTGGAACCAATTAACCGCAATTAACAACCTCTACCTGTTTTGTTTTTTTTGTGATATGTATTACTATTAGGCCCTATTTTTAAGGGCATTTTGGTTGCAACTCACACAATTAAAAAATAAACAATTAAAAAACATGATTCTAATAAAAAATAATAAAACATATATATAATGAATATATAATATAATAAAATGAAAATAACAAAAAAATGTGGCTTGTAATTGTAGATAAAGTATGTATGTAAAAAATCAAAGAAATTAGGGAAATTTGACATCAGCATGAAACGTCAACTACCCTTAGCTCAGTTCAGTATATATACAATTATTTTGACGGTCCAGCAGAGGTTTTGTTTCCCAACTGGAACATGTTGCTCCTGCCATTATTTCCTGGAATCCTGAAGGCCTCAAACCAAACCAACAATATTCAGAATAATCAATTATGATTCCAGATCTGTCAAACTGTCTCTTCCTCCCTTCTCGAAACGCTACCTGCCATATTTCCATCACATTTATCAGCCCTCGTCTGGAGTCTGTCAAGGCGGTAAAGAAGAATGCCGATTATACATGCCGTCCGGATGTAAGCATCTCATCAAATGCAGCGGCAATTGTGCAGCCGCTTCGCTCCAAATCCATCCCCGCCATTATCTTCACAGTCTTGTGAGAATTTGCTGAGAATGACTTTCCATCAATCACCTGCCACCTCACCACCACCTGAGGGGGAAAATGAAGGTCCTATACTTAAGATGGCAGTTTTTAATGCTATATTTATACTGCAAGTGATTTATATTGCTACTGATAACAACCACTACGCTCCAAACTAAATCTTCAACTGCTTGTTGGGCTTTTTCGTATGCAGTCAACTTGTTACAATCCCGCCTCAAAACTTGCACTGAGATGAACACAATAAGGATGCTCCGATCAGGTTTTTATGCTTCCGATACCAATCATCCATGAGTGAAACCGTCTGATACCGAGACTGATCACATAGATGAAGTGTACATTTTTAAATGCATTTATGATGGGTGCTTCTTGGCCAGGTATTGTATATTGTATATGTATAAGGGGGAAAAGTTAGAACAATTCCAAGGTCCCCTGACTTCCAGGGGGCCCAAAAATAGGTAATTATTAAAAAAAATAAAAAGGGGGGGCACCCAACGTGATTTTTTTTTCTTCATAGGGCCCAGAATTCCTAGTTGCACCCCTGCTATTGGCTACATGATATGAAAAAGGGAACCATAAAATCCCCTTCTTTTAGACAAAAACATATTTGACGCTAATCATACGTAGTTACTGGAATTACAGAAGCCAAGCGGTGTGGATTATGTAGATGCGGTTTGGAGAAACGCCTTCTTTGACAACTCGCCGGGACGACCCAGTGGCCTGCAGAGCCGGATACCACCACTCGCCCCTTTAGAGGGAGATGGAGGCGCCCCCACAACAGACGGAAGTACCACTAGCCTGACGACCAGGCTAAAGGCTACACCATGACTCAGATTAAATCTGTCCAATCGATCATCTTACATTATCTTTCATTACTGGTGAGTATGTGTTTAATAAGTGTGTGAGGCATATTTAGGGTTTTAACAAGTGCTTCAGTGCATGTAGCTTGTTAGCTTTCTAACTTCTGTCGCAAATATTGATCCAAAATCAAAGGAGAACCTCAACGTAAAGCTAGCAGGGGGATGCGGAGGGGGGTGATGAGACGTGTGTCTGTATAGTGAAGAATTTCCTTCACCATCTTCAAGCTGATATGAGAATGTGTTTCAATTATGATGAGGTGATGATGATGAGGTAGTAAATATAACTTCTTTTAGCTCATTACAGAAGAATAATTCATAAACTGCATCCAAATAAGAGCAGGCCCAAGAAGAGAAAGCCAATGAAATATTGACGACTCTCCTGGGTGCTGGCACGCAATAGCCCTGTTAACCCCGGCCGAGTGTGGCCCGATACAGCTCCACGCTACTGAAATATTAACTCCCTGCAATCTGTGACACACGCCGGTACCGAGAAGCTACGTCAGATGTTCTGAATTGATCCACATATCAGAAATTCTGACGTCCATTGTGAGGATCTTAGTGCCGTGAGTCAAATACAGTCGATCCTCAGACCTGAAATCCATAGTTACAACTATAACTAAGTATAACTAACAAAAATATCAACGAAAACCTGGTCTAAAACTAAAAAAACGGCAAGTAATGACTACAACACATTTATATATTATACACCGCATATTAGCAGTGTAGTACATCAATGGTGGCTTACACCCCCCCCCCCCCCCCCCATTTTGTCCCGTGAGCCGAGTTCTGGTCGGATTTTGGGGATGAGGAACGTAGTTCCGGTTAGTTGCTGGGACCACTTAAGTAAAGAGTTTGGCTTCTCAAAACTAAATGCGTGCAAAAGTAATACATTTGTATCACAGTACATTTGTATCACGGTGTTAGGTTCTCTCCCGTCGTATCACTGCGTGCTATGCGTTTCACAGCGTTTACATTCGCGGATAAAGACATTATGACTGGACCGTCGCAGTGTGGTCATAATGTCTTGAAGTGGAAAAAAGTTCTCCTCCCATTTCGTGTGGAAGTGGTAAGTTTTTGGCTTCTTAAGTTTTGAAGAAATCAATTTGAGGCTGTCTGGTTAGCTCGCTGGCTCGCTACCTAGCAGCCGTCTCGAGTCCCTGCAGCATAAGAGTGGTGCAATGCGATGTAAACAATGAATATTAGGATTGTAAAGGTGACTAAAGGCATGTTATTTCATGTCTACATGCTCTAATAATGTTAAAAAGTGTGTTTAGAAAGTCATTAACAGGTTTTCTATGCTCCAATTACAAAAATATCCAATTTATTAACATTGAATCCTATATTGCGAAAATCTATATATGACGGCCGGGTCTGGAATTAATTAACCGTTGTAAACGAGGGCCGAATGTATACGGTGTTTGTGGCAATTTGGTCACACAAGATACTGACTGGTTTTCGGATGACCACCTCCAATACAGTTAAACTTCACATTTTAGAGAGGCCTTTTATTGTGGTCAACCTGTGCGATAATCATGCTGTCTCATCAGCATCTTGGCACGCCACACCTGTGAGGTGGATAGATTATGAATCATGAATGATGAATGTCCACGAACACAGACTTGTGTGTGTGTGTGTGTGTGTGAAGAATATTTGAGAGAGCTAAGCATTTGTGTACATACAAAAAGTTTTAGATCTTTGAGTTGAGCTCGTGAAAAATGGGAGCAAAAACAACAGTTGCGTTTACATTTTTGCTGAGCGTGATATAAGATTTCCTGAACAGCAGCTGTGCCAAACTAAAAAAAACAAAACAAAGTCATGAAGCATCTTAATGTCGAAACAATGCGTCTCCATGGAAACAGAGTGACCCCGCTGCCTCAGTGGGTTGTGTCCTCTCGCAGGAACGATAGCCGCGCCGGTTCAAGCGTGATGAACTCCTATTATGCACCTCACTGAATTACTTAATCCACTCCTCTGTGAGAGAACTAAAGACATCAGAAAAACTATATTACAGCCAATTGCAAACTCCACAGCAAATCCTCTTATCTTCAAAGTCTTGTTTGCTGTATTTGTTTCCCTCCCGCTACTGTAATGAGTTCACTCATAAAGGTCAGCCTATTCAAATTGCAATATGCCGCGTTAACAGCGGTGCGTGCCGACTGCACTGTGGCGAGATTGTGGGTCCATGCGGCAGTGCCAAGCTGTCTGCGTGACCCTCTTCATGCTTCACAGGGCGCCGAGGCTCTGGGCTAAACAGATGATGAAGTTGTTGTCGTCTCCATATTGCATGGCCCCAAACACGGAACGCAAATCAACATCTTTGGAAACATTATTCATGTGTCCGTAGATGACTTTTTTACTGTCACATTGGCTCCACTCACGTGTATGCGCGTGTTGCCTGATGAAAACCAGGTAGTTTTGGCTAGCATCGTCTCTCAACAGCGTCTATTATCACCTGCTTCCAATTAACACCGTATCCTGTTTTTCAAAGAAACGGTTTCAGTGACAGCTATGAAAAAAATGTGGATTACTTTGAATAGAGTTGTGAAAAAACTTCAAAAGTGAGGATGATTTTTTTGTTCCCATGACAACAGAGTGTTTAATGCAAACGGTCGCGAGCGGGCGAGCCTCCAAGTGATTCAATTGAGAGGAAAATGTAAGAATGAGAACTTTGGGTGAGGACTTCCTGCACGTGCTTTATTTCTCTCACAAACCTTGAGCGAGGCTGACAAGATGAAAGCGGGATGAGGTCGGGACAACAAAGGCTCCTTGTTAGGGGACTGACCTCCGACCCTGACCTCTGCAGCGTCAACTAGCTGTCTGCGGGAGCCCAACGTCTCGTCTGTGTCCTCAGCCAGGCAGCAGCCTCTGGTTTATCTCTACATCCGCAGATAGAAAGCGCTGCTATGCAATGACAGATAGTATGAGCAGCAGTGATCGATGTCTTCTACAAAGAACAAGCAAAACTTCATCAGGAGCTTTTACACAGCGAGTGTTCCTGTGTGCTAGTACGTCAAGCAAACCTCACTCCCCGATACCTTAAGAGCAGTGCTGGTCAGTGGGTTGAAAGCCTGGGTTTTTAGCCAGGTTTCTTAGAGATTGATAATAACATGCTGCAATGTATTCACCAGGTTGATTGTCCTAAATACATAGGAAATAACATAGGGTGACCATATTTTGATTACCGGAAACCAGGACACTCGGCCAATGAGATAATGAGATACTCAAATGAGTGTATTCAAAGATGCCTTGTCATTTCTACTGTATACATTTAAAGTATGCCTCCTGCATTTTGTATGGATACAAAACTGTTTGCATTGCATACTGAAAACATAATATCTATATATTTAATTTAATTTAATGATTAAATAATGATATAAATGATGTCTCTTCTGTATTTAAAATAAAATAATAGTTCCCATTTCAAGCCTTACTGGGCAAATAAATAACTAAAGAAACAAAATAATATTAGCAGATATTATTTATATTCATAATATACTTTTATATTGCAACCTTTTACGTATGTATTTATATACAATATTATTAGCTACAGTATATTAGCAAATCCACCTTCAACGAAGATAGCTCTCACTAACTTATCGATGTAATGATGTCACGTTTACGGTGCATTGGAAAAAAAACAAAACCAGGATATTTTTCATCCCTTTCTAAAAAAAAACAAAAACGGGGTGACTGGGACATTTGGTTACCCCATAACAACGTAAATAGCAATAATTTGTTCCTGGGGCAAACTGTAGCCATCATAAACACTTTATTAATTATACCAGGCAATGTTTTAAGTCACGTTTTACCGTTCATAACTGTCATAAATGTTCAGAACAGAGAGCTCCATACCGCTAGAGCTTTTCCAAAAAAGGAAAACAATGTCACCATGTCACCTCTATCTTTCGCGATCGCATCACTACCAAAGGCAGATCCACCGCCAGACAAGCTCGGTGACAGTGTTAGCTGCCTGTATTTTTTGTCCGCGCTCGATTTCTTTTCCTCTCTCAACCCACAATACGTCTTCTTCATAGACAATCTGTCGCTGCCAGTTGGAGGAAAAGAGAACTGTTGCCCCCTACTGGAACAGAATTACATTGCCTACAAGTCAGAAATTCACAAACAAGATGAATACTTTGATCTGTAGCTCCCGCGAAAAAAAGCCAAAGACTTGAAAAGACGTCACTAGACGTCTTTGTCAGGGAAGGAGTTAACCACTGTTACTATTGACACAAAACAACAACTGTTGACGCTTTATCTTTTACGATTTTACGTCTGATGATCAAACGTTCAGATTTCACCACTTAAATGTTTATGAAGTGCTTTTTAAAAGTATCTCTATATATTAGTGTTGGGTTTAAACAGGCACATTTAGCTGTGGGTGGGCTTTATTTGCCCTGTCGCTCGCAGAGAGTTTTAGTTGGCTCCTCGCTGTGACATAGTTGGTAGTTCTCCTTTCAGCAGCCGCCACTGGTAATTTGTTGGGGTTTTACACTTTCATTTGGAGCGGGCACAAACATTATCAGCGTTTGCATTCAAAGCTGGTGGACGTTAATCCCGAAAACAATTCTCTCTGTGTTACCAAATGTGCAAAGATAAACAAAGAGCGGTCACAGCGAGAGGTCAAATGTGTTTCGCTCTTTTTTTGGAATGAGCTGCACGGGAAAAAAATGTTCTTTTTCAGACACACAGCGGTGCCAAAAAGCCCTCTTAGAATGCCAAAAGTAAGTAAATAGTGGCTTTTGTGAATGCTGTTTCATCTGCAGCAGGAGGTCAAAGTGAGCTAACAGGTGAATTATGCAAGACAGCATAAGCACACTTTACATTTATGCAAATGGGAGAGACTAATTATGGGCCACACACTTTGGTGAAGGTGAAGCTTCTGCTCCTTCCAGTGACAGAAGGAGAACGTGTTGTGTAACCGCTAAACACTGATTGTTTTTAACTGAATCAATGTTTAACCACCAGGGTCAGAATTTAATCAAGTGCACCTCCGAAGAAGCAAACAGCCGCCAGGTGAATAGACTTTTGCAAGTTCATTCATCTCAAGCTGACCGTCTTGGCAAGATAAATGGACATCATCAGGAGGAACTGCGAGTGAATTTTCACGTTTTGCAGAGACAGGGGTCAGGATTTGATTTGTGTATTTTTGTCATTCAATCGAAAACAATCCATCGACAACAAATCCGTAAGCTACACTAATACCAATGACTGCATTAACTTCTACTAAAGCCAAAAAGAACAGCTGAGGCAAGTTTATCCATAAATATATTGTGTTTCAGCAAAGCTTTTTTTTCTGATTCAGGCAAATTAAATTCGTAAATGTATCACACTTTATGAAATGATGGCAAATATATCATTCACGCTATCTATCACATGATATGCCCAGCACAGCTCTGTTATTCAGGCTGATTTAATCCAGACGCTGATTGCGTTTTATTACATGTCATGTTTGAAGATCTTTAGTATTTAAGCAAAATTTAATACATAAGTGAATGATGTTTTATTGCTAGAAAGCAACGTTAATTTCATTCGCACGTAGATGTAATAAGTTGTGTGTTTCATAAAACCATGCTATTAAGTCTAATTTCTCAAAGTCTACTGGTGGAAAATCATGAGTGTTTCCCAACTCATTGGTTGCTGGTTCCATCCTCGATCCGGCTATAATCATTCAAATTATTTGTATATTTCAACATTCAGTCTGTATTTTTCCTTTCCAAGATTTTATATTCCACCGTGTTTAGTCTGCTAAAATGAATGGACAAATTAAATGCTGCACCCTATTGGTGAAAAATCATTTTACATTTTTTATTGCGTCTAATTGATTCCAGTCCAATGAATTTCAGCAAAATAGGATTGAATATTTTCATAGTTAGAGCATGGAAAACCTGTTTCCAACCTTCTAAATATGTTTTTTAACATGATTAGCACCATCTAGACATGAAATAACACCCATATAGTCACCTTTAAAGTTGTAGTATCCAATATAGCAGACATATTAATATAATATAAGATGTAATATGGACTCACACATGTTAGCATCGGGAGAGTTCCTTGTTTACTTCATGGAAAGTTCTTTCTGCGGCGGCTATTGTCAACCATTTTATGGTTAAAAATGCCAGAAATAAATAAAGTTTGCTTTAATATGCTTTTTTTTTTTTACCAATAATAGGCCTTAGTCCACCACAAAGCAGCATGACTTATTAATTAATATATTTTGGAAAACCGTGATAGAATGAAGCCACGAAATTCAAAGTGTGATGTGGCACGACTGCACATTAACATTCCACACTCAGTTGGTAAACTGGTCGTCTCCCAACCTTAATGTTGCTGGTTCAATCCTTGGTCCTCGTGCAATCAACATACACACACTCAAGAGCAACAGTCCCTCTGCGTGTTTACATTCAAACCTTTTTCAAATTCCGTTGCTTCATGTCCACTAGCTATACCCACATTTCTCAACGGCTTCAAACACTTTGAATGTTCAGGACATTAGGCTATCTATCAGGACTCTTTTCAAAAATATCCATTCAATATTTTCTGTGACATTTTTCCCATTGACAACAAATGAACAATTTTAATGTCTCCCCCTATTGGTGGAAATTGGTGGCATGGGTCAGGTCCTGGACCTGATGGTTGCTGGTTCCATCCTCATTCATTTTCCAGATCTTCCCTCACGTATTAAAAATGCTTTAAGAGCTTCTTGTGGCTTTATGTTGTAATAAATGAATGACCCAATCCTGCTGGACGTATTTGTGTTTTAGCCGCACACTTGATGAAATTCTCTTAAATGAACCCTTGCAGTTTCCGTCTTGTTTTCCTACAAATCAACGTATGCGCCATAACTCGGCTGTCGCCATGGTAACGAATGGAAAAGCGACGAATTGCGGCAGACGCAAGACAAATAAAATAAAATACTGCCATGTCACCGGCCGCATTCAGGCGGCATTAACTGGCGTACACATCTTCCCGCTGTCAGCACGCTATCCGAGCGAGGCAAGCAGGTAGCAGGAAGCATTATCTACGTATTAATCATTAAACGCTGCACATTAGAGCGCGCATCCATCTCCACGCAGCCGCTGCGGCTAGCCTCTTTACAATTCTTAGGGCTTATCTCCAGTTTGTTTTCATTGCTTTTCACGCGGGAATAACTGCTCGTAACCTCCCAAACCCCGCACCTGTTTAATTAAATGGAAGTCAAGCAGATTCTATTTCAATCCTCTTTCCTTATCGTCAACATTCGCCCAATTGATTTGATCAGAGGCCTATAAAGATATGGCTTAGTAGAACCTCTAAGGTAGAACACAATCCGTTCTGGGACGCTGGGTGACATCTGGTTGGTCTGTGATTGTTAATGTTTGGGAAAACGTATCACTACTTTTATGAAAAATGAAATGCTGGCACTGAAGAATGTTTTTGGAAGTCAATGAGGCATTTTTGGCCACAAAGGTGTCCCGAGGGAGTATGTATCGCTACATAAAAATACTAAAGCAATCAAATACACTCCTGCTAAACTCTGACATATCTATGACTATGATCCAAACAGAGGCCTTACTCCCCCGATATTTAATATTAATTCATGTTCATTATTTTATTCACTTTAAATTCCTGCAATATTTATTATTTAATATTAATAAATTCATATTCATTATTTAATTTCTGTTTTTGTAATGATTAATCATTAAAATCCTGAATATTGCATTTAAAAGGTCCTGAAACGTCACAACAGAAAACTTTAATAGCAGTTCAGTGTTCCCTCGTTTATCGTGGGGGATAGGTTCCCGCAAAGAAGCCAACTATATTATTTTACAATTATTATACATGTTTTAAGGCTGTAAAACCCCTCACCATACACTTTATACACTTTTCTCAGACACGCATCAACAAAGTTCAAATTTTGTTTGAATTTTAAACATCAACCTACTAGGTTGGACACAGGAAATGATTTATCGACTCACGCGTATTTCACTCCTCTGTCTCGTCGTGGCCTCCTGACGCTGTTCGGCTGTAGCGTTTTTGTATCCTTGTTAAAACATATTCCTGTCGTCGTATTTTCCTCACACGGTTAGCTTCTTCTGTTTCTTCTATTGTTGACAGTATTGGCGGTTAGCCAGCAGCTCACACGGTTAGCTAGTTTGGTAGCCATGACCACAACAGGAGACAGCAAAAAGGCTATTGATTGACAATGGCATACAGCCAATCAGGATGCAGAACACAATGGGCCGTGCAGACAGAAGTGAGAGAATAGAGAGACACCGCCGCCTCATGCTGAAGCACAGAACTACAACACTCAACTTCCCACAATGCAATTCTTCTTAAAGGGCCAGGCTTAAACTGTAACAGCGTTCATTCGCTGTAAAAAAAAAAAAAAGGCCCAAAATAGTGAGATGGCGAAAGGTGAACCGCGATAGAGCAAGGGAACACTGTATTTTTGACAAGTATATTTTGGCCACAAAGGCATCCAGAGGGTATAAATTAGGACGGATGTGGTGTAAGACTTTTTCCTGAATATTTTGGTGAAAACCTGAATTGTAGGCCATTAGTTGTCCAATTTATGAGGTTTTACTTAAAAAAAAAGGATTTTTTTTGTTAAAATAAAAAAATAAAACGTTAAAACATTAACATTTATTAAAATAATAAATCATAAAATAATAAAAACATAATTAATTATATATTTTTTGAAATATTTTATGCAAAAAACATATTTTTTTAATTTGGAGATAATCTTTTTTCACTACAAAAACAGAACTGACGTGTTTTTACTGAAAAAGACACCTGGAATTTACATGAATGAAGGTTGCGGGATGAACTGTGAACTATAAAACATTGAAAATCAAGAGTATGTGAACATCCTTCCTTTAAAAAACATCCATTAAATATACTGTAAAATATCACTTTTTTTGCAGAACTTTGCCATAAAAGATTGCTTTTCTGACCCTGCGACCCCCCCACCAACTCTGCTTTCTATCAAAGCTTCGTCTTCCAGGAGCTGCTGTGACGTCGTCCCTAAGATAATGACCCTATACATCACAAGAAAGCGCAGAGTCTCTCCCGTCAGAAACCACTGGAATCATTTTGATAGTTCAAGACTTTTGGTTATTTAAAAATAGCATTGCAAATCCTATTGCTGGCTAAAAAAAAAACAAAAACAACTTTGAAATGTCTGCTCCAGAACGTTCTAGAACAGACCCTATCAACGCACTTCATCGATAAAAGTGTAGCAACCAGATGTGTCCTTGCATCACAAACAAGGGTATACCCGCTGCGTTGTAAACACATTTTAGCCACTAAAGCATCACCAATGTCATCGCGATTGTACGATTTTAACTTGAACACAATGTGAGCCACTTAAGCACCCCAGCAGGGAAAGTCTTGGCAACGTTTGTGCATCCAAGAAAATAAAAAGTATACAGATATCCAGCGCCTCCCTGGAGGTGCAAAGAACTTTTCACCTAATTAAAAGCAGCCTAGACAGGACAAGTTGAAAGAAAAGGGCACCACGGAGACTGGCTGCTCAGCACTGCTGCGGTTCTTCCGAGGAGCAATTTAAGCTCGCTCCTCAATGGCGGTGGTCGCGAGCAGCGCTTGTGGAGACTGACAGCACAATCCAAACCATGTGCCTGCTGCAAGCACGCAGGGGTGATTTGTCTTTTATTTTGAGCGAGCGGGATTGTATTTTACGATAAAAAAAGTTGCCGAGTGGCACACGGATGCCGCGTGTCCTTCCCTTCGGGCGAGACTGAGATGTGAAGGCCACGGAAAACAACAGCAGTAAACATAAAGCGAGTGCGGACGAGGACAGGCGGCGCAAGGGCAGCGGAACGGCATGATAGACACACCATTAGCTGCCTTTGTTGTTTTTAGCTTCTGGTCACATGACAACCTGCTCGTGTTGCACTGAATGTATTTGGCGATGACATCACTAATCTTAACTGTAGCCCATA